>NW_027457686.1:5000-649901 GCF_050624435.1 Tenrec ecaudatus
GTTTCCCTTGCACTGGATTACATGATGCATTCAATTTTATGAAAGCCATGTCCCCACATCTCTTTGAAATGGGTCCCTCTCTGTTTTAGGCTGCAGTTCAGCCTATTTAGGTTGTAGCACAGCCTTCTGGAGACTCTTAGAAAACCTTTTGTGTACACGAGACTGTCTACAAGGCACTGGATTACATTCTTTTGTGATCTTAGTACAGGGCATGAAAGCTATCTTCTTGATCTGATCCAACGCAGAAGCCCTGCTCATGCCATTCCTATTATGGGACATTATTTTTTGGCAAGAAAGACTTGGGGTTGAAAAATAGGTTTTGTTAGGCAGATAGGCAGGAATGAGATGTCCATTGACGCATGCCCAGGAGAACCAAGCATAGAACAAAAGCCTAGGTTTTCCCGCTGGTGGGTACGGATGGGCGTTAAAACTGCATCAGCCCACCTGGGCCAGGTGATTGCAATTCAGCCAATGGGATCGACCTGGGGTCATTCACCATGCCTCCCCCCGGGAATCCTTGAAAAGGCAGGAGCGAGGGGGAGAAAGGAAAAACTGGGGACAGGAACTGGGGAGGGAACTTGAGAAAGAACATGAGACAGGTGTTTTTTGGAGGAAAACTTAGGAGCGAGATCTTTGCGTGACCTCGTGCAGTCTCTGCCAGGCTACATGGTGGGGAGGAATCCTAGGGGTGGCGCGTAAAACCTGAAACTTCTTTTAACTTTCATTAAACTCACTTGGATCACGAGCCAGGGTTTGGTATGAATTCTTTCTCATGCAGAGCCAAGAACTGAGATGTAACTC
Organism: Tenrec ecaudatus; assembly: GCF_050624435.1. Taxonomy (NCBI): domain Eukaryota; kingdom Metazoa; phylum Chordata; class Mammalia; order Afrosoricida; family Tenrecidae; genus Tenrec; species Tenrec ecaudatus. Next base: position 5,802 of record NW_027457686.1, read on the forward strand.
TAGCCCGGAGAGAGATCTTACAGTTCATATTTAAGTCCAGCAAGTCCCTGCTCCTTCATAGTTCATATTTTCTGCTAAAAAAAGCACACAACTAAACCCCAAACAGAAGTAACTTCTTTAGCTTTTCTTTACCCTTCTGTAGTTTATAATTATTTGTCTGTTGCCTCCATTGTTAATGACGCTGAGAGTTCAGATTCTAGATAAAGCAGAAGAATGTCACTGCCACCCAAAATAGTTGTTCTTAGTGTTAGTTGGTGCCCAATCAATCCCTGCCCATCCACTCACTTGCTGCCATTGAGTCAATTCTGACTCATGGCAGCAGAGTATACTTGCCCTGGTAGGTTTCTGAGACTATACATCTGTACAGTAGAAAGCTTCAGCTTTCTCTCTCAGAGCAGCTGGTAGGATTGAACTGCTGACCTTATGGCTAGCAGGACAATATGTTACCAGGATCCTTTTCAAGACTGTGCCCTTTCAGAAACAGATCACCAGGCCTGCTTTCCTAGGAACCGGTGGGTGGGTTTGAAGCATCAACCTTTTGGTTAATATGCAAGTGCTTAACAAATGGGCTTTATCCTGGTTTGGAAAACCTAAGTCACTGGTCTTTTGCCTAAAGAGTCACTTTCAATGGCCCTGGCTTGTTTCATGGGAGGGCCAGTTCAGGGGCTCCCGGACAGATGGTGGGGTAGGATCCTTATTTAGTAGGGCCATATTGGGTGGGGTGGCAGGGAAGTGTGTGTGTGCTGTATGTGTGTGTAATCTGCATCTTTAACAAATGAACCCCCCACTCAAATGAGAAACACTGGCCCCAGTTGTCCTCTGCCTCTCTTGTTGCTGCCTTTTTTGGGATTTTTCTGGCTTTTAGCAGCCCTGGAGGCCCCTCCTATCTAGGCAGGAAAAGGAGCCAATAAATAAGTTCACACTAAGGTGCTAGAGAGTGATAACAGCTAATCCCTTCCAAGGGCAATTGCTCTCAGAAAGAAAGAAAAAAAAGAGAGAGCGAGAGCTCAGGGGGTTGGGGGGAGCAATTTAACTCCAATGAATAGTGTCTCCTGGAAGAGTCCTACACTTTGTCGCTGCAATGGGAGTCATATATGAACATGTGTGTGTGTGAAACCCCTCGCATCAGTCTCTTCTTCTGCTTTTGTGTAAATTGGACTTTAAACACATTCTCTAAGAAGTGTTTGAATGCCTCTGTTTATGGAAGCTTCTTGACAGAAGGGGGATTTTTGTCTCTTTTGTTCAGTGAGAGAGCCCCAAGGTCTGGCATTTAATAAGTAAGTAGCAAGCTGGTTGAATGAATGAGTGAATGAGTGAGTGAGGTAAAGAAGCCTTTAGCAGCCTTCCAGGTCGAGACTGGCCCCCTCAGAAGCCTGGCTCTTGTCTACAGTGAGGTACACCTCTCCTTCCCATTTCATGCTTCCCTGTGGTCTGCCTGGGATTGAGCTGAAAAATGATTTTTCATGCATGTCATCCTCATTATATCATTATCCCTCACAGCAAAGCTCTCTGACCACCCTGAAGACCTGTATTTAATGTGAGGAAATGTGATTTAATGGAGTGGAGAGCGCAGCATAAAACAGAAAACCCTTTCAGAATAGCAGAGCAGGCTGTCCCTCCAAGGGGAAAGGGACAAAAAGGGAAAAGAAAAGAAAAATGGCGAGGGAGGGGGGGCAACTCTCACTCTCCTAATAGGTTGAAATAAGAAGTCATTTTGGTCAACTTCATCAGAAGACAAACCTGAAAGGGGCCCCTTGCCCTCCCCGCCAGCGCATAACTGACTTACCATGCATTTTACCGTGGAGCTGATTATGCGCTGAGTTGTGGCAGACGGGGAGAGTTTATTGACATATGGTCTCCCTTCACACCTTTTGTTACAGCCAGACATCAGGGACTGAGCTGCAGGATATTAAAGGATTTGGAAGCGTTATCAAGGAATGGTACATATTTATCAAAACCAGGGTGATATTACAAAGCTGGGTTGCTGCTACACCTGGGTGTGTTATGTGATTAAAAATAATGACAATGCATCCTCTTGATGGATTTTGCACCTGGGCGAATACTGAGCAGGTCTGCTGGACCACCCTTGGTCGAGAATTCACACCTAACAACCCCTTTGGTCTCAGAAGAAAATTGTGGCTGCTAGCTCACACTTGGAATCCAGGTAGGGCAATGTTTAAGCACTTCACTGTTAACCGAAAGAGCAACACTTGGAATTCACCAGCTATCCCGAGTGAGAAAGATGTGACCATGTGCTGCCACAAAGATTACAGCCTTGGAAACCTTCCGGGAGGTTCTTTCCTGGCCTACAGGTTTGCTCGAGTCAGAATTGACTTGACTTCCATGGCATTGAGCTGTTTTGAGTTTTGGATGGCTGAATTGGAGACTTCAGGTTTGCAGGAAGATTTGAGAACAGCCTGAAATATGCAGGCGACCAGCCTTGCTTGCTGCAAGGGAAGAGGAGTTGAAGCACTTACTGATGAAGATCAAAGATGATAGTCTTCAGTATGGATTACAACTCGAGGTTAAAAGAACAAGAATCCTCACCACTGAACCAATAAGCAACATGATAAACAGAGAAAAGATTTAAATGATGAAGCATTTCATCTTACTTGGACCCATCCACAACCAACGCTCATAGAAATATCTGTAAAGAAATCACTGGATAAATTGCTTTCAGTGAATTTGCTGCAAAAGGCCTTTTAAACATTTTTTTGAACCAAGGTGACTTTGTCACCTTAAAAACTCAGGAGTATCCTATCCCAAGGCATGATTATTTTCATGTGGAAGCTGGAAAATGCATAAGGAAGTCCCACGAGAAGAATTGATGCATTTGAAATATGGTCCTGGTGAGGAATATTGAATACACCAAGGAACTTCTAGGAGAACAAACAAATCTATGTTGAAAGAACTACAGCCAGATTGATTCTTAGAAGCGAGGATGGTGACATTTGGCTTCATGTACTTTGGGTGTTATCAGGAGGGACCAGTCCCTGGAGTTGGGCAGCATGCTTGGTCAAGCCAAAAGGAGGACAAACCTCCACAAGATGAGTTGACACAGTGGCTCAAATGTAGGAATGGCTGTGAGAAATGCGCAGGGCAGCGTGTTGTTTTGTTCTGCTGTACATAGAGTGGCCATGAGTTGGAACCAAATTGACAGCACCTGGTTACGCAATGGACTAATGGCAAGATCAACCATTCAAAACCACCAGCCACTCCTCAAGAGAAAGATGAGGCTTTTTTACTCCTGTAAAGAGTCACAGTGTCAGAAAGTCACAGGGGGAATTCTACCCTGTCATATAGGGTCACTGTGAATCGGCATCGACTCTACGGACGTGAACGGCAACAACAACAACAAACGCACTAATGGTGGCTGGGTACATGTGCAGACACCCATCCACTCGCACTGGAGCTAAGTTAGTGGTTTCAGCAGGAAGCTTACCTCGGTGGTTTCCAGAACTCCCCTGGGCTGAACCAATTTACACCAGATCTTTCAAATATTCCTGGTACCCCGGGCATCTCTCATTTCCCAGAGTTGGTTGCATGACTTAAGGCTTGATGATCATGGGGCCACATGAAGGACGCCTATGTGCTCCAACCACTGCCTTCCTAGAGAGTGCTGGGGACAATTGCCTTCAAGTCAGCCAGCTCCTGACTCATGCGGACTCCATGTGCTACAGAACTCAATGCCCACTGGCCCTGCCCCATTCCTTCAATGGGTTGTAGATTTGACCCCTTGTCAGCTGGGGGGTTTTCAGTGGCTGATGGCTTGAAGGAGTTCACCAGGCCTTTCCTCCTAGTCTGTCTGTAGGCAGAAAACATCGCTAAAATCTGTTCAGCATCATAGCAATATGCCAGCTTCCACTAGCAGTTAGGTGGTAGCTGTAACAGGAGGCGCACTGGCCAAGAATCAAGCCCAAATTTCCTGCATGGCTAGTGAGAATTCTGCCATGGAACCACCATTTCATCTCTCCTGGTTTCTAGTGTTTATGTATATAAAATTTCAGTACCTTCTAACAAGCAGTAAGTAAGACTGCACCACGGGTCACCTCTATTTAGCTCTCCCCCAAATTTTTCCACATGAATTATAAAGTGTGTGACAGTTGTAATATGTTTCTCTTTTTAAAAATTGCTGGGTGAACTTAAAACAGCACAAGGAAGTGCCAGCATAGCAAAATGATACCCACCTGCTTATTTATCTTAAGAGAAGAAAAGTCGTGAATGCATTCACTCAGGTGAAAATATAATTCATGGAAAGAAGTGCCTAATGGTCACCAGGACCCATGTTTAATCCAGGCGTGGTCATCTGATTCCAATCGATCAGACCTAGCTATAAATCACTTATATGTCTGGGTAATTAAAAGCAAATATAAATTTTCAAAAACATAACGTTGCATGGGATAGAAAGAGAATACATAACAACGTCAGACATAAATATGCCTCAAGACAAACTCACTGTGCACATCCAGAATACATAATGGCTCTTGCTAAGATGCGTTTCCCACTAGACCCTACCCCAAGCCAGTAAAAGCCAGAAACTCTACAGTAAACTGTGGATTGTACTACTCTGAAATGGGAGCTGTGTCTCTAGACCGAATTTGGGGCTGTTCGTGCTGAGGACTCACCAATACCTGCTGCAGTGACAACAGTCCAGGTGAGAATAAGGAAATCTGGATGACAGCCAGGATATAGGAGCACTGAGACCTCAAATTGCTTCTAGGCGAGCATGGCCTAATGGGCTTCCATTTCTGCACCTCTGGCAGGAGGAGTTTGTTCTGGAAAGTAATGGTTTCTAAGGAAGTATTTCTTAAACTTTCACATGCATGCACTTACCCAGGTCCCTGGAAATCGGGCTGGGGGGCAGATTCTGATTTTGTGGGTTCAGGGTGGGGTCTAGGATCCAGCAGTTCTAGAGGCCCTGGTACTCTTGGGCTGTTAACCACAAGGAGAGTAGTCCTAAACCACCAGCCACTCCTTGGGAGAAATATGAGGCTGTAGCCTCCGGGCAAGAGTGACAGTCTGGGAAACACACAAGGGCAGTTCTACCCTGTCCTGTAGGGTCACTATGAGTCAGCATCAACTCGATGGCATTAGCATGGGAGAAGCTAATGCTGATGTTGCTGGTTCCTTGACCTATCATACTTTGAGTGGCAAAGTCCCAAGGGCCTTCCCGGATGTGATGGCCAAAACCAGTAGTGTTCACCCTTGGTCATACTTTGGAATCCCTTAGGAGCTTTCAAGCCTCCCATTGGCCTGGCCCCATCCCAGACCAATGAAGCAAGGCTTAGTGGAAGCAGGATTCAGGTCACGGTCAGTGAGAAAGCCCCCTTGGCAATGCCAACGTACAGCCAGTGCAGAGTCGAACTGGTCGACGACTCCACATGGTTCCATATACTTTGGTGAAGCCAGCTGTTTGGGCAAGGTTTTCAGCGTTACCACCCATGTAGACTTGTTGGTGATAGTGCATTAAATAGAGCACATGCAGTGCATTGCATGAGTGGCCTATGTCATGCAACCACATCAGGGGGATGTTGAGCCAATTTCTCTGGGAAACCAAGGGTGTTGGCTCCATCCTGAACGTTGGCAGGGTAATGGACTGACACAGAGGAAACTCATTCTCTTTGTGGCGGTGCACTAATGGGTTCTTCACAGAAGGCCAAGTCCATGGCTTCAGATGCAGATGCTCACGAGGCTGAGGGAGCAGGTCAAATCCTAAGTCCGAGGTGGGTGTTTGCATATTTACATGCCCTCACTGCCATCAAGTCCATTCCAACTCACAGGCCCATGGGACTGAGTAAAATGGCCCCCGTGGGTTTCTGAGACTGTGATTCTTTAGAGGAGTAGAAAATCTCCTCTTTCTCCAGAGGAGCGGTTGGCCATTCAAACTGCTGACCTTGAGATTAACAGTCCAACTCCTGACCACTCTTGCCGTCGGAATTCTATTTATATACACAAGTATATATATATATATATATATATATATATATATATATATATATATATATATATATATATATATATATATCCTTTCCCAAAAGAACTCCACATTTTCAAATCATTCTTGACACTCATGGCCTTTTTTCCTTTATAGCCATGCCTTTGGTTGAAACACAGATATAAGAGAAATATTTATCTACTTATAGGGGTACAAAAGGAGCTTTGGTGGCATAGTGTTTGCATGTTGGGCTGCTAACACCAAAGTCAGCACTTTGAAACCACCAGCCACTCCGTGGGAAGAAGAGTCTGTCTACTCCTATAAAGAGTTACAGTCTCAGAAACTCACAGGGACAGATCTACTCTGCCTCATAGGGTCACTATGAGTCAGCATCACCTCCCTGGCAGTGAGGTAGATTTTGGTTTCATAGAGATACAAGTCAGTCCTGAGCTGCTAAAGACAAGGTTGGCAGTTTGAACCCACCAGCTGCAGAGAAAGAGGAGGCTTTCTATTCCCAGAAGGCGCTATAGTTTCAGAAATACCCACAGGGGAAATTTTAACCTCTCCTGTAGGATCAATATGAGTCAGAATCGACTTATCGGTGGTGAGCAAGTGGAGGGGACCCTAAACAGGTTCCGGTGGACCTTAAGCGTTCTACTCATTGTGCATGCTCTGTAAAATGTAAACCAAGATTTTACTTTTGCAAACATTATTTTTTCTAAACACATCTAACTGTGAAACTATACTCGCATGCGGGTCTTTGAACCTCGTCAGTGGTCTGGGGAAGTGAAGGGCCCTGACATCCTTTGTTGTTGTTAGTGCTGTCCAATCATTCTGACATCACAGGGACTTTCTTTGCAACACAAGGCAGCACTGCCCGGTCCTTTGCCAGCCTCAGGGGTAGTATGTTGGAGCCCATGGTTTCAGCTACCGTGTCCTCCAGTTCACCAAGGAGTTTCCTCTTTGTGCTGCTTACTAAACCCGTTTCTGAGGAGTCCATTCCAACTCACGGTGACGCCGTGTGGGTCAGCACCACGGGACCCCACAGAGCTTTCAAAGGCTGGTCGTTCAGAAGTCAATCAGCAGGCCTTTCTTCTGAGGGGCCTTGGATTTGAACCGCAAACCTTTTAATCAGCAGTGGTTGAGCGTGCTAACTGTTCACATTACCCGGGGACACCCAACCCTTCTTACCCTCATCGCTTCATAGGTGATCCATCTCCAATCCAAGAGGGCAGAGAAGATAGATAATACAGCCTGAGCTGCGTATGTCAGGTCCAAACTTTTCAGTGTCATGGAACAAATAGCCAAAAACCTTGATTCCAAAGAAATGAGTAGCGGTGCACTCTTGGGAACTTGCGCTGTGACAGCAGCCACCAGGAAGACCCCGGTAGTCCAGAGCCTTGCCACCCCAAATATGGTCACAGACTAGCAACATCAGGAGCTTGTTAGAAGTGCAAATTCTCAAGCCCTACACAAGGTCCACTGAACCAGCGTGTGCAATTTACCAAGACCACCAACGGATCGGGGTACCTGTGAAAACCAAACCAAACCTATACTCACTGCTGTCCAGTCGAGTCAGACTCAGAGCAGCCCTATGGGCCAGGGTAGAGCTACCACTGTGCATTCCCAAGACTGTAATTCTTTAAAGGAGCAGACAGCTTGTTGTTCTCCTTCAGAATGCCTGCTAATTTAGAACTGCTAGTTTGGTGGTTAGCAGCCCACTGCCTAACCGCTAGGCCACCAGGGCTCCTTTTGTGCTTGTGAGAGGTCGAGCAAATACCATTAGCAACTAGAGAAGAACCTGGAAGAAGAAGAGCAGGGTGGGAACTGTGAGTCATTTTGGTCATTAGCACATTTCTGTGTTCACTTACTCTGTTCCTTCCCTTGTGTATTCAGTCAACAATTCTTCTTTGAACATCACCTCTGAGCCAGGATCTGTGATATGCTAATTAAGCTGGTTTAGGAAAGGGGTCTGCCTAAGTGACTCCTGCTTCCTGGCTTTTCCTGCTTCCAGATCCCCTCTCTTTACTTCCTTCCACATTAGAAGCACATCCTTACATGTGCAGCTGATCCCTAGTTCAGGACCGGAAGTTACGTGTTGGCATGCATGCATGCTCATAGCTCGCTCAGTGGGAGTGCAAAAAGTCAATTCCTTCCAGAGCCTAGCACAGTCTGTAAGGTTGGGATGGTGTTAAAAGTGGTGGGGTTGGTGTTAGTTCCCGTTGAGCCCATTCTGCACAGGATGCCTTCATGTGACAGAGTAGAAATGTCCCCATTGGGTTTCCTAGTCTGTCATCGTTACCAAAGGAGCCCCGGGGGGTACTTTAAGGGAATTGTTGGACTGTCAACTGCAAAGTCAGGGGTTCACACCTACCAGCTGCTCCGCAGGAGACAGATGAGGCCCTCTGCTCCCATGAAGATTTATAGCCTCAGAATCCCATGATTGGGTCGCTATGAGCCAGGGTTGGTTCCATGACAGACCCAAAGCCCACTTTCTGTCGAGTTGATTCCAACTCATGGTGATCTTATATACTTGTTGTTGTTGCTGTCGGGTGCCATTGAGTGGTTTCTGACCCAAAGTGACCCTATGCACAACAGAACCAAACACTTCCAGGTCCTGCACCATCATCACATTTGTTCTCTGCCAGAGTTCATTGATGCAGCCACGGTGTCAATCCAGCTCGTTGAGGGCCTTCCTCTTTTGTGCTGCCCCTCCACTTTACAAAGCAGGATGTCCATCTCCAGGCAATATGTCCAACATATTTGGGAGGCAAAATCTTGCCATATATGCTGTCAAGGGCATTCTGGCCTGACTTCTTCCAAGACAGATTAGGTTGTTCGTTTAGTAGTCCATGGCAGGGTAGAATTTTCCCTATAGGTTTCTGAGATATTATGTCTCTATAGGAAGAGATAGCTTCATCTTTCTCCCACAGTGAAGCTGGTGGGTTAGAACTGTTGACTTTGCATTTAGTAGCTCTGTGAGTAGCCCGCCATGTCACCAGAGGTCCTTTGCGTTTGATGGCAGTGGGGTGGAATGTTTACAATGGCAAGACCTTTTTCTCATGCATTGCTACTGACCGCGGTCTAAAGCCCAAGTGCTTAGCCATTGGGCCACCAGGATTCTTCGTGGTAAGGATGTGTTCCTGCCAAAGTTCATGAACACTACACAGCAGTGGGGTTTTGGAACTGCTAGGTAGTTTAGCTTAGGGACTGAGGCATTCATTACGCATGGTCAGCAGTCTGAGCCTTTGTCCCATGAACGAGTGGTACACTGCGCATGCTCAGAGGCTCAGGTTCCCAGCCAGGAAGGGGAGGTACACCTGGGTGTGTTCTGCACCTGAATTGGCCCAACAAGGCCAGGTGAATTCAGTTCAGCCAATGAGTTCAACCAGGGTCACCAGCACGCCCCACCTCTTGGAGTAATTTAAAAGGCAGGAGCACAGAGCAGACCTCGTGACTTTCAGGGAAGCTTCTAAGGAGATGCACATTTCTGAAGAGCCCTGCAGGTGCCTTTATAAACCTGAAACTTCTTCTAATTCTCATAAAACTCACTTGGATCACAAACTAGGCTTGGAGGTGAATGCTTTCTCGTGTGTAGCCAAGGAGCAAGGTATATCTCTATCCTGAGAGATCTCACAGAACCATTGATTGCCCTGGCATGTTTTGGAGTCCTGATGGTGTCATGGTTATGCTTTGTGCAACAGTTTAAAACCACTAGCCACTCCACAAGGGAAAGATGGGGCTTTCTATTCCTATAAAGAGATACATCCTCAGTAACTCACAGGGGAATTCTACCCTGTCCTATAGGGTTGTTATGAGTCAGCATTGACTCAATGGCAGTGAGTGAGTGCCCTGGCAAGAATGCCTTGCGTATCTACATTGACTCTCAGTTTCTGGTTAGCTTTTCACCACTTCACCCCATGAACTTGAACTGCAGTGGATGAGGTTTGGGAGCTCTGGCTCTGGGGCTGCTTGCTTGAATTTTCACATCAGGGCCCTGCCCGTGATGGGACCTTTGACAGTTGGGCAAATGAGCTCAAGCCCGAGTTTCCTTTTCTGCAGCATAGACTGAGGAAGGAGATGTCTTCCTTCTTGTGTGCTAACTGACTTTTACCAGTTAGTATGAATTAGATCTTTCCACGAGGAAGATCAGGGAGAAGGGGGAAGGATGATGCAACTTGGATAGAGGTGAAGGCAGCGTGAGGGGACAGAGAAAGATGAAAGGACCACCATGTCACCATTGCCTACTCTTAGTGAGGCTGGCTTGGAGTGCAGGAGACGGGGAGAGTGAGGACACGGGCTAAAGGCAGTGCTCATTCATTACTTCTGGGCAGAGTTCAGCCTTTGGCATGCTTGTTGGATGCTGGCGCTGTGTTCATCCAATGAAACTTCAAAATTCTGTCCTGTCATTAACCCTTTGTCTCTCCTTTGTTCACGATTTAGAACGTCTATTCTCGGGTTCTCTTTAGAGCCCCAGGAAATCAGAAGTCACAAGTCACTTCTGTTTACAGAGAGGCCCCCAGCATGCAAAGGCAGGAGGGTGTGTTAACAGCACACCGGTCCAGTGGCTGGTCACGCCCATGCAGTACATTCTCCATCCCTTAGCTCAACAAGAGGAAAATCACCAAAGAAAAAATTTTTTCTTTTTCATGGATATTTACTTTTTCAGTTCCCTCCCCCACCCATAATCTGTGTGAATTACAATAGAACACGCACACACACACATACACACAATTTTCTGCCAGAATGTGTTACTCCAGTACATTCTACCCTCCTCCCTCACTGCCTCCTACCCTTTTTTTTCCTATCTACTTTCTTCCCATGACACCCAATGGACAGGTAGGGGAATTCAAAATAGACCCCATTCTCAAATGTAGTTTAAAGCTCAATCACGCACTGCTATTGTGCCAGTTCTGACCCATAGTTACAGGATACAACTGTCCTTGTGGATTTCTGAAACAACAATTCTTTGTGGGAGTTGAAAGCTGCCCTTTCTACAGGAATGCAGCAGGTGCGTTTGAACTGCCAACCCTGCAGTTAACAGGCCAATGTGAAGGGATTTTGCCACTTTGCCACCAAGGATCCTAAAGGTAGCATGAGGAGAACATTTATTAAATCTTCCATGGTACACAGGCAAGGGGGAGACCTGAACTACAGCTCTCGGGATTCTTGGTGCCTCGCAGTGGACAGTTCCAGCCGCATCGGATCCAGGCTTCCCAAGATTTGCAGAGCCACCAGCATAGTCTTTGCTCCTCTCCAGGACTCACAATTGCTTCCTGGTTGCTCAGGTATATAGGGGTTTAGTGGTTCTCTAATGCAATCATCCCATTTTGCAAAGAAGATGCTGATGCCCAGACCGGGGAGAAGATTATCTGAGGCCACTGAGAAGGACACCATCACCTCAAGTCCTTCTGACCCCCCACAAGTTTCTGCCAACAGCAATGAGCTCTGGGTTACCTACTCAGTCTTTTGAAGCCTTAGACAGCTGATGCAGCTGCCAGTTGGATTGATCAGGGTATGTGACCCAGAGCTCCTTAGAACGCGCCCCGCCCCCAAATGCAAATTTACTGCCATAGAGTTGATACTGATTCATAATGACCCTATAAGACAGGGAAGAACTTCCCCTGTAGGTTTCTGAAACTAACTTTCAGCCTCTCTCCTGAGAAGTGGCTGGTTGTGTGGTGGTTTAGATCTTGCAGTTAGCAGCCTTTTAGCATGAGAGGTAGGGTCACATTTCTGTTCTGATTATGCTCCATTTTCTGAGATGCCAGTGCCGAGGCTCCCCCCCTGCAGGTAGCAGTGAGATTTTTCTCACTAAACTGCGCTGGATGGGAAACTTGGGGCAAGTAGTGCATCGCAGCCAAGGAAGATCTCATTGACAGTGCAGTACTTGAATAAGGCAGGAAGACACAGGAGTGGCCATCTGGCGGTGGGGAAAGTGTTCCAGGTAGGAGACAGTCAGTGCAAAAGGCCTTGTGATTGGGTTCTCCAAGCTTCTTCCTGGAACAGCAAGGAGACCAATGTGAGTGGGGCATGACACTCTGTGTAATGAGGAAAGATGATCAGTGTGTGGGCCTCCTGTATGATTGAGAAGCCAAGGGGAATTTTTAAACCCTAAGCCAGATCAATGCTCAAGGAAGCATCAGTCAAGACATCAAACGACACGTTGCATTGGCTAAATGTGCTACAACAGATCTCTTAAAAAGACTGAAGATCAAGGATGTTACTTTGAGGACACTGCCTGATCTTGTGCCAATTCTCGCCATGGTTGTTAGGTTGGAGTCCATTGTTGCAGCCATGGTGTCAGCCCATCTCCTTGATGGTCAGTCTCTTTTCTTGTGGACCTTCAGTTTTACCGAGCATGATGTCCCTTTCCATGGACTGGTCTTTCCTGATAAAATGTAGTAGCTACCAGATTGGATGTCATGCCTTTAGAACAGTGGTTCTCAACCTTCCTAATGTTGTGACACTTTCATATAGTTCCTCATGTGTGGTGCTACCCCCAACTATAAAATTATTTTTGTTGCTACTTCATAACTATAATATGGCTACTGTGATGAATCTGATGACCCCTGTGAAAGCATTGTTCGACCCCCCCTCACATGGGGGTCGCGACTCACAGGTTGAGAATCACTGCTCTGGAACATTTTCATCATAGAACAGAGTTCGGTTGCACAGCTCTGAGTTAGAGGGTGAGACGGGTTATTTGACATTCATTTGCTGATGTGTTTGCAAACCCAGTGGAAACACTCGGGAATGAGCATCTTCTTTAGCCATTTTCCTGGATCATTCAAATGCCATCTCCCCTGTGAATGCCTCACTCCATCCTTGGCTTTCCATACTTTCCATATGAAAATGGGATAATATTCAATACTTAGCATTATATATAACCCAGTATTTGGTAGTCTGCCTCAAACAGATGCGAGTCTCTCTCTTTTTCTACTAATATTTAATTTTGATATGTGAAAACATACAAAGCAAAATCTGTTCCATTTCAACCCTTTCTGGACACAATGTTCAGTGACATTGTTCACACTCTTCATATTGAATTAACATTCTTGTTCTTTCTATTCTAGGTGTTTCCTTTCTTTTTACTTAATCTCTCTGCCACAACCCTCTCACATATATTTTGAATTATCTGTAGCCTATTTAGTTTTGTGCTGATTTTTTAAAGACTGCAATACTCAAGGATGCCATCCTTTAAGAGCTAAATTGTTATTTAGTTTAAAGATGACTTCAGGGGACAGTTTCAATTCAAGGTTTGAAGAGTAACTCAGGGTCATAGTCTCTGGGACTCTTCCAGTTAAGTAAGTCTAGATAATTAAAGAATTTTAAATTATGTTCCACAAGGTTCTCCCTTTCTATCAGCATCCGTAGGAATCATGGTGCTATGGTGCCTGCTAACCTCAAAGTCAATAGTTGAAACCACCAGCCACTCTGCAGGGGAAAGCAAAGGCTTACTGTTTCCTTAAAGAATAGCAAGCGAGGAAACCACAGGGGGTGTTCTATACTGAGTCAAAATTGACTCCATGGCAGTGAGTTTATGTTGTTATCGAAAAAAGAACACATTTTAATGGGGGCTCTGACAGATAATATAACAATCCATAAATCATTTAGATCAAGCGAGTTTGTACATATGCTGCCACCATCATTTTCTAAACACTATCATTCTACTTGACCCCTTTGATATCAGCTCCTGTTTTTCCCTCTTTCCTCAACCCTCACACCCTTACTAAATTATATATAAATTAATATCTTTATACACACCGTCTTCTGTGTCCCTCTACTCATATTTCTGTTATTCGGCCCCTAGGCTGTGTGTGTGTGTGTTCCATTGTTATCAGTTCCCTTTTCCTCCCCTTCCCTACACAGCCACCCTGTGCCCTCATGGTATCTGAGTCAGTTCGAGGTGACTAGAGAAGCACATTCATAAACACTCATGTGTCTTTAAAAAGCTTTATATAGAAGAATAATTTTATATTAAGAAAACATCCCAGCCCAGTCCAGACCACGTCCATAAGTACGAAATTAACCCATATATCCAATAACAGTGTGTACATTTTTTTTCAGACTTATGCAACACATGCAATGACACCAAGTGCTGGAAGATCACAGGGCAGTCGGTGGAATGTCTTATGGACCCAGTGGAGGTGGAAAGTGGCATGGGTCTCCACATGACTCCCCCCGTTCAAGGCTCTGGCTGCCGTCAATGTAGATCCATGTATCTTGTCAGCAGGAATATCAAGTCATGGGTGTCTCTCACCCCCAGGAAAGAATACAGGAGTTGCCAGAATCCTCAAGAGAAGGCCATGCCCACATTGAGACCTCACTGGCTATGGCCTGAGTGACAGCCTGGACTCCACTCCTATGCAAGATGATGGGAGATTAAAAAGCTACCACAGTATCGCTACTCCCATTACTGTTCCTGAGGATTTTATCTGTCCTGGATTCCGTGCGTGTTGCTATTTTTTATGATTTTACTTTCAGCATCTATCTGTGGTGTCCCTGATCTGAATGCCCTGATGCAGTATCTGTGAGTCTCCTGTGAGCAGGGACTGTGTTCTCTACATCTGAGTCTTCTTAAAGCTTTACAAAATGTTGTCATTTGAATAACACTCAATACATATTTGTTGAAGGAATGGCATTGCAGGTGACAGTCAGTACCTATTCTCCCATCAGTTATATGGTTGGCGGTCTTTTTACCTCTCAGACATATAGCTGAATCATTACAATGTGAGGGTCTGAGCCTGGTTATATTATTGGGACATGTAGTCAAAAGACAAAATATGTTTGCCTAAAGCACCTTTTGAGTATGATGTTTCAATAAAATAAATTGGACAGATCCTGGCAGCAGACATGTTTCAGCCGCTCACAAGGTATGTGGCTTTGGGTAGTGTACCCTAAGTTCTGAATGCAAGGTAAGTAGTTCCAATGGTCAATATGCATGTGAGAGCTGGACAGTGAGTAAGGAAAACTGAAGAAGAATCAATGCATGTGAATGATGTGCAAACAATACCGAAAGTCGTCTGGGCTGTCAGAAGAACAAGCAAATCCCTCTTGGAGGAAGCACGGCCAGAATGCCCCTTAGAAGTGAGGATGGCAAGTCTTCATCTCACATCCATTGGACATGCTATCAGGAGAGACTGGTTCTTAAGAAAGGACATAATGCTTGTTAAAGTACAGGGGCAGCAAGAGGGAAGAAGACCCTTGATAAGATGGATGTCCACAGTGGCTACAGCATTGGGCTCAACATGGACCAACGACTGTGGTGATGACACAAGAGCAGGCAGGGTTTCATTCCGTTGTACAGTTCCGGTCTCTGGTACAAAGGAAAATAAGTTGCCCTATTCTGTGGGGTCAAGGCTATTGTGCCTGCTGTGTATTTTGTCCTAAGGACTTGCAGTGTTGTTCTTTATACAGTGTTGTTGTTATTAGCTGCTTTTCGGTCCATTTTGACTCATAGCGACCCCCATGCATTTCAGAGTAGAACTGTTCCATAGGGTTTTTAAGGCTGTGACCTTTTGGAAGCAGATATTCAGGCCTACCTTCCTTAGGCACCTCTTGGATTCTGGGTGGGATTTAACTGCCGACCTCCTGGGTGCTAGTCAAACACTACCCAGGGAGTCCTCCCACTGAATAGTGTGAGTGTATTCCCACCTAGGGTGCTCCTCTTCCAGTACTTGTTTGGACGGTATTCTCTTTTGATCCATAGGGTTCCATGGACTCATTTTCAGTAGTACATCATCAGGTCTTCCTTCTCAGTGTGTCCTAGCTTGGATGCTCTGGTGAACCGTGTCCAGAATGGCTTGCTCTGGTTATAATCGTAGCTGGTGACACCGCTTACAGCAATCACAGCTATAGACAAATGACAACATGATGACAAACTGACAGATGGGTGGCAGCCTAGGGAAGGAATGATCAACACAACACAACCTGAGTGAAAATCGAGCTATGGAGTCTCTGAGAGTCCAGGCTCTTCGTCCTGGCACAGCCTGGGGCAGGGCCTGGAGCCAGGAACTGTGGCTGCTGGGGTGAGGACCCCCAGCTTCCCCACCTGGCATTCCCTCCCCAAACACAGCTGGCAGCCTGTGGGAATTGTCTTTCCCCTTGCACATGACAGCACTGACGAGCATAACGCAACCCTGCTGGTGGTTAATGACTGGTGACATTATGAGACGGCTGCCCACCTTTGGTTGAGGGAATTTGCCAATTCTCGGAAGTTGTTGGGCTCTAACGAAATGCAACCCCTGCAAGCAAGCACTGAGTCAAGTGCACGAGGTGTGGGGCACTCTGACATCCCCGAGTGACCGTGTAAAGCAGGCTGCGGAGCAGTGGTGGCTGCTGAGGCTCCTTTCTCCTGGCAATACTGGCGTGCTGAAATGGCGGGCTGATTTGCCATGGAAAGCAGGGTTTCATGGTAACTTGAGGATTAAGAATCCACATGCCTGCAATCAATATTGTATGTTCATCGTATAATTTACTTTGAAAGGGAGATGACACAGTTCTCCGTATTTTTGGGTGAAGTAAACCACTTTTCCAAAGGAGTAAGTGGATTTCTGTGTGTATAAATCATGCCCACCACTTGGGAGTGCAGAGGAGGATATGGGAGGATGGTAAAGAAGAGCAGCAGGAGAGGACCTGAAGACCTCCTGTTTCCTCAGGGTCAGGGGCCAGGCAAAACCAATGTCCCTGGAACACCACTGTCTCTCTGGAATTCTATTAGCACAGCTTGTTCTTTGCATACTGTACTGAGTTCATTCTGACTCGCAGCGCCCCTGTAGGGAAGAATAAACATGCCCCATTGAGTCTCTGAGACTATAATTCTTTACTCAAATAGAAAGCCTCATCTTTTTTCCATGGAGGAACTGGTGGATTCAGAACTGCTGACCTGGTGGTTAGCAGGCCAACACCGAACCTACTATACCACCAGGACATTTCTGTTTAGCCTAGAGACTTTCAAATGGATAGAACAAGACCCATCCCAACCCTGTTCACGGCTATCAACCCCCCTTTCTTTGAAGTCCCCACTACGTTCTGTGAAGTTCACCACTTTCTGTGTGTGTGTGTGTGTGTGTGTGTGTGTGTGTGTGAGAGAGAGAGAGAGTTATAAAAACAGGAACTTTGACCTCCTTTTAGAACTCTTGCAATTCCAGGGCTTGCTCAACAAAGCACGAATCCCCAGTGTCTTCAACCTGACTTGTCCCATGTGGAAATACACATTGGGGTTCCAGACACACTGAGCTAATGAGTGAGTGGACACTACTGTGCTATGTAAACAAACCCTGTGTGACAGGGCTGCACCTGCCTTACTTAATTGAATAACCAGGACCGTTTTCTAAAATAGGTAATATCAACTTAATCTCCCTGCCATCGAGTCACTGCTGATGCATAGCGACCTTGTAGGACAGGGGAGAATTGCCCCCATGAGTTTCTGAGCCTGTAACTCTTGACAGGAGTAGAGAGCCTCATCTTTCCCTCACTGAGTGCTGCTGTTTTCGAACTGCTGAGTTTAAGGTTAGGGACACAATGTGTAACCCACTACACCACCAGGAGATGCTTGTGTCAACTTTCTATATACGAAAATGAAGTGTCGCCAGGTCCGATGCCATCTTCATGGTCACTGCTGTATGTGAGTCCAAAGTTGTGGGCCAATACATCTCAAGGAGAATCGCCTGCATATCCAATGACACATCCCCGCACCAAACCCGATTTCCTTTTCTACTGATCAGCCTTGCTTAATGACTTGGCCAAAGTGATCAAGCATAAATCCTCCCAGCCTCCCTTGCCAGGCACAGTGTGGTTTCCGAGAGCAGTGTTTCTTCTACAATGGGAGTGCTCATGCTTTTGCCACACTCGGCAGATTCTATGAATATTTTGACTTTTTTTAAAACTTATTTGATCATAGAGCATGTTTCCCTTTTCCCTTTGTATGAGATGACAAAATTTCACTCACTTCCTAGTCATCCAAGGAAAGAGTAAACTTCCCTGCCCTGCCAGTGAAGGGCTTGGCCAATAGAATAAAAGTGGAAGGAGTTGTGTGCCACTCTAGATCAGAGGTTTTAAGAGAAATGGTCCTTTTGTTGCTTACCTATCCTTCAAGAGGCAGGAACCCTGGTAATATAGTGGTTATGTGTTGGGCTCTTAACCTCATGGGTCACATGCATGCAAGTCTTTCAATTTCAAAGCCTGATTGTTCCCCTGCACAAAGCTAACAGAGATAAGCAACAACTGCTTGTAGGCTGGAAAGATTGCACGAACATAGTGTACTTTGGGGATTTCTTACTGCCAGGAGAAATACATTCGATGTGGCAGGTGACGGTCCTAGTATCTCTCAGCTGCCAATCAGAGGCAGGTTCTGAGCCTTCAGTCAGGGCCACTGGAGGAAGTGGCTCATGGTGCTGCTGCCATAGTCCATCCCAGGTCAAGCCCTCTGAGGTGCTGGGTTACAGAGTTTTGGATTGGCACTCAGTGAGGGCTGCTTCAAAGCTCTTTCCTTTCTTAAACTTGCTCCTGCAACCACATTCTTTCTGAAGGTCCTTGTCAGTAAGCCGAAATCCCAACCAATTTGCTAAGTCAGGACAAAATGCAAAGTTGATGGTACCGATAGACATTAAACCACCTACAACCTTTTAGACCATGTCAACAGATCATCTGTAGCCTCAACTGCAGAAACATTTCACTAAATCCTCTCTGTTTCTCCACAAAGATTAGGAATGCCCTTCTATCTTTTAAAAACAGATATTGGTCTGGCACCACTTCGGTTCCAGCTGAGGTAGTGGATTCACCTGAGCTAAGCTCTAGAGAGGATCACTTAATCTTCATTCAAGATATATGTCATGAGGACTGTAGATCATGCAGGGACTGCACAATCCCTCTGTGTCGGCAGCGGCTGCATCACGGCCTGGCCCATTGGGAAGAGAGATGGACCCATGGCAATTATAAGGCAAGATGCTGAGGGTGCTGGGGTGGTCTAGGGATACCGGAAAGGAACTATTGGGCATGGAGGCAATTATGAAGGGTTCTTTTTTCCCATGGACCAAACCCATGCCAGTTGCCATGAAGTTAACTCTGATTCATAGGGACTCCTTTGGGCCAGAGTAGAACGACATTCTGTTGTTTTTTTCTATAACTGATTTTGTTGTTGTTGTTTGAAATGCAGCACCAGGCCTTTCTTCAGAGACACTTCTGGCTGGGCTTGAAGCTCCAACCTATGAGTTAGTAGCCCAGTATGTTAACCAACTGCACCACCCAGGGACTCCTCCATGTGGCTAAAGAATGACTTAAGGACTTCCCCCCACAGACCAAAACCAAAACCAAATCCACTGCCATGGGGTTGACCTCATATATGGCACAATAGACTGGCTCTGCGGATTTTCAGAACTGCACATCTTTACTGGAGCAGAAAACCCTCATCTTTCTCCCAAGGAGTAGCTGGTGGGTTTGAACCATTAACTTTGCCATTAGCAGCAGCCCCACTCTTAACCCAATATACCACCAAGAGTGGTTCAATTTGGAAAAATAGTATGTGATCACCTATCTATGAAGGGAAACCCCCCCTCATAGAGTGCACTTACACAAATGAGAAAGAAATGAGTCCCCAAATGCCCGTCTTAATCAACAATCTGGGCAAGGGTGTTCTGGGAAGCAGCTTTCAAATGTGGCTGGAGATTATAAAATTAATCAACCTACTCCCTGTTTTAAAGAGCCCTGGTGGTACAATGGCTAAGGACTGGGTGGCTAAACAAAAGACTGGTAGGTTGAACCTACCCATGGGCTCTAAAGGGGAAAAGACCTGACGAGCTGGTCCCATAATGATCTCAGCCTAGGACACCTTTGGGGGCAGTTCTACTCTGTCCTGTAGGGTCACTATGAGCTGACATCAACTTAAAGACACACAGCACGTTTGACTCTACGTCATTTTTTGATAGAGTTTGTGCAGAGCTTTCTGAGTAGAAAACAGACTCAGGGGCATCTGACATCAACCAGCAACAGTCTCTTTCCTTGAGAAAGACTGTGGAAAGGGATGAGGAGGGAGCTTCCAAAAGCGTGTGGAAAAATGATATGAAAAAATAATGGAATTTTGCCATGAGCTTTTTGAAGCTCTCTTCATGAGAGCTAGTCCTCCATGGAGGTTTCTAGAAAAGTGAAACACGAAGGAAGAGGCTGGTAAGTCCCACTGAACAATTCCAGGGGAGATTGGGTCTTGACTCAGAGTACTTGAGCATTCTGGCTTATTCCTCCAAATAGCAAATCAGACTAGACCAGGTTCTGAGACTCAGGGAAGGCAAATAAGACACACCAGGCCCATGATTCAGACTTATGGGGAAAGTCACACTGGAGAGGGAAGGCCTCTTTACCTTGTGTGCCTGACAAGTGTCTCATTTGCCTCATCTAAAACCCAGCCCTGGAATAAAAGCTAACAGTACCAGCTTCAAACTTGTGTTTGAATCTTGTCTCTGTCACTTATTAACTTAGCCACCTTAAATCCCTTCCTCTAGTTTTCCATCTGGAAATGAAGCACAGTTCCAATCATAGGGCCTTCAGTAAATGGCTATTATTAGCTAGGCATGCACTCCTGTGTTCTAGGCGAGAGTTCTCAGCCAGGTTTTTGTGGGAGCTTGTTCTTCAGGGTAGTCATAGATGAGTGTGTCACCCAGATTCCTCTCAGGGCCAAGAGACTGATTTCCCCAGCTGCTGAGAGAGCCACTGATAGAAAATGTCCCAGCTGTCTGGCCCCTATCGGGATTGCCTCAGCTGATGAGAGCTCATCCATGGTCTGCTCCTTCCCAAACTAACCTTCATCCAACGACTTGTCCATGTAGGGGTATAAATGGCATAGTGGAGGCATTTGACCCCCCTGTAACTTCACAAAAGGCAATGGAGGAAAATCAAGATAAACAGCCCAAGGCTGATTCCTATGAGACAGAGATCAAAATGCCTCCACCCTCCTTTCTTTTCACAGTTTCTGACACCAACCATCCCTACCATGACACTCTCTTCTTCTCTGCTGGGTTTGATAATCCTTAAGTGGCAATGGCCACACAGAACTCGCAAACAATACTTATGTTTCTGGGATTAATTGGGGACCTAGCAGGTGACAATTCAGGATCAGAAATGACTGGGGATATAGTTCTTCAGTCAGGACAGTCTCTTCCCAGTGGTGTCCAGAGGCAGAACTTTTTCTGGTCCTTGGCCTGTGCCCTGCAGCTCCTTGACCTCTGCTCTGCTTGGGACTGTGTGCAAAGTTCTTTCAGCTCTGCTAATAGGTGCGTTGAGGCAGCCCGCTTTGTCTGGAAGCCTTGACCCAAAACACTCAGCTTTCTCATTCTGTGTGCTGGTGAGCTCCCTGCTCTGGGGTCTTGGTGCTGCTGCCTCTGCTTCCATGAGCTATTTATCTGCCACTGTTTTGCAGTGTCTCCTGATGCATCCAGTGTCAGGGATCTCTGTCTCCTGGACAGAGGTGGTGCTCAGAGTAATAATCCTGGGTCCAAAGAGCACACTCCACTGCTGGCTCGTCTTTCTCGGTGCTCTTGAAACTCCACTTTCTGTTTCTGAGTTAACTCACCCAGGATGACCATACCGACCAATCCCCACATTAGGGGTCTACAGGTCTTATTTGAATGGTCTCACCTCTTCGAGGATGCCATGCACTTTACTGATATTATTAGCATGCTATCTACTTCCCTTGGTGGCATAGTTCCACCCTGTCTTTGGTAGGCGTTACAAAGACTATAGCTAGAGGAGAACTAGTAAGCAATTTGCTGCAACACATTAGGCTACAAAGTCCCAGGCTACTGGTCACCACTTGGCCAGGTCCCAGTTACAGAGCTCCCTGTGATGGCTCCTTTTGCATATCAATGTGGCGAGGCTATGGTGCCCAGTTTTTTGGTCAAACAAGCATTCATCTATTTGCTCTTGTTTTTTAAACATTTTATTAGGGGCTCATACCACTCTTATCACACTCCATACATATACATACATCAATTTTATAAAGCACATCTGTACATTCTTTGCCCTAATCACTCTCAAAGCATTTGCTCTCCACTTAAGCCCTCCGCATCAGGTCCTCTTTTTTTGTCCCCGCTCCCCCTCCCTCATGAGCTCTTGATAATCCACAGATTGTTATTTTGTCATCTCTTGCCCTTTCCGGAGACTCCCTTCCCCCCTTCTCTGCCGTCCATCTCCCAGGGAGGAGGTCACATGTGGATCCTTTTAATCAGTTACCCCTTTCCAACCCACTCACCCTCCACTCTCCCAGTATCACCCCTCACACCCCTGCTCCTGATGGTATCATCCACCCTGGATTCCCTGTGCCTCCAGCTTCCATATGCACCAGAGTACAGCCTCTGACCTATCCAGTCCTGCAAGGTAGAATTTGGATCCTAGTAGTTGGGGAGAGGAAGCATCCAGGATCTGGGGGAAAGCTGTGTTCTTCAACGGTAATACATCCACCCTGACTGACCCATCTCCTCTCCTAAAGCCCTCTATGAGGGGATCTCCAGTGGTCGACATTTGGGCCTCTGGTCTCCACTCTGCACTTCCCCCTTCATTCTCTATGGTATATATATATATATATATATATATCCATATACACACAGATATATATATACATATATACTTTTTTTTTGCATGATGCCTTATACCTGGTCCCTTTGGCACCTCATGATCGCACCGGCTGGTGTGCTTCTTCCAGGTGGGCTTTATTGCTTCTGAGCTAGATAGCCGCTTGTTCACCTCATCTATTTGCTCTTATGAAGGAGTTGGTCTCAAGCAAAATAGAATACCTTCCATAATGTGGGAAGGGGTAAACCTATCAGCCAAAGGCCTTCAGCGCAGAAAGGGAGTTTCCCTAGGGTGTGTCCTGACCATTCTTATTCTTGTCTTTTCCCATCACCTAACCTATGGATTTTAGGATGAACATCTACAGAGCTCTTTAGGCTGTTGCCTGACCTATGAATTTGGAACTTGCCATTTCCCTATGTGAGCCAATTCCTAGAAATAAGCCTCACTCTCTGGGGCTCTGGTGTCGTAGTGGGTGGCCCTTTGGGCATCCAACAGCAAGGACATCAGTTTGAAAACACCAAGGGCTCCTTGAGGGAAAGATGAAGCTT
This sequence comes from Tenrec ecaudatus, assembly GCF_050624435.1. NCBI lineage: Eukaryota > Metazoa > Chordata > Mammalia > Afrosoricida > Tenrecidae > Tenrec > Tenrec ecaudatus. Next base: position 28,848 of record NW_027457686.1, read on the forward strand.
CGTAATCTCCTGAAGAGTTACAGTCTCCAACGCCCAAAAGGTCAGTTCTATACTGTTTTACACAGTCACTTTGAGTCCACCTTGATGGCAATGAGTGGCCGGTGCAGTGGTTAACCATAGGAGCCCTGGTGGATATATCAATATCTCCAGTTACAGCTATATAACTGGTTTGGTTTCTCTAGGGAACACTGACTATGACACTCTCCATAGGCAGGGCTGAGACCTCTGTTGAGATTTCCCTCTTGTGCCCTCCTTGATTCCCCCCACAGGTGCTTATTCCCTGAGCATTCCTCAATAAATGTCAGGAATCCAGAGCTAATTCCATCACAGTGTCTCCTTCTTGCAGGGAGTCTGAATGGCTTCCGGGGAGTATGAACTGCAGTCTCCATCCAACTTCCCCCTTCTGTTTCTATGATCTGGATCTTATTTGGGGCTCATTTGGTTGTAAACAGGTAAAGAGACCAATACTTGGAAGAGAGAATCCTAGGAAAATGGAAAGGTGGGGAGAACAAGAGGACAGCTGGCTCTGTCGACGGTTCCTGACCACCACTGGCATGTTCCTGTGTTCTTTGTGTCTGTCTCTCAGGGCACATGCTGTAATCTCGCAACATAGACTGCCTCCTCCACGTGGCGGGACATGTGCTTCTGAATTATGCTTCCTAGATGCCAGGCCACTTGAAAAAGCGGGACTTTCTTTTTCGTTTTTTGTTTGGAAATGCTCCAGAAAAAGCGTCTAGTTGACACATCTTATGTCAGTGTCTCCACTGGGCCAATGAAAACAGCATTGTGACTGTATTGAAATGTGATGTCTTCCCCAGGGAACTGATGTTTCAGCCAGTGAGGTAGTTCACAGGGACAGATAAGAAAGGGGGTTGGGACAGATTAAAATAATAATAATGTCTATTTGCAAAGAATAGGGCCTTATTATTTTTCGGATGCCCCCATCTGAACACCCTACCACTGAATATAGGCAGGAGGTAGGGCCCACCTGTCACTCAAGCAGCTAAAAATGTACAGCACTTGCTGTAGCAGCTGCTAATGTGCCCATGTATTAGCATTTGGCACCCACCACTCCCATAAATGCCAATGGTCTCACAGGAAGCACATGTAACTCCCCACACAGGGAACAGTCATTGAGCAGACAGGGGAGTTGACATCCTCCAGGACCTAATGCCACTTTAACCAATGACACATGAGGATAGGTGGAGCCACACTCCAGTTCCCTCAGCCTTTGGGTGGGACAACGACAAGAGGATTTATACTGTCTCTGGGAACCTACTCAATGACATTTCTTTATCGGCCTCTTCCCTTTGCTCTATCAGTATTACCCTTCTCCACTGGTCCTTCCTGGAGGCACCTCCCAAGGAAACAATAGTCTAGCTGCTATTCCAATTCTAGTGGATTCCAATTCTTGGTGACCGCATTCATGTGAGTCAATCAGAACTGTGCTTTCTGCAGATTCTTTCTCTCCCCTTTTTAAGAGTAGTTTTAAGGACACTGTGAAAGCTTTCCACCATCCAGTTCCAGAACATTTTCATCGACCCTGCAGCCATTAAGCAGTCATTCCCCATTGCCCCTCCCACCCCACCCTGGGAAACCACCAATCTACTCTATGGCTCTACAGGATTTACCTGTCCAGCATTTTTGCTCTAAATGGACTCACAATACATGGCATTTGGTGTTTGGCGTCTTTCACTACATGTCTTGCGTTCAACTGTGTTACAGAGTCTGTCTGAATCAAAGGCCTTAGTTTTCTTGTGGCAGACTATATGTATATCCCATTCTGTGTAGATCATATTTTCTCTATTCTTCTACTGATGGGTATTGTTGGCTTATTGTTTACCTTTTGCCCATAGTGATTAGTGCAGCATCCATCTGGGTACTCGTCTTTCATTCTTTTAGATATGCACTTGGGAATGGACTCCCTGGATCAGCTGGCAAGGGTTCATGACCAAGTGGGTTATGTTGGGCTGCTAACCATAAGGCCAGCATTTTGGACCTTTTAGCTACTGCGAGATAGAAATGCTCTCATAATGATCCACAGCCCCCCAGACCCACCAGCCGCAGTTCTACTCTGTCCTTTTGGGTTGCTGTGAGTCAGAATCAACTCGATGGCAGTGGTAGTGATGAAGCCAGCGACTTGAGAGTGGAACCAGGGACCGTGGAGAATTCTGGCAGTAGCCATGGTGTCCTCACTACCCAGATGCCAGCAGCCACCAGTGAACAAAGGAGGCACAAGCAACATTCTGACTGACTTCATGCTGGTGACCCGGCTGCCCCTGCTTCCTCAAATGCCATTTCCTCAGCTTTACTGGCAAGGGGGTGTACTCCCTATTATCATGTCACCAACTCTTTCAATGGTCCACCTAGCCAGGTGTGATTCCAGACACTGTGCAGCCACCATCAGCGAAGGTGGCTGCCCACCTCATTTGTACACATGCAAAGAATGTGATCATTCTAGGCACTGGTGTCTTTAGTCATCCTGGTTGGTATATTTACATCCTTGGGGAGCTGGGTCAGTGAGCAAGCACTTCTCAAGGTGCCCATATGATCTGTTTACTGAGAGTGCCAGCCCAAGGATCTGACTTGCCACCCACAGTGAACGCACCTCTGAGGCAAAGGGGAAGGCTTCTTTCTAACTGGGAGACCAGCAGGTCTTCTGCAGACATCACTCCCCTGCAGCACTCTGATCCGAGGCCTTTCATATTCCAAAGAGCAGCATTAAGATTCCCATCTGCCACCCAGTCAGACTCACATGTGCGAATTCTCTTTTCAGAGCAAGACAGCCAATGCAGTGAGCTGGGTAAAGGGGCAGTCTCACTCTGAGGAGACTCAACCAAGAGTGTAGGGACAGGGAGTGAAATGTGCAGCTTCCAGCTGCCACCCAAGCCTCCTTAGTGCAGTGGCATGAGAGCAAAGAGATAGTCCTTTGTGACTCTTTGATCTCCTTCCTGGCCTTGGTGGAATTAACACTGCTCAGTGCCAGTCTCTTCTGAATATATGGAAAAGATAGCTCAGAAAAGAATAGAGTTAAATAAGAGCAGGACAGAGTAAGGTGGCTTCATGGTGTTGCATTTGTGTGTCTCACAGCCCATCCTGGCTCACAGTGACCCTCTGTGACAGAGAAGAACTGTTCCACAGATTTTTCTAGGCAGAATTTTAGGGAAATGTACCTAGCAGCACAGTGGTTGCATGTGCGGCTGTAACAGAGAGACTGGCAGTTTGAACTCACTGATCCCCATTGAGAGAGTGAAGACGTGACTTCCTGCTCCCATGAAGACTCCTAGCCTGTTGTTGTCTGTCCATTTGTGGTGCTGTGGTGAGTTGTGTGTTACTGTGATGCTGGAAGCCACGTGACTGGTATTTCAAATGCCAGCAGGGTTACCCGAAGTGAAGAGGTGTCAGGGAAACTTCCAGGCTAAGAACAGAATACAAAGAAGGGTCCCACTGCCCACTTCAGAGGAAGTAGCCGCTGAAAACCCTTACACTATAGCACAGTGTGCCTTTCCTTCCCGTCACAGGGAGTCAGAATCGCCTCAATGGCACATAACAACCAACAACACCTTTGAGGAGGGAAATCTCCTTCAGTAGGGCTGGGTGAGTTTAAACTGGGTGGCTTCTTGGTTAGCACTTGAGCTCTGAATCATCTCACCACCAGGGCTACCATCTTCATGATGCAGGCAAATAAAACCATCTTGGTCCTGCTCGGTATTGCCAGCGTCAGCATGCTCTTTCTCCCATAAGCACATGTCTGGTGGTTGGACCACAGCAAACCCGGTTGACACTATTTCCTCATCACCCCGTGTGTGTCAGAGTAGAAGTGAACCATGAAGTTTTCTTTGATTAAAAACATTTTTATTGTGATTTGGGTGAAGGTTAAAGAGCAGCTCAGCTGTCCATTGAGCAACGCATACACATTTTGTTTCATGTCATTGATAGCAATTCCCACAATGTACCATCACTTCCCCCACATCTTCTTGTTTCTTGTCTCCAAGCTTCCTTCATTCTCAACTTTTTTGAACTTCGTTCTTGGGGGAATGCTGTCTTTTGATCTCATGTGATCTATTATTCTACGGTATTTGTATGTCTCTAATGTCATTGTTCCCATTATAGACCTGTCTATTGTTTGGTTGAACATCGAGTCATGATGAGTTCAGTTCCAGACCTGCAGGGTAACTAAGTACCATAGTCTTGCAATTTCACCAGCCTTTATCCAAACCGTAAGCTTGGTGTTTTATCATGATTTTGAGTTTTGCCCCACATTTCCCTTCTACTCTAATCAAGCCCTTCTAATGTGATCTCTTTCATAGCAGTCGATAGTGAGAGCTAGGCACCATCTAGTTCTTCTGGTCTCCAGTGGTGGAGGGTGATCGTTGCTTGAGTCACTAGTCATTGATTCATTGTGCCCAATCAGTTCTCCTCTTCTGCTGTCTTCTGGATGGGGAGAGACCAACTGTTGCCCCTTTCCTGATTGCTCAGGAACTTTGAAAATCCCAGAGACGATGGTCCTGATCCCCCAGGCTCAACAACTCATTCCCTCACAGTTTTTGCATCTGTCTCAGAGATTTTTGACATTGGTCCCTGTATGCTCCACCATATACCTGGATCTATTTAACAACCAAGGTCAATACATTCTATAAACTTTTCAATGGCCGAGGATTCTGAAGAAGATTGCCAGGCTTCTCTTTCACAGCTCCTCTAAGTGGGTTGGGAATGACAACTTTTCCCTTAATAGCAGAGCTCATTAACTGTTTACACCCCTAGATACTTCTTACTCTTAGAAAACTCACTGCCATCCAATCCATGCTGACTCACAGCCAACTTATAGGGCAGCGTAGAACTGCCCCTGTGAGTGTCTGAGACTCGAACTCTTTATGGGAGCAGAATGCCTTATCTTTCTCCCACAAAGCAGCTGGTAGTTTCAAACTGCTGATATAGCAATTAGCAGCCCAACTTGTAGCCACTAGGCCACAAAGGCTCTTTTTCTTCTTAGCAAAGAGAGGGAAAATAAGCAAACGGAACATTCCCCTGGTGCTTCCCATGGATGCTGCGATGGAAGCTGGATCCTGAAGGCCCGGATTGGCTAAAGCTCCATTTACATAGGAACACATGCCTCCCTTGTTAGTATTTGCATTGGGCAAGCCATTTCCTGCGTTGACATTTTGCATCTAGTTAAATGCCAGCAACTCCAGAGAGACGTAGCTTTTACCTGTGGCTCTGCCCTTCTGGACAAGCCTTTGGTGCTCGATGGGGCTACTTTCAGTCTGTGATCTTACATGTCCTTTTGGATCCCTTCGTCTCTTGTTTTTGTTTTGATTAACACAAACTGGATGAACAGCTTCAGGCTTAATATAATCGCTGCTGAATATTTCATTGGGAAATGTTGTTAAGAAGGCAGTTGGCATCCATGATCTAAGTGTATGCAGATGGTAAAGTGGCTTTGAATAATTATTATTATTAGTGAATTAAAGACAAATGTGCCTCAAAATGTGAACATTAGGTGTGTGTGTGTGTGTGTGTGTGTGTGTGTGTGTGTGCATGTTTTAAAGAGCACATGGCTTGGTGATAGAGAGGGCGAAGCACTGGTGAGGAGCACATGACAGTGTTCAGAGAGATGACAAAGGGTAGTGATGAAACAAAACAGATTCCAACCTCACATCCTCTGCTCCCTGCCTCAGAGGGAGGTCGCAACAAGGAGCAGAAAAGCCAAGGGCATTTCCTGCCCTCTCACAGCTGGCAAGCGCCACAGAAGGCACGGGGTTTTAATGCCGAGGTTTTGCTGCTGTGAGGCAGGGAGGGGGGCTTGCCATAGTTTCCACACGCTGACATCACAAACAAACCACAAGTGGGTGCCTTTAACACACCAAAGTCAATGTTCTCACAGCACCGGAGGCTGACAGCATCATGCCAGTGCACCAGCTTGATGGGCAGGCTCTCTTTGTCCATCCCTGGGGGCTGAGGGCTGGTGGGCGGTATTCTTGTTTTGGCTTCAATAACCTCCATGGTTGGTGGTCCTTGGAGCTCTCTGCATGGCAGCTGCCTTCTTCCCTTGGAGTTGGTTTGCTTCAGTGTTGAATTGAATCCTTTTGTATCAGCCAAGTGTTTGGTGTAAGGTACAACCTCTTTAATGTCACAAAGAAAATCTCTGCCCAGGTGGGATTACATCCACAGTAAAAAATCCCACTCCTGTAGAGCTCACTCCAGCTCATCATGGCCCTCTCCAGGGGGGTTCCATGGCTGGGCATCTTTATGGAAGCCCACAGCCACAGTTTTTCTCCAGAGAAACAGCTAGTGGGTTCTGAACTACTGACCTTGTTGTGAATAGCCCCCTTCTTAACGTGTGCGCCAGAAGCCCTGCTCTGCGGTTTGATGAGCAGCCCTTCTGGCCATTGCTAAGGGCTACATGGCAAAGCCATTTGGTACAAGCAACGTTGTCATCAGCAAAGAATGAGTTTAGCTGGCCTCAGTAGGATACTCAGCAGGGAAGTGATAAACTGCTTGGCTTGGGTTTTATGCAGGAGAACCATGGGAGTTGAGATGTGCAGTCTCTTGATTTGAACCCAGACACTCTATCTCCCAGCCTGAACTCTCACCATCATACTCAACTTTTGGGGGTCAAATGTTTGACTCACCTGAGAGATGTGCAGGTGAAAGCGTGCCCCAGAAACATCTCCCTCCCATCCCTGTCATCTCGGAGAGTTCTCCAGATAAGGATTGGTGGTTCATGTGAAGGGACATATTGTAGCATTTCCCTTGCACTCCTCAAAGGCAAGAAAATGACCCACAGCACCTCGAGTTGCCAGCAGTGTCAAAGGGGATGTGCTCCTTGAGACTCAAGCTGAGTCCCCAGGAGACGAGCTCTCAACTGTGGAATTAGCACTTTTGAAAAGGGGCAAATCTTCCAGCAGTTCCCTCTTCAGAGGCCTGGCCGTACGCTCTGCAGACTTGTGGGCACGCTCACTCTGGTGAACCCAAATTCTTGGGAGAGGCTGATCTGTCCCTAGAAAACTGGCCACATGCAAAAGCATAGAGACCAATATCTGCCTCCTGCTGGAAGGATCTGGAAGGAGAAGGGTGGCTGGAGTCCTCTAGGAGGGAAGTTGAGAGCCAGGAGAGGCAGCAAAGCCACAGTTCCAGCGGGTGGTGTCCTAAGGCTAAGGGAGCTTGCCAAGGATCAAGTGAATCCTGGAGGTGTCTGCAGCCCATCTTGCTGAGGGCCTCCATTTATTTCATATATCTATGGATAATGGGAAGGGCCCCCAAGGCCCGCTGGCTGACCTCATATGATACGCCGTGAACTATCCACCTTGGCATCCTCCAAAGTCTCTGAATGCTGCAGCCCCTCCCACCCACTGGCAGCCTTCTTGGACAGGATCTCCTCCACACTGCTGCAACCATGGGCTCACACACAAGGACCATTGTGAGGACGGTGCAGGACCAGGTGGTGCTTCAATCTCTTGTGTGTACTTTTGCTATGAGTCAGGAGCTCACTCAATGGTATCTAACAAGTTATTGTGAGATGACATGAGAGGACTTCGTGGAGGCCCTTCCAAGAGAGGGTTGGAACATAGCATGGTAAGAGGCCTGGTCAGGAATGTGCTCATCGTGCTCATTGTTTCCATCCCCTTCTCCCGGAAGCCACTGCTCTAGGGAGGAAAGGCAGGCCCAGAGACAGGGAAGGGCTAGGGAAGAGGGAGCGATAGGAGAGCAATAGAAAAGACAGGTTACTCTCCCTCATTCCCAGTATAGCTCCTCAAACCTCAGGTAAAGCCTCTGATTCTGAGGCTGAGGCTTATAATAGGATCAGACTGAATATTTAATCCCTCAAGCTGCCTGGAAAGTGTGGGAGCTGATTAAGATGGCAAGAGATGAAGAAGGAAGGAATCTACTGGTTACAGATATGAAAGCACCTGTTAGTGAAAACTTCTCAGTTTCTTATTGCCTTATCAATGTCATCAGTCCACTTAATGTACTCACTTTCCAAACGCCTATTAACCAATTGTACATACCTTGAGTTCTTTCTAGGAGGCAATATTAATATTCTCATTTCCGAGTTGAGGCCACAGAAGTTTGGAAAACTTCTGGTTGTTGTTGTTGGTGGCAGGTGCTCATCAAGTTGGTTCCAACTCATAGCAACCCCTGTGCATACCGGAAGGGAGCATGGCCCCGTCCTGTGTCCCCCTCTCTGGAGGGCACTTGCCTCAAATCTTTAAATTCAAAGCTTCTTGTTTTGTCAAATGAAATCATTTCTTCAGACAATCTCAGAAATCTTTATGTAAAAACGTTGGAAACGCCTTTCACTCAAGGTCTAGGGAGGCTGAGTAAGGTGGGAGGGGCTCCAGGACAGATGGTGGGAATCACTCCTGCAGGTGGGTGGTAGGTTGGCGAGGCCAGTCTGACTTGCCTCCCTGGTGACTGACCTCAACCAGCAATGGGCAGCTGGACACATGGCATGAAGTGACCTCTGGTCTTCGTGGCGGTGGATGCCAGTAGACTGTCAGGTATGGGAGACCCATGAGAAAATAGGTTACTTTTCTCTTTCTCTCCAAGTTTCTCTGTGATCTCTTTATGCTGCCTGAGCCCGCATGCATACTGACAAAGGCAGACACGTGCACACACATGGCAAAGTAAATAGAGACGCCCACATTCACAGACGTATTCATCCACGTGCAAATAGGCACATATGTGCACATGCATGCCAAAGCAGACACAGACATCCATGAATGCACATGTATTCGTGAAAGCTGATTTTCATGGGGAAAAATATCAGATCTATCACTGTCACGTCCACTCCAACTCAAAGCAACTGTAGAACACAGAGGAGAACTGCCCCATTGGGTTTCCAAAGCTGTCATCATGTCAGACACAGTCAGCCTCCACTTTCTCCTGCAGAGCAGCTGGGGTTTTCCAACTGCCGACCTTTCACTTAGCACCCGAGCACTTGCTGATTTTCATAGGAGTCTGGAAATCAGTTTCATTGCCTGCTAGTCACACCTCCTCTGTGAGTTAGCACAGCCTGGTAAGCTTGGAAGGAGAAAAATCTTCCTTCCCGAGGTAGTTGAGTGGTTTTCCCCTGAGGAAATGGTTCAGAAAAAGATTTCCTTCAAGAAATCAGAACACTCTTGAAGAGAAATTTCCTGTGAAAACATTTGTTTGCTTGACACTGCGACAAGTGAAGCAGCCCCCTGACTTCCCCCTTGGGTCCTCTTTCTCATCATGACTGCTCTGCTCAGCTACAAGGCTCCAGGTCCTGGGAGCAAGGGTGCCCTTCTATTTGGAACCTCACAGGGCTCCACTGTGAGTCAGGGAAAGACCTGGAAACTTGAGCATCCTGAGACGAGGCCTGCATAGCAATATCATCTGTCATCAGGCTCATCATTTCTCTCATTTTTTGTAAGATCATTGAGCCCTTGGAGCCCTGAGAAGTTCTCTCAGAGGAAGCCATCCTCCTCCCATGAATCCAAGAGGGAATGCTTAAAGATTGTTGTCTTCTACTTACAGGAATACCAGCAACCAATTGCCATTGAGTCAACTCGGACTCATGGAGAGCCCAAATGTGTTAGAGAAGTCCGGTCCCGAGAATTTTCCATGGCTGGGGTGGGTATTTTTCCAGAGGCATATCACCAGGCCCTTCTTGGAAGGCACCTCTGGGTGAACTCAAACCTTTAACCCGTAGTTCGCAGCCTAGCTCATGAACAATACCATCCAAGGACGGTACAGTTACTTGCTAATGGTCACCTGCAGTAGATGAACCGAGGTCAAGTAACTGCCTGAGAAACATCAACCAGAGGAAAGCAGAGTGAACCCCAGGGTTCTTGGGAAGAGGGCCAGAGAGAGAAAAAGGAGAAAACAGCTTTCTCGGGACATCAGAAAGGAAAGGACTCCACTTTGTGGATGCCATAGAACAATCCCAAGCCAAGCATGGGTGAGAAACAGACCCCACCCAAACCCAGCGGGCTGGATTCTGTCGCCAAGTGTTGAACACCAGACATGGATATGACAGAGCCGCTAGTCGTCCGTGGAAAGAAACTGTTTGCCGATTGTCTGGTAGTTTTGCAGCATTTGAACAACCAGGCCTCTGCTGCCTCTTCTGGCCTGAAATATAATTGCAGCCATAACCGCCCAGCGGTTCAATGGGTAGAACTCCCTGGGGAGGGCTAACTACCCCAATCATTTGGGAGATCATTTTAGGATTGTCCAGGAGATCTTTGGCTGTGTCTATAATATGAACGATGGTGTCTTTGTTTTAAAAAAAGAAACTTTTTATTGTAAGGTGGGTTAAGATTTACAGAGAAAATCAGCTTTGCACGTAACAATTTATACACGTTTTGTTATGTGACATTGATGACAATCTCCTGCAATGTAATATCACTCATGCCATTGAAACTCTGCTTCCTGTTTTCATTCACCCTTCTCCCCTAACCTTGCCTGCCTTTTGAATTTGGCCTTGGGCAAATACTGCCTATTTGCTTTTGAATGGTTGATGGTTCTGAGGAATGTGTGCTCCTCAGTGCTATGATTCATTTTGGTGTAGTTGTTCTTATCAGGTGCCATTGAGCCAGTTGCAACCCACATTGACCCTATGCCAAACATTCAGAAACACTACCTAGCCCTGAATAATTCTCCTAATTGTTCCCAAGCTTGAGCCCCTTGTTTCAGTCACTGTCAATCCATCTCCTTAAGGGGCTTCCTCTCTTTCACTGTCCCTCTACTTCACCTGGCATGATGTCCTTCTCCAGGGACGAGTCTCTCTTAATAACATGACCAAAGTATGTGAGAGGAAGTCTCACCATCCTTGCCTTTAAGGAGCCCTCTGACCATACTTCTTCTAAGACAGATCTGTTTGTTCCCTTGGCAGTCCATGTTACTTTCAATATTCTTCACCAGCACCACAATTCAGACATATCAATTCTTCTTCAGCCTTCCTTATTCAATGTCTGACTTTCACATACTTATGAGGCAATTTAAATTACTATGGCTTGGGTAAGGTGCACCTTAGTCCTCAAAGTAACATCCTTGCTTTTTAGCACTCTACAGACGTATTGTGCACCAAATGTATCCATATGGAATGCGTCATTTGATCTCATGATTGCAGCTTCCAAGAGCATTGATTATAGACCTCATCAAGACAAAAATCCGTGACAACTTCAACAAATAACAACAAGTAAAAAAAACAACAAACTTCTCCATTTATCATGGTACCTATTGATCAAGTTGTGAGGATGTGTGTCTTCTTGACATTGAGTTGTAATCCATACTGAGGGCTGCAATCTTTTCTCATAAGGTTCACTTTATAAACCTGTCTATTTTTCAGGGGGTTGAATTCAGTTCCAGACCTGAAGGGTGATGAAGGACCATAGTAGTGGGGATCTCACTAGTCTATCTAACCAATAAACCTCATCTTTTATCATTATTATTATTACTATTGGTAGTAGAAGTATGACTTTCAGTTTTCTTTCTTTCTTTCTTTATTTATTTATTTATTAACAATTTATTGGGACTGATACAATTCTTTTCACAGTTCATACATATACATACATCAATTGTATAAAGCACATCTGTACAGTCTTTGCCCTAATCATTTTTTTCTCTTTTCTTCTTTTACATTTTATTAGGGACTCCAACAACTCTTACCACAATCCATACATATACATACATCAATTGTATAAAGCACACCCATACATTCCCTGTCCCAATCATTCTCAAGGCATTTGCTCTCCACTTAAGCCCCTTGCATCAGGTCCTCTTTTTTTCCCCCCCTCCCTCCCTTTTCCCCCCTCCCTCATATGCCCTTGGTAATTTATACCTCGTTATTTTGTCATATCTTGCCCTATTCGGGGTCTCCCTTCCCCCCTTCTCTGCTGTCCCTCTCCCAGGGAAGAGGTCACATGTGGCTCCTTGTAATCAGTTCCCCCTTTCCAACCCACTCACCCTCCACTCTCCCAGCATCCACCCTGGATTCCCTGTATCTCCAACCCTCATATGTACCAGTGTACAGCCTCTGTCCTATCCAGCCCTGCAAGGTAGAATTCGGATCATGGTAGTTGGGGGGAGGAAGCATCCAGGATATGGGGGAAAGCTGTGTTCTTCATCGATACTACCTCACACCCTAATTAACCCATCTCCTCTCCTAAGCCCCTCTATGAGGGGATCTCCATTGGCCGACACTTGGGCCTTGGGTCTCCACTCTGCACTTCCCCCTTCATTTAATATAATATATATATACACATACATATATACATATACACATAAATACACATACATACACACACTTATATCTTTTTTTTTTTGCATGATGCCTTATATCTGGTCCCTTGGGCACCTCGTGATCGCACTAGCCGGTGTGCTTCTTCCATGTGGGCTTATTTGTTTCTGAGCGAGATGGCCGCTTGTTCACCTTCAAGCCTTTAAGACCCCAGACACTCTCTTTTGATAGCCGGGCACCATCAGCTTTCTTCACCACATTTGCTTGTGCACACATTTGTCTTCAGCGATCCTATCATGGAGGTGTGCAGTCAATGATATGATTTTTTGTTCTTTGATGCCTGGTAACTGATCCCTTTGGGACCACTCGATCACACAGGCTGGTGTGTTCTTCCATGTGGACTTTGTTGCTTCTGAGCTAGATGGCTGCTTGTTTATCTTCAAGCCTTTAAGACCCCAGTCACTATCTCTTTTGATAGCCGGGCACCATCAGCTTTCTTCACCACATTTACTTGTTCACCCACTTTGGCTCCAGCCGTTGTGTCGGGAGAGTGAGCATCATAGAGTTCCAATTTAATAAAAGAATATATTCATGCATAGAGGGAGTGTTTGAGTAGAGGCCCAAGGTCCTTCCGCCACCTTAATACTTGACCTATAAATATCGACACAAAGATCTATTTCCCCAACCTCCTATATATATTTGCATGTACATGTCTTTGTCTAGACCTCCATGAATGCCCTTTGACTCCTAGCTCTTTCCTCCATCTCCCTTGACCTTCCTCCTGCCCTACTACCATGCTTCATCGCCACCTGGGCTAGAGTATACCTCTTCTCTAAGCAACCTTACCCTTGATCATTTCCCACCAGGCCTGCCACTCCCCCTTCTATACCCTTTGGGGTCCCATGTTTTTCCCTTGTCCCTGGGTTTGTTAACACCACTTCCTTACCCCCCCTACCCCCCACCTCAAGTCCCCCCGGAACTGTCGGTTCCGTTGTTTTTCATCCAGATAGTTCATCCAGCCTGTCCTATTCAGACAGACCTGTGGAGTCACTAACATGCACGAAAACTAGACAGAGGAACACAAAGCAACAGTATACAACCAGACAACAAAACAACCAAAACAAACCACTGAAAAAGAACAGAACAAAACAGATCACAAGAGAAAAGCTTGTAGTTAGTTCAGGGATCTTTGCTGGCCCTTAGGAGCGTTTTCCAGTCCAGTCTGTTGGGGCACCACGCCCTGGCCCCAAAGTCCACTTTCAGCATTCCCTGGGGACCTTGCCACTCCATTCCCTTGCTGTTCCGCTGCACTCCCCCAGTGCTTTGCCTCGGTGTGGTGGGATCAGGTCAGGTGCAATTCCCACACTGTGTCAACGGTGCTGTCCCCTGTATCGCCCTTAGTCACTGAGGGGCATCATGTCTCATAGTAGGGCCAGCCATGTTGTTCTCTCTGTGGACTGGCTGCTCTACTCAGGAACATCATCATCACGGCCTGGTGGGCCAGGCTGTGCTCCACTCTCTCCTCCTGCCCCTTCATCTGCTCCCGTGTGCTCTGATCAAATATGTCCATCTCCCATAGCTGCAGGGTCAATGTCGTCCTTTGGAACAAGTTCTTTTCGGGGGAGGGGCAGGAATCCACTTAATTTATGGTGCTGGGGCCAGCCTCCCAGACCTCTCCACCGGTTCCGTCCTCCACGCCGGGATATTGCATTCACACCTTGCGACACTGGGTTGAAGTCTGGTTCCACTTTCCCTGTGGAGATATAAACCATACCCTCCCCTTGGGTGGATTAATGCCCCATTTCTGTCATGCTGATTGTACTTACCTCAGGGGACTCATGTTGTACCTGTCCCTTTGGGTCTGGCTTACCTCGCTTAACATAATTCCTTCCAGCTCTTCCCATGAAATAACGTGTTTCATGTGCTCATCGGTGCTTTTTAGTGCTGCATAATACTCCATTGTGTGTATGTGCCAAAGTTTGCTAATCCACTCGTCTATCGATGGAAACTTAGGCTGTTTCCAAGTCTTTGCTATTGTGAATTGTGCCGCAATAAACATTGGAGCGCATATGACTGGTCGTGTTTTATTTGCTGCTTCAACCGGGTATATGCCCAGTAGAGGGATGGCTGGGTCGTAAGGTAGATCAATTTCCATTTTCTTTAGGTATCGCCAGATTGCTTTCCACAGTGTCTGTACAAATCTGCACGACCACCAGCAGTGGAGGAGGGTTCCTATTTCACCACATCCCCTCCAACACTTGTTGCTCTCTGATTTACTGATCTGGGCTAGCCTCAGGGGTGTTAGGTGGTATCTCATGGTTGTTTTGATTTGCATTTCTCTTATGGCAAGGGACTTCGAGCACTTTCTCATATATTTATTGGCCATATTGATCTCCTCTCTAGTGAAAGTTCTTCTCATTTCTTTTGCCCACTTCCTTAGGGGGTTAACTGTTTTCCTCTTTTTGCAGGTCATGATGGTGTTGTAGATTTTAGTAATGAGCCCTTTGTCTGACGTGTCATTACTAAAAAACTTCTCCCAGTCTGTGGGTTGCCTTGTCACCCTCTTGGCAAAGTCTTTCGAGGTGCACAGGTGTTTTATTCTTATTAGTTCCCATTTGTCGATTTCCAGATCACCTGTGTGTGTCCCCTTCCCTGTTGCAGTGAGCCTATGTGCTCCCTGGGCCAGTGCTCTGAGATTAGTCCCGATTCCCTCCTTAATGGTCCTGATGGTTTGGGGTTTGGCTTCTAGATCTGTGATCCAGCTTGAGTGTATTCTTGTGCATGGGGTGAGGTAGACGTCTTGTTTCAACTTTCTACATGTGGATATCCATTGTTTCCAGCACCACTTATTAAAGAGGGAATCTGCTTCCCACTTGACGTTTTTGGGACCCTTGTCGAAGATCAGTTGTCTATATGCTAATGATTTTACTCCTGGGCTTTCTATTCTTTTCCACTGGTCTGAGTGTCTATCATTGTGCCAGTACCATGCTGTTTTGACCACTGTAGCTGTGTAGTAGGCATTAAAATCAGGTAGGGCGAGTCCTCCAATTGTGTCCTTCTTCTTGAGGAGTTCTCTGCTAATTCTGGGTTTCTTCCCTCTCCATATGAAGTTGGTGGTCAGTTTTTCCAATTCTTTGAAGAAGGTTGATGGTAATTGGATTGGTATAGCATTGAACTTGTAGAGTGCTTTAGGAAGAACTGTCATCTTTACTATGTTCAGCCTACCTAACCATGAGCAGGGGAGCTTCATCCATTTGTGAAGGTCACTTTTGGTTTCCTGTAATAGGGTTTTATAATTATGCTTATATAGGTCTTTAGTATTTTTTGTTAAGTATATTCCTAGGTATTTCAGTTTGTTCTTGGCTACTGTGAAGGGTACTTCCCTCTTAATCGCCTCTTCCATGGCCCTGTCCGATGTGTATAGAAACCCTACCGACTTCTGTTTATTGATCTTGTATCCTGCTACCCTCCCGTATTCCTCTATTGCTGTAAGTATTCCAACTGTGGAGTTTTGGGGGTCTTCAATGTATAGGATCATGTCATCTGCAAATAACGATAGTTTCACCTCCTCCTCTCCCAACTGGATCCCTTTGATGTCCTTCCGCTGTCTTATGTTGTTAGCCAGAACCTCCAAAACGATATTGAATAGAAGAGGGGACAGGGGGCATCCTTGTCTTGTACCCTTTTTCAGTGATATTGTTCTTGTCTTTTCTCCATTGACTATGATGTTGGCTGTTGGTCTTTCATAGATAGCTTGTATGAGCTTGAGGAACTTACCTTCCAATCCTATCTTCATGAGTGTTTTGATTAGGAATGGATGCTGGATGTTTTCATATGCTTTTTCTGCATCTATGGATATTATCATATGGTTTTTATCCTTTTTCTTCTCGATGTGGTGTATGATATTGATGGATTTTCGGATGTTAAACCATCCCTGCATCGCTGGGATGAATCCTACTTGGTCGTGGTGAATGATATGTTTGATGTTCCTTTGTATTCTATTGGCCAATATTTTGTTAAGGATTTTTGCATCTATGTTCATTAGAGATATTGGTCTATAATTCTCTACACCTGTGGGGTCTTTTCCCTGTTTGGGTATCAAAGTAATGCTGGCTTTGTAAAATGAGTTTGGGAGCTTGCCGTTCTTTTCTATGTTCTGGAATACTTTGTGGAGGATCGGTGTCAGCTCTTCCCTGAATGTTTGGTAAAATTCTGCTGTGTAGCCATCTGGCCCTGGGGCCTTTTTCCTTGGTAGGTTTTTGATGACACTCTCTATTTCTTCCTTCGCTATGGGTTTGTTGAGGTTCTTGATCTCTGTCTCAGATAATCTAGGGATAGATTGTTTTTCTAAATATTTATCCATGACTTCCAGGTTTCCGAATTCATTAGAATACAAACCTTCATAGTACTTTGTGATTATCCTTTTTATCTCATTGGGGTCTGTTGTTATTGCCCCCGATTCATCCCTTATCCTGGCTATTGATGATTGTTCCTTTCTATCTTTGGTAAGCTTTGCCAGGGGAGTGTCAATTTTATTAATTCGTTCATAAAACCAGCTTCTAGTTGCGTTAATCCTTTGCATTGTTCTTTTGTCTTCCCACTGGTTTAACTCCGCCCTGATTTTTATTATTTCTTTTCTCTTGCTATTGGAGGGGTAGTTCTGTTGACTCTGTTCTAGTTGTTGGAGGTTTTGTGTTAACATATCTGTCATACGCCTTTCTTCTTTTTTCATGTATGCATTCAGTGATATCAAGCTACCTCTGATAACTGCCTTTGCAGTGTCCCATAAGTTTTGATATGTTGTATGCTCGTTCTCATTAGTTTCTAGAAATTTCCTGATATCCTCTCTGATCTGGACCTTAACCCATTCATGTCGCAGGAGATCGTTGTTTATTCTCCAATTGGTGACCCTTGCTTTTCTGGGTGCCCTCCTATTAATCTCCAGCTTTATGGCATGGTGGTCTGAGAAAGACGTCTGGATAATATCTATGTGTTTGAATTTACTCAGGCTGGCCTTGTGCCCCAGCATGTGATCTATTCTTGAGAAAGATCCGTGTGGATTGGAGAAGAATGTGAAACCTTTTGCTTTTGGATGAAAGGCTCTATAGATGTCTATCAGGCCCTGTTGCCTAATTACATTGTTTAGCTCTCTGGCCTCTTTGCTGAGCTTCTTTCCCTGTGACCTGTCTTTCTCTGATAGTGGAGTGTTGAAGTCCCCCACTATTATTGTTGTTTCCGTGATTTCTTCTGTCATTTTTTTAATAGTTTGTTTGACGAAATTTGCCGCACCATTATTAGGTGCGTAAATATTCAGTATGCTTATTGCTTCCTGGTTTACTGAGCCTTTGAGCATTATGTAATGTCCCTCTTTGTCTCTTTTTATGTTTTGGATCTTGAGATCCATTTTGTCAGAGATTAAGATAGCCACTCCTGCCTTCCTGGAGTTACCATTTGCTTGGTAAACTTTCTGCCAGCCCTTTATTCTCAGCATATGCTTGTCTGCTTGCTTAAGGTGTGTCTCTTGCAGGCAGCAGATTGATGGGTTATGTTTTCTAATCCAATCCTCCAGCCTCTTTCTTTTAACATATGAATTGAGCCCATTTGTATTCAAAGTGATTATTACAATCTCTGGCTTCATGGTTGCCATATTCTGTTTTGTGTTTTGGGTCTTTGCCTATCTTCCTTCATATCAGTGTACTGCGTTTGAGTGGAGGGTTTCTATCCTGTCCTCTTTTCCATCTGAGACCGTGTTGTCCTCGTACGTGTTGCTGGCATGTTGGCTTCTAGATGGAGATGGGCTATATGGTGGTCTCCTGGAGGTTCTAGGTGGAGCTTGATCTTCTGGCCATAGTGAGTCAGCCAGTATGTTCTGCAGGGTCGGGTGACTTGCAGTATATTTTTTGAGTTCTTCCTTGTCCTGGAAGACCCTTATCTTACCCTCTATCTTAATGGATAACTTGGCAGGGTATAGGATTCTGGGGGAGGCATTTTCATCTTTCAGTTTTTGGAAGATGTTGCTCCATTCTCTCCTCCTCTTCATGGTTTCAGCTGATAAGTCTGAGCATAACCTTACCTGCGCTCCTTTGTATGTGACTGTCTTCCTTTCTCTTGATGCTCGTAGAATTTTCTCTTTTTCCTCTAAGTTGGATAATTTTACAATTATATGCCTTGGCGTGTTCTTCTTGGTGTTTAGCTTAGCCGGCGTCCTCTCTGCTTCCTGTATGAGAGTCGGATTCTCCTTTGTTAGGTTGGGGAAATGTTCTTCCAGGAATTCCTTTGCTATCTTGGCGGTCGATTTGTGTGTTATGTTGTGTTCCGGTAGACCGATTATTCGAATATTATTCCTCTTCATAGCATCTGTCATTGATCTCAGGCTGTCTTCTGTTTCTTTAATTTTCCTATCTGATTGTTTTTCTCGCTTGCTTCGTTTGGTTTCAGCGTCCTCGAGTTCACTGATACGGTTCTCAGCCTCCTCAAGCCTAGATATAGCTTCTGTGACCTTTTGTGTGGCCTCTGCTACCTCCTCTGTTAGTTTCTGCAGTTCCTTTTGGTGGATAGTATTCATCCCCTCTATTGTGGACTTCATCCCCTCTATTGTGCATTTCATCCCTTCTATCATTGCATCCTTATTTTGGTTTGCTTCTCTTAGCTCCTGTATTACTGCAAGCAGAGTTCTGAAGATTTCCTTTTGTGGCTGATCTATATCTGTTTCTTCTATGAGTGACGTTAGGTCTGTTAAAGTGCCTCGTTTTTCTGATTTTTTTGTTGGGAGTGATGTGGTCTGTTGATTTTTCCTTGATCCTTTAATAGGCCCCATGCTTCTGGGAGACAGGAGTAACCTTATTGTGTGGAGGCTCAGGCCACTGTGCCGTCTCCTGGAGTGGCTGGGGCAGGCTGCGGCAGGCTTAGGGCTGGCACTGGGGACCCAACAGGGCCCCAGGTGGTGAGAGCTGGCTGGAGCTCACTGACGGCTCCTCAGGGACTGCAAAGCCGAGACCCAGGCTCCACTGCAGGTGGAGTGTTTGATCTGCCCGGGCTGTGAGCGGGCGCGGAGAGGCCCCTTGGATAGCTGCGCAGGCAGCTGCGGGACCCTGCAGGGAACAATGGTGTTCGCTCTCCGCCCTTTTGGCGCGAAACCGCAGGGGGCAATGGCGCCCTTCCTCTGCTCAGGCTCAGAGTCGCGGCCGCCGGGGTCCCCGCAGCACCCTGGGGAGGGCACCTACTCTTGTGCCTTGCGCAGGGGGGGGCCCTTGGTGGGCAGACTCAACAGCGCAGGGCGCGGCACTCCGCGGAAGCTCAGGGTCCGGGACAGGCGCGGGTTGGGCTATGGCTCCTGTTGGCGGGAAGTGCTCAGCGCAGGGTCCCCTACAGGAGTGGAGCTGGCGCTAGGCTGCCAGGGGCTGGCGGGGGCGGGCGGGGGTGGGAGGCCAGCGCACGGAGGGCAGGTGGAGAGGTCCGTGGCAGCGGTGCGTGTGGATGGTCCCCCGTGGGGGTCGCCAGACAATCCGCGGGTCCGCTCCCCTGAGCTTGGATGAATGGAGGGAGGGACGTGGGCCCGAGGGCAGATCGCTGCCCTGCGGGGAGAGGGGAACTGCGGGAGAGGAAAGCTTCTCTCCCAGTGGAGATCCGCGAGTGGGGAGTGGGGAGTGGGCCGCTGGAGTAGGCAGGGCAAGCGAGCGGCTCTGGGCTGGCGTCCGGTTTGGGGATGGACCCTAAGCCGGTCGCCAGTGAGCTCACGGCAGCTTAGTGGCCAGAGATGTCCCACTAGTCCGGTCCTCTTTCACCTAGACCCCTGCTCCGGACAAATACGTGGGGTAGGACTGGGGTGCTGTCCCAGGGGGATATTTCACTCACCAGACTCTTACTATTCAGCTACCTGGTCGCCAATCCCGCTTTGTTTGGAGGAGCTCTCAGAGTATGCGGGTGTCCCTGTCGGCCATCTTCCCCCTCTCCGACTTTCAGTTTTCTTACACATTACTCCCCACTCTATCTAGGATCATGTACCATGATCCCTTTCAGAGCAGCTGTTTGTGATAGGCAGGCACCATTTAGTTCTTCTGACCTTAGCATCATAGAGGCTGAGGTACGCATAGTCCATTACTGATTTGGACTAATTGTTGCCAGGCATCTTGAGCTTCTTCAACGTTATTTGCTCCAGACAGGGTGCAATAGTTTATTGTGCCAGCCTGGCCGATAAACACAAGTAGGATTAATCGAAGGGCAGAGGGATAAATGGCTTCGTGAGCCTCACCTTGCTTGTTCTGTGCCTCAATTTAAAAGGGTACACTGTCTGTGGGATGCCTAGCTTGTGGACTGTGTCGCTGTAAGTTGAGGTCCATTTAATCCCACAGGATTGTAATGTTCGTCTCTGGAGCTGGGGACCGACAGTTGGTGACAGTTGGTGACTTGCCTTGCTGTTTGCTGCCTGGGTATATATAACCCAACTCTCTCTACAGAAAGGGACTGGCAACTGGCGGCTCTCAGCCTTAAAGGACTGCTAGTGCCTCACTGTTTTATAATTTAACTGTTAGTTTCTTGTGTTATCTATCTGTATATAATTTAGTGGTTCATTTCTTGTATTGAATATCTAGCTTTATAAATATATTTATATATAATTACTAGCAATATGGTTTTGTCTCTCTAGAGAACCCTGTCCAACACATAGGGTGAGACCAAGAACCGACTTTTAGTTTGCTACTCACTAGCTTTTGAAGACCCTAGTCACTTCCCTGATGGATACAGAACATTGTCTTTGTGAGCTACTTTGTACCAATTGACCTTGGGGTCTCTCAGAGCTATGTTCCTGATCCCCGATATTTAGGACACGCTCCCTCAAGGGGTTTTGTTCTAGCTAAGACATTTTCATAACTATGCCTCCTGGATGCACTATTATATTCATGGTCATATTTGTAGTATATGCTAATATGTATATAGAACTATTCTCTGGCAAACCTATATTTATTCACGGGGCTAGTCCCATTCTCCTTCCCACAACTGCTCAGATTTTGTGGTTTTTCTATCTATCTATTTATCTCTCTATCTATCCTTGTATGTTATTGTTATTATTGGAGTATTTATCTCTGTTGCCTTTAATGCTTGTAGTCTACTGAGAAAGGATAGTGTTTTGATGTTCCAAATATTTCCCCATTTTCTGGGTTACATGACACAAACCAATAGAAGAAGAGAAAAGAAAAAAATTTAACCCAAGTAATAACACCAACAATAAAACCAATTTAATCTTTTGGTTAAGAATTAGTCAGACTTTCCCACTCCTTGGCTAACCCTTGAAAGAAAACGAATGAGATAAAAGACCATAGGGAGGAAGAAAGGAGAGTGGGAGGCAAGGGAATAAAGAAAGAAGGTGGCAGGGTTGTGTGAACAATTAATGTGGACCTTCTTTGATGTGTATTAAAAATAATATTGACTGGTTTTTTCAATACTCACCAAAAATTATTTATATCAATCAAGAAAACCTCACTACCCTGGAATCAATTCTGACATATAGCAACCCTTTGGACAGAGTATAGAACTGCCCCTGTGGGTTTCCAAGGCTGTAAATCTTTACAGAAGTAGAAAATCTCATCTTTCTCTTGTGGAGTGGGGGTGGGGGGAGTTTCGAACTTCTGATCTTGCAGTTAGAAGTCCAACTCATAATCTACCTCACCAACAGGGCTCCTCCTTTCATCATTAATCTAGACTGTTTGACCTTCTTGGCTTACTGGGTTTGATTTTCTCGCTTTGGAAGACATGGTACCAAAATACACACCATTTCCTAGCCCCCCCAAAAAATCAAAAGTAAGCAAAACAAAACAGGAAAAACTAGCAACCCAATCCAAACCAACTAACCTATTTAGCCATATAGATAAAGGGTACTTGTAGCCAACCTCTGTGTTGGGGGCAATAGGGATAGATGGGGACTGTGGTTAACAGGCACGTGTCAGCTCATCCACAGGGGACATTCAAATTCTAGCTCCAGACTGTTGTTGCCTTGGGAAATGCAAGGATTTTAAGGCCTGATTTTCTGTTTGTAACTGAGATGCTGAGAATATAAAATTCGATGTGAAATCGTCAACTTTTCAAATATTGGATCACATTAGTTAAAACCACTTTTCAGGCTGCTCATCATCATACTAGCACATCATTAGGCTAAAATCATATCAAAGACGTCTGGTTTGTCCCTTGTGCCCTTTAAGGACAACTGAAACATAAGGACGGGAATGGGACATTCATTCTTCCTCTAGACCCTCACCCTTTGCCTCCATCGGCTGGCGTTCATAGAAGAGGCAGACGGTTTTGTTCAACTTCAGCATACTCAGAGTCCTGAGAGTTAAACACAATACATATATAATTTCATACTAGTCGTTTTAATATTAGCCCAAACAAAACCATCAAAAACCCAACCCGTTGCTGTTATGTTGGTTCTGGTTCCCGAGGACCCCCTGGGTGCCAGGGAGAAACTACACATCACAGGATTCTCAAGCCTGTGGGCTTCTAGAAGCAGGCCATTAGTTATTTCTTCTGAGGGGTGCAACTGCCCACCTCTTGATACGTTGAGTCCTTAACCATTTGTGCCACCCAGGGTTTCCCAGTCTTCGTATGTGACCCCCAAATTCCTTGACAGGCTACCTATAGGAAGGTAGAGTCTATGCCCTTTGCCCTTAAATTGGGATGTTTCATGACCTCTGTGACCAATAGATTATGGAGAAGATGACACAGTGACATCTAGTTTGGGCAACCCCCTTCCCTCCCACAAAGTGCTTCACAGCTTCTGAAAAATCCCTTCAAAGACTTCTTCTTGAGTGCTCACCCTTAGAATGTCCAGCCTCCACGTGCTACCTCTCAGGACACTTCTCAGCACCCGGACACTATGCTGAAAGAAGCCTGAGCTGCCTGGAAAGGTCACGTGGAGACACTCCAACCAACAACCCAGCTAAGCACCCAGCTAACGGCCAGCTTCAGCTGCCAGCCCTCTGAATGCACGTGTAGGCACTGGAGTCACCAGAGGCCCCTGCCCCAGTTCCCATGTGACTGCCAACTCATGGGAGACTCCAAGCACGACGCAGTGGCCTCCCAGCAACCACAAGATGATGGTCCTTGTTTGAAGCCACTGCGTTTGGGGAGGGGGCGTTTCTTGCCCAGCCACAGGGATGAGAACCTGCATCTCAACAACATGCAGGTGGTTGAGGGGGCCGTCTTTCGAGCAAGGCAGCCTCCCTTCTTGTCAACTGCTGGGGATTTTTGTTGTTCTTGCCATTGCTGCCCCAATTCCCCAGGAGCTAGTGGAAGGCAGTCAGCAGGCCTCAGGTGCCCAGGAGGCAGGAGCCTCTGTGGGATGCAGTTACAATGGGAGAGATAACCTTAAAGGCAGGAGCCTGACTTTACCTTTGCCTCCTGGAGATTTGGGATGCAGTACACCTGTCAAATCCCATCTTCTGTCCAACCATGATCATATGTCTGTCTTATGTTTGCACACAGGACGCAGACTTGTGAACACCCAAAGAACAGGGTCTGGTGCCAAGAAACCAGCGCCACAAGGAACTGATGTTTCTCCTGCAATGGGGATGGGTGGGATGAGAGGAAGAAAGGAGTACAAATCACTGGATCAAAACAAGGTGGGGAAAAGAAGGAGCAAAGGGAGAGAGTGAAGGAGGGAGACTGGGAGGCTGAAGGGAAAAGGCAGAGAAGGAAAGGAGAAAGGTGGCAGTGGGGAGAGAGGAGCGAAGAAGAAATGGAGGAGTGTGGGAGGGAAGATGGAAGGTGAAGGCAGGCAGGAAGACGTGAGCAAAGGGAGGAAAGGAAGAAAAGAGAAAGAGAAGGGCAAGAAGAAAAAAGGAAGGTAGGGAAGAAAGGAAGAAAATGAGAAACCTAATGTCAATGGCACCCTCTATGTTTTTATTTCCTGTTTTTCTGAGGTAGCCTCTTCAGCAGAAGCAAATGGGCTGAATCGCCTGAAACTCCACCTAGGTAGTAAGCACGGGTTTCATTTCGCCAGAGCCTGTGAAAATGTTTGAACTGAGCAGCATTAACACGGAGACAGCGATTACCCCACGTGGCTGTTGCGCTCTGATGATACCAAGGCAACGGGAATGGGGGGCTCATTATTTCACCAGGTGACAAAAAATTGTATTTTGACGTTTAACCCTGAACGTGGGGAAGGGGTGCGTGGGGGAGGATTCAGGGGCTCTTTGTGGAGTCTCCTCTTGCCATTGTGATGCCCCTTGGCCTGCCAACAACCTGAGGTCCTGCACGCTGCCAGTGAGGGGCTTGGCTGCAGGCCCTAGCCCAGCATTTCTTATCAGATTTACTGTGACAAGTGATGGGAGTAAAGCAAGATGCTGTTAACAGCGCATCCGTTCAGACCCTGCTATTTAGAAATTTGGATTTATATTTTGTCAGCTAGAAGTAGCACTGATGTTAATCTTTGCACTACCCTTGGAAAAAAATCATTCATAATCTTATAACAATAATCCATAGCATTTGAGGAGCTCTGAGAACCAAGGGATGGTCAGAAGCATTTTTAGACAGATGTCTCATTTCATCTTCAAAGCAACCCAGTGAGGAATAAGAAAAGTTGGCTTATGACTTCCCTTTTGGAAAGTGAATCTTAGGAAGCACAGAGAGGTCCAGGTTTGCCCAAGGTCACATAGTCAATAAGTTAGAGAGCCTGGATTTGAACCTGAGCGGTCTGCTGCCAGAGGTACTTTTTTTGCTCGTGTTTATTAAGGCAACTTGGAGCTATGGCAAGGATTCAGATAGAATTGAGGATAATTTTTTTAACAATTTATTAGGGGCTCATACAACTCTTATCACAGTTCATACATATACATACATCAATTTTATAAAGCACATCTGTACAGTCTTTGCCCTAATCATTCTTTTCTCCTCTTTTCTTTTTTTACATTTTATTAGGGACTCATACAACTCTTATCACAATCCATACATATTCATACATCAATTGTATAAAGCACATCCATACATTCCCTACCCCAATCATTCTCAAAGCATTTGCTCTCCACTTAAGCCCTTTGCATCAGGTCCTCTTTTTTCCCCCTCCCTCCCCTACCCCCCCTCCCTTATGTGCCCTTGGTAATTTATACACCGTTATTTTGTCATATCTTGCCCTATCCGGAGTCTCCCTTCCCCGGTTCTCTGCTGTCCCTCTCCCAGGGAAGAGGTCACATGTGGATCCTTGTAATCAGTTCCCCCTTTCCAACCCACTCACCCTCCACTCTCCCAGCATCGCCCCTCACACCCTTGGTCCTGAAGGTATCGTCCACCCTGGATTCCCTGTACCTCCAGCCCTCATATGTACCAGTGTACAGCCTCTGCCCTATCCAGCCCTAACAGTGCTTCTCTCTATCCTTGTGGAGCCCTGGTGATGGGCTGGGCAGCTAAGTAGTAGCTTAAAGAGGCTTTCCCCTCCTGTGAAAAGTTACACTCTCGGGAAACTCACGGGTGCCAGTTCTACCCTGTCCTCCAGGGTTGTTCTGTATCAATGTCAACTCAATGGCAGTGAGTTTGGCTTTTTAATGTCTCTCCCTGTTGTTGTTGTTGTTGTTGTTGTTGTTAGTTTGCCATCCAGTTGGTTCTGGTCCATGGCAAACCTATTCACAGCAGAATGTAACAATAACAGCACCTCCTCCATCCACCCAAGTGTTCCTATGCTCAGTCCTCTTGTTGTAGTCACTGTGTCAATCCAGCTCTTCTAGGGCCTTCAACCTTTTTTCACAGCCCTTCCATTTTTCTAAGCATGATGCCTCTCCAGGGACTGGTCTCCACTGACAACATGTCCAAAGTCTCACCATATTTACTTCTAATGGGAATTCTGGCCGTACTTCCAAGACAGATTTTGTTTGTTCTTTTGGCAGTCCATGGTACTTTCAGTATTCTTTGCCAGTACCATGGTTCAAATTCATACAGTTTACCTGGGTCTTCTTCACTCAATGGCAAGCTTTTCACATGCAGATGAGGCAAATGAAAATACCATGGTTTGGATCAGGTGTACTTCCTGCATAAAGTAACATCCTAACTTTTCAACATTCTAAAGAGCTCTTATGCAGCAGATCTACCCAGTGCAATGTATCTTTTCATCTCTTGACTGCTGCTTCCAGGAGCATTGCTTGTGGATCCAGACAAGACAAAATCCTTGACAACTTCAAGTTTTTCTCGATTTATCATCATGTTACCTATTGGTTAAGTTGTGAGGATTTTGGTTTTCTTTGTGTTGAGTTGTATCCCACATTGAAGGCTGCAATCCTTGATCTTCACCAGCAAGTGCTTCAAGTCCCCCATCCTTGTCAGCAAGCCAAACTGTGTCATCTGCATATAGCAGGTTGTTAATAATATTTCCTCCAAATCTGATTCTGTGTTCTTCTTCATATAATTTGGCTTCCCTGATTATTTGTTCACCATACAGATTGAAAAAGTTTAATAAGCGGGTGCAACCTGGATGCACACCTTTCTTGATTCTTAAACCGTGCAATCTACCCTTGTTCTATTTGTGCTACTGCTTCTTAATCCATGTACAAGGTTCACATGAGCAAGACAAAGTGTTCTGGAATTCCCTTCTCAAAACTATCCATGTTTTCTTATGATCCACACAGTCAGATAGCTTGGGTGTTAATAAAACATAAGTAAACATCTTTAGGGTATTCACTGCTTTCAGGCAAGATCCATCTGATATCTGATATCCTTTGTTCCACATCCTCTTCTGAATCTGGCTTAAATCTCTGGGAAACCAAACTCACTGCCTTGTAGTTGATGACAACTCATCCTGACCCTATAGTGTAGGGTAGAACTAACTGCCCCTGTGAGTTTCTGAGACTGTAACTCATTATGGGAGTAGAAAACCTTGCCTTTCTCCCACGGAGTGACTGGTGGTTTTGAACTTCTGACCTTGGGGTTTGCAATTCAACCTGTAACCACTGTGCCACGATGGCTCTTGAATGCTGAATATGGTAACTTTCTGTCAATGAATTAATGCAACTGTTGTTGTATTAGCTTCAGTACAATTTGACTCACATGTGATGCCAATGATAGTGTTACATAATTTGACCATTCCGTTGGTCTCCCTTCTTTGATATGTATACACATATGGATCTCTTCCAGACTGTAAGCCAAGTAGCTGTATTCCAAATTTCCTGACATAGATGAGTGAGTGCTGCCAGTGCTTTATCAGCTTGTGGAAACATTTCAATAGATATTCCAGCAATTCCTGGCATCTTGTTTTGGGCTAGTGCTTTCCATGCATCTTGAATTTCTTCTTTCCTGACCATTGGTTCTTGCTCATATGTTACCTCCTGAAATGGTTGAATGTTGGTCTATTCTTTTTGATACAGTGACTCCATATTGTTTCCATCTTCCTCAGATGTTTCCTTCATCATTCAATATTTTGCCCATAGAATTTTTTAATATTGCACCTCGAGACTTGACATTTTTCTTCAGTTCTTTCAGTTTAAGATATGCTGAATATGTTCTGTTTTGGTTTTCTAACTCTAGGCCTTTGCACATTTTGTGATAATATTTTACTTTGTATTCTCGAGTTGTCCTTTGAAATTTTCTTTTTAGCTCTTTACTTCATCATTTCTTCCATTTGCCTTAGCTACTCTCTGATTAAGAGTAAGTTTCAGAGTCTCTTCTGACATGCACTTGTATCTTTTCTTTATTTCCATTTTTTAAATGATACTGTGCTTTATTCAGAGATGTTCTCAAAATTTGGTGGGTTATTATCAAGGTTGTATATTGACTCTCGTGTACTTGTTTGCATTTTCTTGAGCTCACATATGAACAATTGCTGATCTGTTCCACAATCAGTCCCTGGACTGGTTTCAGTTGCTGATATTGAGCTTCTTTTATTGTCTCTTCCCACTGGTGTAGTCAATTTGATTTCCGTGTATTCCATCTGGAGAAGTCCACATTTATGGTCACCTTTTTTGTTGTTGATCAAATGTTTGAAGAAATCATTAATCATGCAAAATTCTAACATACAATCAAGATAAATTGGTAATTATTGGTGATTGGAGTGCAAATGTTGGAACCAAAGAGGAAAGAACAGAAGTTGGAAAATATAGTATATGCTATCAGCAATTTATTGGTTTGCAAACTCTGTCATGCGATCTCCAGCTTGGTTTCTATCACCAAGACCATATTTTTCAACTACTGATCCTTCCTCTTTGTTTTCAACTTTTGCATTCCAATAGCATTTTGATAGCAAGTCTGACAAATTTGGGACTGAATATGGTGGTAGAATTATTCAATTTCTGCATCACCAGCTTTGGGTGGTTGGTGCATAAATTTGAACAATAGTTGTATTGATTGTTTCTCCTTGAAGGGGGCTAGATAGCATCCTATCAAAGATAGCATTGTACATTAAAATAGATCTTAAAATGTCCTTTTGATGATGAATGCAATGTTGGTTCTCTTGATTGTGTCATTCCCATCAGAGTAAACCATAAGATTTTCTGTTTCAAAATGGTCAATATCAGTCCATTTCAGCTAACTAATGCTTACAATATCAATCTTTATGTATTCCATTACATTTTTAATGACTTTCAAGGTCCCTAGATTCATATTACATACATCACAAGTTTCAATTATTAATGACGATTTGAACTGTTTCTCCTCATTTTGAGTTGTGCCCCATCAGCAAATGAAGGTCCTGATGGCTATACTCGATTTGCATCATTATGGTCGACTTGCCTATGAAAAGTCAGCTCTTCCTCTTCCTCAGCCGTATTTTGAGTACTTTCCAAGTTGAAGAGCTCATCTTCTGGCACACGTTCTGACAATGTTCTTCTGTTGTTCATGGGGGGTCTAGTAACTGACAGTGTTGCTGCTATCCATAGGGTTTTCAATGGCTCATTCTTCCCATGCAGGCAGCCAATTCCTTCTTCATTGTCTGTTCTTTGTCTGGAAGCTCTTTGGGTGACCCTGCTGGTATATGAAATGCCAATCACATAGCTCCCAGTATCTCACAAAACAAAAGTCACCACAGTACCACAAAATGCCAGACAAGTGATGGACCTCTATTTTTAGTGAGGCGTGGCCTGGTGGGAGGAGTGTGTCCTTAGGTGGTTCTGATCCACTTACTGGAACACATACTGTTAGTTCTTATTTAATAAATGTGAAATGCATAAAAGAGACCCCCCCAAAATATCCTCCAATTCAGACTTTCTGCCTTTTAAAAGAGGATAACCCACTCTGATTCAAAGTCATTGAGGTGTTTTGTTTTCCCCTCACTCTGAGACTAGACTAGACTAATCACAGCTGTGGTGGAGCGACTGAAATGACTTAAAGCACCAGCTAGACTGGCTTTCAGAAGCAGCTACAGTCAACAGTTACAGACTGACAGAGCTGCTCAGCCAAGAGCTGAGGGTCCTCAACTCCCACTTCTACTGATGGGCACAGCCAATGGCCTCTGGGAGTTGACTGGAACCCAGCAGCCAGCTGTGAGGAGCAAGCTAATTCATCTCAGCCTGGCCCAGGTCATCAAGTCACTGAAGGAGTACCGGGAAAGAGGGAAGAAATTTGGGGTCCCACATTTGGCCACAGACAAAAGTTGTTCTGTGTTTAGACAGTAGTTCTGGGCCTGAGTTTGGGGCAAGTGTGATGAAGGAAAGTCGGCTCCCTCTCTGCATCTAGGAACAGATGGTGGGGCTGCCCTGGAAACAGCAGGCCAGTCAGCTGGAGCAAAAAAGGCTTGGCCTCTAAAGCCCTGGCAGGGCAGACTGAAGCTACCTGGACTGTTTTTTCTTAACCCAATGGCTCCTGCTACCCTCACCACCCCCAACTAGGTAAAAGGGAAGAAAGATGCATTTTCTTTACAGAGGCAACTTTCTAGAAAGGAGACCAGCCCACCAGCTGTGAAAGGTCCCCTTAAACCATTTTACTTTGAGCAGGGGGAAGAAATGTTGAGATACCTAGAGCCACGTGGAATTGTGGATCCTCTAGTTTAGGTTCCAGTGATGCCAGATCGATTTTTCTAGAGAACGTCAAAATTCCTGTTTTCTTAAAAAGCTCCTGATTTTTTCAAAGGCGATTCAATAACATTGGATAGAAGCCAAGTAGGCCAAAGGGCCCTGATGGCATAGTGGGTTATGTGTTGGGCAGCTAACTAGAAGGTCAGTAGTTTGAAACCACCAGTCACACTGGGGGAGCGGGGGGTGGGGGATAGGGTGGGGGGCTGTGCAGAGATGAGACCTTCTAGTCCATATAGAATTTCAGCCTCAGAAACCCACAGGGGCAGTTCCGCTCGGTCTTACAGGGTCACTGTGAGTTGGAATCTTCTAGATGGCAGTGAATAAGCAGGCCAACCAGAGTCCACACAGGTCCTCATTTGGCCATGGGAGTCCCCAGTCTGTGACCCTCACAGAATCGACCTTTGTGTATCGATGTTAAAAGTGAGATCCAGAGAGGGGAGCGCCTGTCCCCTTGAGGAGCACCGAGTTGACTTTCCAGTCTCCAATCTGTAGCAGACATTCCGGGTGCTCCTTCTCTTCATTCCCAAATTCCTGATTCCGTGTACTCGCCTCAGTCAGCAAGGGCCAGCTCTGAAGGTCCCTTTGCTGGTGCTGGCTGAATGTGCTGAGGAACATATGCCCCTGGGAACAGCCCTGACCAGGCCCCTCACTCCTTGGATGGCAAAACTCTGAGAGGCGTGTGCTACACCTACCCCTGGAGACTTCCTAAGTGATTAAGCAGCAGGTTCCCAGGTTTGTAATTGGATTCACAATCTATTTGTTATCGGTGGCCTTCCCTCCACTGGCTCACAATGCCACATCATTACCTGCATGCTCAGAGTTTCCTAAATAAGCTCATTGCCTTTAAGTCTTTGGCCAGGGTCTGCTTCAGTGAGAACCCAAACTAAGCCCAGGTCTGAATCGTTATGTGTCCTTCTTGCCATCCAGTTGATGCCGACTCATGGCGAATCTATAGGATAGGGTAGAACTGCACCTGAGAGTTTCTCTGACTGGAACTCTTTTTTTTTTTTAACATTTTATTAGGGGCTCATACAACTCTTATTACAATCCATACATATACCTACATCAATTGTATAAAGCATATCCGTACATTCTTTGCCCTAATCACTCTCAAAGCATTTGCTCTCCACTTAAGCCCTTTGCATCAGGTCCTCTTTTTTTTTACCCTCCCTCCCGCTCCCCACTCCCTCATGAGCCCTTGATAATCCACAGATTGTTATTTTGTCATATCTTTCCCTCTCCGGAGTCTCCCTCCCCCCGTTCTCTGCCGTCTGTCTCCCAGGGAGGAGGTTACATGTGGATCCTTGTAATCTGTTCCCCGTTTCCAACCCACTCACCCTCTACTCTCCCAGTATCGCCCCTCACACTCCTGGTCCTGAAGGTATCATCCACCCTGGATTCCCTGTGCCTCCAGCTCCTATATGTACCAGTGTACAACCTCTGCCCTATCCAGTCCTGCAAGGTAGAATACGGCGCATGGTAGTTGGGGGGAGGAAGCATCCAGGATCTGGGGGAAAGCTGTGTTTTTCATCGGTACTACATCGCACACTGAGTGACCCATCTCCTCTCCTAAACCCCTCTGTGATGGGATCTCCAGTGGCCAGCAAATGGGCTTTGGGTCTCCACTCTGCACTTCCCCCTTCATTCACTATTATGTGTATATATATATCATATATATACCATATATATACCATATATATCGTATATATATATATTTTTCATAATGCCTTATACCTGGTCCCTTTGGCACCTTGTGATCGCACAGGCTGGTGTGCTTCTTCCATGTGGGCTTTTTTGCTTCTGAGCTAGATGGCCGCTTGTTCACCTTCAAGCCTTTAAGACCCCAGACACTATCTCTTTTGATAGCCGGGCACCATCAGCATTCTTCGCCACATTTGCTTATGCACAAGTTTGTCTTTGGCAATCGTATCATGGAGGTGTGCAGCCAATGCTGTGATTTTTTTATTTTTTGATGCCGGATAACTGATCCCTTCGGGACCTCGTGATCACACAGGCTGGTGTGCTCTTCCATGTGGGCTTTGTTGCTTCTGAGCTAGATGGCCTCTTGTTTATCTTCAAGTCTTTAAGATCCCATACACTATCTATTTTGATAGCCGGGCACCATCAGCTTTCTTCACCACATTTACTTGTTCACCAGCTTTGGCTTCAGCCGTTGTGTCTGGAGGATGAGCATTGTAGAGTGCCAATTTAATAAAAGAAAGTATTCATGCATTGAGGGAGTGCTTGAGTTAAGGCCCAAGGTCCTGCCGCTACCTTAATACTAAACCTATAAATATAGACACATAGATCTATTTCCCCATCCATATATATATATATATATATATATATATATATATATATATATATATATATATATCCATATATATATTTGCATGCACATGTCTTTGTCTAGACCTCTATAAATGCACTTTGACTCCTAGCTCTTTCCTCGATCTCCCTTGACTTTCCTCCTGTCCCACTACCATGCTCCGTCCCCACCTGGGTTACAGCTATACCTCTTCTTTACGTAACCTTACCCTTGATCATTCCCTACCAGGCCTGCCACTTCCCCCTCACTACCATTTCGAGTCCCATGTTGTTCCCTTGTCCCTGTGTTTGTTAACACCCCTTCCTTACCTCCCGCACCTCCCCCTATCCCAAGTGCCCCCGGAACTGTCGGTCCTGTTGTTTTTCCTCCAGATAGTTCATCCAGCCTCTCTTATTTAGACAGACCTGTGGAGACACTAACATGCACGAAAACAAGACAGAGGAAAACAAAGCAACAGTATACAACCAGACAACAAAACAACAAAAACTAACCACTGACAAAGAACAAAACAAAACACATCAAGAAAGAAGAGCTTGTAGTTAGTTCAAGGATCATTTGTTGGACCTTAGGAGTGTTTTCCAATCCAGTCTGTTGAGGCACCACAACCTGGCCCCAAAGTCCACTTTCAGCATTCCCTGGGGACCTTGCCACTCCATTCCCTTGCTGTTCCACTGCACTCCACCACACTTTGCCTCGGTGTGGTGGAATCAGGTTAGGTGCAATTCGCACACTGTGTCTCCAGTGCTGTCCCCTGTATCACCTTTGGTAACTGAGGGGCATCTTGTCTCATAGTGGGGCCAGCCATGTTGTTCTCTTTGTGGACTGGCTGCTCTGAGACTGGAACTCTTTAGGGGAGTAGAAAGCCTCATCTTTCTCCCTTGGAGTGGCTTGGGATTTCAAATTTTCCATTTCAGACATTGCGTTTAGCAGCCCAACACATAACCCCTATACCCCACCATAGCTACAGAAAACAATAAAGAAACAAAATCCAACAACACTCATTGCCATTGGGTGCATAACAATCCAATCGAGAAAAAATACTGCGGCCTCCTGGGTTTCCAAGATTATAACTCTTTGTAAAAATAAAATTGTGTTATGTTTTCAGTGAAAATTTACATAACCGATTAGATTTTCATTTAACAAATTCTCTACTTGTTTAGTGACATTAGTTAATTTTTCAATAAAAAGGAAAGCAGAAAATTAAAAAAAGAACAAATGAAAAACGTGTTAAGAGTAAAGACAAATGATAAGATGTTAATTTTTAACCTAATCATATCTGCAACAATACACTTTCTGATGTACTGATGTTGAGCAGGGTTTAATCCCATCCCTGGTGAATGGTCCCAGGGGATTTAATGGAGGCTTATTCTCTGTGGAATCTCTGCCAATGCATTTTGAGTTTTTATACTCATCTAAGGTTATAACTCTTTATGGGAGAAAAAGCCTCATCTTTCTCCAAAGGAGCGACTGGTGAATTCCAACTGCTGACCTTGCAGTTAATAGCCCAACACATAACCCATTATGCCACCAGAAGAGAGATTTGTATCTGGGTGCCTTCCAATTAAAGCACTACAATTATGCAAGGAGGATATTTTTTCTGTACTGGAGCCAGGTCAAGTCAGAACCAGTGTGTCCATGGTTTGCAGCGAAGTCAGAGGAAGAAGAGGGTAGACTGTCTATAACTTCTCATAGCCCAGGGAAATACTAGGCCTGGAAGGGGGCATGTGGCTCAACCATATTCAGAAAATCTGCACACTAACCTCCCCGTCTCAAATAATTACCAGCACCATGTCTCTGAATATCACCTGAAAGCAAAATAGTGAAAGTACCATTTCCATTTCATAATACTTTTATTAAAAGTAAAGTTCAATTCAGTGATGTGAAGAAGCTGGGAAAATTATCTTTTCATTTCTTTCTTTTTCTTTCCCTCCCTTTCCCCTTCTTCTCCACAGAACTGAGAGGCAGAAGGAATAAAGGCAGCATTGCACCAGCTGGAGGACACCGTGGGGTCAGGGTCACCATTTAACTCATGCTACTCCAGTTTGGAGGGGCAACTGGATGTCCTCATTTGTGAATTTGCTTATTAATCTTTTTGAGTTAACAAGGTCATGGTAAAAAATGATTGTTGGTGTTTTTGTTAGGAACCTTCTAGTCCAGTCCAACTCATAGTGACTCAATGCATCAGTGCCGAGCTCTCTAGACCAATGGTTCTCAACCTGTGGGACCCTTGCAAAGGGTGACTGTAACAAAATTACAGTTATGAAGCAGCAATGAGAATATTTTTATGGTTGTGGAGGTCACCACAACATGAGGAACTGTATGAAAGGGTTGTGGCATTAGGAAGTTTGAGAACCACTGCTCTAGGCTTTTCTATGCTGTAATCTTTACAAGAATGAGTTGCCTGGTTTTTCTTCCAAGAACAGAGCCACTGGTGGGTTCAAACCTTCAACCTTTTGGATAGCAGCTGAGCACTTAACCATTGTGCCTCCAGGGCTCTTTGATAAACTCTATCAGAGGGTCTTAACCATTGCAACCCCATGGATCCTTTTGGCATTTAGGAAAGGCTATGGAACACCTGCCCACTCCCCAGAATAATATTTCCAAATACCTCCAATGAAATACAGAATCACAAAGGCACAAATTGTATTGAAATCCAGTGATAAAAATAAGACATTGGATTTGTGGCAAATATACATGTTAATAAATACATTAAATATGATCTGATGGTGGGTCTAATAAACCAAACCCACACCATTGAGTTGATCCTGACTCACTGTGACCCTATATAAAATTCCTCAGGCTAAATCTTGACAGGAGCAGATCATCTCACCTTCCTCTCAGAGAACAACTGGTGTCTTTGAACTGCCAACCTTGAGGTTACCTGCCCAACGGCTCACCCACAGCGTCACCGTGAGTTCTAGATAGTGATGAGCATGAACTGTACTCAACGATGGCTGCAACGACTAGCATGGGGTGTGAAAGCATGTAGAATTTCTCTCGGTGGTAATCGCATGGCTATTCTGAACACAGCTGTGGACATGCTAAACTGCCCTAGGAGCTTAGGGGAACTAACTCAACCAGGATTGTCCCTCATCCAATTTGACATTGCTCCCCAGCCTGCTGGGGCTCAGTGGTTCAGTGTTAGGGTCCCTTGTCTAGATACCAGGGCTGGCATGGAGAAAGTCATTCCTCTGCAGCCTTCTAGTGTGTGGGGGAAGATATTAGTGTTAAGCCTTGGCAGGAAATTGGTGGATTTTCCTGGCAGCCATATTCTTAATAACCATTTACTGGATACTTATTATATTCTGAGGGTAAATTGTGGTTCAGTTGTAGAATTCTCCTTTTCCATGTGGGAGATCTGGGTTTGAGTCCAAGACAATGCAACTCATGTGCATCCAACACTCATTTGTCAGGGGGATGCTTGGTTATTGCTGTGGTACTGAACTGATTTCTGTGTTGCTATGATACTGAAATGGGGAAGCTTGGTTGGGTGCGGCTATGAGACTGAACCTGTTTCTGTGATGTGTCCAGACTAAGATGAGCGATGAAGAAGAGCCTGGTATTCTACTTCTGAAAACCAATTAACGAAAACCCCTGTGAATCACAATCTGATGCACAACCAAAGAGATGGTGCAGGACCAGGGAGAATATTGCCCATGGAGTCACTGGGAGCTGGTTGTCACAGTGAGTTGGACTGGAGGCTGACTCAACAGCAGCTAACAACCATTGTGTTCCAGGCACTCGATTTGCTTTAAAAATCTAGCTCAGCCTTCTGGTACAGGGAAGTGATTAATCATGCCTACTTTATAGCACACAGTGAACCCTGATCAATGTCAGGCCCTGCTTGTGTTTTGTCCCTCCTTTTCCACATTCACATCACTTCCATTCCCCTCTTCAGACAAGTACCCCCTGCTGGGTGCTTGGTGTGTGTGTGTCCTTATAGGCATACAGCCATGTGCACTAGACCATGCTGCCATGTGCACTAGACCATGCTGCTTGGTGAATGGGCTTTCAGCTTCCATGAATGGTACTGCAATATAATTCTCATTCAATTTCTGACCTTTTCAACTCCTTGCAATGTCATTAAGAGTTATTGCCATGCTGCATATCAATTGCATGTGCTGCTGCGTGCCACTTGGTCATGAGCAATCATCATCTTTCTTTTTTTTCCTTCTTCAGTTGTCTGTTGATTGGCATCCAATTCGGCTCCAACTCTTCTCTACTGCAGGTATCAGCGTGGTGACCATTCTTTTAAAAATGCCCCAAGGGCCCTGTGAATTGGATAAATAGCTTGGCCTATATACCCAGGAATTATGCGTTGGGCTGCTAACCCCAAGGTGAGCAGTTCCAACCCACCAGCTATTCCATGGAGCAAAGAGAGGCTGTCTGCTGTCGTAAGAATTTAGTTTTGTAAACCTATAGCAGCAATTCTACTGTGCCTTGTAGGGTTGCTAATGAGGAAGAATCAACTGGGGTTTTGTTTGTTTTTATCCATCCAGGAGAGAGCTTTGATGGGGGAGATATTAAGTGCTTGGCTGCTAACCCAAAGGTCAGTAGTTTGAAGCCGTCTTCCACACACTGTGGGATAAAGGCATGGCTGTCTACTTCCCAATAGAAGCCTTGAAAACATCATGGGACCATTCAGCTTTGTTTGATAGGGTCATGAGGAATGAAAGTCAACTCAGTGACTGCGCTTCTTTGGTTGTACGCCCAGGAGGGGCTCACTAGGTCCTAGGGTACATTCAATGGGCTTTCACTAAGCTCTGCCAGATTGATGTGCAGCAAACCTGCATCATTAGCAGTGTTTCTCTGCTTTCCCCGGATCTCCAATGACACTTGGTATGTTTGTATTTCTAACTGTTGCCCGTTTGATGGTTTTAAAAGGTCAAGCACAATAAACTCATCTATCCCAGGTACTTTCTGGTTCTGTAGCAGATTCTTAGGGTTGCCATGCCACATTCCTTTGACCCATCTCTGACACCATCTCACTGCCTTCCAGTCAATACCGACTCATAGTGATCCTGTGGGACAGTGTACAATTGCCCCCTGCGAGTTTCAAACACTACAACTCTTTTTTTTTTAACAATTTATTGGGGCTGATACAATTCTTTTCACAGTTCATACATATACATACATCAATTGTATAAAGCACATCTGTACAGTCTTTGCCCTAATCATTTTTTTTCTCTTTTCTTCTTTTACATTTTATTAGGGACTCCAACAACTCTTACCACATTCCATACATATACATACATCAATTGTATAAAGCACATCCATACATTCCCTGCCCCAATCATTCTCAAGGCATTTGCTCTCCACTTAAGCCCCTTGCATCAGGTCCTCTTTTTTTTCCCCCCTCCCTCCCATTTTCCCCCTCCCTCATATGCCCTTGGTAATTTATACCTCGTTATTTTGTCATATCTTGCCCTATTCGGGGTCTCCCTTCCCCCCTTCTCTGCTGTCCCTCTCCCAGGGAAGAGGTCACATGTGGCTCCTTGTAATCAGTTCCCCCTTTCCAACCCACTCACCCTCCACTCTCTCAGCATCGTCCCTCACGCCCTTGGTCCTGAAGGTATCATCCACCCTGGATTCCCTGTACCTCCAACCCTCATATGTACCAGTGTACAGCCTCTGTCCTATCCAGCCCTGCAAGGTAGAATTCAGATCATGGTAGTTGGGGGGAGGAAGCATCCAGGATCTGGGGGAAAGCTGTGTTCTTCATCGATACTACCTCACACCCTAGTTAACCCATCTCCTCTCCTAAGCCCCTCTATGAGGGGATCTCCATTGGCCGACACTTGGGCCTTGGGTCTCCACTCTGCACTTCCCCCTTCATTTAATATAATATATATATACACATACATATATACATATACACATATATACACATACATACACACACTTATATCTTTTTTTTTTTGCATGATGCCTTATATCTGGTCCCTTGGGCACCTCGTGATCGCACTGGCCGGTGTGCTTCTTCCATGTGGGCTTATTTGTTTCTGAGCGAGATGGCCGCTTGTTCACCTTCAAGCCTTTTTTTTTTTTTTTTTTGGGGTCTTTTTTTTTTCTTTTTTTTTTTTAATTTTAACAATTTATTGGGGCTCATACAATTCTTTTCACAGTTCATACATATACATGCATCAATTGTATAAAGCACATCTGTACAGTCTTTGCCCTAACCATTTTTTTCTCTTTTCTTCTTTTACATTTTATTAGGGAGTCATACAACTCTTACCACAATCCATACATATACATACATCAATTGTATAAAGCACATCCATACATTCCCTGCCCCAATAATTCTCAAGGCATTTGCTCTCCACTTAAGCCCCTTGCATCAGGTCCTCTTTTTTTTCCCCTCCTCCCTCCCCCTTCCCCCATCCCTCATATGCCCTTGGTCATTTATACATCGTTGTTTTGTCATATCTTGCCCTATCCGGAGTCTCCCTTCCCCCTTCTCTGCTGTCCCTCTCCCAGGGAAGAGGTCACATGTGGATCCTTGTAATCAGTTCCCCCTTTCCAAACCACTCACCCTCCACTCTCCCAGCATCGTCCCTCACACCCTTGGTCCTGAAGGTATCATCCACCCTGGATTCCCTGTACCTCCAACCCTCATATGCACCAGTGTACAGCCTCTGTCCTATCCAGCCCTGCAAGGTAGAATTCGGATCATGGTAGTTGGGGGGAGGAAGCATCCAGGATCCGGGGGAAAGCTGTGTTCTTCATCGATACTACCTCACACCCTAATTAACCCATCTCCTTTCCTAAACCCCTCTATGAGGGGATCTCCATTGGTCGACACTTGGGCCTTGGGTCTCCACTCTGCACTTCCCCCTTCATTTAATATGATATATATATACATACATATATACATATACACATATATACACATACATACACACACTTATATCTTTTTTTTTTTTTTGCATGATGCCTTATACCTGGTCCCTTGGGCACCTCGTGATCGCACTGGCCGGTGTGCTTCTTCCATGTGGGCTTATTTGCTTCTGAGCTAGATGGCCGCTTGTTCACCTTCAAGCCTTTAAGACCCCAGACACTATCTCGTTTGATAGCCGGGCACCATCAGCTTTCTTCACCACATTTGCTTGTGCACCCATTTGTCTTCAGCGATCCTATCATGGAGGTGTGTAGTCTATGATATGATTTTTTGTTCTTTGATGCCTGGTAACTGATCCCTTTGGGACCACTCGATCACACAGGCTGGTGTGTTCTTCCATGTGGACTTTGTTGCTTCTGGGCTAGATGGCCGCTTGTTTATCTTCAAGCCTTTAAGACCCCAGTCACTATCTCTTTTGATAGCCGGGCACCATCAGCTTTCTTCACCACATTTACTTGTTCACCCACTTTGGCTCCAGCCGTTGTGTCGGGAGAGTGAGCATCATAGAGTTCCAATTTAATAAAAGAATATATTCATGCATAGAGGGAGTGTTTGAGTAGAGGCCCAAGGTCCTTCCGCCACCTTAATACTTGACCTATAAATATCGACACAAAGATCTATTTCCCCAACCTCCTATATATATTTGCATGTACATGTCTTTGTCTAGACCTCCATGAATGCCCTTTGACTCCTAGCTCTTTCCTCCATCTCCCTTGACCTTCCTCCTGCCCTACTACCATGCTTCATCGCCACCTGGGCTAGAGTATACCTCTTCTCTAAGCAACCTTACCCTTGATCATTTCCCACCAGGCCTGCCACTCCCCCTTCTATACCCTTTGGGGTCCCATGTTTTTCCCTTGTCCCTGGGTTTGTTAACACCACTTCCTTACCCCCCCTACCCCCCACCCCAAGTCCCCCCGGAACTGTCGGTCCCATTGTTTTTCATCCTGATAGTTCATCCAGCCTGTCCTATTCAGACAGACCTGTGGAGTCACTAACATGCACGAAAACTAGACAGAGGAACACAAAGCAACAGTATACAACCAGACAACAAAACAACCAAAACAAACCACTGACAAAGAACAGAACAAAACAGTTCACAAGAGAAAAGCTTGTAGTTAGTTCAGGGATCTTTGCTGGCCCTTAGGAGCGTTTTCCAGTCCAGTCTGTTGGGGCACCAC
This sequence comes from Tenrec ecaudatus, assembly GCF_050624435.1. Taxonomy (NCBI): domain Eukaryota; kingdom Metazoa; phylum Chordata; class Mammalia; order Afrosoricida; family Tenrecidae; genus Tenrec; species Tenrec ecaudatus. The sequence goes on from NW_027457686.1 coordinate 69,442, forward strand.
GCCCTGGCCCCAAAGTCCACTTTCAGCATTCCCTGGGGACCTTGCCACTCCATTCCCTTGCTGTTCCGCTGCACTCCCCCAGTGATTTGCCTCGGTGTGGTGGGATCAGGTCAGGTGCAATTCCCACACTGTGTCAACGGTGCTGTCCCCTGTATCGCCCTTAGTCACTGAGGGGCATCATGTCTCATAGTAGGGCCAGCCATGTTGTTCTCTCTGTGGACTGGCTGCTCTACTCAGGAACATCATCATCACGGCCTGGTGGGCCAGGCTGTGCTCCACTCTCTCCTCCTGCCCGTTCATCTGCTCCCGTGTGCTCTGATCAAATATGTCCATCTCCCATAGCTGCAGGGTCAATGTCGTCCTTTGGAACAAGTTCTTTTCGGGGGAAGGGGCAGGAATCCACTTAATTTATGGTGCTGGGGCCAGCCTCCCAGACCTCTCCACCGGCTCCGTCCCCCACGCCGGGATATTGCATTCACACCTTGCGACACTGGGTTGAAGTCTGGTCCCACTTTCCCTGTGGAGATATAAACCATACCCTCCCCTTGGGTGGATTAATGCCCCATTTCTGTCATGCTGATTGTACTTACCTCAGGGGACTCATGTTGTACCTGTCCCTTTGGGTCTGGCTTACCTCGCTTAACATAATTCCTTCCAGCTCTTCCCATGAAATAACGTGTTTCATGTGCTCGTCGGTGATTTTTAGTGCTGCATAATACTCCATTGTGTGTATGTGCCAAAGTTTGCTAATCCACTCGTCTATCGATGGAAACTTAGGCTGTTTCCAAGTCTTTGCTATTGTGAATTGTGCCGCAATAAACATTGGAGCGCATATGACTGGTCGTGTTTTATTTGCTGCTTCAACCGGGTATATGCCCAGTAGAGGGATGGCTGGGTCGTAAGGTAGATCAATTTCCATTTTCTTTAGGTATCGCCAGATTGCTTTCCACAGTGTCTGTACAAATCTGCACGACCACCAGCAGTGGAGGAGGTTTCCTATTTCACCACAGCCCCTCCAACACTTGTTGCTCTCTGATTTACTGATCTGAGCTAGCCTGAGGGGTGTTAGGTGTATCTCATGGTTGTTTTGATTTGCATTTCTCTTATGGCAAGGGACTTCGAGCACTTTCTCATATATTTATTGGCCATATTGATCTCCTCTCTAGTGAAAGTTCTTCTCATTTCTTTTGCCCACTTCCTTAGGGGGTTAACTGTTTTCCTCTTTTTGCAGGTCATGATGGTGTTGTAGATTTTAGTAATGAGCCCTTTGTCTGACGTGTCATTACTAAAAATCTTCTCCCAGTCTGTGGGTTGCCTTGTCACCCTCTTGGCAAAGTCTTTCGAGGTGCACAGGTGTTTTATTCTTATTAGATCCCATTTGTCGATTTCCAGATCACCTGTGTGTGTCCCCTTCCCTGTTGCAGTGAGCCTATGTGCTCCCTGGGCCACTGCTCTGAGATTAGTCCTGATTCCCTCCTTAATGGTCCTGATGGTTTGGGGTTTGACTTCTAGATCTGTGATCCAGCTTGAGTGTATTCTTGTGCATGGGGTGAGGTAGACGTCTTGTTTCAACTTTCTACATGTGGATATCCATTGTTTCCAGCACCACTTATTAAAGAGGGCATCTGCTTCCCACTTGACGTTTTTGGGACCCTTGTCGAAGATCAGTTGTCTATATGCTAATGATTTTACTCCTGGGCTTTCTATTCTTTTCCACTGGTCTGAGTGTCTATCATTGTGCCAGTACCATGCTGTTTTGACCACTGTAGCTATGTAGTAGGCATTAAAATCAGGTAGGGCGAGTCCTCCAATTGTGTCCTTCTTCTTGAGGAGTTCTGGGTTTCTTCCCTCTCCAAATGAAGTTGGTGGTCAGTTTTTCCAATTCCTTGAAGAAGGTTGATGGTAATTGGATTGGTATAGCATTGAACTTGTAGAGTGCTTTAGGAAGAACTGTCATCTTTACTATGTTCAGCCTACCTAACCATGAGCAGGGGAGCTTCATCCATTTGTGAAGGTCACTTTTGGTTTCCTGTAATAGGGTTTTATAATTATGCTTATATAGGTCTTTAGTATTTTTTGTTAAGTATATTCCTAGGTATTTCAGTTTGTTCTTGGCTACTGTGAAGGGTACTTCCCTCTTAATCGCCTCTTCCATGGCCCTGTCCGATGTGTATAGAAACCCTACCGACTTCTGTTTATTGATCTTGTATCCTGCTACTCTTCCGTATTCCTCTATTGCTGTAAGTATTCCAACTGTGGAGTTTTGGGGGTCTTCAATGTATAGGATCATGTCATCTGCAAATAACGATAGTTTCACCTCCTCCTCTCCCAACTGGATCCCTTTGATGTCCTTCCGCTGTCTTATGTTGTTAGCCAGAACCTCCAAAACGATATTGAATAGAAGAGGGGACAGGGGGCATCCTTGTCTTGTACCCTTTTTCAGTGGTATTGTTCTTGTCTTTTCTCCATTGACTATGATGTTGGCTGTTGGTCTTTCATAGATAGCTTGTATGAGCTTGAGGAACTTACCTTCCAATCCTATCTTCATGAGTGTTTTGCTTAGGAATGGGTGCTGGATGTTGTCAAATGCTTTTTCTGCATCTATGGATATTATCATATGGTTTTTATCCTTTTTCTTCTCGATGTGGTGTATGATATTGATGGATTTTCGGATGTTAAACCATCCCTGCATCGCTGGGATGAATCCTACTTGGTCGTGGTGAATGATATGTTTGATGTTCCTTTGTATTCTATTGGCCAATATTTTGTTAAGGATTTTTGCATCTATGTTCATTAGAGATATTGGTCTATAATTCTCTACACTTGTGGGGTCTTTTCCCTGTTTGGGTATCAAAGTAATGCTGGCTTCGTAAAATGAGTTTGGGAGCTTGCCGTTCTTTTCTATGTTCTGGAATACTTTGTGGAGGATCGGTGTCAGCTCTTCCCTGAATGTTTGGTAAAATTCTGCTCTGTAGCCATCTGGCCCTGGGGCCTTTTTCCTTGGTAGGTTTTTGATAACACTCTCTATTTCTTCCTTCGCTATGGGTTTGTTGAGGTTCTTGATCTCTGTCTCAGATAATCTAGGGATAGATTGTTTTTCTAAATATTTATCCATGTCTTCCAGGTTTCTGAATTCATTAGAATACAAACCTTCATAGTACTTTGTGATTATCCTTTTTATCTCATTTGGGTCTGTTGTTATTGCCCCCGATTCATCCCTCATCCTGGCTATTGATGATTGTTCCTTTCTATCTTTGGTAAGCTTTGCCAGGGGAGTGTCAATTTTATTAATTTGTTCATAAAACCAGCTTCTAGTTGCGTTAATCCTTTGCATTGTTCTTTTGTCTTCCCACTGGTTTAACTCCGCCCTGATTTTTATTATTTCTTTTCTCTTGCTATTGGAGGGGTAGTTCTGTTGACTCTGTTCTAGTTGTTGGAGGTTTTGTGTTAACATATCTGTCATACGCCTTTCTTCTTTTTTCATGTATGCATTCAGTGATATCAAGCTACCTCTGATAACTGCCTTTGCAGTGTCCCATAAGTTTTGATATGTTGTATGCTCGTTCTCATTAGTTTCTAGAAATTTCCTGATATCCTCTCTGATCTGGACCTTAACCCATTCATGTCGCAGGAGATCGTTGTTTATTCTCCAATTGGTGGCCCTTGCTTTTATGGGTGCCCTTCTATTAATCTCCAGCTTTATGGCATGGTGGTCTGAGAAAGATGTCTGGATAATATCTATGTGTTTGAATTTACTCAGGCTGGCCTTGTGCCCCAGCATGTGATCTATTCTTGAGAAAGATCCGTGTGGATTGGAGAAGAATGTGAAACCTTTTGCTTTTGGATGAAAGGCTCTATAGATGTCTATCAGGCCCTGTTGCCTAATTACATTGTTTAGCTCTCTGGCCTCTTTGCTGAGCTTCTTTCCCTGTGACCTGTCTTTCTCTGATAGTGGAGTGTTGAAGTCCCCCACTATTATTGTTGTTTCCGTGATTTCTTCTGTCATTTTTTTAATAGTTTGTTTGACGAAATTTGCCGCACCATTATTAGGTGCGTAAATATTCAGTATGCTTATTGCTTCCTGGTTTACTGAGCCTTTGAGCATTATGTAATGTCCCTCTTTGTCTCTTTTTATGTTTTGGATCTTGAGATCCATTTTGTCAGAGATTAAGATAGCCACTCCTGCCTTCCTGGAGTTACCATTTGCTTGGTAAACTTTCTGCCAGCCCTTTATTCTCAGCACATGCTTGTCTGCTTGCTTAAGGTGTGTCTCTTGCAGGCAGCAGATTGATGGGTTATGTTTTCTAATCCAATCCTCCAGCCTCTTTCTTTTAACATATGAATTGAGCCCATTTGTATTCAAAGTGATTATTACAATCTCTGGCTTCATGGTTGCCATATTCTGTTTTGTGTTTTGGGTCTTTGCCTATCTTCCTTCATATCAGTGTACTGCGTTTGAGTGGAGGGTTTCTATCCTGTCCTCTTTTCCATCTGAGACCGTGTTGTCCTCGTACGTGTTGCTGGCATGTTGGCTTCTAGATGGAGATGGGCTATATGGTGGTCTCCTGGAGGTTCTAGTTGGAGCTTGATCTTCTGGCCATAGTGAGTCAGCCAGTATGTTCTGCAGGGTCGGGTGACTTGCAGTATATTTTTTGAGTTCTTCCTTGTCCTGGAAGACCCTTATCTTACCCTCTATCTTAATGGATAACTTGGCAGGGTATAGGATTCTGGGGGAGGCATTTTCATCTTTCAGTTTTTGGAAGATGTTGCTCCATTCTCTCCTCCTCTTCATGGTTTCAGCTGATAAGTCTGAGCATACCCTTACCTGCGCTCCTTTGTATGTGACTGTCTTCCTTTCTGTTGATGCTCGTAGAATTTTCTCTTTTTCCTCTAAGTTGGATAATTTTACAATTATATGCCTTGGCGTGTTCTTCTTGGTGTTTAGCTTAGCCGGCGTCCTCTCTGCTTCCTGTATGAGAGTCGGATTCTCCTTTGTTAGGTTGGGGAAATTTTCTTCCAGGAATTCCTTTGCTATCTTGGCGGTCGATTTGTGTGTTATGTTGTGTTCCGGTAGACCGATTATTCGAATATTATTCCTCTTCATAGCATCTGTCATTGATCTCAGGCTGTCTTCTGTTTCTTTAATTTTCCTATCTGATTGTTTTTCTCGCTTGCTTCGTTTGGTTTCAGCGTCCTCGAGTTCACTGATACGGTTCTCAGCCTCCTCAAGCCTAGATATAGCTTCTGTGACCTTTTGTGTGGCCTCTGCTACCTCCTCTGTTAGTTTCTGCAGTTCCTTTTGGTGGATAGTATTCATCCCCTCTATTGTGGACTTCATCCCCTCTATTGTGCATTTCATCCCTTCTATCGTTGCATCCTTATTTTGGTTTGCTTCTCTTAGCTCCTGTATTACTGCAAGCAGAGTTCTGAAGATTTCCTTTTGTGGCTGATCTATATCTGTTTCTTCTATGAGTGACATTAGGTCTGTTAAAGTGCCTCGTTTTTCTGATTTTTTTGTTGGGAGTGATGTGGTCTGTTGATTTTTCCTTGATCCTTTAATAGGCCCCATGCTTCTGGGAGACAGGAGTAACCTTATTGTGTGGAGGCTCAGGCCACTGTGCCGTCTCCTGGAGTGGCTGGGGCAGGCTGCGGCAGGCTTAGGGCTGGCACTGGGGACCCAACAGGGCCCCAGGTGGTGAGAGCTGGCTGGAGCTCACTGACGGCTCCTCAGGGACTGCAAAGCCGAGACCCAGGCTCCACTGCAGGTGGAGTGTTTGATCTGCCCGGGCTGTGAGCGGGCGCGGGGAGGCCCCTTGGATAGCTGCGCAGGCAGCTGCGGGACCCTGCAGGGAACAATGGTGTTCGCTCTCCGCCCTTTTGGCGCGAAACCGCAGGGGGCAATGGCGCCCTTCCTCTGCTCAGGCTCAGAGTCGCGGCCGCCGGGGTCCCCGCAGCACCCTGGGGAGGGCACCTACTCTTGTGCCTTGCGCAGGGGGGGCCCTTGGTGGGCAGACTCAACAGCGCGGGGCGCGGCGCTCCGCGGAAGCTCAGGGTCCGGGACAGGCGCGGGTTGGGCTATGGCTCCTGTTGGCGGGAAGTGCTCAGCGCAGGGTCCCCTACAGGAGTGGAGCTGGCGCTAGGCTGCCAGGGGCTGGCGGGGGCGGGCGGGGGTGGGAGGCCAGCGCACAGAGGGCAGGTGGAGAGGTCCGCGGCAGCGGTGCGGGTGGATGGTCCCCCGTGGGGGTCGCCAGACAACCCGCGGGTCCGCTCCACTGAGCTTGGATGAATGGAGGGAAGGACGTGGGCCCGAGGGCAGATCGCTGCCCTGCAGGGAAAAGGAACTGCGGGAGAGGAAAGCTTCTCTCCCAGTGGAGATCCGCGAGTGGGGAGTGGGGAGTGGGCCGCTGGAGTAGGCAGGGCAAGCGAGCGGCTCTGGGCTGGCGTCCGGTTTGGGGATGGAGCCTAAGCCGGTCGCCAGTGAGCTCACGGCAGCTTAGTGGCCAGAGATGTCCCACTAGTCCGGTCCTCTTTCACCTAGACCCCTGCTCCGGACAAATACGTGGGGTAGGACTGGGGTGCTGTCCCAGGGGGATATTTCACTCACCAGACTCTTACTATTCAGCTACCTGGTCGCCAATCCCGCTTTGTTTGGAGGAGCTCTCAGAGTATGCGGGTGTCCCTGTCGGCCATCTTCCCCCTCTCTCCACTACAACTCTTTATTGGAGTAGAAAACCCCATCTTTCTTCCTTGGAGCTAGTAGTTTTGAATTGCTGACCTTGAAGTTAGCAAACCAACTTGTAACCACTGCACTTCCAGGGCTCCTCCTGATATCCATCATAGCAGTGACGAACGGCTCTATGTAAGTGCAGGCTCCTGCTGAAATGGTGTCTTATCACAACTGTGCAGCACGCAGCTCTCCATGTCCTTCTGCCTCGAAGCCTTTTCAAAGGCATGGAAAGCCAAACCCAGGAAGGTAGGAGAGGTCACCTTACTAGGAGGAATGCTCAACACCACTACAGGCGAAGAAGAGCCCAGCCTCCTGTTTCTGGTAGACAATTCTAGGACAGAACCCATGTTGCTCAGAAGTCCTGGGGGAATCAAGCCCCTGTATCCTAAATTAAAAGCCTCAACACCCCGTTCCCATTGTGATTGCTTCTCCCCCTAACTCAGTCTTGCGTCTGCTTTCCTATTCCCACTCCCTGCCATCAGATCTCAAATAGACTCCCTGCACCCAGGCCTGAGGAATAAGCTCGGCATGCAAGGGCACTCAATCCAAGACACACACATTACTCTGAATCTCCAAAACAACCCTGTGGGCTACGTGTGTAATCCCCAGTTCACAGATGAGAAATGGATTGAAAAACAGTGACACACCCAAGATCACTCAGGCCAGGGTTCAAGTCTGTGTCTATCAGTTATTCTTTTATTCAAGTATGCCAGAGAAGACTGGGTCTTAACACTTGAGCAATCTTCTTGGAAGAATAAGGCAAACTACAGAAAACACAAAATGAATATCGCTTTTGTTCGTTTATCCATTTGCAAAAGACATAATACCTATAGTGCTAAGAATAGTATTCAAAGTATCTATTACTACCCCCTCAAAGCTTACATACTAGTCACCAAACTCAAACAAATACAATGCTATTAAGTTGATTACAACTTATAGCAACCCCATATAGGGCTTCCAAGACTGTAAATCTTTACAGAAGCAGGGAGCTTCACTTTTCTCCCCCTGAGTGACTGGTGCATTTGAACTACTGACCTTGTGGTTAGCAGCCCATTGCTAAATGATTAGTTCCATAATCATTACGCTTACTTAACTCTACATTCTTTTAATTATTTCTCTATCAGTCCAAATTGCATCTGGCTACATGGGAAAAAACAAACCGACACTAGTGGTCTAATCACAAAAGCTTCATTTTTCTTATATTAACACCAAAAATACCAAACCAGTTGCCACTGAATTGATTCTGATTTACAGTTACCCCATATGATTCAGGGTAGAACTGTGCCCCATGAGGTTTTCAAGGGCTGAATTTTTAAATGTAGATTGCCAGGTTTGTCTTCCAAGGCATCTTTGTCTTAGCAGTGAATTGTGTTAACCCTTTGCACCACACAGGGGTTTGTCTTATACAATAGTAAGTCTTGAAATAGGTAGCCTAGGTCTGGCGTATTTGCTCAGGGACTCATCTTGGATATAGGAGAATGCATGCTTTTTGGTCTGCCAAACTCATGTAACCTATGTGACTCTCTCATCTTTCAATATTCTGACTAGGGAGCATGACAGCAGAAGAGCCAAGGACAAAAATGAAATGGGTTATGCCAGACAAGTGTTTTGCCTTAAACAACAACAAAAACTTTCTTGGGAGTCCTACTCAGTATCTTTCACCTACACATATTTGGCCCAAACTGGGTCAAATGCTTATGCATAGCTGCAAGGGAGCCTAGGAGGGAGCGATTTAAGTAGGTACATTATCACCCTAAACAAAATTGAGCTTCTATTAGTACTAAGAATGAGAAAAATGGATACTGTTTAGGCATATAGCAGGGTTGGGTAGAATTCTATTTTGTGTCTTAATTTACATTTTGAATGAACTCAGAAAAAGTCATAGAGAGTAGAACAAAGGGATGGATGCGCATCCAACCACCTCAACTACTCATTTCTTTTCATGCTCTCCCTCTAGCTTCCCTGAATAGTTCTTGGTTACACATTGGGCTGCTAATTGCACGGTCGGTATTTTGAAATCACCGGCTGCCCTTCAGGAGAAAGATGGGACTCTACTCTGTAAAGAGGTACAGTCTCAGAACCTCACAGGTACAATTTTACCCATGTCCTGTAGGGTCGATATGAGTTAGCATTGATTCAATGGCAGTGAGCTTGGTTTGGATAGATATGTGGAATCTTAGGATGGAATAGTTTGAATACACAGAAAAAAATTCAGTGGAATCATAACCCTCTAAATAATTACCCTCTAAAGCCACAAAGATCAACTGTGTCCAGCATGGTGACAGTTTAGCATATGCCATGGGCACATTGCTCATATCCCAGTGTTGTTAATCAACAAAAACTCACGCACTGCCACTTATAGTGACCCTATGCACAATAGAATAAAAGCCTTTCTAGTCCTGTGACATCCTCACAATGGTCATATTTTAGCCTATTGTTACAGCCACTGTGTTGATCCATCTCATTCAGGGCTTACCTGTTTTTTGACGATGCTCTACCAAGTATTTTGTCCTTTTCTAGGGACTAATTTCTCCTGATACCATGTTCAAAGTATATGAAATGGAGTTTTACCATCCTCACTTCTAAAATACATTCTGGCTGTACTTCTTCCGGCTGTACTTCTTCCGGGATAGACCTCTTTGTTCTGCTGGGCATTCATGGTATATTCAATATTATTTGCAACATCATATTTTAAAGGCATCATATTTTCTTCAGTCTTCCTTATTTATGGTCCATCTTTCACATGCATATGTCAAACATTACCATCAAGTCTATTCTTATTCATAGTGACCATATAGGGTTTCCAAGGCTGTAAATCTTTACAGGGTCAAATAGCTTCCTCTTTCTTCTGTGGAGCAGCAAGTGGGTTGAACCACCAACCTTGCTGTTAGTCATTCAACCCATACCAGACACTGAAATTAAGACTCCTTTCACATGCATCTAAGGTGATTAAAAATATCAAGGCTAAAAGCAGGCATAATTTGCTAATCCCCAGAGTAAAACATTTGCTCTTTCACATTTTAAAGAGGTCTTTTACAACAGATTTTTCCAATGAAATACGTTGATTTATTGACTGCTGCTTCTGTGAGTATTGATTGTGGGTCCAAGTAAAATAGAGTTTAGCTACATTTCTCTATTTGTAATGATGTTGTGTGTTTATATTTGTCAAGTTGAGAAGACATTTGTATTCTTAGTGTTGAAGACTAATTCATACTGAAGGTGTACTATATGAGCTTTATCAGTAAGTACTTCAAGGCCTATTGACTTTCAGCCAGCAAGATTGGGTCATCTGCATAATACAGGTTGTTAATGATTCTTCCTCCAAACCAGATGCCTCAACTTCTTCATACAGAGCAGCTTCTCAGATTATTTGAATAAGTATAGTGTGATAGATAGGTAGGTTTATAGTGCCAACCTGGCCAATAAGAACATGTGGGATTAATAAGTTCGCAGTTTGATTCGTGGGCAAAGAGATAAATGGCTCAGCAAGCCACAACTATCTCTCAGTTGCTCTCTGGTGATCAGACCAGTGTGTGGCTGCCTTACCTAGTTCTGCAGTTTGCTGCCTGGCTGTACTGCCATATTTACTGTTGCATGGAAGTGAGTTAAACTGAGTCCTTTGTACTGCTATGTGGACTAATTAGCTGTTATATTCCTTCGTGTTCTATCTATCTATCAAATCATAAATGTCCTGGTTTTGTTTCTCTAGAGAACCCTGTCTAACACATATGGTGAAAGGATATAACCACAACACACACTCTCCTGATTTTAAACCACGCACTATCCACTTGTTCTATTCGAACCACTTCCTGTTGGTTTGTGTACAGGTACCACAGGAGCACAATTAAATGTACGGGAATTCCCATTGTTCTCATATGTATTCATATGCTACCCAAAGTTTGTTATGATACACAGTAAAATCCTCTGCATAGTCAATAGTACATAAGTAAGCATTTTCCTTGTATCCTCTGTTTTCAGCCAAGGGCCATCTGAAACCAGCATTGATATACCTTGCCTCTTGCCCTCTTTTAATACAGCCTGGATTTCTGGCAGCTTCCTGTTGACATATTGCTATAACTACTTTTAAAGGTATCGTCAATAAAATTGTACTTGCATGTCATATTAATGTTATTTTAAATTAATTTGCAGATTTTGTTGCGTCATATTTCTTTAGAATGGACACAAATATTAATCACTTCCAGTTGGTTGGCCAGATAGCTATCTTCCAAATTTCTTGACATGGACTATCACTGCATGAGCGTGTTGAAATATTTCCATTCCTATCCCTTCCTTGCTTTGCACTAATGCTTACATTGCAGCTTCAACTTCCTCTTGGCCTTTTGAACTAGTAGAACCTCAACTAATTCTTGGGAACAGAGACTCTGTACACTCCGTCCATATTCTTTGGATTCTCCTTACATCATTCAATAGTTTGATAAATAATCCTTGAACATTGTAATCCGAGGCTTGGATTTTTTCTTCTGTTCTTTCAATTTATGATATGCTGACTGTACTCATTCCTTTTGCTTTCCTAATTCCAGGTCTTTACACGTTACAATATAATTCTTTACTTTATCTTCTCAATCTGGCCTTTCAAATTTTTCTGTTCAACTCTTTTATTTCATCATTTCTTCCATTTGCTTTAACTGCTTTAGATTCAAGAGCAAGTTTCCCAGTCTCCTCTGATATCCACTGTAGTATTTTCTTTCTTTCCTGTATTATTAATGATCTTTTTGAGGAGCCCCCAATAAAATGATTTATGATAAATAAATAAATAGCCACAGGTGACATGACAAAAAAAAAAGATTGATGACCTTTATGCTATTTCACAAGTCTTCTGGTAGCTGATCATTAATGTTCAATATATCCGAACCATTCTTGATATAGGCTCTAAATTCAGGTGAGATATTGTGATAGTAAGGTTTCGTGTCAATTTATCTTGACTAGGATCTTCAGAAGGTGCAGCTCACACTCTCCTTGGGGATATGACCTATTTCATAGCTATAAGTAGACTGTGGAGAATGGGCTCACTCTTTTTCTTCCTGATGAAATGACCCTGGACCCTACGTCTGGCTTCTTGGGATGGCAATCACCATGAGACCTGCTGACCCTAAGAGCTGTCTGTGGCCTGCCAACTGCCTGTTGACATTGGATTCTCCCAACTCTGCTTCCACCAACCTGTGGTTTTCCTGTTTCTTGGGCTATTTCTCCAACAGCTTCAGGAGTCTGGAAGGGCCTCTAGTTTGCATCTGATTTATGGGCTGGAGTTGGACTGGGGTTTCTTGTTGTGTGGACTTCTTAATGTAAAATTCTTTATTGATATAAATTTCCTTCTTCTACATGTATCAGTATCACTGGTTTGTTTCTCTAGAAACCCCAACCGACCACAGATATAATATAGACTGTATTTGGGCTCTTTTGCGTTCTTATTTTAATTTTCTTCAGGTTTGATTTGAACTTGCATATTGGAAATTGATAGTCTTTTACATAGTTGGCCCCCGGTCTTGTTTTGTCTCAATGATATTGAGTTTCTCTATCATGTCTTCCCACAGATTTAATCAATTCCATTCCTGTGTTTTCCACATGTATATATGCCGCTCCTGTTGTTGAATAAAGGTGTTTGCAATGAGGAAGTTATTGCTCTTGCAGAATTCTTTCAAGCAGTCTTCTGCTTCTTTTCGATCCCCAAAGCCATAGTTTCTAATTACTCTTCCTTCCTTTTTGTTTCCATGTGTGCATTCCAATTGTCAGCAATTATTAATGCATTTTCAGTACATGTGTGGTCAATTTCAGACTAAAGAAGTTGGTACAATTGTTCATTGGCTTTAGTGGTTTGTGAGAAAATTTGAAGAATGGTTCTATTAACCGGCCTTCCTTGTGTATGAAGATAAATATTATTCTGTCACAGGCAGCATTGCACTTCAAGATAGATCTAAAAATGCTCTTTTTGAGGATGAAAGAGACATTCTTTTGAATTTGTCATTGTCAGCATAGTCATTCTTATCATTTTAAGATTCAAAGGGACTATTTCAACTCACCAATGCCTAGGATATTGATCTTTATAGGTCAGATTCCGTTTTTTTATGATTTCCAATTTTCCTAGATTCTTATTTTGCACGTTTCATGTTCTGATTATTAATGAATGGTTGCAATGATTTTTCTCATTTTGAATTATAATCCATTAGCAAATGAAGGTGCCAGAAGAAGCTTTAGTACACTTTGTTGCTAGATGCCTTCAAGTCAGTTCTGTCTCATAATAATGCCTACACAACAGAATGAAACATTGCCTGGTCCTGCCCCATACTCAAAAATTTTGTTATGTTTGAGTCCATTGTTGTAGGAATTGTCTCGATCCATTTGATCGGGTGTCTTCCTCTTTTTGCCACCCCTCCACTGTAATGTGTATGATGTCCTCCAGGGACTGGTCTGTCCTGATAACATCTGCAAAGTACATGAGATGAAGTCTCGCCATCCTATCTGCCAAGGAACATTTAGCTGCACTTCTTCTCAGACAGATTTGTTTGTTCTTCTCTCCACCCATGGTACTTTCAGTATTTTTTTGTCAGTACCTTAATTCAAATGCACCAGTTCTCCTTCAGTCGTTCTCATTCAATGTTCAAATTTCACATGCATAAGGTGTGGCGGAAAATGCCATGCCTTGGGCCAGGCGCAACTTAATCCTAAGTGAAATTCTTGATCTTCAGTACTTTAAAGTGGTTATGTGCAGTAGATTTGCCTAATGCAATATGTTATTTGGTTTTTTTGATTGTTGTTTCCATGAGCATTAGCTGTGAATCTAAGCAAGACGAAATCCTTGATAACTTCAATATTTTCTCCATTTATTAGGATGTTATCTACAGCTCCTGTTGTGAGGTTTTGAGTTATCATTAAGGTGGACTCTACTTTGAGGAAGCTCTCTTTCTCGGTGATATTTTGATTGTTTTGCAATCTGAGGGACTCATTTTCTGGCATTATATCAGACAATATTTTACTGTTATGCATAAAGTTTTCAATGGTGAATCCCTCAGAAGTGGACTGATTGTTTTGTCGTCCTGTCAGTTCTTAGTCTGGAAGCTGTGTTGAAATCTGTTCACCGTGGGTGATCCTGCCTGGTATTTGAAGTACTAGTGGACTAACTCCCAGCATCACAGCAAAGCACAAGCTACCACAGTGCAGCAAATTGACAGATGGGGCGCGGGAGGGGAGTTGTCATTGTTAGACACTGTTAATTTGGCTCTAACTCATAGCACCCACAGCCTGTTTCCTAACAGTTAATGTTGGAGACCATTTTTGCAACCAGTATGCCAATTCATCCCATTGAGGACCTTCTTCTTTTTTTCACCACTCCACTTTACCAAGTATGATATCCTTCTCTAGGGACTATGCTCAGCTGTTAAGATGTCCAAAGTATGTGATATGAAGTCTTGCCATTCTCACGTCTAGGAAGCATTCTGGCTCTACTTACGCCAAGAAAGATTTGTTCCTTCTTCTGAAAGTCCATGGAATATTCAATATTCTTCACCAGCATCATAATTCAAAGACATCAACTTTTATTTTATCTTTCATAATTATTGTCCATTTTCAAGTACATATGAGGTGATTGAAAATGCCATAGTATGATAGTTATATAATTCTATGTCAGTTTGAAGATATGTAAAAGTGTAAGGTTGGTATCCAATCTGTCAATCACACCATAGCCTGATGGTGCCTCTTTGTGACCATGGCCTTCTCATAAGGAGGGCCCTGGGAACCTCCCCTTCTTTTTGCATTCACCTGACTGCTTCCTGCCCACGTTGAGAGCTGCCAGAGTCTTGCCATGCTTCCATCGACCTTGGGTCCACACGACATTGCAATCACTGGCCTTTGACATCCCTGCATTCTGCATCATTGCATGTAACTGCGTAAGTTGGAAAGGAACTTATGGGCTAGTGTTGGACTTATGGACTTGAGTTGGACTGGCCTGGGATATTTCCTTGAAATAGAAATACTATAATGACTTCTTGATAGAAAACTATTTATTGCACATATATGAGTGGCACTTGATTTGTGTCTTAGTCAGCCTGGCTTACATCCAGTTCACTGCCATCAAGTTGATTCCAACCCTTAGCAACTCTATAGGACAGGGGAGAGATATCCCTGTGGGTTTCCAATACTGGAACTTTGTATGGGAGCAGAACTGCTGATCTTGTGTTGAGCAAACCAAATGGGTTGGTTCTGACGCATTATGTTTGTAACCACTATACCACTAGGGCTCAGCTGTGCCTTATTCCTCAAAGTGACATCTTTTAACACTGGAAATTGGTCTTCAGCAAGATCTACCAGTGTACTTGGTCATATGACTTATTTTCTTTTTACACTGTTTTGATTGTGATGTGAGGGAAAATCTACAGAGTAAATTGATTTTCTTTACAATTCATGCAATGTTTTATGATATTGATTGCAATACCTACAATGCAATACTACTTTTCCTATTCCCTCCCTTTGTTTGCCGTTTCCATTGGTCTTTCGTTCCCATGCCTTCCTGCCTTCTGAGTAACTCCCTGACAAATGCTGGGCTCTGAATTGTACATCGTTGACAGTATAGGTCTCCTATTTGGGGGCTGAAAGTTGAGCCATGGAGGTGAGGTCAGGTGTCAAATGGGAATTCCACTAGTGCCTATCATATCCTAAGGTTAGTCTTCTTATTTTGAGTTCTACATTTTCCCAAGTTTATCCAGGGCCTACTACTGTGAGCACTTTCAGAGCAATCTGCAGTGAGAACCCTATGCTATCTTGGTCTTCTGGACTCAGCGCTGTGGAGCCTGGGCTTCATGTGGTCAGTGAATGCCTTTCATCTTCTTTTGATGCTATCTGTGTAATTCTGTATTTTGAATTTCTCTTCAATTTTTTCAGCTAGTGAAATGCACATGCTTTTCATTTTTGCTGTCCTAATTCCAGGTCTTTGCACCTTTTCATATAATTCTTTATTCCATCTTTTTTAATTCCCCTTTGAAATTTTATGTTCAGCTTCTTTATTCAGCGTCTTTACTTCATCAATTATTTCTATATTTCTCTCTCTCTTTTTCGTACTTCATCATTTCTTTCATTGGCTTCAGCTACTACACATTCAAGGTGACATCCGTTTTGTCTTTTCTTTAGTTTCTATCTTTTTAATTATCTTTGAATTTCTTTATTTATGATGTTCTTGATATTATTGCAGAACTCGTATCATCTCAGGTGATTTGTGTTCAATGTGTCAACTTTCTTCTTGAAGTATCCTCTAATTTAGATGAGATATACTCAAATTCATACTTTGACTCTTGGGGACTTGTTTTAATTTTGTTGGAATTCGAATTGAATTTGCCATTGATGGTTTGTTCCACAGTTCGTCTCCAGTCGCGTGACTGATGATATTGAACTTCTTTATACCGTAAATACTTGAGTATAAGCCGAGGTTTTTTCAGCACATTTTTTATGCTGAAAAAGCACCCCAGCTTTGGGGGGTAAAATTAGTTGCCTTGGGTTATACTCGAGTATGTATAGTAGTTTATTTCAACAGATATAGTTGATTTAATTCGTGTGTATTTCTATCAAATATACATGATCCATGTCTATGGTTACTGTTTACATCCCTGAAAAATAAATCTTCAATCAATAAGCCATCCTTATTGGAAAATTCTATCATAAGATCTCCCATGTGGCTTCCATTCCCATGGCCATATTTTCTAACTAGTGATCCTCCTCCTTAGTTTCCAATTTTTGCATTCAAGTCATCAGTAATCTTGATTGCATGTTTCATCAATTTCAGACTGAAAAGGTTGGTAAAAATCCTCAATGGCTTTATTGTTAGCATTAGTGGTTGGTGTGTAAATTTGAATAATAACTTTATTAATTATTCATCCTTGTAGGTGTAATATATCCTACACCTAAGAATGGTGAACATTGGAATCGATGTTGAAACATTCTCATTTTTAACATGAAAGTCATCCATTCCTTTCAAATTTGTTACTCTGGTATGTAAACCATATTATTGTGACATTCAAAATGGCCAATACCAGTCTATTTCAGTTCAATAACACCTAGAGTGTTTGATCTTTATGTGTTCCATTTTGTCATGGCTTCCAATTTTTCTAGATCCATATTTCATGCATCCCATCTTCTTGTTAGTGGTTATTGCAGTACTGCTGTTTCTTCTCATTTTGAGTCATTGCCACATCAACAAATATAGGTCCTGAAAACTTTATATCACTAAGGTCAACTCTACTTTGAGGAGACAGCTCTTCCCCAATTATATTTTGAGTGTCTTCCAACTTGAGGGGTTCATCATCCTGCACTATATGAAACAATATTCCACTGCTATCAATGTGCTCCACAAACACCACTATTTTTTTCAGATGTAGATTGGCAGGTTATTCTTTCTAGTCTATTTAGCTTGTAAGCTTTTCTGAAAATTTTCCACCACGGGTAACTATGCTTGTGTTTGAAATACCAGTGGTATATCTCACAGGATCATGATGACTTTCAAGTTATGATAGTTCAAGAACCTGACATGTCTGACAACTTGGCATGCTAGCCTAATTCCGAATGGCCAGCACATCTCTCTTCTTGCTTTCTCTAGTTTCTGTAGACCACTGTACCTGAGCATGCATGGCTTAGGAGGTTGTGGAGTTAATTCTTGCTTCCTGGAGTAACCCTTAACCAATGACCCATAGGAGTTGTTGGACAAATAGCCACACTCCCTCACATTCTGGGCAGAATAACTAGTGGATTTTCTACAGTGTCTCCAGTAAGATTAACCTCCAGTTGCTCACAATTTTAAATTGTTTGATAATGTACTTTTCATTGGCTGCCTTCTTTCTCTTTTCTATTTCCCATTTCCTTATTGATATCTCCCCAGAAAATGGCTTAATTAAAACCTTTGTCTCAGGATCTAATCCTATGGGGAACCCAAACTCAATCACACAAGACATTTGTCAAATCATGGACTTAGTGGTTATATCTATTATATGTGTAGGTCATGGAAGAGGAGAATTCATACCATCACTTTGAATAGTCATTCGGAGTGCCAACTGGGTCCCCAGCATAGTTCCTGGACATCAAAACTCACTGTTTCCTGTATCATAACACTTCCTTTTAGACTTCAGTCATTCAAAAAACTCAACAAATAGCTTGCTGTCTTACTTCAAATTTTGTAGTGTGCAAATATGGCTATGTTTTCATTGTGTGTTTAGCCCTGGACAAATCAGCTTTGACTAGGAAGGTGAAGTCATGTGGAAAAACAAACCAAAAACACTAGCAGCTGTGTGTTTTAGAAGAAAACCCTGTGGATGAAGTGCAATTTTTAGGGAACAAAGACCAGTAAGATAAACCAATAAGTGTCCACTGTTCTGATGTTAAGGAGAACCCTGGTGAGGCAGTAATTAAGCACTTAAGGGCTAATCAATCAGCAGTTCAAACCCACCATCTTCCCCAAGGAAGAGTTACGATGTGGCAGTCTGACCCCCTTAAGATTTACATTGATTACCACTACCAACTGATCTGAGAGGGATAGCATTAGGGGAGGCTGGATCGCATTCTTAACGAGCTCTAATGGCAGAGTGGACTCCTCATTGATCTCCTAACCACAAGGAAAGTGGTTCTAACCTATCAGTTGGTCCATGTGAGAAATAGGAGTTTGTCTGCTCTGGTAAAGATTTAAGCCTTGGAAAATCAAAGGGTGAAGTTCTATTCTATCTTGTAGGGTCTCTATGAGTCAGCTTCAACACAATGATAATGAGTTTGCTTTGGAATTTTGGGATAGAATAGGAGAAATATGTGCAACAAAGTTTAAACTTATTTTAAATGTTCAGTGGTATTGCTCAGCGAGAGATTCTTGGAACCCACAAGAATGTTGTCCTTATGCACCTTCAGATCTGGAACTGAACTCACTCCCTTGGCTCAATCTTCAGCCAAACAATAGGTAGATCTATAAGGTAAAAAGTAACACTAATCAACTCTTTGAATCAAAAGGATATAATTTATTCAAAGATAAAGTTCAGAAAGGTCAGGAAAGAAGGGGGAGTGGAAACAGGAAATACAAGGAGGAAGTGCGATAAGTGATATTACGTTGAGCAGATTGCAGTCAATATCATGAAGCAAAATATGTGTGAACTGTCAAATGGAAAACAGATGTATTCTGTAAACCTTCACCCAACTCACAATAAAGATATTTTTTTTCAGCCTTGGAAACCTATGAGGCAATACTATTCTGTCCTATAGGGTACCACTGAGTTGAAATCAACCCAGTGGCAATGGGATATTGATGCTGATGCTTTCTGCCGATTCTAAAAAATAGGGTTATTAGCAATTATTGTGGAAATAGCATGAATGAGACTATATAAATGGGGTTGGTTACAGATAAATTCTTGTAAATGTTAAAGGATAAGTGATTGAGGATGGACTTGCCCAAAAAGAGAAAATTATTGCAAGATTTTGTTCCAGGGATAAAATAAAAATAGGTTTCCTGTGGGTAAGACTTAAGCCTATAGATATGGAATTTAAGGAACTGGTAATCCATGATGGTCACCTTCCCGACACAATCACTAAAGACAAAAAGTGGGTGTATAAACAAATGTGCTGAAGAAAGCTTATGGAGCCTAGCTATCAAAAGATAAAGAGTCTAGGGTTTTAAAGACTAGAAGGTTCACAAGTGGCCATCTAACTCAGAAGCAATAAAGCGCACATGAAAGAAGCACACCAGCCTGTGTGATCACAAGTTGTAGAAGGGATCAGGTATCAGGCATCAAAGAACAAAAAAATCATATCATTGTGAATGAGGGGGGGGGTACCGTTAGGGGATCCAAGATCTATCTGTAGGCAACTGGACAACCCCTTACAGAAGGGTCGCTGGGAGGAGATGAGCCAGTCAGGATGCAGTGTAGCAACGATGAAACATATAACTTTCCTCTCATTCCTAAATGCTACCGCGCCCACTCTCATGATCCAAATTCTACCATACAAACCTGGCTAGACCAGAGAATATACACTGGTCCATATAGGAACTGGAAACACAGGGAAACCAGGACAGATGACCCCTTCAGGACCAGTGCTGAGAGTAGCAATAACAGGAGGATGGAGGAAAGGTGGGGTAGAAAGAGGGATCTGATTACAAGGATCTACATATAACCTCCTCCATGAGGGAGGGACAACAAAAAAGTGGGTGAAGATAGATGTCGGACAGTGTAAGATAGGACAGAATAATAATTTATAAATTATCAAGGGTCCATGAGGGAGGGGAAGGGGAAAGGAGGGGAAATGAGGAGCTACTACCAAGGGCTCAAGTAGAAAGCAATGTTTTGAGAATGATGATGGCAAGAAATGTACACAGTGGATTTATGTATAGATTGTACTAAGAGTTGTAGGAGCCCCCAATAAAATGATTCTTTTTAAAAACCTCAAAGAGCAAAACACACTATGGTTTATTGTACATCAATGATACTTCAATAAAATTACATAAAAAAGGGGAAAAAGAAATGGAATTTAAGGTAAAGAAAGTATTCCCTTTGAGGACCATATTGTAAATATATATTTAGGCAGGCAATTAGATAAAGACATTTTAGTCTGGGCTTCTATACCTGCCATCTGTCTGTTATGAAAAGTATAATTAGCAACTAGAATCTCTCATACAAAATCAACTCAATATGGTCTTTCTGGTCTGACCTCCGTGGTGTTCTACTCTGCTTTGATGGAGCTCATCATATCATGACTCTATAACAAGATTGAGGAGTTATTTGCATTCTTATGTGGAAGGTAAATCTGTTTGGCCATTCTGTTAGACTAGTTCATTTTCTTTCCTACCATCCCATCTGCCATATTAATTCAAAACAAGGAGAAAAGCATGTATGTGCCTTTTGAGGAAGGAGAAGATTTTGGTGTGGAAGAAATTCTCTTCTAGACTGCAAGGTAAGTATTTACCCCCTCTAGCCCTGTTGGAGGAGGGGAAAAGGAAGAGAGACAAGGCAAAGAGAACAACATAGTTAGTTTCATGCCTCCTTACTTGACCTGGGGATTGAGGGGAATATCAGTGACTATGGACCTGTTGTGCTCCCCATTTGGAAGCATGAAGAATAGAGGCTGCCAGGCAGAGCAGCCCTATGGGAAGTCACTGAAGACAAACATATAGAGAGTGCCATCAAGTCTACTGTGATCCATGGAGACCTTATATGAAATGGAATGGAGTGCTGTCTGATCTTGCACCATTGTCACACATTCCTGAATGTTGAAGTCCATTGTTGCAGCGATTAGGTCAATCTGCCTCAATAAGGATCTTCCATGTCCCTCTATTTCATCAAATATGATGTCTTCCTCTAGCAATTGTCCACTGATAGTGTGTCCAAAACACATTAGTCAGTCAGTGTTCTCTTGTGATCCATAAGGTTTTCTTTCAGTAATTTTTGGAAGTGGACTAGCAGGCCCCTCTTCCTTGTCTGTCTTAGTCTAGAAGCTTCACTGAAACCTGTCCACCATGGGCAACCCTGCTGGTATTTGAAATTCTGGGAACAGAGCTTCCAGCACCATAACAATACACAAACCATTATAGTACAACCAACTGACAGATGAGTGGAGGATATCTATATCTATATATGGAGAGAGAGAGAGTAAAATTGGCAATGCAGTCTGATTAGGCAGTATTCTGATAATCTGCTGCTAACAGAAAGTATCCCCACAAATAACATCTTAAAGTAATGATGATATCAATTTTGCTCACAAATCTGCAATCTGGGCAGAGCTCAGTGAGGACACTAGTTTTGGCTTCATCAAGCATTAGCTGGGGTAGCTCAAAGGACAGAGGCTGCAGCTCTCTTAAGACTCACTCCCTCACACGACTGATACTTCTATTGGTTGGAGCTCAAGAAGAACCCTATATGTGACATTTTCATTTGGCTTGGTCTTCCTTGCAACATCCTGACAGGGTCCCAATGGTGAACAACCCAATACGACCAGGTGGAAGTCACAGAGCAACACTTCTGCCATAGTCAAAGGCCTGCCAAGATGCAAGGAAGAGGGAAAGCAGGCCCTGTTTCTGGAAAAATGAACACAAACTCATCTTGTAACAAGAGAATGTGCGATGTGCAACATTAGGACAGTCATCTTTGAAGGACACAACCTGCCATGAGCCAAGATACAGAGACAGATTTCTACGAAAGCGAAAGGGCAGGACTTAGACTTAAAGATAAAGCCACAGACTTCATAGGACAAGAGCAATAGGGAGACAAGCAAAGGAAAGCTCTAGGACGCAAGCCTAACATGGCTAACGATAGGGACAATGTCAGGACTGAACTGGAAGCAAGCAGACACCTGTGCAAGGCAGAACCCGTGAAGTTGTGAGTGCCTTCAAAGCTAAGTCAAAGTACCTTGGGGCGTGAGAAGGGAAGGAGCAGGAGAAGGAATTAATGGGTAGGTTTATGGAATTTGTAAGTCTGGAGACAGAGCATCAGGAATAGCTGGGTTCTGGCACTCAGTTGATACCATCAGAGTTTGAACCTTTTCCTTTCAGAGCTGTTTCCTTTTGAGTTTCACGCAGGCTTCCTGATGACAGCTGTAGTTTTATCTAGAAGCTCAGGAATTCTATTAGAGAGAGGCTCTTTTCCTTTCTAATCATTGGTGGTACTATCAGGTAAGCATTGGATTGCTAACTGCAAGGTTGGCAGTGCTACCCTACCAGCTACCTCATAGGGAAAAAGATGGAACTTTCTGCTCACATAAATATTTACAGTCTGAGAAACCCCACAGGTGCCTTCTATCATTCAAAATGGACTCATTGGCAATGGGGAAATTGTTTCTGGGGCATTTTTTAGGGTTAGATATCATTAACCTAGCATGAGTCTCATACTGAGTCTGACCCAGTCCCTTTGGACAGAGGAAAGTCATGCCCTGACTAGCCAGGCCTGGAGCTGGCAGATTGGGTCAATGCCAGCAGAAGCATGGAGATGGAGCATGGTGGAAGAGTGATCCCAAAGATACAAGCCATGTGCTGTGAGTGGAAGAAGGGCAAATGAATGCTGCATTAATTAACCAGTCATTGACAAAATGAGGTTGCATGACAAATGGCTCCAAAACCCAGCAGTTCAACAAACAGCCCAACCCCTTCCCTCCCACACACACAGTTCTTAAAATTCAGGATCAGGGAGATTAACTGGAACTTTGAACTTGGCACTTCAGGGCTTGGAAGAGGTGACAGTGCATGTAAAGGCCTTGGGGCAGGAGAGATCTTGGTGTGACTGAAAGCCCAGAAGAAGACTAATTTGGGGGAGGTGAGATAATAGGAATGGAGTTTTCAGTGAGCATTTCCTTGAGAGCCTTCAAGCAAAAGCGATTTTTCTATATTCATGTTTTAGAAGTAGATCTCCACCCATTGTGTAAAGCTTTGGGTATTGGATTGGTGTCGGTATGCAGGGAAAAAATAAATGGGCTTGTTATGGATTAGGAGCCTGTGGTAGTCACCTAATCTTGTGTCAAGTTAAGGATTAGGAGTGTAGGCGTGGAGTTTAGGCTGCCAATCTGGAGATAGTGAGATTTTTATGTGGGCATAGCCTCCTTCTGAGAACTCTGAGAAATCTGGTACTTCCTCCTTGGAGGTGGAAGACACCTCTCTCTCTCTCTCTCTCTCTCTCTCTCTCTCTCTCTCTCTCTCTCTCTCTCTCTCTCTCTCTCTCTCTCTGCTACTCCTTGGGAGACATTGCAGAAGGCAAGCCAAATGGATGCGACCAGACCTCTGAAGCCAAAGAAGCCTCAGAGAGATCGCAGCCAGCAATGAGATGCTTACAATGCCACTGGATCCACAAGACTTTCCACCCATTGGCCTGTGATTATCCTGCATTCAGCATCACTGCACATGTTTTATGGGTCTGAAAAGGAATTTATAGATTGGTATCAGACATATGGGCTAATACCAGACTTATGGATTTGATGTGCACTGGGCTGGGACGTTTGCTTAATGTACAATTACTGTTTGATATAAAACTCTCTGTCTGGATTTATAAGGTAGAATTAGACCAGAACATGTACTCTGGTACAGAAAGGAGCTGGAAACACAGGGAATCCATGACAGATGATCCCTTCAGGACCAGTGGTGAGAGTGGCAATACCAGGAGGGTGGAGGGAAGGTGGGGTAGAAAGGGTGAATCGATTACAAGGATCTACATAAAATCTCTGCCCTGGGGGACGGACAACAGAAAAGTGCGGGAAGTGAGATGTTTGACGTGTAAGATATGACAAAATAATTTATATATTACCAAGGATTTATGAGGGAGGGGGAAGAGGATGGAAGTGGGGAAATGAGGAGCTGATACGAAGGGCTCAAGTAGAAAGCAAATGTTTTGAGAAGGATGAGGGCAACACATGTACAAATGCACTTGACACACAATGGGTGGATGGATGGATGGATGGATGGATGGATGGATGGATGGATGGGTGGATGGATGGAATGACTGTGATAAGAGTTGTATGAGCCCCCAATAAAATTATCAAGGGTTTAAAAGGGGGTTGAGTGGGGAGGGAGGAGAAAAATGAGGAGCAGGTGCCAGGGGCTTATGTGGAGAGCAAATGTTTTGACAATGATGAGGGCAATGAATGTATAAATGTGCTTTATAATGGATGGATGGATGGATTGTGAAAAGAGTTGTATAAATCCCTAATATAATGATTAAATAATAGGGAAATGATTTTTAAAAACCACCAACTCTCTCTCATACACATGAGTCTCCCTCGATTTTCCTCTAGCATACCCAGACTAATACACAGTTCGCCCCTGTCCTATAGGGCCGCTATGAGTTGGCATGGACTTGAGGGCAGTGGGTTTGTTAGGGCTTTGGAGTTCAGCAGGCCTTTGTTGGTGTGTTTGAGTCTATTTTTGTAGCTGTTGTTTGCAGGTCAGTGGCTCATCTTCCAGCACTCTATAGGACCATATTTTGTTGTGACCCATAAGGCTTTCATTTGTTAATATTTGGAAGTAGATCACCAGGTCTTTCTTCCTAGTCTGCCTTAGGCTAGAGCAGTGGTTCTCAATCTGTGGGTTGTGACCCCTTTTGGGGTCCAGCGACCTTTTAACACGAGTCACCCGATTCATGGCAGTAGCAACATTACAGTTATGAAGTAGCAAGGAAAATGATTTTATGGTTGGGGGTCACCACAACATGAGGAATTGTATTAAAGGAAGGTTGAGCACCACAGTGCTCGAGGTTCCACTGAAGCCTGCCCATCATTGCTGACCCTTCTGGGGTTTGTCATATCGGTGGCACAGCTTCCAATTTCACAGCAGCACTCTAGCTACCACTGCACCACGAACTGATAGACAGGTGGTGGACTGTTCTTAAAAGCCACCTGATTTACGATGCTTTGTTTTGACAGTCCTGGAAAATGGATACAGAATCTAGTTTCATAGTCAATGCAAGACACACCTTGGGGCAGTAGGGATGGCATGAAGTGAATAGATTCAAAGTATATTTTAGGGAGAGGAAGGATGACAGTTAATGCCTGGGGGTGTGCAAGAAGAAAGGAAGCAGAGACACCATTGATATTAAGTGCCTGAGTTAAGACAGGAATTTCCAGGGAAGCTGGTGGGTCATGATGGGAGAATTTCACACTCCCCGGGGACAGGGGGAGCATTGATTAGTTCATATGTCTGCGCATCTTCTCAGACAATAGAGGCTTTGTCATCCTCAAATGAAGCATGCAGTTGGAGTTCAGAGAGGGCATGCAGTGCAAATGAAGACTGGGTTGGTTGAGATGGGTGGACCAGGGCCACTAGTCAATTCTGAGGAGCTTCAGAAAACCTGCCCAGTGTCTCTTGGAGAGTGGGCATGTCTCATGGCCACAGAGGGCCTTTTAATGTTTCACCTCCCACTGCAGCAGCGAGAGGCTCTATCAGCTCATCCTGGAAAGGAAACATACTACCTGCCATCAGGTTCATTTCTTCAAAAAGGATGGAAGAATACAAATGAAAGACTACAGTTTGAAGGGGTCTTAGGCAGACTATCAGGCTCATTAAAGCTTCATTTATTAAAACTTCATTATTCAGAGACATTCTCCCAATAGGATGTATGCTGGGGTGGGGGTGGGCATGAGGAGGAAGGCTTGGAGCAGGGTAGGGGAACAACCCCACACCCCCAAAAAATACCTTCCCAAGAAGCAATTCCAGTGGGCACAGATTAGATAGAAGTTTCATCCTCTGGTCACTTGATGTTTGTCCCTCTCTTTTATCTGAATGCTCTTTCCACATTGCTCAGATGAATCATCAAATTTATATTAAAATGCAAGTTAGGAAGCATCATCCCCAACCAACCTTGTTCATCAAAATGGTTGTGCTCTCTCCGGGTACCCTGAGTTCAGTTTGTCAACAAGCTGAAGCAGTTGAGCTGGGGCTCTGTGAGGCCCAGGAGCATGAGTTCATTAATATCCGACCCATAATGCCTTGCTGGGTTTATGCCAACAAAGCCCTGTCACTCCTTACCTTAGGATTTACTCACTCTTTGAAACAGGCATTTATTTACACACAGTTTGACCTCATGATGGTGTTCAGCAGATGTGGATCTTACTTATTTGCATTGTTCTGTGACAGTTGCAAAATTCGTTAGTGGCTCAGGGATCAATCCTCTGTGGACTGCCCCGAAGCTAGATGAAGCAAGCGGGTTCTCCCTGATTCATCCTCCCTCCTTAGCAATGCTTGCTAGTCAGGATAACATAGTGCCCATTAAAGAAACTGCCTGTGTCACTTTAAATTTGTGACCTGGGCGGGAGGGAGGGTCATGATCACAAGTGACAGAAACTGACGCTTGACTAACTTAGGGAAAAAGGCCTAATGGTGGATAAATGTTTGGAAGACAAGAAAATGTGGCAAATGCCTGGGCAATCTCAGGGCTGTGAAGCAGGTAATGGCGAAACACTCCTCCTGAGGCCAAAGCGTGCCCTCTGTAGTACATTAAATCACATTCACACACACCCATTCATGTTCACATGGGACCTGAGGCTATGGCCTTACTTGGAGAGGAGGTCTTGGCAGATGTGCTTAGATAAGTATTTCAAGAGCTCCATCTTTCTGGGTTTAGATTTCAGATGGATACTACATGCACTGATTGGTGTGTTCTTATAAGAAGGGGAGTGGGCACACAGAGACCCCGTGTGAAGACACTGGCAGAGATTGGATCAGTGCATCTATAAGCCAAGAAATATCAAGGATTAGCAGCAGTGACCAGAAGCAGAGAGAGGCTACTTTGATTCTCCTTCAGAGCTCTCAGAAGGAATGAATCTTGCCCACACCTTAATTTTAACCCTTTGTCCTTCAGAAAAGTGAGAGAACAAATGCCTGCTGTTTGAGTCACTCGATTGGTAGCCAGTTGTTACAGCTACCCAAAAGAACCATTATGGATTGATCTGTAGCCCCCTCAAAATATGTGAGAAATTTGAACCTTGGTGGACATGATCCTGTTTGAAAAGAAGGGAGTTCTTTTGTAATATAAATGAGGCCGTATGGCCACTGGAGATCCCTTCATAGAGGGGTTTAGAAGAGGAGATGGGTCAGTCACGGTGTGAGGTAGTACCGAGGAAGAACACAGCTTTCCCCCAGATCCTGTATGCTTCCTCCTCCCAACTACCATAATCCAAATTCTACCTTGCAGGGCTGGATAGGGCAGAGGTTGTACACTGGTGCATATGGGGGCTGGAGGCACAGGGAATCCAGGGTGGATGATACCTTCAGGACCAAAGGTGTGAGGGGCGATGCTGGGAGAGTGGAGGGTGAGTGGGTTGGAAAGGGGGAACTGATTACGAGGATCCACATGTGACCTCCTCCCTGGGAGATGGACAGCAGAGAAGGGGGGGAAGGGAGACTCGGGATAGAGCAAGATATGACAAAATAACAATGTATAAATTACCAAGGGTACATGAGGGAGGGGGGAGCGGGGAGGGAGTGGACAAAAAAAAGAGGACCTGATGCAAAGTGCATAAGTGGAGAGCAAATGCTTTGAGAATGATTGGGGCAGGGAATGTGCGGATGTGCTTTATATAATTGATGTATGTATATGTATGGATTGTGATAAGAGTTGTATGAGCCCCTAATAAAACGTAAAAAAAAGAAAATGATTAAGGCAAAGAATGTACAGATGTGCTTTATACAATTGATATATGTATATGTATGGATTGTGATAAGAGTTGTATGAGTCCCTAATAAAATGTTTAAAAAAATGAGGCCATATGAGAATAGGCTTGAGCCTAAACCTAAACACTTCTGAGTTAAAGGCCAGGATAGACCCAGTAACACACAGTACGGGGAGAAAGATAGCGAGGAATGCCAAGGAACTTTCTGGTATCCACAAAGAAGGACCCTGACCTAGAGTCGCACCCCAGATTTGAACCTGTAAGCTCCAAAGCAGGGGGAAAAGTGTTTTAAGGCTACTGACTTGTTGGATAATTTTTGGTTAAGGAGATTAAGACAGAAACTTAAGACATCCTCCAATCCTTCCTCTGGCTTCGTTCCATTTTTCTCACATTCAAGAGTCCTCCTAGAGGATTCAGTCAGGTTGTTGTTGTTGTTGTTGTTCAGTGTCATAGTGAGGGTTTGGATTCATTGTGACCATACATACAACATAATCATACACTGCCCGGTCCTGTACCATTCTCACAGTTGTTCTTAAGTTTGAGCCCATTGTTGCAGCCACTGTGTCAATCCCATTTGTTGAGGGCTTTCCTCTTTTTCATTGCCCCTCTACTTTCCAGAACACGATGTCCTGCTCCAGGGACTGATCTCTCCGGAGAACATATCAAAGTTAAGGCGAAGTCTCATTATCCTTGCCCTGAGGAACATTCTGGCTGTACTTCATCCAAGTTAGATGGGTTTGTTCTTTTGGCAGTCCATGGTACATTCATTACTCTTTTACATCACTACTAATCAAATATATCTATTCTTCTTTGGTCTTCCTTATTCAGTGTTCAACTTTCACATGAATATGAGACAGTTGAAAATACCATGGCCTGGGTCAACCCGCCCCAGTCCTCAAAGTAATCTCTTGCTTTTCAACACTTTAAAGAGGTCTCGTGCAGCAGATTTGACTAGTGAAATGTGTCATTTGTTCTCTTCTCTGCTGCTTCCATGAGAATTGATTGTGGATTCAAGCAAGACAAAATCCTTGACAATTTCGATCTTTCCTCCATTTATCATGATGTTATCAATAGGTCCAGTTATGAGGGTCTGGGCTTTCTTTACATTGAGTCATAATCCAAACTGAAAGCTTTAATCAATCCTTCATCTTCATCAGCAAGTGAATCAAGTCCTTCTCATTTTCAGCAAAATTGTGTCATCTGTATAATGCAGGTTGTTAATAGGCCTTCCTCCAACCTGATGCTCCATCAGGCACTGCCCCTTAATGAGTTTAGGTCATGAAGGATAGTCCTCCATAGGCACATTGATTATTACACTACCACCCTCACATAATAAATTCAGAGAGAGAAAATTTCCCCAAAGCAATGGAAAGCTTACTAGAGAAGTGGAGGGTGCTAAAAGCCAAAGGTGACACAAACCGGAAATCAATACTAGTTTTCAATACCTGCAGTCATCTAATAGTTTACTGCACTATCTAAGGAAAGGTGAGGAGAACTGGGGCAATTCCATAAAAAAAAGACAATGCAGGGTATATAAGTCCGTCATTCCTCTGGAGAAGAAAAACACATAGTTGGGTTGTAGAGCTTTGTTTGCTAATCAACCGAATGTAGTTGTAAGGCAGGGGTGTGCGTGTACGCGTGTGTGTGTGTGCGTGCGTGTGTGTGTGTGTTGAAGGGAGGGGCTTGCCATTCTATTTCATAGCCAGGAGAAAGATGAGCCTCTTCCCAAATCTTTTGCTCTGTGGCAAGTTACTGATCTACAAGGAACTTTTATTTGACAAGGACATTGCCGAGAAAAAAAAAACGGGAAGCTTGTGTTCATCTCTGCTGAGAGGTGGAGTCAAAGAGATGGGCTTTATGACAGACACCCTGATCGTGCAACCAAACTATGAAATGGCCTCATACATTCAACACACATTTGCTGCACCTCCCCAGTGTGCTGCCCAGATATTACCAGGCAGAGTGTTTTATGGGCAGCATTTTAGAGTTAGGCAGGCAGAGGGAGTGTCTTTGTGGGTGTTGCCTTTACCAGTCCTTGGATTGTTCTGGGACAGGCATGTCTTTTTCCTCTAAAGTAACTGATCGCGTGTAAAGAAGGAGTCTCCTCAGTAAGACGGGTTGAACCAAACCCAACCTATGACAATCATCTCAATTGGAACACATAGCGACCCTATACAAATACCCGTAGGGTTTCCAAGTTTGTAACTCTTTTGGGGGGTCAACTACCATATCCTTCTCTTGCAGAACCACTACAGAGTGGACCGTTGTGTTAGCAGCTGAATGCTTAATCACTGTGCCCATTTTGTTTGCTGAGCCGCCCTCAAAACACTGAACAGGTTTTCTGGGTACCAAGTATGTCCACTTCTATATCTGGCCTAGGGTGTTTTCTCCAAGTTGATAGGAGGTGCAAATCAGTTACTAGGGGTTTGGCTGAGTCAGTATGGAAACTGGGAGGGTGTGTGAAATTTGAACCAGAGTAGAACAATTCCAAGACACTTCCTAGGGATTCCTGGCATATAATATGAAAATGATAGTCAAGATATATAACTGTGTCTCTGTTCTTGGTTCTGTCAGTACCTGGTGTGGCCACAAAGGAGAAACCTGGTCTCCTGCTATTTTGAGCATCTAGTGTGAATGACAGGAGATAAGTCACATGCTAATGAACCCTGGTGGTGTAGTAGTTAAGCACCATGGTGCCCGGCTATCAAAGCATATAGCGTCTGGGGTCTTAAAGGCGGGAAGATAAACAGGGGGCCATGTAGCTAAGAAACAACAAAGTCCACATGGAAAAAGCACACCAGCCTACACCAACATGATCGCTGAAGACAAAGCGGGTGCATAAGCACATGTGAGCATGTTTTCTTGATGTGCACTCACCCTTTATATACAACTCTCTTATACATACGTGTTTCTGTGGATTTGTTTCTCGAATGCACCCAGACTAACCTAAGCAGCGTGGAACGCATTTAAGAAGCCTAGACAAGGGCAGGGCAGGATATTCGGAGGGACTGGATCCAGAATTTGAGAGGAAGGAGCCCTGGTGGCAAAACGGGCTGCTAGCTCGCTGTCCCAGGGGGGACAATGAGACTGCTGGCTCCCATGAAAATTTACAGTCTTGAAAACTCCATATAGGGTCACTGTGGTTGGAATCCACTGGACGGCAGTGACCTTTTGGGATTGAAGGTGGAAGCCACCAATGACTTCCTGCCATTGAGCCAAGGAGCCTCAGGAGAGTGTGTGAACTTCTGGAATGCAGTGAACAACCTCTGCACATCTGCTTTTCGTGCTGCTCAAGTCATGCCCTTGGCCTTTGCTTAAACATATTCATCCAGAAGTGAACCATCACAGCTGCTCCCTCGGGAAGCTGGGGGCTGAGCTCTCTGGTTCCACTCTGTCAGCATTTCTGGTCCGGGTACCTCCCCTCTTCCCCGGCACAGGCAATGTGCTTTTGGAAGCAGTGCTCCCTGGGTAGTGGGTGTGATTTGCCTCCTCTGGCCTAACATGATGAATGCTGAGAGGGGGTGGGTCCTAGGGGGGTAAACTCCCTGAACTTTACCTAGCCCAGGGGAAAACTTATTATTTAAAGTAAGCTTTAGACAGAATCTTTAGAAAGAGAAATGGTTAACTTTATGTACACAATTACTCCCCAACACATAGGCTCAACCTCATAGGCTGTGGATGACCTTGAGAAGGTGCTCAGTCACAATGGTTTTCTATCAGGATTGAGAGTTCAGCTCTCTCAACTCTCCAACTGGTTATTAGCACCATAGTCTCGTTTCTATTTTTGTATTTACTTTGTTTTTAGGGGAAAAAGACTCCCAATCCAACTATATTTTATTAGGAACTCCTTTGCTAAGTTTTACACAAGAAAAAGGCACAAACTGCTGTTCTGGATGAAGGAGAGCATCCGCATGAGGCCACAGTGGTGTTGGAAGGACCCACAGCCACAGTGACTTAAATAAAATGACACCCATTCTGTCCTGCTGACTCTGACTCATAGTGACTCTGTGTAGGGATCCTGAAGTTGCTACCTTTACAGGAAGCAATAACCTCATCTTTCTCCTGGGGAATGACTAGTGGCTTTGAACCAGCGACCTTGCTCTTAATAGTCCAACACTATCCAGCATTACCACCTGGGCTCCTGAAAACTTAAATAAGACATAGAAAACAATCAACTTTGTCACAAAATTGTGACTGAAGACAGATCAATTCATGGAGTTTCAGGAGGGCCTGTGAGAGCATGAGCGGGACCTTCATTGGGATGTGCACACTACCATATATCGTTGAGTCTGGCCCGGGGAGTGGACGCAAGCACACTGCCTGAGGGACAAACTTTCCACTGCCAGTCAGCAGTAGGAAAGAACTCAATGGTGGCTGAATCTGTGGCCCCTCAAAATGGATGTAGGGTCTCCACATAGACTCTATCTGTGAGCCACAGCCTATTGCTCAAAATTTAAGCTCAAATACGACTTAAACGCCAAACATTCTGTTTCCTTAAAATAGGGTACTGCCAGGATCAGCTAGAAGTCTGCATGACCTATCAGATCTCAACGCCAATCTCAAATCACTTCACATGATCCATTCTACCAGTCATGTCAAGGACAACTAGAGGTCTGCATGAGCGAGCCCAAATCGCCTCCTCACTTACCCATTCCAGAGGCTGTGCCTGTATAACCTATCGACTAACACATTCCCATATGCCGTGGTTATGAAACCAACCATCATGCTGGAATAAGGACCAATCACGATGCAAGGGTCAGGGTCAATGGGAAAGCAAAATAGGGGCTGAGGGGAGCCAAGAGGGGTCCCTTCACTCAATCCCTAAACCTGATCTAATGTCACTAGACTGGGGTCTTCCTCACATCTCAAGGGCACCCGATTCATGATTGAAGTGAATTGTGCTTATTCAATCATTGTTCTGCTTGCTGTCCTGCTGTGCTGCATCCACTTCTTGCTTTTTTGTGCATGGCTCCCTCTGTTGTGGTGACAAATGGCTTGAGAGGGATTTGACATAGGGAGAAAGCCCACCTGCATCAACTGTCACCAGAAGCAGACACTAAGTCCATTTCTCTCACCTCACAGAACTATGCACACCAGACACTGGTAGGGCTGCCTGGGAGGGGAACCCTTAGTGCAGTGGTTCTCAACCTGTGGGTTGCGACCCCTTTGGGAGTCATATGACCCTTTCACAGGGTTCACCCAATTCATAACTGTAGCAAAATTACAGTGATGAAGTAGCAAGAAAATCATTTAATGGTTGGGGGAGGGGGGCATCACCACAACAAGAGGACCTGTATTAGGAAGGTTGAGAACCACTGCCCCCGAGTGTGTTTAGGACTTTGCTGCCCTCAAGGTCGTCAGATATTCCTGAAGGCAGAGCCACTGCAGGAAGCCCTTCTGGGAAATGCCCTGAAGACAGGTCTCAACCAACTCCACCCTCACCCTCTGAGATCCTAATCATAGGACACATGGAAATGCTCCCTGCCACTTCGAAGGCTGTAAGTCCATGGGAGCAGAAAGCCTCCTCTTTCTCCCTTGGAGTGGTGGCTGGTGAGTTCAAACTGCTCACTTTCTGGCTAACATAACCCACAGACCAGCTCCCCCTGAGCTCAGTTTGGTTTGCCGCACAGCACACATTGTTTGGAACCTTCTGAAATAGCTATGCACATGTGCAGGTTGGGGGGATTTCGCACAAGATACAGTTTTCCACCCTCTCTTGGCAAACATATTTTTGGCAAAAGGCTTGTATTCTCTTCTGGATCTGAGTAGTAGCTACTCTCATGAAGTCATAGCACATACATTCATGCTACATTCCTCCCAACTCCCTAATGTCTTACGCCGAGTCTGCTCCATGCTTTTCTGTGTCCTACATGGCAGCTGTAGGCACCCAAGGCATGGGCTCTGCAGCCTGGGTCCAAATCTCTCCTTCCCACTTCCTCACTGTGTGGTCCTAGGCTCATGACTTTATCATCCTGTGCCACTGACTTTTCATCTCTAAAAGGAGGCCAACTAGAGTCCACACATAGGCTTGTTTAGTGGAATAATTGAATTATTATACACAAAAAGCTTAGAACGGTGCTTGGCATCTTGCAAATACTATTAGGTGGTTTAGCATAGGGACTGGGTCATCCATTACATATGCTCAGGTTCAAACTTCCGGCCAGGAAGGGGTGGTACACCTAGGTGGGCATTACACCTGGATTGGCCCATCTGGGCCAGGTGAATTCAATCCAGCCATTGGGGTTGACCATGACCGTCAACCATGCCTCCCTATGGAGGAATTGAAAAGGCAGGTTCTTGACCGCTCCGATGTCTCCCTTCACCCACTTTTCTGTTGTCCGTCCCCCAGGGAGGAGGTCACATGTAGATACTTGTAATCAGTTCCCTCTTTCCAATCCACACTCCCACAACCCTCTCAGTATCACCACTCACAAATGTGATGTTTCCAGACTGAAATAGAATAAGGACGAAAGACCTGATCATCTCCATCCACACATCGACCTCTGGCCCGCCACGGTTGGCTTCCCCTCCCAGACCTGGTGATAGCACAGACTGGCATAGTTTGCTCCGCTTCCCATGAGGTGCCCATGAGAGGCTGACTCGACAACCACGGTCAAGTTCAACAGCTTGAACTCCTTTATGGGTCTACAGAAACAAGAACAACCTTCTGAAAGGAGGTCGCATTGCTATTTGGGACTGGGAGAATGCCTTTGTGACAAGGATTGTGCTCTGGATCCCAAAGGCGACTTTTAAACACAGCCACATAGCAACTCCGGAAATTGCCATAGTAGAAGCCAGGTTTAAAAAAAAAAAAAGTTCTACTGGCTTGCTCAAAGGAGGCCAGAGTTGGATGGGGGTGGGGTGGGGTGGGAGACTCCTCTAAAAATGAACAAATTTGTTTCCTTACATATTTGTCATGTCTTTTGGTCCTGAAAGAAAGGGGGGGAAAAGCAGACGAGAGGAGGAAACGGCGACTGACAGTCATCTTGTTGGTATTCCCACAGCATCCCCTCCTTAGGCACTTGCTGCCATCTCATCCAACTCCACTCAGTATATTTTCACCCAGCAATGATGCAGAAATGTCTGAGTACTCCAGTGTTATTGTAGTCGGGCAGCGTTTACGGGTTTGACTTTCAACTCAGCATGGCAGGACGTCTAGACAATTATAACCAGCACCTGCTCTGTCTGTGCGGTGGGCAGGCAGTGACGGATCCCCAGCTTCCAGAACACTAGTGCCCCCTCCCAGCTCAGGATAATGACGGTGACACTCGGCCTCCTTGTTGTCTGGGGGAGCTCTAGGAGCTCTCCTCTGAAACCTCATATTATTGGCATTTCTTTGAGTGAACACATCAAATTAGTGACTGTAAAGGAAGGTGTAGGAGATGATTATTGGTGACAAGACAAGCCTCAACCACCTCCAGAGAGCATGTCTCCTAAGTGCAAAGTATGGAGAGGGAGGAAACAATTGACCACAAATGGAATAGGCTCTGAGTCTCACCACACAATGTATGTGCGTGGTCACTGAGGCGCCAACATTATGGCTGGAGGACGGATATGGTTTGTGCAGCCGTGATTGCCATCCAGAACGTGCCGTGCTATTGTGAAAAACGATTTTTTTATTCTGAGCAAATCTCTGCTTCCACTTGCTTTAATGCTTCGCCAGAGAGCCAGGGACTCTGGGAGGGGTGGGGACGCACAGGGCTGGGCTGACCTCAGGAACTCATGTGTAAAGGGCTTTTTCTCACTTGGAAGCAGGCTGGGTTCACAGCTGTTCTTTCTGGTAAAGCTTGTTTCTGAACCTTGCCACGTCTGAGTCCGAAGAGGGAAATGGAGGTGACAAATGCTGCGAGGAGCCCTGGGCACATCTTGGCTATGGTCCTGCTTAAGTCTGTTTCATTTGAATCCCAGTTTTACCTTTCCTCCTTTCTGGGTTCCGAAGCATCAGATGGGTGCCAAACGCTTCCACGGACAACTAAAGCTGAACAAGGTGCAGGCAGATGAAGAGCAACGGGAGGTTGGTGTTTGGGAGACTGAATACTTGGGCTTCCTAGGCCAGTCCAGCTGGTGGTTAGAGCCCTGTTTCAGATTCCACTGAAATCTCCTAGTGTCCAAGGACCAAGTGGCTCCTAAGTCCAGAATTTCTGTTACATGTCTCACCAAGGAGAAGCTGGGCCAAAATGCATTGAAGAATAAAGCAGGAGCTTGGCTTGTGAATCCACTCTCTGATTCTGAAATTTCAAAGGCTCCGTGCACGGACATTTCAACACTGAAAGCACAGCAGGGAAAATCAAAGACTTGGGCTTCCTCCTTGCCCCTCTTTTAGGGCGTTTATGGTTTTCCAAGGCGCCTCCCAGAGCCGAGTGTTGTATAGGTCATGTTTAAAAATGTCGTAGTTCTGAGGGACTTGCTGTTCTGCTTTCTTTTGCAAGGAGACCCGGTTTCTTGTCATGTGGCCAAACACAGAGCACAGATGTCTGTGGGCCCCCTCCCTTTCCCCTGACTTTTGCTCTCTTCTCTGAATACACTACTGACCTGTTCTCCCTTACAAGATCTGAACTGCTCACGCACAATTCGTTAAATTCTCATCCTAGCGAGAAGCATCTGAGCATCTTATTAGAGCCTGTATGAGTTCTGTTCTGGATGCCTATTTGTGTAACTTCAGGTCTCAGGCATGGAAACGTCCCATGCCCACAGACCCACGCAGGTAATATAAACTCCAACAGTAGTTTAAGGTTTAAGGTGGTCACAGGGAACACTGGGGCCCGTGTCTCCTGGTGAACCCCTCAGGCTGTCTAAAGGGGCTAGTTCCATCTCAATGCAGCCATGCAGGAATGTAGACCGGTTAGGTAGCAAGACAAGGGGTTGTTCCTCTCCATGCTTAGGGGGCCCCCTACAGGAGTTTGGAAGCCAATGCGGGCTAAGCCCTAGCCAGGAGAGCTTACTTGACGCCTCCCAGCTGAAAGCCCTTAAAAGGCTGGAATCTGGAGACCACCGCCCCTTCTCTTCAGCTGCTTCTCTGCCTTCCACTCAGCAGGGCTGAGTGTGCAGTGTCATGAGGGTGCCCGTGTTCAGTTTAGTGTAACGCCGGAACCTTCTTCTCTCATGTACATAAACCCACTCGGATTACCAACCAGACTTTGGTGTGAATTTCTTTCCAGTGTGTAGCCAAGGCCCGAGACATTTCCCACCCGAGAAACCTAACAGACCCAGACTTACAATAAACCTATATTTTTATTTATAAGGCAAGGGGTGACCAGGTCTAGACAATAATGGTGAAGAGGGCCTTGGGTTTGAGAAAGATTCTGAAGTAGAATCCATAACCCTTAGAAATGTATTGGCCTTGGGGAGGGGCAAAGAGGGCTGGATTGAGAAAGTCTCTGGCATCCAGTTCTGACTTGACTTCTGGATCCTGAATCCTTCAGGGCCATGACCTTGCCCTCCAGCCAGACCTTCCAATAGCTGTCTTCTCAGAGCCTTGTTAAGTTCTCATAATACATTACACCTGCCATCCTGTGAGCGGCTACCAAACCCAGGCACTTTTTTCAAAGACAAGCTCGCTCTCTCTACCCCTAAGGGCAGGTAGTTTGGGGATGATGGATATGAGATACCACAGAAGACAAATCTGTTATCTTCCATGGTGCACAAAACATGCTGTCACAACCAGGACTCGTGACAATCCCTCAGTTTCCTAAATTGCTTCACTGCTACTTTTTAATTAAGCGTCATTAGATTGTCATATATTGATAAGAGGGATGACCCTGAACTAGATGCATAAATTAAAGCTTTCCTCATCCTGTGCTTTTATATGAATGTGTTAATTATTTTTGTCATTAGGGAGAATAATGGAGGGATGGAGCAATACCAAACGGAGTTTGACAAAGTGTTGGTGTTTGCTGCGGCAAACGTGGTACGTGTCAGATACAATCCGTCACCCAGTGAGTCTGCAATTAACACCAAGGGACAAAGGTAGGATTCCCTGTAATAAATAACCTTCCTCCCAGATGCTAATGGAGACCCAGCAGGACCCACTGTTGTGTTGTCGCAGTTGTACACGGGCCCTTAGAGGAGACAGAGCTGGTGTTTGAAACGAGTCTTGTTTACCCCCAGTTGGCTCACACATTTGTTTTTTAAATGGCATAATCACTAACATTTAAACACAGGGTGATGTCACGTAACAATCTGCAGCTTCTGAGAAATGGAGAGGCCCGACTTTGCTGGTTGACAGTGCAGAGGGACTGGGGGAGCAGTCAGATATGGTGATCAGAGTTTGGAATCCTTGCTTTCCAAGTACATGTGTCAAGGAGTTCAAGGGTTCAGAAATTTAGGAGGGAAGTTCCAGAAGACAAGTTTGTGTGGTCGATAATAAACCAATATAGGGGTTGAGATTTCAATCTGTTGGCTATTTATTTTGTGCTTGGTAGCCAACCAGCCCAGAATTCCTGACCTCGCCGACCTGTGAAACAAGGACCATTCCAGAATGAAATAGAAGCAAGCACGGAAGCGAGGGCATCCATTACCCCAAATGCATAGGGGTCAGGAACTAAGTGCTTTCTGTAGAACAGCTCCAGAAGGCAGACGTTTGGCTGGAAAACCTGTTAGGGAGCTAGCATAGGGACTGGCAGGCCTATTACACATGCTCAGAGGTCCGAGCTACCGGCTCATGAAGCAGTGGCTCACTGCATGCTCAGCAGTTCAGGTTTCCAGCCAGGAGGGGGAGCTATGCCTGGGTGGGGCTGTACCTGCATTGGCTCACCTAGGCCAGGTGAATTCAATTCAACAATTCAGCCAATGTGGTCGACCCACGTCATCGACCACGCCTCCCTAACCGCTCATAAAACTCACGGGGATCCCAAACCAGGCCTCGGCGTGAGCTGTTTCTCACGTGGAGCCAAGGACCGAGGCACACCTGTCCCCGGAGAGGTCGAAAAGAAGCGGTGCTGTGTGATTCGGAGCTATGAGGTAAGCCGGCCCCAGGAGTGGGCCCTCCCATGTTGGTTTCACGGATTGGGGGCTCCTCTGGGCTCCTTTTACCTCACCACCCTCGGGAGAATTGTTGGGTTGAATTCACGGTGTCCGTCTTTGCGCCGTTTCTTGCTGGTGTCCGTCTTTGCGCCATTTCTTGCTGGTGTCCGTCTTTGCGCAGTTTCTTGCTGGTGTCTGTCTTTGCGCCGTTTCTTGCTGGTGTGCGAGACTTGACGTGCCTGCTTTCCCGGGAACTCGCCTGCCTTCCCGGGCTGCACTTGTGAGGGGGCTGGGACGCTGCTGCCTGGAGGCTGGGAGGATTTTGACTCCTAAAGCCTTCTCAAGGCTCAGTGTATAAGGTTTATTTGGACGTGAAAACAGAATCAAAGATGCAATTAATGAAGTTTTAGAAGCAGGCTTTATTGAGAAGCTTGCGGGCGGGTTCAGCAACTCAGGGTATTGAGCTATTGAAGCCACACAGGGGGAAAAAATCCTGGCAGCGTTTTTATGCCCACTGCTGGCAGGCACAGCTGGGGAGGATCAAAGCTGGGGAGGATCTGCGCACACAGGTGCTTCAGAAGGGAGAAGTTCATTAATCTTACCTATATGTCAGGGACACGTGGAGTGACCATATCTTCAGAAAACATTCTGGCTTTGGGACGAGCTGCTTCCAGGAATTTGGCGTTGAGCAGGGGAGGGGAGGTCGATTAGGGGTCAGCCTTGAGAGCTAAGATGGAGGTGCAGGACTCAAAATGGAGTCTGTTGTGCCAAGACCGGACATTTTAGACTGTGCCCTATAGGGAAAAGGGATGAGGTTAGTCCGTTTCTGTAACTGCTTCCTGTGGGTAGTGGGTAAAAAGCAAGGGGAGGGGCTTTTCAGGCAGAGTACTGACAGTTGCGGCCTAGCACAGGGTGGAGAGGTTGGTATTGCTGGTGAACTGCTATACGGGAAATTTAGCGGAGTCGACTTTGCCGGAGCTGGATGAGACAAGGAGCAATTAAGAGCAAAATTATAACTAAAATTATGGGTCCTAGTATGGGGGCTAGGAAGGAGTAGAGAGAAGAGTTCCACCAGGAGGAAGATCCATCTGTTCTGAATCTGTTGTTTTGCAGCTCTCGGTTTAGCTTGTTGAGGGTCTGGACTCTAGTTTCCACAATCCCCAGTTTATTGATATAATAACCGCCTTCCTCCTGGAGGAAGAGGCAGGTTCCTCCTTTTTCAGCCGTGATGAGGTGTAAAGCGCGGTGGTTCTGCAAGGCAACTTGGGCAACAGAGGTTATTTGTCTTTGCAGGGAGGCTAGAGACTTGGCAGAGGCATCGACTGCCAGCTGGAAGCATGCGGTTAACTTGTCTGCTGTGATGATAGTGTCCAAGGGCTCCGCCGCTGAGTCCTACTGCAATTGCTGCTGAGGCGAAGGAGATTCTCACTGCTATCGGGAGAAAAACTGCTCTTTTAGTTTGATGACTGTATACTTGGATGTATTTGTCCTGGAACTCAGCCGGAGTGTATATAGGGAGCTGCGGAAACAGAGTGACGGGTAGAGGTAGAACTGATGTTTATATGCTTAGTGAGTGTATGGTTGCACCAAAAGAAAATTTTTTCTGGCCCTGTTAGTGGTTTGGAGGGGATTTGGGTGACATTACATGTCTTTGTCAATGGATTGGAGTAGCAAAAGGGCACTCGAGTGTTTTCTGGTTGGATGTACAGAGGGACATTGGGGATGGTTATGGCTTTTGTGGTCTTTACGTTGGATGAAAATGACAGGGCAGGACCTGGTACTGCTACCAGAGGAGGGCGTTCTAGGGCCGCACACATGAAGCAGGTGGAGAGGTTGCCTAGTCCAACAAAGTGGCGATGGCCAGTCCCTGCTGTAGCAGGGTGGGCCAGGAGAAGGGAGACTCAGAAGGTTTAGAAATTTAGTTAGTGAGTTGAAGGTCTTGGATCTGAATATTACGGTGGATGGTGGATTGGACCTGGAGTAGCAACCTCCATACATACAGTTTGGCGTCCAGAAATTTCTCTCGGCGAGTGGTGCACTAGGCTCCTGGAACCGGAGACGTCCACCGGCTATCCCAGGGGTCTGGGATTGTGGGAGTGTATTTAGATTGATGGTAGTAGAATCATCCCTGGGAACGAAGGGAAAGGTAATGTATCTGGCAGGAAGACCAAGGACACCCTACATTTTTCTGCATTCACTTTTTTTGCACATTGGGTAGTTGCCTTCTGGTCATACAGGAAGCGTTTTAAAATCAGTGAAATTTAAGTATATGGGTGCTCTGCCCCCTGTGGGTGGGCAGTTAGCGGTGGCCAGCAAATAATCATAACACTTAGTGCAGGCGTAATTGGTATAGTTTTCAGTCAACTAAAATCGCCAGGCAAAAGGGGAAATTATACTAGGTTTCGCTGGCTGGCTTGGTGAGGTGAGTGAGGCAGAGAGACATAGGACCAGTAGACTGAGCAGACCACTGGGAGCCATGGTCAGAGTTTACTGCCATCTGGACTCGGGACAAATGTACCCAGGAATCTAGTCTAAGAACCTTGATTGCTGAGGGAGTGGTAAGGGACAATGTAAGGGCCTTTCCACCGGGGTGCTAAGGGTTTGGGTGCAAGGGATTTAATTAACACAGCATCTCCAGGATGCACTGGTTTTTGGTGATCAGCAGAGGTCAGAGAGGGTTCAGGGATGGCAGAGTTGGCGTGTTGTCTAAGAAGGTTGTGGAGCAAGCACAAGTATGGAAGGTAAAAAGCTAGCAGAGGGCAATCGGTTGCAGGAAGAGGCGAGAAAAGGAAAGGTTGTCTGTAGAGTATTTTGAAAGGACTGAGGCCGGACGGCTCCTGAGGGGCTGCGCCAAGGCGAGTATAAGAGCAAAGGGTAATAGTTGAGGCCAAGAAAGTTGCAGTTCTAGGGAGAGTTTGGCGAGCTGTTGTTTTATGAGACCGTTAGCTCGTACAACCTAACCAGAAGACTGGGGGTGGTAGGCTGCGTGGAGTTTCCAGCAGATGCCCAGTGAGGCGCAAACTGCCTGCTGCACCATAGATATGAAGTCTGGACCGTTGTCCGACTGAATTGAAGCAGGCTGGCCAAAACGAGTAATGATGTCTTGAAGAAGGTGAGTGGCGACTATGCTTGCACTCTCAGAGGAGGTGGGAAAGGCTTTGAACCATCCTGAAATGTGTTCACCATAGTGAGGAGATATTTAAACCGCTTATGCTTTGGCATGTGGGTAACGTTTATCTGCCAGTCCTGTCCCAGTAGGTGCCCTTACATCTGGTGGAGCTGTTTATGAGGGTGTTGAGCTTTCTGGCTATTGGAGAGGGCACCGATGTTGCATTTTGCATGTACCGTGTTGATAGTACTCCATAGTCCAGTGGGGTGAAATATGGGGTTAGAAACATGTAGAGAGCTTTTGGCCCGATGTGTGGAGAATTGTGAA
This sequence comes from Tenrec ecaudatus, assembly GCF_050624435.1. Lineage (NCBI taxonomy): Eukaryota > Metazoa > Chordata > Mammalia > Afrosoricida > Tenrecidae > Tenrec > Tenrec ecaudatus. The sequence continues at coordinate 111,678 of NW_027457686.1, forward strand.
TATTGGTGATGATTGTTTCCTGTTGTAACTTTGGGAGAATGAGTAAGTTCTATTTGTGTACCCACCATTTTTGTTGAGGACGAGAGCAATACTGGGTGTTTTCCTGATCAGTGTAAGTTGGAGTGTAAGTGGGAGGTAAAAAGCATACTGAGCTAGGAGCGGGAAAGTTGTTGGGCTAAGTCAGTAACAGGATCTGCAGAGTGGGAGGGGGGCCTGTCTATTCCCATAACCGAGACCAGGGAAGGGGAAGTAGGGCCTGAGTGAGAGGGCGAAATGGAGAAGGTAGTCCGCTACCTGGAGCACAACCCTGGGCTGGGCGAGGGTTACCGGAGTCGAGGAGCCAGGGCCTCTTCAGTCCATGAACCCCAGCAGCTCCATACCTTGCAGCTATGTGTCTGGAGTTTCCAGGATCTCGGCACCTCTGCTTTGCAGAGCCCGTGGCAGAGCCAGGGTCGGGCAGTTCGACTTCCAGTGGCCTGGCTGTTTGCACTGCAGGCAGGGCTTGGTAGGAGGCTTGGGATTGGGGCAAACTTTTGCCCAGTGGCCGACCCGGCCACATTTGAAGCAGGCTCCTGGCGGTAGGTGCCGGCTCCCCTGGGGAGCGCGGCAATGGACGGGATTGCCTGCCGGCCTTAGGGCTGCTACCAGGGCTTGGGAATGGAGGCTAACCATCTGTTGGACCCTCACCTGGCAAGTGGCCTCAGCCGGCTCCTCCCAAGCGTTGAAAACTTTAAATGCCATTTTTACCAGATCCTGTATAGGGGTTTCAGGGCCCTCCTAAGCCTTCTTTAGCTTTTTTTCTGATGTCAGGGGCTGACTGGAAGGTGAAGTGAGAGGCCAAAATAGAGGCCCCACTTTTTAGACCCTGGGTCTAAACGAGTGTACTTTGTGAGTGCCTCCTGGAGGCGGTTAAGAAAAAGAGCAGTAACTTCTCTCAGTTTGTCATAGTTGACAGCCTTGTTGGAGACTGTTTCCAGACCTCTAATGAGGTACCTGAGCATGAGGTTTCTATAAGGAAGATCAGACGCCCGGCCGGGCTGGTAACACCAACTGGGGTTCTCTATTGAGATGGCATGCGCCCCCAAGGGGGCATTTGGGTCGATAGCGTGGTTTTTGTCTGTGTACGTTCCTCGGCAGTAACGGTAGAAGCAAGGATCACTTGGATGTCATGCCAGGTTAAATCATACGTTTGGGAAATGTTGGTAAATTCTTTAATAAACTTAGACGGGTCTGCTGAGAAAGAGCCCAGGCGGGTCTCTATCTGCGACAGGTCCTTTAAGGAAAAAGGGACGTGGACTTGAACGAGTCCCTATACACCTGCAACCTCTCTTAATGGACAAAGGGCAGATGGAGGGTTGTGGGAGCGGGTATGAGAGGCAAGCGGTGAGGACAGGAGAGAGCGATGGGGTGGCGCAGCGGGCGGGGGAGACTGATAGGGCAGCGGGAGAGGCGCACTGAGGAGCTTGGCTGGCTCTTCTGGGGTTTGAATGGCAGGTTCTTTCTGCTGAGGAGATAGAGCTAACCGTATTTGGCGGGCGGAACAATGGCTACAGAGGTCAGGGCAGGAACGCAAGTCCCAAAAAGCCTGCACATAGGGGACTTCAGAATCCTTACCAGTCCTCCTGCAGAAATTGTCCAGGTCCTGTAGAACGTTGAAATCAAAAATGCCCGTCGGAAGCCAAAGTGCGTGCTTGTTAAGCTGGGACTGGGGCCAGGCAACTTGGGAGAGAAAAACAAGTCTTTTCTTTCACAAGGTCTGAGTGAGAGGGAGAGACTCATCAGGGCAGCTGTAGACTGATTTTGAACGTAGGCAAGCGCCGCGCCTAAAGGTCCTGGAGATTTGGGGAAGATGGGTGGCTCTTAGGGGACCCCAAAAGAAGTGGGGAGCCACACACCTATCCCGGGTTTTTGGCACCAAAACACAAGGTCTATTTGGATGTGAAAACAGAATGAAAGACCCAATTAACGAAGTATTAGAAGCAGGCTTTATTGAGAAGCTTGCGGGCGGCTTCAGCAACTCAGGATATTGAGCTATTGAAGCTGCGCCAGGGGAAAAAATCCTGGCGGCGTTTTTATGCCCACTGTTGGCAGGCACAGCTGTGGAGGATCATAGCTGGGTAGGTTCTGCACACACAGGTGCTTCAGAAGGGAGACGGTCGTTAATCTTATCTATAAGTCAAGGAAGGATGGAGTGACCATATCTTCAGAAAACATTCTGGCTTTGGGACGAGCTGGATACAGGAATTTGGGGTTGAGCAGGGGAGAGGAGGTCGGTTAGGGTTCAGCCTTGAGAGCTAAGATGGAGGTGCAGGACTCAAAATGGAGTCTCTTGTGCCAAGACTGGGACACAGTGTTGTGCCGCGGCTCCGGCAAGCAGCAGGCCTGGGGGCGCCTGCGTCCACCCTGTTGGTTTGGGCAGGACTCTGGCTGGGTGGCCGGCTCCATGCTGGCTTTCGGCTAGGCCGCAACCTGCAGCCTCCATTTTCCCAGCCACGTGACTCCACTCTCAGGCAGAATGGCACCACCTATGTCTGTTGTAGCTACACTCCATTCCCAGACAGCAAACCGCCCAGACTGCCGGAAAGTTCAGCAGAACACGTTTCATTTCCTGCGCAGGGACCAGAACATCAGCTCTCTTGAGGGGAGACTGAGAGGCCCCCCAGTCTAATTTTCCAAAGGTTTTTATACTTTTGCAATGTGCAGGTGTGCAAGCAGGCAGAGCTCAGAAGCGGGGTATTGTGGTTAGCCATTCTTAGTTGAACCAAAACTGCTCTGGTCCTTCTCGCAAGCCTTCTGAACATCCATTTCCTTCTGTACGTTCCCTTGGGCTACGTCTGCACAGCCTAACTCCCCAGTATCAGCTAGTTCATTGGCAGTTCATAGCTAGTTTATTTAGCATTCATAATGGCTTCTGAAAGCTCAAAATAACTTCTCTTGTCAAGGCTATTTAAGCTTTGCCCAGAGCTGCTATATTCTCTCCTGTTCTTAGCCAAGTTCAAATCATTGAATCTTCAGTAGCCAGCCCAGTGTATGGTGGGCTCAGCACTAAGAGTTTTGTGGCTTGTACTTTCTGTGTAAGGAATGCCACTAGCTTATTGGTTATTACTGGGCCAAATGTGAGGCTTAGCAGGAGGAGGATTAAGGGCCAGCTAGGGCCGTTCATAGGGTAGTTAGCCAGGCTGACCAATTAAGTAGCTTTTCAAACCAATTGGTTCCTCCATTTCTTTTCTTGACTCTTTGTTCTAATCCTTTCCTAACCAGGGCTCATCTATCTTTGTTGATTCCCGAATGCTTTGCATAGAATTAGTTTCTCCCAATGCTGTGCACAGCATTCCTTGTTTCCAAAAGAGCAAGTCAAGCCCTCGGCGGGTTTGCAACACAACTGCTACAAGGGAGTCTAGGGATCTTTCTAAATGGGAGACAGGTTTTTTTTAATCCCTGTAGATCTAAAGCAATTTGCTGACTAAGAGTCTGATAGTTTAAGTTTCCTTTTATTAAAGCAACTGACCCGACTGCAGCTAATCCCATAATCCCAAGCCCTGTTACCAGTGGGACCAATACTGGGGCTCTTTGAACTCATCCGGAAATTCCAAAGTTATCCCTACACCTCCTTCACCAGAACACAGGTACACTTGAGGAGTAACATGCACTAGCACACAAATACCCGGGGAAAAGAGACAGGGTGTTTGTCCTGTGGAACAAGTAAAGCAAGTACTCATTGGAGCAGATAACAAATTAGGATCAACATTTGGTTCAATGGGAACAGCTTGAAGGCAAAAATCTCGATATCTTGATATATTAAAGGGATACTTAGATGAATAAAAACACAGTCTTGCCCTTGCAAATCTTTTAAAGTGAGCTTAGACTTGAGTCCATACTAACATCACCTATAGACTGCTGCTTCGTGTAATCCTTTTTACTAACATTTCTAATTGGATTACACTCTGTACCAATAGTGCTATTTGTACCTGTGCCTACATAGTAAGGGGAAGCAGGGTTCAGACAAAGCCAACAATCAGCTGTGAGGTGAGGATTTGAGTTCATACATTGGAATACAGCATCCCGAGAATCAAACACAGAACATTGAGGTGGCTCCTGAATGAGAAGGGCCCTGTGAGTTGGGCTGGTAGTGAACGGGAAAGTTACTGGAGAGTCTGGAGGGTGCGGCAAAGGAATCTTAATGACACCAGCTGTGGCTCTTCAGGATTTATCCCGAGGTTTGGGCCTTTGTATAGATGGCAGGTTGCCATATTTTACTTTGCTTGATAGAAAAGGTTGTCCGGGATTTCTATCATTTACATAATGTTGAATTCCTCAAGTTTTCCCAGTGAACCCAATAACGCTTGAATCCAATTCCTATTGGGTTATATTTGGAAACCATACACATAGTGGAATCAAACCCTTCCGACTTGAGTCTCATTCTTGTAAAAATAATAGGGTCATCTTTAACAAGTTTCCACCCTGAAAATGATAGTTTCACAACCCCAAGCTGCACAATAGTAATGTCCCTCCCCTTGGAAGTTAGGGAGTCCATGAGCCGGGCATATATAGACATGGTTTGTTTGGAGCCTTCTTTCTATAGAGGGTATTCCGCACCCATAGGACGGGATTCGAGTATAGGTCCCATTGTGCCTTTACCTTTAAGTGATCCAGAATGCCAATTCTTTCCAAGCAAATCAAACAAATCAAAATGAAAACAGGGGGTCATACCAAGCGGGTTCTTGGAGTATGTAGGTTACCTAGCGGGCTGTTGGACTATCTAGGTTACCTACCAGGCATTGGACTATCTAGGTTAACTAACGTGCACTTGGACTATGTAGGTTCCCTATCGGGCACTTGGACTAGGTAGGTTCCCTAGCGGGCACTTGGTCTATCAAGGTTAACTAGCGGGCACTTGGACTATCTAGGTTAACTAGCGAGCACTTGGACTATGTACATTCCTTAGGGGGCACTTGGACTATCTATGTTACCTAGCGGGCACTTGGACTATATACCTTTCCTAGCGGGTACTTGGACTAGATAGGTTCCCTAGTGGGCACTTGGTCTATCTAGGTTAACTAGCGAGCACTTGGACTATCTAGGTTAACGAACGGGCACTTGGACTATGTAGGTTACCTAGCGGGCATTTGGACTATTAGGGTCCCTAGCGGGCATTTGGACTATATTGGTTACCTAGCGGGCATTTGGACTATGTAGGTTAACGAACGGGCACTTGGACTATGTAGGTAACCTAGTGGTCACTTGCACTGTCTAGGTTACCTAGCAGGCACCTGGACTACGTAGGTTAACTAGCGGGCCCTTGGACTATGTAGGTTAACTAGCGGGCCCTTGGACTATGTAGGTTACCTACCGGGCACTTGGACGATCTAGGTTAACTAGCGGGTACTTGGACTATGTAGGTTAAATAGCGGGCCCTTGGACTATGTAGATTAACTAGCGGCACTTGGACTATCTACGTTAACTAGCGGGCCCTTGGACTATGTAGATTCACTAGCGGGCACTTGGACTATGTATGTTCCAGCGCGGGCACTTGGACTATGTAGGTTCCAGAGCGGGCACTTGGACTAACTAGATTCCCGAGCGGGCACTTGTACTATATATATTAACTAGCGGACACTTGGACGATCTAGGTTAACTAGCGGGTAATTGGACTATGTAGGTTAACTAGTGGGCCCTTCAACTATGTAGATTAACTAGCGGAACATGGACTATCTACGTTAACTAGTGGGCCCTTGGACTATGTAAATTCCCTAGCGGGAACTTGGACTATGTATGTTCCCTAGCGGGCACTTGGGCTATGTATATTCCGTATGGACTCTTGAACTATGTAAGTTAACTACCGGGCACTTGGACTATGTAGGTTAACTAGCGGGCTCTTGGACTATCTAGGTTACCTAGCGGGCACTTGGACAGTCTAGGTTACCTAGCGGGCACTTGGAGTTCTAGGATAACAAACGGACACTTGGACTATGTATGTTGCATAGCGGGCAATTGGACTATCTAGGTTAGGTAACGGGGACTTGGACTATCTAGGTTACCTAGCGGGAACTTGGACTATGTAGGTTACCTAGCGGGCACTTGGACTATCTAGGTCAACTAGCGGGCCCTTGTAGTATGTAGGTTAACTAGCGAGCACTTGGACTATGTAGGTTAACTAGCGGGCACTTGGATGATCAATGTTAACTAGCGGGCACTTGGACTATCTAGGTTAGCTAACGGGCACTTGGACTAAGTACGTCCCCTAGTGGGCACTTGGACACTCTAGGTTAACTAACGGGCACTAGGACTATCTAGGATAACTAGCGGGCACTTGGACGATCTAGGTTAACTAGCGGGCACTTGACTATCAAAGTTAACAAGTGAGCCCTTGGACTATGTAGGTTAACTAGCGGGCCCATGGACTATCTAGGTTACCTAGCGGGCACTTGGACTATATAGGTTACCTAAAGGGCACTTGGACTATGTAGGTTGCTTAGCGGGCACTTGGACTATCTAGGTTAGCTAACTGCATTTTGAGTATCTAGATTACCTAGCGGGAACGTGGACAATGTAAGTTACCTAGCGGGCACTTGGACTATCTAGGTTACCTAACGGGAACTTTGACTTTCTAGGTTACATAGCGGGCACTTGGACTATGTAGGTTAACTATTGAGCACTTGGACTCTAGGTTACCTAGCGGGCACTTGGACTATCTAGGTTACCTAGCGGGCCCTTGGACTATGTAGGTTTCCTAGCGGGCACTTGGACAATCTAGGTTAACGAACGGGCACTTGGACTATGTAGGTTACCTAGCGGGCACTTGGACTATGTAGGATCCCTATCGGACATTTGGACTACTTGGGTTGCCTAGCGGGCACTTGGACTATCTAGGTTAACTAGCGGGCACTTGGACTATGTAGGTAACCAAGCGGGCACTTGGACAGTCTAGGTTACCTAGCGGGCACTTGGACTTCTAGGTTAACAAACGGGCACTTGGACTATGTATGTTGCATAGCGGGCAATTGGACTATCTAGGTTAGGTAACGGGCACTTGGACTATCTAGGTTACCTAGCGGGAACTTGGACTATGTAGGTTCCCTATCGGGCACTTGGAGAATGTAGGTTAACTAGGGGGCACTAGGACAATGTAGGTTACCTAGCAGGCCCTTGGACTATCTAGGTTACCTAGGGGGAACCTGGACTATGTAGGTTAACTTGTGGGCACTTGGACTATCTAGGTTAACTAGCAGGCCCTTGGACGATGTAGGTTAACTAGCGGGCCCTTGGACTATGTAGGTTAACTAGCGGGCCCTTGCACTATGTAGGTTACATAGTGGGCACTTGGACTATCTATGTTAACTAGCGGGCACTTAGAATATGTAGGTTAACTAGCGGACACTTGCACTATGTAGGTTACCTAGCAGGCACTTGGACTATCTAGGTTAACTAGCGGGCACTTGGACTATCAACAATAACTAGCGTGCAATTGGACTATGTAGGTTCCTTAGCGGGCACTTGGACTATATAGGTTGCCTAGCGGGCACTTAGACTATATAGGTTAACTAGCGTGCCCTTGGAATATCTAGGTTACATAGCGGGCACTTGGTATATAGGTTAACTAGCGGGCACTTTGACTATGTAGGTTGACTAGAGGACACTTTGACTATCTAGGTTAACTAGTGGGCCCTTGGACTATGTAGGTTAACTAGCGGGTACTTGGACAATCTAGGTTAACTAGCGGGCACTTGGAAGATATATGTTAACTAGCGGGCACTTGGACTATCAAAGTGAACAAGTGAGCCCTCGGACTATGTAGGTTAACTAGCGAGCCCTTGGACTATCTAGGTTACCTGGCGGGCACTTGGACTATATACTTTACCTAACGGGCACTTGGACTATGTAGGTTACCTAGTGGGTACTTGGACTATCTAGGTTAACGAATGGGCACTTGGAATATGCAGGTAACCTAGCGGGCACTTGGACTGTCTAGGTTACCTAGGGGGCACTTGGACTTCTAGGTTAAAGAACGGGCTCTTGGACTATATAGGTTGCCTAGCGGGCACTTGGACTATCTAGGTTAGGTAACGGGCACTTTGACTATCTAGGTTACCTAGCAGGAACTTGGACAATGTAAGTTACCTAGCAGGAACTTGGACAATCTAGGTTACCTATCGGGCACTTTGACTATCTAGGATACATAGCGGGCACTTGGACTATGTAGGTTAACTTGCGAGCACTTGGACTCTAGGTTATCTAGCGGACACTTGGAATATCTAGGTTACCTAGCGGGCCCTTGGACTATGTAGGTATCCTAGCGGGCACTTGGACTATCTAGGTTAACGAACGGGCACTTGGACAATGTAGGTTACCTAGCGGGCACTTGGACTATGTAGGATCCCTTTCGGATATTTGGACTACTTAGGTTACCTAGCGGGCAGTTGGACTATCTAGGTTAACTAGCGAGCACTTGGACTATCTAGGTTAACTAGCGGACCTTTGGACTATGTAGGTTAACTAGTGGGCACATGGACGATCTAGGTAAACTAGAGGGCACTTGGACGCTCTAGGTTAACTAGCGGCACTTGAATGATAAATGTTAACTAGCGGGCACTTGGACTATCTAGGTTAGCTAATGGGCACATGGACTAAGTATGTCCCCTAGTGGGCACTTGGACTATCTAGCTTAACTAACGTGCACTTGGACTATCTAGGTTAAATAGCAGGCCCTTGGACTATGAAGGTTCCCTAGGGGGCACTTGGATTATCTAGGTTACCCAGCGGGCACTTGGACTATGTAGGTCAACTAGCGGGACCTTGGACTATTCAGGTTAGCTAACTGGCACGTGGACTATGTAGGTTAACTAGCGGACACTTGCATGATCTAGGTTAACTAGAGGGCTCTTGCACTATGTAGGTTAACTAGCGGGCCCATTGACTATGTAGGTTAACTCGCGGGCACTTGGACGATCTAGGTTACCTTGCGGGTACTTGGACCATATAGGTTAACTAGAGGGCACTTGGATTATCTAGGTTACCTAGCGGGCCCTTGGACTATGTAGGTTCCTAGCGGGCAATTGGACTATCTAGGTTAAGGAACGGGCACTTGGACTATGTAGGTAACCTAGCGGGCACTTGGACAGTCTATGTTACCTAGCGGGCACTTGGACTATCTAGGTTAACAAACGGGAACTTCGACAATGTAGGTCACCTAGCGGGCACTTGGACTATGTAGGATTTCTATCTGATATTTGGACTACTTAGGTTACCTAGCGGGCACTTGGACTATCTAGGTTAACTAGTGGGCCCTTGAACTATGTAGGTTAACTACCGAGCACTTGGACTATCTAGGTTAACTAGCGGACCTTGGACTATGTAGGTTAACTAGCGGGCCTTTGGACTATGTAGGTTAACTAGCGGGCACGTGGACGATCTAGGTTAAGTAGAGGGCACTTGGACTATCTAGGTTAACTAGCGGGCAGTTGGACTATCTAGGTTACCTAATGGGCACATGGACTAAATACGTCCCCTAGTGGTCACTTGGACTATCTAGCTTAACTAACGGGCACTTGGACTATCTAGGTTACCTAGCAGGCACGTGGACTATGAAGGTTCCCTAGCGGTCACTTGGATTTTCTAGGTTACCCAGCGGGCACTTGTACTATGTAGGTCAACTAGTGGGCCCTTGACAATTTAGGTTAGCTAACAGCACGTGGAATATGTAGGTTAACAAGCGGACACTTGCATGATCTAGGTTTAACTAGCGGGCTCTTGTACTATGTAGGTTAACTAGCGGGAACTTGGACGATCTAGGTTAACTAGCGGGCATTTGGACGATATAGGTTAACTAGCGGGCACTTGGATTATCTAGGTTAGCTAGCGGGCTCTTACACTATGTAGGTTAACTAGCGGGCCCATTTTGCTATGTAGGTTAACTAGCGGGCACTTGGACGATCTAGGTTAACTAGCGGGCACGTGGACTATCTAGGTCAACTAGTGGGCCCTTGTACTATGTAGGTTAACTAGCGAGCACTTGGACTATCTAGGTTAACTAGCGGACCTTGGACTACGTAGGTTAACTAGCGGGCCCTTGGACTATGTAGGTTAACTAGCGGGCACTTGGATGATCAATGTTAACTAGCGTGCACTTGGACTATCTAGGTTAGCTAACGGGCACATGGACTAAGTACGTCCCCTAGTGGGCACTTGGACACTCTAGGTTAACTAACGGGCACTAGGACTATCTACGTTAACTAGCGGGCACTTGGACTATCTAGGTTACCTAGCTGGCACTAGGACTATGAAGGTTCCCTAGCGGGCACTAGGATTATCTAGGTTACCTAGCGGGCACTTGGACTATGTAGGTCAACTAGCGGGCACTTGGATTATGTAGGTTCCCTATCGGGCACTTGGACTATGTAGGTTAACTAGAGGGCATTTGGACTATGTAGGTTACCTAGCGGGCACTTGGACTATGTAGGTTCCCTATCGGGCACTTGGAAAATGTAGTTTAACTAGGGGGCACTAGGACTATGTTGGTTACCTAGCGGGCCCTTAGACTATCTAGGTTACCTAGCGGGCATTTGGACTTTGTAGGCTCCCTAGCGGTTATTTGGACTATATAGATTACTTAGCGGGCACTTAGAATTTGTAGGTTACCTAGCTGGCACTTGGACTATCTAGGTTACCTATCAGGCACTTGAACTATCTACGTTACCTAGCGGGTACTTGGAGTATGTAGGTTACCTACCGGGCTGTTGGACTATCTAGGTTACCTAGCGGGCACTTGGACTATCTAGGTTAACTAACGGGCAGTTGGACTATGTAGGTTCCCTAGCGGGCACTTGGATTATGTAGGTTCCCTATCGGGCACTTGGACTATGTAGGTTAACTAGCGGGCATTTGGACCATGTGGGTTACCTAGCGGGCACTTGGACTATGTAGGTTCCCTATCGGGCACTTGGAGAATGTAGGTTAACTAGGGGGCACTAGGACAATGTAGGTTACCTAGCAGGCCCTTGGACTATCTAGGTTACCTAGGGGGAACCTGGACTATGTAGGTTAACTAGTGGGCACTTGGACTATCTAGGTTACCTAGCAGTCACTTGGACTATGTACGTTCCCTAGCAGGCCCTTGGACTATTTACGTTACCTAGCGGGCACTTAGACTATGTACGTTACCTAGCGGGCACTTGGACTATGTACGTTTCATAGCGGGTACTTGGACCAAATAGGTTCCCTAGCGGGCACTTGGTCTATCTAGGTTAACTAGCGGGCACTTGGACTATCCAGGTTAACTAGCGGACATTTGGACAATTAGGGCCCCTAGCGGGCATTTGGACTATATTGGTTACCTAGCGGGCACTTGGACTATGTAGGTTAATGAAAGGGCACTTGGACTATCTAGGTTAACTAGCAGGCCCTTGGACGATGTAGGTTAACTAGCGGGCCCTTGGACTATGTAGGTTAACTAGCGGGCCCTTGCACTATGTAGGTTACATAGTGGGCACTTGGACTATCTATGTTAACTAGCGGGCACTTAGAATATGTAGGTTAACTAGCGGACACTTGCACTATGTAGGTTACCTAGCAGGCACTTGGACTATCTAGGTTAACTAGCGGGCACTTGGACTATCAACAATAACTAGCGTGCAATTGGACTATGTAGGTTCCTTAGCGGGCACTTGGACTATCTAGGTTGCCTAGCGGGCACTTAGACTATATAGGTTAACTAGCGTGCCCTTGGAATATCTTGGTTACATAGCGGGCACTTGGTATATAGGTTAACTAGCGGGCACTTTGACTATGTAGGTTGACTAGAGGACACTTTGACTATCTAGGTTAACTAGTGGGCCCTTGGACTATGTAGGTTAACTAGCGGGTACTTGGACAATCTAGGTTAACTAGCGGGCACTTGGAAGATATAGGTTAACTAGCGGGCACTTGGACTATCAAAGTGAACAAGTGAGCCCTCGGACTATGTAGGTTAAATAGCGGGCCCTTGGACTATCTAGGTTACCTAGCTGGCACTTGGACTATATACTTTACCTAACGGGCACTTGGACTATGTAGGTTACCTAGTGGGTACTTGGACTATCTAGGTTACCGAATGGGCACTTGGAATATGCAGGTAACCTAGCGGGCACTTGGACTGTCTAGGTTACCTAGGGGGCACTTGGACTTCTAGGTTAAAGAACGGGCTCTTGGACTATGTAGGTTGCCTAGCGGGCACTTGGACTATCTAGGTTAGGTAACGGGCACTTTGACTATCTAGGTTACCTAGCAGGAACTTGGACAATGTAAGTTACCTAGCAGGAACTTGGACAATCTAGGTTACCTATCGGGCACTTTGACTATCTAGGATACATAGCGGGCACTTGGACTATGTAGGTTAACTTGCGAGCACTTGGACTCTAGGTTATCTAGCGGACACTTGGAATATCTAGGTTACCTAGCGGGCCCTTGGACTATGTAGGTATCCTAGCGGGCACTTGGACTATCTAGGTTAACGAACGGGCACTTGGACAATGTAGGTTACCTAGCGGGCACTTGGACTATGTAGGATCCCTTTCGGATATTTGGACTACTTAGGTTACCTAGCGGGCAGTTGGACTATCTAGGTTAACTAGCGAGCACTTGGACTATCTAGGTTAACTAGCGGACCTTTGGACTATGTAGGTTAACTAGTGGGCACATGGACGATCTAGGTAAACTAGAGGGCACTTGGACGCTCTAGGTTAACTAGCGGCACTTGAATGATAAATGTTAACTAGCGGGCACTTGGACTATCTAGGTTAGCTAATGGGCACATGGACTAAGTATGTCCCCTAGTGGGCACTTGGACTATCTAGCTTAACTAACGTGCACTTGGACTATCTAGGTTAAATAGCAGGCCCTTGGACTATGAAGGTTCCCTAGGGGGCACTTGGATTATCTAGGTTACCCAGCGGGCACTTGGACTATGTAGGTCAACTAGCGGGACCTTGGACTATTCAGGTTAGCTAACTGGCACGTGGACTATGTAGGTTAACTAGCGGACACTTGCATGATCTAGGTTAACTAGAGGGCTCTTGCACTATGTAGGTTAACTAGCGGGCCCATTGACTATGTAGGTTAACTCGCGGGCACTTGGACGATCTAGGTTAACTTGCGGGTACTTGGACCATATAGGTTAACTAGAGGGCACTTGGATTATCTAGGTTACCTAGCGGGCCCTTGGACTATGTAGGTTCCTAGCGGGCAATTGGACTATCTAGGTTAAGGAACGGGCACTTGGACTATGTAGGTAACCTAGCGGGCACTTGGACAGTCTATGTTACCTAGCGGGCACTTGGACTATCTAGGTTAACAAACGGGAACTTCGACAATGTAGGTCACCTAGCGGGCACTTGGACTATGTAGGATTTCTATCTGATATTTGGACTACTTAGGTTACCTAGCGGGCACTTGGACTATCTAGGTTAACTAGTGGGCCCTTGAACTATGTAGGTTAACTACCGAGCACTTGGACTATCTAGGTTAACTAGCGGACCTTGGACTATGTAGGTTAACTAGCGGGCCTTTGGACTATGTAGGTTAACTAGCGGGCACGTGGACGATCTAGGTTAAGTAGAGGGCACTTGGACTATCTAGGTTAACTAGCGGGCAGTTGGACTATCTAGGTTACCTAATGGGCACATGGACTAAATACGTCCCCTAGTGGTCACTTGGACTATCTAGCTTAACTAACGGGCACTTGGACTATCTAGGTTACCTAGCAGGCACGTGGACTATGAAGGTTCCCTAGCGGTCACTTGGATTTTCTAGGTTACCCAGCGGGCACTTGTACTATGTAGGTCAACTAGTGGGCCCTTGACAATTTAGGTTAGCTAACAGCACGTGGAATATGTAGGTTAACAAGCGGACACTTGCATGATCTAGGTTTAACTAGCGGGCTCTTGTACTATGTAGGTTAACTAGCGGGAACTTGGACGATCTAGGTTAACTAGCGGGCATTTGGACGATATAGGTTAACTAGCGGGCACTTGGATTATCTAGGTTAGCTAGCGGGCTCTTACACTATGTAGGTTAACTAGCGGGCCCATTTTGCTATGTAGGTTAACTAGCGGGCACTTGGACGATCTAGGTTAACTAGCGGGCACGTGGACTATCTAGGTCAACTAGTGGGACCTTGTACTATGTAGGTTAACTAGCGAGCACTTGGACTATCTAGGTTAACTAGCGGACCTTGGACTACGTAGGTTAACTAGCGGGCCCTTGGACTATGTAGGTTAACTAGCGGGCACTTGGATGATCAATGTTAACTAGCGTGCACTTGGACTATCTAGGTTAGCTAACGGGCACATGGACTAAGTACGTCCCCTAGTGGGCACTTGGACACTCTAGGTTAACTAACGGGCACTAGGACTATCTACGTTAACTAGCGGGCACTTGGACTATCTAGGTTACCTAGCTGGCACTAGGACTATGAAGGTTCCCTAGCGGGCACTAGGATTATCTAGGTTACCTAGCGGGCACTTGGACTATGTAGGTCAACTAGCGGGCACTTGGATTATGTAGGTTCCCTATCGGGCACTTGGACTATGTAGGTTAACTAGAGGGCATTTGGACTATGTAGGTTACCTAGCGGGCACTTGGACTATGTAGGTTCCCTATCGGGCACTTGGAAAATGTAGTTTAACTAGGGGGCACTAGGACTATGTTGGTTACCTAGCGGGCCCTTAGACTATCTAGGTTACCTAGCGGGCATTTGGACTTTGTAGGCTCCCTAGCGGTTATTTGGACTATATAGATTACTTAGCGGGCACTTAGAATTTGTAGGTTACCTAGCTGGCACTTGGACTATCTAGGTTACCTATCAGGCACTTGAACTATCTACGTTACCTAGCGGGTACTTGGAGTATGTAGGTTACCTACCGGGCTGTTGGACTATCTAGGTTACCTAGCGGGCACTTGGACTATCTAGGTTAACTAACGGGCAGTTGGACTATGTAGGTTCCCTAGCGGGCACTTGGATTATGTAGGTTCCCTATCGGGCACTTGGACTATGTAGGTTAACTAGCGGGCATTTGGACCATGTGGGTTACCTAGCGGGCACTTGGACTATGTAGGTTCCCTATCGGGCACTTGGAGAATGTAGGTTAACTAGGGGGCACTAGGACAATGTAGGTTACCTAGCAGGCCCTTGGACTATCTAGGTTACCTAGGGGGAACCTGGACTATGTAGGTTAACTAGTGGGCACTTGGACTATCTAGGTTACCTAGCAGTCACTTGGACTATGTACGTTCCCTAGCAGGCCCTTGGACTATTTACGTTACCTAGCGGGCACTTAGACTATGTACGTTACCTAGCGGGCACTTGGACTATGTACGTTTCATAGCGGGTACTTGGACCAAATAGGTTCCCTAGCGGGCACTTGGTCTATCTAGGTTAACTAGCGGGCACTTGGACTATCCAGGTTAACTAGCGGACATTTGGACAATTAGGGCCCCTAGCGGGCATTTGGACTATATTGGTTACCTAGCGGGCACTTGGACTATGTAGGTTAATGAAAGGGCACTTGGACTATCTAGGTTAACTAGCAGGCCCTTGGACGATGTAGGTTAACTAGCGGGCCCTTGGACTATGTAGGTTAACTAGCGGGCCCTTGCACTATGTAGGTTACATAGTGGGCACTTGGACTATCTATGTTAACTAGCGGGCACTTAGAATATGTAGGTTAACTAGCGGACACTTGCACTATGTAGGTTACCTAGCAGGCACTTGGACTATCTAGGTTAACTAGCGGGCACTTGGACTATCAACAATAACTAGCGTGCAATTGGACTATGTAGGTTCCTTAGCGGGCACTTGGACTATCTAGGTTGCCTAGCGGGCACTTAGACTATATAGGTTAACTAGCGTGCCCTTGGAATATCTTGGTTACATAGCGGGCACTTGGTATATAGGTTAACTAGCGGGCACTTTGACTATGTAGGTTGACTAGAGGACACTTTGACTATCTAGGTTAACTAGTGGGCCCTTGGACTATGTAGGTTAACTAGCGGGTACTTGGACAATCTAGGTTAACTAGCGGGCACTTGGAAGATATAGGTTAACTAGCGGGCACTTGGACTATCAAAGTGAACAAGTGAGCCCTCGGACTATGTAGGTTAAATAGCGGGCCCTTGGACTATCTAGGTTACCTAGCTGGCACTTGGACTATATACTTTACCTAACGGGCACTTGGACTATGTAGGTTACCTAGTGGGTACTTGGACTATCTAGGTTACCGAATGGGCACTTGGAATATGCAGGTAACCTAGCGGGCACTTGGACTGTCTAGGTTACCTAGGGGGCACTTGGACTTCTAGGTTAAAGAACGGGCTCTTGGACTATGTAGGTTGCCTAGCGGGCACTTGGACTATCTAGGTTAGGTAACGGGCACTTTGACTATCTAGGTTACCTAGCAGGAACTTGGACAATGTAAGTTACCTAGCAGGAACTTGGACAATCTAGGTTACCTATCGGGCACTTTGACTATCTAGGATACATAGCGGGCACTTGGACTATGTAGGTTAACTAGCGAGCACTTGGACTCTAGGTTATCTAGCGGACACTTGGAATATCTAGGTTACCTAGCGGGCCCTTGGACTATGTAGGTATCCTAGCGGGCACTTGGACTATCTAGGTTAACGAACGGGCACTTGGACAATGTAGGTTACCTAGCGGGCACTTGGACTATGTAGGATCCCTATCGGATATTTGGACTACTTAGGTTACCTAGCGGGCAGTTGGACTATCTAGGTTAACTAGCGAGCACTTGGACTATCTAGGTTAACTAGCGGACCTTTGGACTATGTAGGTTAACTAGCGGGCACATGGACGATCTAGGTAAACTAGAGGGCACTTGGACGCTCTAGGTTAACTAGCGGGCACTTGAATGATAAATGTTAACTAGCGGGCACTTGGACTATCTAGGTTAGCTAATGGGCACATGGACTAAGTATGTCCCCTAGTGGGCACTTGGACTATCTAGCTTAACTAACGTGCACTTGGACTATCTAGGTTAAATAGCAGGCCCTTGGACTATGAAGGTTCCCTAGGGGGCACTTGGATTATCTAGGTTACCCAGCGGGCACTTGGACTATGTAGGTCAACTAGCGGGCCCTTGGACTATTCAGGTTAGCTAACTGGCACGTGGACTATGTAGGTTAACTAGCGGACACTTGCATGATCTAGGTTAACTAGAGGGCTCTTGCACTATGTAGGTTAACTAGCGGGCCCATTGACTATGTAGGTTAACTCGCGGGCACTTGGACGATCTAGGTTAACTTGCGGGTACTTGGACCATATAGGTTAACTAGAGGGCACTTGGATTATCTAGGTTACCTAGCGGGCCCTTGGACTATGTAGGTTCCTAGCGGGCAATTGGACTATCTAGGTTAAGGAACGGGCACTTGGACTATGTAGGTAACCTAGCGGGCACTTGGACAGTCTATGTTACCTAGCGGGCACTTGGACTATCTAGGTTAACAAACGGGAACTTCGACAATGTAGGTCACCTAGCGGGCACTTGGACTATGTAGGATTTCTATCTGATATTTGGACTACTTAGGTTACCTAGCGGGCACTTGGACTATCTAGGTTAACTAGTGGGCCCTTGAACTATGTAGGTTAACTACCGAGCACTTGGACTATCTAGGTTAACTAGCGGACCTTGGACTATGTAGGTTAACTAGCGGGCCTTTGGACTATGTAGGTTAACTAGCGGGCACGTGGACGATCTAGGTTAAGTAGAGGGCACTTGGACTATCTAGGTTAACTAGCGGGCAGTTGGACTATCTAGGTTACCTAATGGGCACATGGACTAAGTACGTCCCCTAGTGGTCACTTGGACTATCTAGCTTAACTAACGGGCACTTGGACTATCTAGGTTACCTAGCAGGCACGTGGACTATGAAGGTTCCCTAGCGGTCACTTGGATTTTCTAGGTTACCCAGCGGGCACTTGTACTATGTAGGTCAACTAGTGGGCCCTTGACAATTTAGGTTAGCTAACAGCACGTGGAATATGTAGGTTAACTAGCGGACACTTGCATGATCTAGGTTTAACTAGCGGGCTCTTGTACTATGTAGGTTAACTAGCGGGAACTTGGACGATCTAGGTTAACTAGCGGGCATTTGGACGATATAGGTTAACTAGCGGGCACTTGGATTATCTAGGTTAGCTAGCGGGCTCTTACACTATGTAGGTTAACTAGCGGGCCCATTTTGCTATGTAGGTTAACTAGCGGGCACTTGGACGATCTAGGTTAACTAGCGGGCACTTGGACGATATAGGTTAACTAGCGGGCACTTGGATTATCTATGTTACCTAGCGGGCACTCGGGCTATGTAGGTTCCCTAGCGGGCATTTGGACTATATAGATAACATAGCGGAAACGTAGATATTGTAGGTTACCTAGCGGGCACTTGGACTATCTAGGTTACCTAGCTGGCACTTGAATTATCTACGTTGCCTAACGGGTTCTTGGAGTATGTAGGTTACCTAGCGGGCTGTTGGACTATCTAGGTTACCTAGCAGGCATTAGACTATCTAGGTTAACTAACGGGCATTGGACTATGTAGGTTCCCTAGCGGGCCCTTGGACTATGTAAGTTCCCTATCGGGCACTTGGACTAGGTAGGTTCCCTAGCGGGCACTTGGTCTATCTAGGTTAACTAGCGAGCACTTGGACTATCTAGGATAACTAGCGGGCACTTGGACTATTAGGGTCCCTAGCGGGCAGTTGGACTATATAGGTTGCCTAGCGGGCACTTGGACTATGTAGGTTAACTAGCGGGCACTTGGACGATGTAGGTTAACTAGCGGGCACTTGGATTATGTAGGTTAGCTAGCGGGCTCTTACACTATGTAGGTTAACTAGCGGGCCCATTTTGCTATGTAGGTTAACTAGCGGGCACTTGGACGATCTAGGTTAACTAGCGGGCACTTGGACGATCTAGGTTAACTAGCGGGCACTTGGATTATCTACGTTACCTAGCGGGCACTTGGACTATGTAGGTTCCCTATTGGGCATTTGGACTATATACATAACCTAGCGGGCACTTGGACTATCTAGGTTACCTAGCTGGCACGTGAACTATCTACGTTGCCTAGCGGGTTCTTGGAGTATGTAGGTTCCCTAGCGGGCTGTTGGACTATCTAGGTTACTTAGCAGGCATTGGACAATCTAGGTTAACTAACGGGCACTTGGACTATGTAGGTTCCCTAGCGGGCACTTGGTCTATCTAGGTTAACTAGCGAGCACTTGGACTATCTAGGATAACTAGGGGCACTTGGACTATTAGGGTCCCTAGCGGGCAGTTGGACTATATAGGTTACCTAGAGGGCACTTGGACTATGTAGGTTAACGAACAGGCACTTGGACTATGTAGGTAACCTAGTGGTCACTTGAACTGTCTAGGTTACCTAGCGGGCACTTGGACTATGTAGGTTAACTAGCGGGCACTTGGACTATCTAGGTTAACTAGTGGGCCCTTGGACGATGTAGGTTAACTAGCGGGCCCTTGGACTATGTAGGTTAACTAGGGGGCCCTTGGACTATGTAGGTTAACAAGCGTGCACTTGGAAGATCTAGGTAAACTAGCGGGTACTTGGACTATATAGGTTAACTAGCGGACACTTGGACGATCTAGGTTAACTAGCAGGTAATTGGATTATGTAGGTTAACTAGCGGGCCCTTGGACTATGTAGATTAACTAGCAGCACTTGGACTATCTAGGTTACCTAGCGGGCACATGGACTATGTAGGCTAACTATGGGGCCCTTGGACGATCTAGGTTACCTAGCGGGCACTTGCAGTATCTAGGTTACCTAGCGGGCACTTGGACTATGTACATTCCCTAGCGGGCACTTGGACTATCTATGTTAACTAGCGGGCACTTGGAATATGTAGGTGAACTAGCGGACACTTGCACTATGTAGGTTACCTAGCAGGCACTTGGAATATCTAGGTTAACTAGCGGGCACTTGGACTATCTAGGATAACTAGCGTGCACTTGGACTATGTAGGTTCCTTAGCGGGCACTTGTACTATCTAGGTTGCCTAACTGGCACTTGGACGATATAGGTTAACTAGCGTGCCCTTGGAATATCTAGGTTACGTAGCAGGCACTTGGTATATAGGTTAACTAGCGGGTAATTGGACTATGTAGGTTAACTAGAGGACATTTGGACTATCTAGGATAACTAGTGGGCCCTTGGACTATGTAGGTTAACTAGCGGGCACTTGGACAATCTAGGTTAACTAGCAGGCACTTGGAAGATCTAGGTTAACTAGCGGGCACTTGGACTATCAAAGTGAACAAGTGAGCCCTTGGACTATGTAGGTTAACTAGCGGGCCCTTGGACTATCTGGGTTACCTAGCGGGCACTTGGACTATGTAGGTTACCTAGCGGGCACTTGGACTATGTAGGTTAACTAGTGGGCACTTGGACTATCTAGGTTAACGAATGGGCACATGGAATATGCAGGTAACCTAGCGGGCACTTGGACTGTCAAGGTTACCTAGCGGGCACTTGACTTCTAGGTTAACAAACGGGCTCTTGGACTATGTAGGTTGCCTAGCGGGTACTTGGACTATCTAGGTTAGATAATGGGCACTTGGACTATCTAGGTTACCTAGCGGGAACTTGGACAATGTAAGTTACCTAGTGGGCACTTGGACTATCTAGGTTGCCTAACGGGCACTTTGACTACCTAGGTTACATAGCGGGCAGTTGGACTATGTAGGTTAACTAGCGAGCACTTGGACTCTAGGTTATCTAGCGGACACTTGGATTATCTAGGTTACCTAGCGGGCCCTTGGAATATGTAGGTTTCCTAGCGGGCACGTGGACTATCTAGGTTAACGAACGGGCACTTGGACTATGTAGGTAACCTAGCGGGCACTTGGACAGTCTATGTTACCTAGCGGGTACTTGGACTATCTAGGTTAACGAACGGGAACTTGGACAATGTAGGTTACCTAGCGGGCACTTGGACTATGTAGGATCCCTATCGGATATTTCGACTACTTAGTTTACCTAGCGGGCACTTGGACTATCTAGGTTAACTAGTGGGCCCTTGTACTATGTAGGTTAACTACTGAGCACTTGGACTATCTAGGTTAACTAGCAGACCTTGGACTATGTAGGTTAACTAGTGGGCCTTTGGACTATATAGGTTAACTAGCGGGCACATGGACGATCTAGGTTAACTAGAGGACACTTGGATGATCAATGTTAACTAGCGAGCACTTGGACTATCTAGCTACCTAATGGGCACATGGACTAAGTACGTCCCCTAGTGGTCACTTGGACTATCTAGCTTAACTAACGGGCACTTGGACTATCTAGGTTACCTAGCAGGCACGTGGACTATGAAGGTTCCCTAGCGGGCACTTGGATTTTCTAGGTTACCCAGCGGGCACTTGGACTATGTAGGTCAACTAGTGGGCCCTTGACAATTTAGGTTAGCTAACTGGCACGTGGACTATGTAGGTTAACTAGCGGACACTTGCATGATCTAGTTTAACTAGCGGGCTCTTGCACTATGTAGGTTAACTAGCGGGCACTTGGACGATCTAGGTTAACTAGCGGGCACTTGGACGAAATAGGTTAACTAGGGGGCACTTGGATTATCTAGGTTAGCTAGCGGGCTCTTGCACTATGTAAGTTAACTAGCGGGCACTTGGACGATATAGGTTAACTAGCAGGCACTTGGATTATCTAAGTTACCTAGCGGGCACTTGGGCTATGTAGGTTCCCTAGCGGGCATTTACACTATATAGATAACCTAGCAGGCACTTAGACTTTGTAGGTTACCTAGCGGGCACGTGGACTATCTAGGATAATTAGCGGGCACTTGGACTATTAGGTTCCCTAGCGGGCATTTGGACTACATAGTTTACCTAGCGGGCACTTGGACTATGTAGGTTAACGAACAGGCACTTGGACTATGTAGGTAACCAAGTGGGCACTTGAACAGTCTATGTTACCTAGCGGGCACTTGGACTATCTAGGTTAACGAACGGGCACTTGGACAATGTAGGTTACCTAGCGGGCACTTGGACTATATAGGAACCCTATGGGACATTTGGACTACTTAGGTTACCTAGCGGGCACTTGGACTATCTAGGTCAACTATTGGGCCCTTGTACTATGTAGGTTAACTAGAGAGCACTTGGACTATCTAGGTTAACTAGCGGACCTTGGACTATGTAGTTTAACTAGCGGGCCTTTGGACTAGGTAGGTGAACTAGCGGGCACTTGGACGATCTAGGTTAACTAGAGGGCACTTGGACTATCTAGGTTAACTAGCGTGCACTTGGACTATCTAGGTTAAGTAGCGGGCACTTGGATGATCAATGTTAACTAGCGGGCACTTGGACTATGTAGGTTAACGAACAGGCTCTTGGATTATGTAGGTAACCTAGTGGTCACTTGAACTGTCTAGGTTACCTAGCGGGCACTTGGACTAAGTAGGTTAACTAGCGGGCACTTGGACTATCTAGGTTAACTAGTGGGCCCTTGGACGATGTAGGTTTACTAGCGGAACCTTGGACTATGTAGGTTAACTAGCGGGCCCTTGGACTATGTAGGTTAAAGAGCGTGCACTTGGAAGATCTAGGTAAACTAGCGGGTACTTGGAATATGTAGGTTAACTAGCGGGCCTTTGGACTATGTAGATTAACTAGCGGCACTTGGACTATCTACGTTAACTAGCGGGCCCTTGGACTATGTAGATTCCCTTGCGGGCACTTGGACTATGTATGTTCCAGAGCGGGCACTTGGATTATCTAGGTTGCCTAGCGGGCACTTGGACTATGTAGGTTAACTAGCGGACACTTGGACGATCTAGGTTAACTAGCAGGTACTTGGATTATGTAGGTTAACTAGCGGGGCCGTATACTATGTAGATTAACTAGCAGCACTTGGACTATTTACGTTAACTAGGGGGCCTTGGACTATGAAGATTCTCTAGCGGGCACTTGGACTAAGTAGGTTCTCTAGCGGGCACTTGGACTATGTATGTTCCCTACCGGGCACTTGGACTATGTATGTTCCCTACGGACACTTGAACTATGTAAGTTAACTACCGGGCCCTTGGACTATGTATGTTAACTAGCGGGCCCTTGGACTACTTAGGTTAACTAGCGGACACTTGCACTATATAGGTTACCTAGCGGGCACTTGGACTATCTAGGTTACCTAGCAGACACTTGCACTATGTAGGTTACCTAGCGGGCTCTTGGACTATGTAGGCTAACTAGAGGACACTTGGACGATCTAGGTTAACTAGTGGGCCCTTGGACTATGTAGGTTAACTAGCCAGTACTTGGACGATCTAGGTTAACTAGCGGGCACTTGGACTATCAAAGTTAACAAGCGATCCCTTGGACTATGTAGGTTAACTAGCGGGACCTTGGACTATCTAGGTTACCTAGATAGCACTTGGACTATATAGGTTCCCTAGCGGGCACTTGGACTATCTATGTTAACGAACGGGCACTTGGACTATGCAGGTAACCTAGCAGGCACTTGGACTGTCTAGGTTACACAGCGGGCACTTGGACTGTCTAGGTAACATAGCGGGCACTTTGACTTCTAGGTTAACAAATGGGCAGTTGGACTATGTAGGTTGCCTGGAGGGCACTTGGACTATCTAGGTTACCTAGTGGGAACTTGGACTATCTAGGTTGCCTAGCAGGCACTTGGATTATGAAGGATCCCTAGCGGGCACTTTGACTATCTAGGTTAACTAACGCGCACTAGGACTATCTAGGTTAACTAGCGGGCACTTGGACTATCTAGGTTACCTAGCAGGCACTTGGATTATGAAGGATCCCTAGCGGGCAGTTGGACTATCTAGGTTACCTAGCGGCAACTTGGACTATGTAGGTTAACTAGCGGACACTTGCACGATCTAGGTTAACTAGCGGGCCCTTGCACTATGTAGGTTAACTAGCGAGCCCATGGATTATGTAGGTTTACTAGCAGGCACTTGGACTATGTATGTTCCCTAGCGGGCACTTGGATTATGTATGTTCCCTACGGACACTTGAACTATGTTAGTTAACTACCGGGCACTTGGACTATGTATGTTAACTAGCGGGCCCTTGGACAATCTAGGTTAACTAGCGGGCACTTGGATTATATAGTTTCCCTAGCTGGCATTTGGAATATTTAGGTTACCAAGCGGGCACTTGGACTATGTAGGTTACCTAGCGAGCACTTGGACTATCTAGGTTACCTAGCAGGCACTTTGACTATCTAGGTTAACTAACGGGCACTTGGACTATGTAGGTTGCCTAGCGGGCACTTGGACTATGTAGGTTTCCTAGCGGGCACTTGGATTATGTAGGTTAACTAGCGGGCACTTGGACTATCTGGTTAACAAGCGGACCTTGGACTATGTAGGTTAACTAGTGGTCCCTTGGACTATGTAGGTTAACTAGCATGCACTTGGACAATCTAGGGTAACTAGAGGGCACTTGGATGATCAATGTTAACTAGCGGGCACTTGGACTATCTAGGTTAGCTAACGGGCACTTGGACTAAGTACGTCCCCTAGTGGGCACTTGGACACTCTAGGTTATCTAACGGGCACTAGGACTATCTAGGTTAACTAGCGGGCACTTGGACTATCTAGGTTACCTAGCGGGCACTTGGACTATGTACGTCCCCTAGTGGGCACTTGGACTATCTAGGTTAACTAACGCGCACTCGGACTATCCAGGTTAACTAGCAGGCACTTGGACTATCTAGGTTACCTAGCAGGCACTTGGATTATGAAGGAACCCTAGCGGGCAGTTGGACTATCTAGGTTACCTAGCGGCAACTTGGACTATGTAGGTTAACTAGCGGACACTTGCACGATCTAGGTTAACTAGCGGGCCCTTGCACTATGTAGGTTAACTAGCGAGCCCATGGATTATGTAGGTTTACTAGCAGGCACTTGGACTATGTATGTTCCCTAGCGGGCACTTGGACTATGTATGTTCCCTACGGACTCTTGAACTATGTTAGTTAACTACCGGGCACTTGGACTATATATGTTAACTAGCGGGCCCTTGGACTATCTAGGTTAACTAGCGGGCACTTGGACTATGTAGTTTCCCTAGCGGGCATTTGGAATATTTAGGTTACCAAGCGGGCACTTGGACTATGTAGGTTACCTAGCGAGCACTTGGACTATCTACGTTACCTAGCAGGCACTTTGACTATCTAGGTTAACTAACGGGCACTTGGACTATGTAGGTTGCCTAGCGGCCACTTGGACTATGTAGGTTCCCTAGCGGGCACTTGGATTATGTAGGTTACCTAGCGGGTACTTGGACTATCTAGGTTAACAAGCGGACCTTGGACTATGTAGGTTAACTAGCGGTCCCTTGGACTATGTAGGTTAACTAGCATGCACTTGGACTATCTAGGTTAACTAGCGGGCACTTGGATGATCAATGTTAACGAGCGGGCACTTGGACTATCTAGGTTAGCTAACGTGCACTTGGACTAAGTACGTCCCCTAGTGGGCACTTGGACACTCTAGGTTAACTAACAGGCACTAGGACTATCTATGTTAACTAGCGGGCACTTGGACTCTCTAGGTTACCTAGCTGGCACTAGGACTATGAAGGTTCCCTAGCGGGCACTAGGATTATCTAGGTTACCTAGCGGGCACTTGGACTATGTAGATCAACTAGCGGGCACTTCGATTATGTAGGTTCCCTATCGGGCACTTGGACTATGTAGGTTAACTAGCGGGCATTTGGACTCTGTAGGTTATCTAGCGGGCACTTGGACTATGCAGGTTCCCTATGGGGCACTTGGAAAATGTAGGTTAACTAGGGGGCACTAGGACTATGTAGGTTACCTAGCGGGCATTTGGACTATGTTGGTTATCTAGCGGGCATTTGGACTATATAGATAACCTAGCAGGCACTTAGACTTTGTAGGTTACCTAGCGGGCACTTGGACTATCTACGTTGCCTAGCGGGTTCTTGGAGTATGTAGGTTACCTAGCGGGCTGTTGGACTATCTAGGTTACCTAGCAGGCATTGGACTATCTAGGTTAACTAACGGGCATTTGGACTATGTAGGTCCCCTAGCGGGCCCTTGGACTATATAAGTTCCCTATCGGGCACTTGGACTAGGTAGGTTCCCTAGCGGGCACTTGGTCTATCTAGGTTAACTAGCGGGCACTTGGACTATCTAGTTTAACTAGTGAGCACTTGGACTATCTAGGATAACTAGCGGGCACTTGGACTATTAGGGTCCCTAGCGGGCATTTGGACTATATAGGTTACCTAGCGGGCACTTGGACTATGTAGGTTAACGAACAGGCACTTGGACTATGTAGGTAACCTAGTGGTAACTTGAACTGTCTAGGTTACCTAGCGGGCACTTGGTCGATGTAGGTTAAATAGCGGGCACTTGGACTATCTAGGTTAACTAGTGGGCCCTTGGACTATGTAGGTTAACTAGCGGGCCCTTGGACTATGTAGGTTAACAAGCGTGCACTTGGAAGATCTAGGTAAACTAGAGGGTACTTGGATTATGTAGGTTAACAAGCGGGCCTATGGACTATGTAGATTATCTAGCGGCACTTGGACTATCTACGTTAACTAGCGGGCCTTGGACTATGTAGATTCCCTAGCGGGCACTTGGACTATGTATGTTCCAGAGTGAGCATTTGGACTATCTAGGTTCCCTAGCGGGCACTTGGAATATGTAGGTTAACTAGCGGACACTTGCACTATGTAGGTTACCTAGCAGGCACTTGGACTATCTAGGTTAACTAGCGGGCACTTGGATGATCAATGTTAACTAGCGGGCACATGGACTATCTAGGTTAGCTAATGGGCACATGGACTAAGTACGTCCCCTAGTGGGCACATGGACTATCTAGCTTAACTAACGGGCACTTGGACTATCTAGGTTACCTAGCAGGCACTTGGACTATGAAGGTTCCCTAGCGGGCACTTGGATTATCTAGGTTACCCAGCGGGCACTTGGACTATGTAGGTCAACTAGTGGGCCCTTGGACAATTTAGGTTAGCTAACTGGCACGTGGACTCTGTAGGTTAACGAGCGGACACTTGCATGATCTAGGTTAACTAGCGGGCTCTTGCACTATGTAGGTTAACTAGCGGGCACTTGGACGATCTAGGTTAACTAGCAGGCACTTAGACGATATAGGTTAACTAGCGGGCACTTGGATTATCTAGGTTACCTAGCGGGCACTCGGGCTATGTAGGTTCCCTAGCGGGCATTTGGACTATATAGATAACATAGCAGAAACTTAGATATTGTAGGTTACCTAGCGGGCACTTGGACTATCTAGGTTACCTAGTTGGCACTTGAATTATCTACGTTGCCTAACGGGTTCTTGGAGTATGTAGGTTACCTAGCGGGCTGTTGGACTATCTAGGTTACCAAGCAGGCATTGGACTATCTAGGTTAACTAACGGGCACTTGGACTATGTAGGTTCCCTAGCGGGCCCTTGGACTATGTAAGTTCCCTATCGGGCACTTGGACTAGGTAGGTTCCCTAGCGGGCACTTGGTCTATCTAGGTTAACTAGCAGGCACTTAGACTATCTAGGTTAACTAGTGAGCACTTGGACTATCTAGGATAACTAGCGGGCACTTGGACTATTAGGGTCCCTAGCGGGCATTTGGACTATATAGATTACCTAGCGGGCACTTGGACTATGTAGGTTAACGAAAAGGCACTTGGACTATGTAGGTAATCTAGTGGTCACTTGAACTGTCTAGGTTACCTAGCGGGCACTTGGACTATGTAGGTTAACTAGCGGGCACTTGGACTATCTAGGTTAACTAGCGGGTCCTTGGACGATGTAGGTTAACTAGCGGGCCCTTGGACTATGTAGGTTAACTAGCGGGCCCTTGGACTATGTAGGTTAACAAGCGTGCACTTGGAAGATCTAGGTAAACTAGCGGGTACTTGGACTATGTAGGTTAACTAGCGGGCCCTTGGACTATGTAGGTTAACTAGCGGGCCCTTGGACTATGTAGGTTAACAAGCGTGCACTTGGAAGATCTAGGTAAACTAGCGGGTACTTGGACTATGTAGGTTAACTAGCGGGCCTTTGGACTATGTAGATTAACTAGCGGCACTTGGACTATCTACGTTAACTAGCGGGCTCTTGGACTATGTAGATTCCCTAGCGGGCACTTGGACTATGTATGTTCCAGAGCGGGCACTTCGACTATGTAGGTTCCCTAGCAGGCACTTGGACTATGTAGGTTCCAGAGCGGGCACTTGGACTATCTAGGTTCCTTAGCGGGCACTTGGACTATGTAGGTTAACTAGCGGACACTTGGACGATCTAGGTTAACTAGCAGGTACTTGGATTACGTAGGTTAACTAGCGGGCCCTTGGACTATGTAGATTAACTAGCAGCACTTGGACTATCTACGTTAACTAGGGGGCCTTGGACTATGTAGATTCTCTAGCGGGCACTTGGACTAAGTAGTTTCTCTAGCGGGCACTTGGACTATGTATGTTCCCTACCGGGCACTTGGACTATGTATGTTCCCTACGGACACTTGAACTATGTAAGTTAACTACCGGGCCCTTGGACTATATATGTTAACTAGCGGGCCCTTGGACTACTTAGGTTAACTAGCGGACACTTGCACTATGTAGGTTACCTAGCGGGCACTTGGACTATCTAGGTTACCTAGCAGACACTTGCACTATGTAGGTTACCTAGCGGGCTCTTGGACTATGTAGGCTAACTAGAGGACACTTGGACGATCTAGGTTAACTAGTGGGCCCTTGGACTATGTAGGTTAACTAGCTAGTACTTGGACGATCTAGGTTAACTAGCGGGCACTTGGACTATCAAAGTTAACAAGCGATCCCTTGGACTATGTAAGTTAACTACCGGGCCCTTGGACTATGTATGTTAACTAGCGGGCCCTTGGACTACTTAGGTTAACTAGCGGACACTTGCACTATGTAGGTTTCCTAGCGGGCACTTGGACTATCTAGGTTACCTAGCAGACACTTGCACTATGTAGGTTACCTAGCGGGCTCTTGGACTATGTAGGCTAACTAGAGGACACTTGGACGATCTAGGTTAACTAGTGGGCCCTTGGACTATGTAGGTTAACTAGCTAGTACTTGGACGATCTAGGTTAACTAGCGGGCACTTGGACTATCAAAGTTAACAAGCGATCCCTTGGACTATGTAAGTTAACTACCGGGCCCTTGGACTATGTATGTTAACTAGCGGGCCCTTGGACTACTTAGGTTAACTAGCGGACACTTGCACTATGTAGGTTACCTAGCGGGCACTTGGACTATCTAGGTCACCTAGCAGACACTTGCACTATGTAGGTTACCTAGCGGGCTCTTGGACTATGTAGGCTAACTAGAGGACACTTGGACGATCTAGGTTAACTAGTGGGCCCTTGGACTATGTAGGTTAACTAGCCAGTACTTGGACGATCTAGGTTAACTAGCGGGCACTTGGACTATCAAAGTTAACAAGCGATCCCTTGGACTATGTATGTTAACTAGCGGGCCCTTGGACTATCTAGGTTACCTAGATAGCACTTGGACTATATAGGTTCCCTAGCGGGCACTTGGACTATCTATGTTAAAGAACGGGCACTTGGACTATGCAGGTAACCTAGCGGGCATTTGGACTGTCTAGGTTACATAGCGGGCACTTGGACTGTCTAGGTTACATAGCGGCCACTTTGACTTCTAGGTTAACAAACGGGCACTTGGACTATGTAGGTTGCCTAGAGGGCACTTGGACTATCTAGTTTAGGTAACTGGCACTTGGACTATCTAGGTTACCTAGCGGGAACTTGGACTATGTAGGTTAACTAGCGGGCCTTTGGACTATGTAGGTTAACTAGCGGGCACGTGGACGATCTAGGTTAACTAGAGGGCACTTGGACTATCTAGGTTAACTATCGTGCACTTGGACTATCTAGGTTAACTAGCGGGCACTTGGATGATCAATGTTAACTAGCGGACACTTGGACTATCTAGGTTAGCTAATGGGCACATGGACTAAGTACGTCCCCTAGTGGGCACATGGACTATCTAGCTTAACTAACGGGCACTTGGACTATCTAGGTTACCTAGCAGGCACTTGGACTATAAAGGTTCCCTAGCGGGCAATTGGATTATCTAGGTTACCCAGCGGGCACTTGGACTATGTAGGTCAACTAGTGGGCCCTTGGACAATTTAGGTTAGCTAACTGGCACGTGGACTCTGTAGGTTAACGAGCGGACACTTGCATGATCTAGGTTAACTAGCGGGCTCTTGCACTATGTAGGTTAACTAGCGGGCACTTGGACTATCTAGGTTACCTAGCTGGCACTTGAATTATCTACGTTGCCTAACGGGTTCTTGGAGTATGTAGGTTACCTAGCGGGCTGTTGGACTATCTAGGTTACCAAGCAGGCATTGGACTATCTAGGTTAACTAACGGGCACTTGGACTATGTAGGTTCCCTAGCGGGCCCTTGGACTATGAAAGTTCCCTATCGGGCACTTGGACTAGGTAGGTTCCCTAGCGGGCACTTGGTCTATCTAGATTAACTAGCAGGCACTTAGACTATCTAGGTTAACTAGCGAGCACTTGGACTATCTAGGATAACTAGCGGGCACTTGGACTATTAGGGTCCCTAGCGGGCACTTGGACTATGTAGGTCAACTAGTGGGCCCTTGGACAATTTAGGTTAGCTAACTGGCACGTGGACTCTGTAGGTTAACGAGCGGACACTTGCATGATCTAGGTTAACTAGCGGGCTCTTGCACTATGTAGGTTAACTAGCGGGCACTTGGACGATCTAGGTTAACTAGCAGGCACTTAGACGATATAGGTTAACTAGCGGGCACTTGGATTATCTAGGTTACCTAGCGGGCACTCGGGCTATGTAGGTTCCCTAGCGGGCATTTGGACTATATAGATAACATAGCGGAAACGTAGATATTGTAGGTTACCTAGCGGGCACTTGGACTATCTAGGTTACCTAGCTGGCACTTGAATTATCTACGTTGCCTAACGGGTTCTTGGAGTATGTAGGTTACCTAGCGGGCTGTTGGACTATCTAGGTTACCAAGCAGGCATTGGACTATCTAGGTTAACTAACGGGCACTTGGACTATGTAGGTTCCCTAGCGGACCCTTGGACTATGTAAGTTCCCTATCGGGCACTTGGACTAGGTAGGTTCCCTAGCGGGCACTTGGTCTATCTAGGTTAACTAGCAGGCACTTAGACTATCTAGGTTAACTAGCGAGCACTTGGACTATCTAGGATAACTAGCGGGCACTTGGACTATTAGGGTCCCTAGCGGGCATTTGGACTATATAGATTACCTAGCGGGCACTTGGACTATGTAGGTTAACGAAAAGGCACTTGGACTATGTAGGTAATCTAGTGGTCACTTGAACTGTCTAGGTTACCTAGCGGGCACTTGGACTATGTAGGTTAACTAGCGGGCACTTGGACTATCTAGGTTAACTAGCGGGTCCTTGGACGATGTAGGTTAACTAGCGGGCCCTTGGACTATGTAGGTTAACTAGCGGGCCCTTGGACTATGTAGGTTAACAAGCGTGCACTTGGAAGATCTAGGTAAACTAGCGGGTACTTGGACTATGTAGGTTAACTAGCGGGCCCTTGGACTATGTAGGTTAACTAGCGGGCCCTTGGACTATGTAGGTTAACAAGCGTGCACTTGGAAGATCTAGGTAAACTAGCGGGTACTTGGACTATGTAGGTTAACTAGCGGGCCTTTGGACTATGTAGATTAACTAGCGGCACTTGGACTATCTACGTTAACTAGCGGGCTCTTGGACTATGTAGATTCCCTAGCGGGCACTTGGACTATGTATGTTCCAGAGCGGGCACTTCGACTATGTAGGTTCCCTAGCAGGCACTTGGACTATGTAGGTTCCAGAGCGGGCACTTGGACTATCTAGGTTCCTTAGCGGGCACTTGGACTATGTAGGTTAACTAGCGGACACTTGGACGATCTAGGTTAACTAGCAGGTACTTGGATTACGTAGGTTAACTAGCGGGCCCTTGGACTATGTAGATTAACTAGCAGCACTTGGACTATCTACGTTAACTAGGGGGCCTTGGACTATGTAGATTCTCTAGCGGGCACTTGGACTAAGTAGTTTCTCTAGCGGGCACTTGGACTATGTATGTTCCCTACCGGGCACTTGGACTATGTATGTTCCCTACGGACACTTGAACTATGTAAGTTAACTACCGGGCCCTTGGACTATATATGTTAACTAGCGGGCCCTTGGACTACTTAGGTTAACTAGCGGACACTTGCACTATGTAGGTTACCTAGCGGGCACTTGGACTATCTAGGTTACCTAGCAGACACTTGCACTATGTAGGTTACCTAGCGGGCTCTTGGACTATGTAGGCTAACTAGAGGACACTTGGACGATCTAGGTTAACTAGTGGGCCCTTGGACTATGTAGGTTAACTAGCTAGTACTTGGACGATCTAGGTTAACTAGCGGGCACTTGGACTATCAAAGTTAACAAGCGATCCCTTGGACTATGTAAGTTAACTACCGGGCCCTTGGACTATGTATGTTAACTAGCGGGCCCTTGGACTACTTAGGTTAACTAGCGGACACTTGCACTATGTAGGTTTCCTAGCGGGCACTTGGACTATCTAGGTTACCTAGCAGACACTTGCACTATGTAGGTTACCTAGCGGGCTCTTGGACTATGTAGGCTAACTAGAGGACACTTGGACGATCTAGGTTAACTAGTGGGCCCTTGGACTATGTAGGTTAACTAGCTAGTACTTGGACGATCTAGGTTAACTAGCGGGCACTTGGACTATCAAAGTTAACAAGCGATCCCTTGGACTATGTAAGTTAACTACCGGGCCCTTGGACTATGTATGTTAACTAGCGGGCCCTTGGACTACTTAGGTTAACTAGCGGACACTTGCACTATGTAGGTTACCTAGCGGGCACTTGGACTATCTAGGTCACCTAGCAGACACTTGCACTATGTAGGTTACCTAGCGGGCTCTTGGACTATGTAGGCTAACTAGAGGACACTTGGACGATCTAGGTTAACTAGTGGGCCCTTGGACTATGTAGGTTAACTAGCCAGTACTTGGACGATCTAGGTTAACTAGCGGGCACTTGGACTATCAAAGTTAACAAGCGATCCCTTGGACTATGTATGTTAACTAGCGGGCCCTTGGACTATCTAGGTTACCTAGATAGCACTTGGACTATATAGGTTCCCTAGCGGGCACTTGGACTATCTATGTTAAAGAACGGGCACTTGGACTATGCAGGTAACCTAGCGGGCATTTGGACTGTCTAGGTTACATAGCGGGCACTTGGACTGTCTAGGTTACATAGCGGCCACTTTGACTTCTAGGTTAACAAACGGGCACTTGGACTATGTAGGTTGCCTAGAGGGCACTTGGACTATCTAGTTTAGGTAACTGGCACTTGGACTATCTAGGTTACCTAGCGGGAACTTGGACTATGTAGGTTAACTAGCGGGCCTTTGGACTATGTAGGTTAACTAGCGGGCACGTGGACGATCTAGGTTAACTAGAGGGCACTTGGACTATCTAGGTTAACTATCGTGCACTTGGACTATCTAGGTTAACTAGCGGGCACTTGGATGATCAATGTTAACTAGCGGACACTTGGACTATCTAGGTTAGCTAATGGGCACATGGACTAAGTACGTCCCCTAGTGGGCACATGGACTATCTAGCTTAACTAACGGGCACTTGGACTATCTAGGTTACCTAGCAGGCACTTGGACTATAAAGGTTCCCTAGCGGGCAATTGGATTATCTAGGTTACCCAGCGGGCACTTGGACTATGTAGGTCAACTAGTGGGCCCTTGGACAATTTAGGTTAGCTAACTGGCACGTGGACTCTGTAGGTTAACGAGCGGACACTTGCATGATCTAGGTTAACTAGCGGGCTCTTGCACTATGTAGGTTAACTAGCGGGCACTTGGACTATCTAGGTTACCTAGCTGGCACTTGAATTATCTACGTTGCCTAACGGGTTCTTGGAGTATGTAGGTTACCTAGCGGGCTGTTGGACTATCTAGGTTACCAAGCAGGCATTGGACTATCTAGGTTAACTAACGGGCACTTGGACTATGTAGGTTCCCTAGCGGGCCCTTGGACTATGAAAGTTCCCTATCGGGCACTTGGACTAGGTAGGTTCCCTAGCGGGCACTTGGTCTATCTAGATTAACTAGCAGGCACTTAGACTATCTAGGTTAACTAGCGAGCACTTGGACTATCTAGGATAACTAGCGGGCACTTGGACTATTAGGGTCCCTAGCGGGCACTTGGACTATGTAGGTCAACTAGTGGGCCCTTGGACAATTTAGGTTAGCTAACTGGCACGTGGACTCTGTAGGTTAACGAGCGGACACTTGCATGATCTAGGTTAACTAGCGGGCTCTTGCACTATGTAGGTTAACTAGCGGGCACTTGGACGATCTAGGTTAACTAGCAGGCACTTAGACGATATAGGTTAACTAGCGGGCACTTGGATTATCTAGGTTACCTAGCGGGCACTCGGGCTATGTAGGTTCCCTAGCGGGCATTTGGACTATATAGATAACATAGCGGAAACGTAGATATTGTAGGTTACCTAGCGGGCACTTGGACTATCTAGGTTACCTAGCTGGCACTTGAATTATCTACGTTGCCTAACGGGTTCTTGGAGTATGTAGGTTACCTAGCGGGCTGTTGGACTATCTAGGTTACCAAGCAGGCATTGGACTATCTAGGTTAACTAACGGGCACTTGGACTATGTAGGTTCCCTAGCGGACCCTTGGACTATGTAAGTTCCCTATCGGGCACTTGGACTAGGTAGGTTCCCTAGCGGGCACTTGGTCTATCTAGGTTAACTAGCAGGCACTTAGACTATCTAGGTTAACTAGCGAGCACTTGGACTATCTAGGATAACTAGCGGGCACTTGGACTATTAGGGTCCCTAGCGGGCATTTGGACTATATAGATTACCTAGCGGGCACTTGGACTATGTAGGTTAACGAAAAGGCACTTGGACTATGTGGGTAATCTAGTGGTCACTTGAACTGTCTAGGTTACCTAGCGGGCACTTGGACTATGTAGGTTAACTAGCAGGCACTTGGACGATGTAGGTTAACTAGCGGGCCCTTGGACTATGTAGGTTAACTAGCGGGCCCTTGGACTATGTAGGTTAACAAGCGTGCACTTGGAAGATCTAGGTAAACTAGCGGGTACTTGGACTATGTAGGTTAACTAGCGGGCCCTTGGACTATGTAGGTTAACTAGCGGGCCCTTGGACTATGTAGGTTAACAAGCGTGCATTTGGAAGATCTAGGTAAACTAGCGGGTACTTGGACTATGTAGGTTAACTAGCGGGCCTTTGGACTATGTAGATTAATTAGCGGCACTTGGACTATCTATGTTAACTAGCGGGCTCTAGGACTATGTAGATTCCCTAGCGGGCACTTGGACTATGTATGTTCCAGAGCGGGCACTTCGACTATGTAGGTTCCCTAGCAGGCACTTGGACTATGTAGGTTCCAGAGCGGGCACTTGGACTATCTAGGTTCCTTAGCGGGCACTTGGACTATGTAGGTTAACTAGCGGACACTTGGACGATCTAGGTTACCTAGCAGGTACTTGGATTACGTAGGTTAACAAGCGGGCCCTTGGACTATGTAGATTAACTAGCAGCACTTGGACTATCTACGTTAACTAGGGGGCCTTGGACTATGTAGATTCTCTAGCGGGCACTTGGACTAAGTAGTTTCTCTAGCGGGCACTTGGACTATGTATGTTCCCTACCGGGCACTTGGACTATGTATGTTCCCTACGGACACTTGAACTATGTAAGTTAACTACCGGGCCCTTGGACTATGTATGTTAACTAGCGGGCCCTTGGACTACTTAGGTTAACTAGCGGACACTTGCACTATGTAGGTTACCTAGCGGGCACTTGGACTATGTAGGCTAACTAGAGGACACTTGGACGATCTAGGTTAACTAGTGGGCCCTTGGACTATGTAGGTTAACTAGCTAGTACTTGGACGATCTAGGTTAACTAGCGGGCACTTGGACTATCAAAGTTAACAAGCGATCCCTTGGACTATGTAAGTTAACTACCGGGCCCTTGGACTATGTATGTTAACTAGCGGGCCCTTGGACTACTTAGGTTAACTAGCGGACACTTGCACTATGTAGGTTACCTAGCGGGCACTTGGACTATCTAGGTTTCCTAGCAGACACTTGCACTATGTAGGTTACCTAGCGGGCTCTTGGACTATGTAGGCTAACTAGAGGACACTTGGACGATCTAGGTTAACTAGTGGGCCCTTGGACTATGTAGGTTAACTAGCGAGTACTTGGACGATCTAGGTTAACTAGCGGGCACTTGGACTATCAAAGTTAACAAGCGATCCCTTGGACTATGTATGTTAACTAGCGGGCCCTTGGACTATCTAGGTTACCTAGATAGCACTTGGACTATATAGGTTCCCTAGCGGGCACTTGGACTATCTATGTTAAAGAACGGGCACTTGGACTATGCAGGTAACATAGCGGGCATTTGGACTGTCTAGGTTACATAGCGGGCACTTGGACTGTCTAGGTTACATAGCGGCCACTTTGACTTCTAGGTTAACAAACGGGCACTTGGACTATGTAGGTTGCCTAGAGGGCACTTGGACTATCTAGTTTAGGTAACTGGCACTTGGACTATCTAGGTTACCTAGCGGGAACTTGGACTATGTAGGTTAACTAGCGGGCCTTTGGACTATGTAGGTTAACTAGCGGGCACGTGGACGATCTAGGTTAACTAGAGGGCACTTGGACTATCTAGGTTAACTAGCGTGCACTTGGACTATCTAG
This sequence comes from Tenrec ecaudatus, assembly GCF_050624435.1. Taxonomy (NCBI): domain Eukaryota; kingdom Metazoa; phylum Chordata; class Mammalia; order Afrosoricida; family Tenrecidae; genus Tenrec; species Tenrec ecaudatus. The sequence continues at coordinate 148,595 of NW_027457686.1, forward strand.
GTTAACTAGCGGGCACTTGGATGATCAATGTTAACTAGCGGGCACTTGGACTATCTAGGTTAGCTAATGGGCACATGGACTAAGTACGTCCCCTAGTGGGCACATGGACTATCTAGCTTAACTAACGGGCACTTGGACTATCTAGGTTAACTAGCGTGCACTTGGACTATCTAGGTTAACTAGCGGGCACTTGGATGATCAATGTTAACTAGCGGGCACTTGGACTATCTAGGTTAGCTAATGGGCACATGGACTAAGTACGTCCCCTAGTGGGCACATGGACTATCTAGCTTAACTAACGGGCACTTGGATTATCTAGGTTACCCAGCGGGCACTTGGACTATGTAAGTCAACTAGTGGGCCCTTGGACAATTTAGGTTAGCTAACTGGCACGTGGAATCTGTAGGTTAACGAGCGGACACTTGCATGATCTAGGTTAACTAGCGGGCTCTTGCACTATGTAGGTTAACTAGCGGGCACTTGGACGATCTAGGTTAACTAGCAGGCACTTAGACGATATAGGTTAACTAGCGGGCACTTGGATTATCTAGGTTACCTAGCGGGCACTCGGGCTATGTAGGTTCCCTAGCGGGCATTTGGACTATATAGATAACCTAGCGGAAACTTAGATTTTGTAGGTCACCTAGCGGGCACTTGGACTATCTAGGTTACCTAGCTGGCACTTGAATTATCTACGTTGCCTAACGGGTTCTTGGAGTATGTAGGTTACCTAGCGGGCTGTTGGACTATCTAGGTTACCAAGCAGGCATTGGACTATCTAGGTTAACTAACGGGCACTTGGACTATGTAGGTTCCCTAGCGAGCCCTTGGACTATGTAAGTTCCCTATCGGGCACTTGGACTAGGTAGGTTCCCTAGCGGGCACTTGGTCTATCTAGATTAACTAGCAGGCACTTAGACTATCTAGGTTAACTAGCGAGCACTTGGACTATCTAGGATAACTAGCGGGCACTTGGACTATTAGGGTCCCTGGCGGGCATTTGGACTATATAGGTTACCTAGCGGGCACTTGGACTATGTAAGTTAACGAAAAGGCACTTGGACTATGTAGGTAATCTAGTGGTCACTTGAACTGTCTAGGTTACCTAGCTGGCACTTGGACTATGTAGGTTAACTAGCGGGCACTTGGACTATCTAGGTTAACTAGCGGGCCCTTGGACGATGTAGGTTAACTAGCGGGCCCTTGGACTATGTAGGTTAACAAGCGTGCACTTGGAAGATCTAGGTAAATTAGCGGGTACTTGGACTATGTAGGTTAACTAGCGGGCCTTTGGACTTTGTAGATTAACTAGCGGCACTTGGACTATCTACGTTAACTAGCGGGCCCTTGGACTATGTAGATTCCCTAGCGGGCACTTGGACTATGTAGGTCAACTAGTGGGCCCTTGGACAATTTAGGTTAGCTAACTGGCACGTGGACTCTGTAGGTTAACGAGCGGACACTTGCATGATCTAGGTTAACTAGCGGGCTCTTGCACTATGTAGGTTAACTAGCGGGCACTTGGACGATCTAGGTTAACTAGCAGGCACTTAGACGATATAGGTTAACTAGCGGGCCCTTGGATTATCTAGGTTACCTAGCGGGCACTCGGGCTATGTAGGTTCCCTAGCGGGCATTTGGACTATATAGATAACATAGCGGAAACTTAGATATTGTAGGTTACCTAGCGGGCACTTGGACTATCTAGGTTACCTAGCTGGCACTTGAATTATCTACGTTGCCTAACGGGTTCTTGGAGTATGTAGGTTACCTAGCGGGCTGTTGGACTATCTAGGTTACCAAGCAGGCATTGGACTATCTAGGTTAACTAACGGGCACTTGGACTATGTAGGTTCCCTAGCGGGCCCTTGGACTATGTAAGTTCCCTATCGGGCACTTGGACTAGGTAGGTTCCCTAGCGGGCACTTGGTCTATCTAGATTAACTAGCAGGCACTTAGACTATCTAGGTTAACTAGCGAGCACTTGGACTATCTAGGATAACTAGCGGGCACTTGGACTATTAGGGTCCCTAGCGGGCATTTGGACTATATAGATTACCTAGCGGGCACTTGGACTATGTAGGTTAACGAAAAGGCACTTGGACTATGTAGGTAATCTAGTGGTCACTTGAACTGTCTAGGTTACCTAGCGGGCACTTGGACTATATAGGTTAACTAGCGGGCACTTGGACTATCTAGGTTAACTAGTGGGCCCTTGGACTATGTAGGTTAACTAGCGGGCCCTTGGACTATGTAGGTTAACAAGCGTGCACTTGGAAGATCTAGGTAAACCAGCGGGTACTTGGACTATGTAGGTTAACTAGCGGGCCTTTGGACTATGTAGATTAACTAGCGGCACTTGGACTATCTACGTTAACTAGCGGGCTCTTGGACTATGTAGATTCCCTAGCGGGCACTTGGACTATGTATGTTCCAGAGCGGGCACTTCGACTATGTAGGTTCCCTAGCAGGCACTTGGACTATGTAGGTTCCAGAGCGGGCACTTGGACACTCTAGGTTCCTTAGCGGGCACTTGGACTATGTAGGTTAACTAGCGGACACTTGGACGATCTAGGTTAACTAGCAGGTACTTGGATTACGTAGGTTAACTAGCGGGCCCTTGGACTATGTAGATTAACTAGCAGCACTTGGACTATCTACGTTAACTAGGGGGCCTTGGATTATGTAGATTCTCTAGCTGGCACTTGGACTAAGTAGGTTCTCTAGCGGGCACTTGGACTATGTATGTTCTCTACCGGGCACTTGGACTATGTATGTTCCCTACGGACACTTGAACTATGTAAGTTAACTACCGGGCCCTTGGACTATGTATTTTAACTAGCGGGCACTTGGACTACTTAGGTTAACTAGCGGACACTTGCACTATGTAGGTTACCTAGCGGGCACTTGGACTATCTAGGTTACCTAGCAGACACTTGCACTATGTAGGTTACCTAGCGGGCTCTTGGACTATGTAGGCTAACTAGAGGACACTTGGACGATCTAGGTTAACTAGTGGACCCTTGGACTAAGTAGGTTAACTAGCCAGTACTTGGACGATCTAGGTTAACTAGCGGGCACTTGGACTATCAAAGTTAACAAGCGATCCCTTGGACTATGTAAGTTAACTACCGGGCCCTTGGACTATGTATGTTAACTAGCGGGCCCTTGGACTACTTAGGTTAACTAGCGGACACTTGCACTATGTAGGTTACCTAGCGGGCACTTGGACTATCTAGGTTTCCTAGCAGACACTTGCACTATGTAGGTTACCTAGCGGGCTCTTGGACTATGTAGGCTAACTAGAGGACACTTGGACGATCTAGGTTAACTAGTGGGCCCTTGGACTATGTAGGTTAACTAGCCAGTACTTGGACGATCTAGGTTAACTAGCGGGCACTTGGACTATCAAAGTTAACAAGCGATCCCTTGGACTATGTATGTTAACTAGCGGGCCCTTGGACTATCTAGGTTACCTAGATAGCACTTGGACTATATAGGTTCCCTAGCGGGCACTTGGACTATCTATGTTAAAGAACGGGCACTTGGACTATGCAGGTAACCTAGCGGGCACTTGGACTGTCTAGGTTACATAGCGGGCACTTGGACTGTCTAGGTTACATAGCGGCCACTTTGACTTCTAGGTTAACAAACGGGCACTTGGACTATGTAGGTTGCCTAGAGGGCACTTGGACTATCTAGTTTAGGTAATTGGCACTTGGACTATCTAGGTTACCTAGCGGGAACTTGGACTATGTAGGTTAACTAGCGGGCCTTTGGACTATGTAGGTTAACTAGCGGGCACGTGGATGATCTAGGTTAACTAGAGGGCACTTGGACTATCTAGGTTAACTAGCGGGCACTTGGATGATCAATGTTAACTAGCGGGCACTTGGACTATCTAGGTTAGCTAATGGGCACATGGACTAAGTACGTCCCCTAGTGGGCACATGGACTATCTAGCTTAACTAACGGGCACATGGACTAAGTACGTCCCCTAGTGGGCACATGGACTATCTAGCTTAACTAACGGGCACTTGGATTATCTAGGTTACCCAGCGGGCACTTGGACTATGTAGGTCAACTAGTGGGCCCTTGGACAATTTAGGTTAGCTAACTGGCACGTGGACTCTGTAGGTTAACGAGCGGACACTTGCATGATCTAGGTTAACTAGCGGGCTCTTGCACTATGTAGGTTAACTAGCGGGCACTTGGACGATCTAGGTTAACTAGCAGGCACTTAGACGATATAGGTTAACTAGCGGGCACTTGGATTATCTAGGTTACCTAGCGGGCACTCGGGCTATGTAGGTTCCCTAGCGGGCATTTGGACTATATAGATAACCTAGCGGAAACTTAGATTTTGTAGGTCACCTAGCGGGCACTTGGACTATCTAGGTTACCTAGCTGGCACTTGAATTATCTACGTTGCCTAACGGGTTCTTGGAGTATGTAGGTTACCTAGCGGGCTGTTGGACTATCTAGGTTACCAAGCAGGCATTGGACTATCTAGGTTAACTAACGGGCACTTGGACTATGTAGGTTCCCTAGCGGGCACTTGGACTATGTAAGTTCCCTATCGGGCACTTGGACTAGGTAGGTTCCCTAAGGGGCACTTGGTCTATCTAGGTTAACTAGCAGGCACTTAGACTATCTAGGTTAACTAGCGAGCACTTGGACTATCTAGGATAACTAGCGTGCACTTGGACTATCTAGGTTAACTAGCGGGCACTTGGATGATCAATGTTAACTAGCGGGCACTTGGACTATCTAGGTTAGCTAATGGGCACATGGACTAAGTACGTCCCCTAGTGGGCACATGGACTATCTAGCTTAACTAACGGGCACTTGGACTATCTAGGTTAACTAGCGTGCACTTGGACTATCTAGGTTAACTAGCGGGCACTTGGATGATCAATGTTAACTAGCGGACACTTGGACTATCTAGGTTAGCTAATGGGCACATGGACTAAGTACGTCCCCTAGTGGGCACATGGACTATCTAGCTTAACTAACGGGCACTTGGACTATCTAGGTTACCTAGCAGGCACTTGGACTATAAAGGTTCCCTAGCGGGCAATTGGATTATCTAGGTTACCCAGCGGGCACTTGGACTATGTAGGTCAACTAGTGGGCCCTTGGACAATTTAGGTTAGCTAACTGGCACGTGGACTCTGTAGGTTAACGAGCGGACACTTCCATGATCTAGGTTAACTAGCGGGCTCTTGCACTATGTAGGTTAACTAGCGGGCACTTGGACTATCTAGGTTACCTAGCTGGCACTTGAATTATCTACGTTGCCTAACGGGTTCTTGGAGTATGTAGGTTACCTAGCGGGCTGTTGGACTATCTAGGTTACCAAGCAGGCATTGGACTATCTAGGTTAACTAACGGGCACTTGGACTATGTAGGTTCCCTAGCGGGCCCTTGGACTATGAAAGTTCCCTATCGGGCACTTGGACTAAGTAGGTTCCCTAGCGGGCACTTGGTCTATCTAGATTAACTAGCAGGCACTTAGACTATCTAGGTTAACTAGCGAGCACTTGGACTATCTAGGATAACTAGCGGGCACTTGGACTATTAGGGTCCCTAGCGGGCACTTGGACTATGTAGGTCAACTAGTGGGCCCTTGGACAATTTAGGTTAGCTAACTGGCACGTGGACTCTGTAGGTTAACGAGCGGACACTTGCATGATCTAGGTTAACTAGCGGGCTCTTGCACTATGTAGGTTAACTAGCGGGCACTTGGACGATCTAGGTTAACTAGCAGGCACTTAGACGATATAGGTTAACTAGCGGGCACTTGGATTATCTAGGTTACCTAGCGGGCACTCGGGCTATGTAGGTTCCCTAGCGGGCATTTGGACTATATAGATAACATAGCGGAAACGTAGATATTGTAGGTTACCTAGCGGGCACTTGGACTATCTAGGTTACCTAGCTGGCACTTGAATTATCTACGTTGCCTAACGGGTTCTTGGAGTATGTAGGTTACCTAGCGGGCTGTTGGACTATCTAGGTTACCAAGCAGGCATTGGACTATCTAGGTTAACTAACGGGCACTTGGACTATGTAGGTTCCCTAGCGGACCCTTGGACTATGTAAGTTCCCTATCGGGCACTTGGACTAGGTAGGTTCCCTAGCGGGCACTTGGTCTATCTAGGTTAACTAGCAGGCACTTAGACTATCTAGGTTAACTAGCGAGCACTTGGACTATCTAGGATAACTAGCGGGCACTTGGACTATTAGGGTCCCTAGCGGGCATTTGGACTATATAGATCACCTAGCGGGCACTTGGACTATGTAGGTTAACGAAAAGGCACTTGGACTATGTGGGTAATCTAGTGGTCACTTGAACTGTCTAGGTTACCTAGCGGGCACTTGGACTATGTAGGTTAACTAGCGGGCACTTGGACGATGTAGGTTAACTAGCGGGCCCTTGGACTATGTAGGTTAACTAGCGGGCCCTTGGACTATGTAGGTTAACAAGCGTGCACTTGGAAGATCTAGGTAAACTAGCGGGTACTTGGACTATGTAGGTTAACTAGCGGGCCCTTGGACTATGTAGGTTAACTAGCGGGCCCTTGGACTATGTAGGTTAACAAGCGTGCATTTGGAAGATCTAGGTAAACTAGCGGGTACTTGGACTATGTAGGTTAACTAGCGGGCCTTTGGACTATGTAGATTAATTAGCGGCACTTGGACTATCTATGTTAACTAGCGGGCTCTAGGACTATGTAGATTCCCTAGCGGGCACTTGGACTATGTATGTTCCAGAGCGGGCACTTCGACTATGTAGGTTCCCTAGCAGGCACTTGGACTATGTAGGTTCCAGAGCGGGCACTTGGACTATCTAGGTTCCTTAGCGGGCACTTGGACTATGTAGGTTAACTAGCGGACACTTGGACGATCTAGGTTACCTAGCAGGTACTTGGATTACGTAGGTTAACAAGCGGGCCCTTGGACTATGTAGATTAACTAGCAGCACTTGGACTATCTACGTTAACTAGGGGGCCTTGGACTATGTAGATTCTCTAGCGGGCACTTGGACTAAGTAGTTTCTCTAGCGGGCACTTGGACTATGTATGTTCCCTACCGGGCACTTGGACTATGTATGTTCCCTACGGACACTTGAACTATGTAAGTTAACTACCGGGCCCTTGGACTATGTATGTTAACTAGCGGGCCCTTGGACTACTTAGGTTAACTAGCGGACACTTGCACTATGTAGGTTACCTAGCGGGCACTTGGACTATGTAGGCTAACTAGAGGACACTTGGACGATCTAGGTTAACTAGTGGGCCCTTGGACTATGTAGGTTAACTAGCTAGTACTTGGACGATCTAGGTTAACTAGCGGGCACTTGGACTATCAAAGTTAACAAGCGATCCCTTGGACTATGTAAGTTAACTACCGGGCCCTTGGACTATGTATGTTAACTAGCGGGCCCTTGGACTACTTAGGTTAACTAGCGGACACTTGCACTATGTAGGTTACCTAGCGGGCACTTGGACTATCTAGGTTTCCTAGCAGACACTTGCACTATGTAGGTTACCTACGGGCTCTTGGACTATGTAGGCTAACTAGAGGACACTTGGACGATCTAGGTTAACTAGTGGGCCCTTGGACTATGTAGGTTAACTAGCCAGTACTTGGACGATCTAGGTTAACTAGCGGGCACTTGGACTATCAAAGTTAACAAGCGATCCCTTGGACTATGTATGTTAACTAGCGGGCCCTTGGACTATCTAGGTTACCTAGATAGCACTTGGACTATATAGGTTCCCTAGCGGGCACTTGGACTATCTATGTTAAAGAACGGGCACTTGGACTATGCAGGTAACATAGCGGGCATTTGGACTGTCTAGGTTACATAGCGGGCACTTGGACTGTCTAGGTTACATAGCGGCCACTTTGACTTCTAGGTTAACAAACGGGCACTTGGACTATGTAGGTTGCCTAGAGGGCACTTGGACTATCTAGTTTAGGTAACTGGCACTTGGACTATCTAGGTTACCTAGCGGGAACTTGGACTATGTAGGTTAACTAGCGGGCCTTTGGACTATGTAGGTTAACTAGCGGGCACGTGGACGATCTAGGTTAACTAGAGGGCACTTGGACTATCTAGGTTAACTAGCGTGCACTTGGACTATCTAGGTTAACTAGCGGGCACTTGGATGATCAATGTTAACTAGCGGGCACTTGGACTATCTAGGTTAGCTAATGGGCACATGGACTAAGTACGTCCCCTAGTGGGCACATGGACTATCTAGCTTAACTAACGGGCACTTGGACTATCTAGGTTAACTAGCGTGCACTTGGACTATCTAGGTTAACTAGCGGGCACTTGGATGATGAATGTTAACTAGCGGGCACTTGGACTATCTAGGTTAGCTAATGGGCACATGGACTAAGTACGTCCCCTAGTGGGCACATGGACTATCTAGCTTAACTAACGGGCACTTGGATTATCTAGGTTACCCAGCGGGCACTTGGACTATGTAAGTCAACTAGTGGGCCCTTGGACAATTTAGGTTAGCTAACTGGCACGTGGAATCTGTAGGTTAACGAGCGGACACTTGCATGATCTAGGTTAACTAGCGGGCTCTTGCACTATGTAGGTTAACTAGCGGGCACTTGGACGATCTAGGTTAACTAGCAGGCACTTAGACGATATAGGTTAACTAGCGGGCACTTGGATTATCTAGGTTACCTAGCGGGCACTCGGGCTATGTAGGTTCCCTAGCGGGCATTTGGACTATATAGATAACCTAGCGGAAACTTAGATTTTGTAGGTCACCTAGCGGGCACTTGGACTATCTAGGTTACCTAGCTGGCACTTGAATTATCTACGTTGCCTAACGGGTTCTTGGAGTATGTAGGTTACCTAGCGGGCTGTTGGACTATCTAGGTTACCAAGCAGGCATTGGACTATCTAGGTTAACTAACGGGCACTTGGACTATGTAGGTTCCCTAGCGAGCCCTTGGACTATGTAAGTTCCCTATCGGGCACTTGGACTAGGTAGGTTCCCTAGCGGGCACTTGGTCTATCTAGATTAACTAGCAGGCACTTAGACTATCTAGGTTAACTAGCGAGCACTTGGACTATCTAGGATAACTAGCGGGCACTTGGACTATTAGGGTCCCTGGCGGGCATTTGGACTATATAGGTTACCTAGCGGGCACTTGGACTATGTAAGTTAACGAAAAGGCACTTGGACTATGTAGGTAATCTAGTGGTCACTTGAACTGTCTAGGTTACCTAGCTGGCACTTGGACTATGTAGGTTAACTAGCGGGCACTTGGACTATCTAGGTTAACTAGCGGGCCCTTGGACGATGTAGGTTAACTAGCGGGCCCTTGGACTATGTAGGTTAACAAGCGTGCACTTGGAAGATCTAGGTAAATTAGCGGGTACTTGGACTATGTAGGTTAACTAGCGGGCCTTTGGACTTTGTAGATTAACTAGCGGCACTTGGACTATCTACGTTAACTAGCGGGCCCTTGGACTATGTAGATTCCCTAGCGGGCACTTGGACTATGTAGGTCAACTAGTGGGCCCTTGGACAATTTAGGTTAGCTAACTGGCACGTGGACTCTGTAGGTTAACGAGCGGACACTTGCATGATCTAGGTTAACTAGCGGGCTCTTGCACTATGTAGGTTAACTAGCGGGCACTTGGACGATCTAGGTTAACTAGCAGGCACTTAGACGATATAGGTTAACTAGCGGGCCCTTGGATTATCTAGGTTACCTAGCGGGCACTCGGGCTATGTAGGTTCCCTAGCGGGCATTTGGACTATATAGATAACATAGCGGAAACTTAGATATTGTAGGTTACCTAGCGGGCACTTGGACTATCTAGGTTACCTAGCTGGCACTTGAATTATCTACGTTGCCTAACGGGTTCTTGGAGTATGTAGGTTACCTAGCGGGCTGTTGGACTATCTAGGTTACCAAGCAGGCATTGGACTATCTAGGTTAACTAACGGGCACTTGGACTATGTAGGTTCCCTAGCGGGCCCTTGGACTATGTAAGTTCCCTATCGGGCACTTGGACTAGGTAGGTTCCCTAGCGGGCACTTGGTCTATCTAGATTAACTAGCAGGCACTTAGACTATCTAGGTTAACTAGCGAGCACTTGGACTATCTAGGATAACTAGCGGGCACTTGGACTATTAGGGTCCCTAGCGGGCATTTGGACTATATAGATTACCTAGCGGGCACTTGGACTATGTAGGTTAACGAAAAGGCACTTGGACTATGTAGGTAATCTAGTGGTCACTTGAACTGTCTAGGTTACCTAGCGGGCACTTGGACTATATAGGTTAACTAGCGGGCACTTGGACTATCTAGGTTAACTAGTGGGCCCTTGGACTATGTAGGTTAACTAGCGGGCCCTTGGACTATGTAGGTTAACAAGCGTGCACTTGGAAGATCTAGGTAAACCAGCGGGTACTTGGACTATGTAGGTTAACTAGCGGGCCTTTGGACTATGTAGATTAACTAGCGGCACTTGGACTATCTACGTTAACTAGCGGGCTCTTGGACTATGTAGATTCCCTAGCGGGCACTTGGACTATGTATGTTCCAGAGCGGGCACTTCGACTATGTAGGTTCCCTAGCAGGCACTTGGACTATGTAGGTTCCAGAGCGGGCACTTGGACACTCTAGGTTCCTTAGCGGGCACTTGGACTATGTAGGTTAACTAGCGGACACTTGGACGATCTAGGTTAACTAGCAGGTACTTGGATTACGTAGGTTAACTAGCGGGCCCTTGGACTATGTAGATTAACTAGCAGCACTTGGACTATCTACGTTAACTAGGGGGCCTTGGATTATGTAGATTCTCTAGCTGGCACTTGGACTAAGTAGGTTCTCTAGCGGGCACTTGGACTATGTATGTTCTCTACCGGGCACTTGGACTATGTATGTTCCCTACGGACACTTGAACTATGTAAGTTAACTACCGGGCCCTTGGACTATGTATTTTAACTAGCGGGCACTTGGACTACTTAGGTTAACTAGCGGACACTTGCACTATGTAGGTTACCTAGCGGGCACTTGGACTATCTAGGTTACCTAGCAGACACTTGCACTATGTAGGTTACCTAGCGGGCTCTTGGACTATGTAGGCTAACTAGAGGACACTTGGACGATCTAGGTTAACTAGTGGACCCTTGGACTAAGTAGGTTAACTAGCCAGTACTTGGACGATCTAGGTTAACTAGCGGGCACTTGGACTATCAAAGTTAACAAGCGATCCCTTGGACTATGTAAGTTAACTACCGGGCCCTTGGACTATGTATGTTAACTAGCGGGCCCTTGGACTACTTAGGTTAACTAGCGGACACTTGCACTATGTAGGTTACCTAGCGGGCACTTGGACTATCTAGGTTTCCTAGCAGACACTTGCACTATGTAGGTTACCTAGCGGGCTCTTGGACTATGTAGGCTAACTAGAGGACACTTGGACGATCTAGGTTAACTAGTGGGCCCTTGGACTATGTAGGTTAACTAGCCAGTACTTGGACGATCTAGGTTAACTAGCGGGCACTTGGACTATCAAAGTTAACAAGCGATCCCTTGGACTATGTATGTTAACTAGCGGGCCCTTGGACTATCTAGGTTACCTAGATAGCACTTGGACTATATAGGTTCCCTAGCGGGCACTTGGACTATCTATGTTAAAGAACGGGCACTTGGACTATGCAGGTAACCTAGCGGGCACTTGGACTGTCTAGGTTACATAGCGGGCACTTGGACTGTCTAGGTTACATAGCGGCCACTTTGACTTCTAGGTTAACAAACGGGCACTTGGACTATGTAGGTTGCCTAGAGGGCACTTGGACTATCTAGTTTAGGTAATTGGCACTTGGACTATCTAGGTTACCTAGCGGGAACTTGGACTATGTAGGTTAACTAGCGGGCCTTTGGACTATGTAGGTTAACTAGCGGGCACGTGGATGATCTAGGTTAACTAGAGGGCACTTGGACTATCTAGGTTAACTAGCGGGCACTTGGATGATCAATGTTAACTAGCGGGCCCTTTTGACTATCTAGGTTAGCTAATGGGCACATGGACTAAGTACGTCCCCTAGTGGGCACATGGACTATCTAGCTTAACTAACGGGCACATGGACTAAGTACGTCCCCTAGTGGGCACATGGACTATCTAGCTTAACTAACGGGCACTTGGATTATCTAGGTTACCCAGCGGGCACTTGGACTATGTAGGTCAACTAGTGGGCCCTTGGACAATTTAGGTTAGCTAACTGGCACGTGGACTCTGTAGGTTAACGAGCGGACACTTGCATGATCTAGGTTAACTAGCGGGCTCTTGCACTATGTAGGTTAACTAGCGGGCACTTGGACGATCTAGGTTAACTAGCAGGCACTTAGACGATATAGGTTAACTAGCGGGCACTTGGATTATCTAGGTTACCTAGCGGGCACTCGGGCTATGTAGGTTCCCTAGCGGGCATTTGGACTATATAGATAACCTAGCGGAAACTTAGATTTTGTAGGTCACCTAGCGGGCACTTGGAGTATCTAGGTTACCTAGCTGGCACTTGAATTATCTACGTTGCCTAACGGGTTCTTGGAGTATGTAGGTTACCTAGCGGGCTGTTGGACTATCTAGGTTACCAAGCAGGCATTGGACTATCTAGGTTAACTAACGGGCACTTGGACTATGTAGGTTCCCTAGCGGGCACTTGGACTATGTAAGTTCCCTATCGGGCACTTGGACTAGGTAGGTTCCCTAAGGGGCACTTGGTCTATCTAGGTTAACTAGCAGGCACTTAGACTATCTAGGTTAACTAGCGAGCACTTGGACTATCTAGGATAACTAGCGTGCACTTGGACTATCTAGGTTAACTAGCGGGCACTTGGATGATCAATGTTAACTAGCGGGCACTTGGACTATCTAGGTTAGCTAATGGGCACATGGACTAAGTACGTCCCCTAGTGGGCACATGGACTATCTAGCTTAACTAACGGGCACTTGGACTATCTAGGTTAACTAGCGTGCACTTGGACTATCTAGGTTAACTAGCGGGCACTTGGATGATGAATGTTAACTAGCGGGCACTTGGACTATCTAGGTTAGCTAATGGGCACATGGACTAAGTACGTCCCCTAGTGGGCACATGGACTATCTAGCTTAACTAACGGGCACTTGGATTATCTAGGTTACCCAGCGGGCACTTGGACTATGTAAGTCAACTAGTGGGCCCTTGGACAATTTAGGTTAGCTAACTGGCACGTGGAATCTGTAGGTTAACGAGCGGACACTTGCATGATCTAGGTTAACTAGCGGGCTCTTGCACTATGTAGGTTAACTAGCGGGCACTTGGACGATCTAGGTTAACTAGCAGGCACTTAGACGATATAGGTTAACTAGCGGGCACTTGGATTATCTAGGTTACCTAGCGGGCACTCGGGCTATGTAGGTTCCCTAGCGGGCATTTGGACTATATAGATAACCTAGCGGAAACTTAGATTTTGTAGGTCACCTAGCGGGCACTTGGACTATCTAGGTTACCTAGCTGGCACTTGAATTATCTACGTTGCCTAACGGGTTCTTGGAGTATGTAGGTTACCTAGCGGGCTGTTGGACTATCTAGGTTACCAAGCAGGCATTGGACTATCTAGGTTAACTAACGGGCACTTGGACTATGTAGGTTCCCTAGCGAGCCCTTGGACTATGTAAGTTCCCTATCGGGCACTTGGACTAGGTAGGTTCCCTAGCGGGCACTTGGTCTATCTAGATTAACTAGCAGGCACTTAGACTATCTAGGTTAACTAGCGAGCACTTGGACTATCTAGGATAACTAGCGGGCACTTGGACTATTAGGGTCCCTGGCGGGCATTTGGACTATATAGGTTACCTAGCGGGCACTTGGACTATGTAAGTTAACGAAAAGGCACTTGGACTATGTAGGTAATCTAGTGGTCACTTGAACTGTCTAGGTTACCTAGCTGGCACTTGGACTATGTAGGTTAACTAGCGGGCACTTGGACTATCTAGGTTAACTAGCGGGCCCTTGGACGATGTAGGTTAACTAGCGGGCCCTTGGACTATGTAGGTTAACAAGCGTGCACTTGGAAGATCTAGGTAAATTAGCGGGTACTTGGACTATGTAGGTTAACTAGCGGGCCTTTGGACTTTGTAGATTAACTAGCGGCACTTGGACTATCTACGTTAACTAGCGGGCCCTTGGACTATGTAGATTCCCTAGCGGGCACTTGGACTATGTAGGTCAACTAGTGGGCCCTTGGACAATTTAGGTTAGCTAACTGGCACGTGGACTCTGTAGGTTAACGAGCGGACACTTGCATGATCTAGGTTAACTAGCGGGCTCTTGCACTATGTAGGTTAACTAGCGGGCACTTGGACGATCTAGGTTAACTAGCAGGCACTTAGACGATATAGGTTAACTAGCGGGCACTTGGATTATCTAGGTTACCTAGCGGGCACTCGGGCTATGTAGGTTCCCTAGCGGGCATTTGGACTATATAGATAACATAGCGGAAACTTAGATATTGTAGGTTACCTAGCGGGCACTTGGACTATCTAGGTTACCTAGCTGGCACTTGAATTATCTACGTTGCCTAACGGGTTCTTGGAGTATGTAGGTTACCTAGCGGGCTGTTGGACTATCTAGGTTACCAAGCAGGCATTGGACTATCTAGGTTAACTAACGGGCACTTGGACTATGTAGGTTCCCTAGCGGGCCCTTGGACTATGTAAGTTCCCTATCGGGCACTTGGACTAGGTAGGTTCCCTAGCGGGCACTTGGTCTATCTAGATTAACTAGCAGGCACTTAGACTATCTAGGTTAACTAGCGAGCACTTGGACTATCTAGGATAACTAGCGGGCACTTGGACTATTAGGGTCCCTAGCGGGCATTTGGACTATATAGATTACCTAGCGGGCACTTGGACTATGTAGGTTAACGAAAAGGCACTTGGACTATGTAGGTAATCTAGTGGTCACTTGAACTGTCTAGGTTACCTAGCGGGCACTTGGACTATATAGGTTAACTAGCGGGCACTTGGACTATCTAGGTTAACTAGTGGGCCCTTGGACTATGTAGGTTAACTAGCGGGCCCTTGGACTATGTAGGTTAACAAGCGTGCACTTGGAAGATCTAGGTAAACCAGCGGGTACTTGGACTATGTAGGTTAACTAGCGGGCCTTTGGACTATGTAGATTAACTAGCGGCACTTGGACTATCTACGTTAACTAGCGGGCTCTTGGACTATGTAGATTCCCTAGCGGGCACTTGGACTATGTATGTTCCAGAGCGGGCACTTCGACTATGTAGGTTCCCTAGCAGGCACTTGGACTATGTAGGTTCCAGAGCGGGCACTTGGACACTCTAGGTTCCTTAGCGGGCACTTGGACTATGTAGGTTAACTAGCGGACACTTGGACGATCTAGGTTAACTAGCAGGTACTTGGATTACGTAGGTTAACTAGCGGGCCCTTGGACTATGTAGATTAACTAGCAGCACTTGGACTATCTACGTTAACTAGGGGGCCTTGGATTATGTAGATTCTCTAGCTGGCACTTGGACTAAGTAGGTTCTCTAGCGGGCACTTGGACTATGTATGTTCTCTACCGGGCACTTGGACTATGTATGTTCCCTACGGACACTTGAACTATGTAAGTTAACTACCGGGCCCTTGGACTATGTATTTTAACTAGCGGGCACTTGGACTACTTAGGTTAACTAGCGGACACTTGCACTATGTAGGTTACCTAGCGGGCACTTGGACTATCTAGGTTACCTAGCAGACACTTGCACTATGTAGGTTACCTAGCGGGCTCTTGGACTATGTAGGCTAACTAGAGGACACTTGGACGATCTAGGTTAACTAGTGGACCCTTGGACTAAGTAGGTTAACTAGCCAGTACTTGGACGATCTAGGTTAACTAGCGGGCACTTGGACTATCAAAGTTAACAAGCGATCCCTTGGACTATGTAAGTTAACTACCGGGCCCTTGGACTATGTATGTTAACTAGCGGGCCCTTGGACTACTTAGGTTAACTAGCGGACACTTGCACTATGTAGGTTACCTAGCGGGCACTTGGACTATCTAGGTTTCCTAGCAGACACTTGCACTATGTAGGTTACCTAGCGGGCTCTTGGACTATGTAGGCTAACTAGAGGACACTTGGACGATCTAGGTTAACTAGTGGGCCCTTGGACTATGTAGGTTAACTAGCCAGTACTTGGACGATCTAGGTTAACTAGCGGGCACTTGGACTATCAAAGTTAACAAGCGATCCCTTGGACTATGTATGTTAACTAGCGGGCCCTTGGACTATCTAGGTTACCTAGATAGCACTTGGACTATATAGGTTCCCTAGCGGGCACTTGGACTATCTATGTTAAAGAACGGGCACTTGGACTATGCAGGTAACCTAGCGGGCACTTGGACTGTCTAGGTTACATAGCGGGCACTTGGACTGTCTAGGTTACATAGCGGCCACTTTGACTTCTAGGTTAACAAACGGGCACTTGGACTATGTAGGTTGCCTAGAGGGCACTTGGACTATCTAGTTTAGGTAATTGGCACTTGGACTATCTAGGTTACCTAGCGGGAACTTGGACTATGTAGGTTAACTAGCGGGCCTTTGGACTATGTAGGTTAACTAGCGGGCACGTGGATGATCTAGGTTAACTAGAGGGCACTTGGACTATCTAGGTTAACTAGCGGGCACTTGGATGATCAATGTTAACTAGCGGGCACTTGGACTATCTAGGTTAGCTAATGGGCACATGGACTAAGTACGTCCCCTAGTGGGCACATGGACTATCTAGCTTAACTAACGGGCACATGGACTAAGTACGTCCCCTAGTGGGCACATGGACTATCTAGCTTAACTAACGGGCACTTGGATTATCTAGGTTACCCAGCGGGCACTTGGACTATGTAGGTCAACTAGTGGGCCCTTGGACAATTTAGGTTAGCTAACTGGCACGTGGACTCTGTAGGTTAACGAGCGGACACTTGCATGATCTAGGTTAACTAGCGGGCTCTTGCACTATGTAGGTTAACTAGCGGGCACTTGGACGATCTAGGTTAACTAGCAGGCACTTAGACGATATAGGTTAACTAGCGGGCACTTGGATTATCTAGGTTACCTAGCGGGCACTCGGGCTATGTAGGTTCCCTAGCGGGCATTTGGACTATATAGATAACCTAGCGGAAACTTAGATTTTGTAGGTCACCTAGCGGGCACTTGGACTATCTAGGTTACCTAGCTGGCACTTGAATTATCTACGTTGCCTAACGGGTTCTTGGAGTATGTAGGTTACCTAGCGGGCTGTTGGACTATCTAGGTTACCAAGCAGGCATTGGACTATCTAGGTTAACTAACGGGCACTTGGACTATGTAGGTTCCCTAGCGGGCACTTGGACTATGTAAGTTCCCTATCGGGCACTTGGACTAGGTAGGTTCCCTAAGGGGCACTTGGTCTATCTAGGTTAACTAGCAGGCACTTAGACTATCTAGGTTAGCTAGCGAGCACTTGGACTATCTAGGTTAACTAGCGGGCATTTGGACTATTAGGGCCCCAGCGGGCATTTGCACTATATTGGTTACCTAGCGGGCACTTGGACTATCTCAGTTACCTAGGGGGAACCTGGACTATGTAGGTTAACTAGTGGGCACTTGGACTATCTAGGTTAACTAGCGAGCACTTGGACTATCTAGGTTAACTAGCGGGCATTTGGACTATTAGGGCCCCAGCGGGCATTTGGACTATATTGGTTACCTAGCGGGCACTTGGACTATGTAGGTTAACGAACGGGCACTTGGACTATGTAGGTAACCTAGTGGTCACTTGAAATGTCTAGGTTACCTCGCGGGCACTTGGACTATGTTGGTTACCAAGTGGCAATTGGACGATCTAGGTTAACTAGCGGGTACTTGGAATATGTAGGTTAACTAGCGGGCACTTGGACTATGTAGGTTAACTAGCGGGCACTTGGACTATCTAGGTTAACTAGCGGGCCCTTGGACGATGTAGGTTAACTAGCGGGCCCTTGGACTATGTAGGTTAACTAGCGGGCCCTTGGACTATGTAGGTTAACAAGCGTGCACTTGGAAGATCTAGGTAAACTAGCGGGTACTTGGACTATGTAGGTTAACTAGCGGGCCTTTGGACTATGTAGATTAACTAGTGGCACTTGGACTATCTACGTTAACTAGCGGGCCCTTGGACTATGTGGATTCCCTAGCGGGCACTTGGACTATGTATGTTCCAGAGCGGGCACTTCGACTATGTAGGTTCCCTAGCAGGCACTTGGACTATGTAGGTTCCAGAGCGGGCACTTGGACTATCTAGGTTCCCTAGCGGGCACTTGGACTATGTAGGTTAACTAGCGGACACTTGGACGATCTAGGTTAACTAGCAGGTACTTGGATTATGTAGGTTAACTAGCGGGCCCTTGGACTATGTAGATTAACTAGCAGCACTTCGACTATCTACGTTAACTAGGGGGCCTTGGACTATGTAGATTCTCTAGCGGGCACTTGGACTAAGTAGGTTCTCTAGCGGGCACTTGGACTATGTATGTTCCCTACCGGGCGCTTGGACTATGTATGTTCCCTACGGACACTTGAACTATGTAAGTTAACTACCGGGCCCTTGGACTATGTATGTTAACTAGCGGGCCCTTGGACTACTTAGGTTAACTAGTGGACACTTGCACTATGTAGGTTACCTAGCGGGCACTTGGACTATCTAGGTTACCTAGCAGACACTTGCACTATGTAGGTTACCTAGCGGGCTCTTGGACTATGTAGGCTAACTAGAGGACACTTGGACGATCTAGGTTAACTAGTGGGCCCTTGGACTATGTAGGTTAACTAGCCAGTACTTGGACGATCTAGGTTAACTAGCGGGCACTTGGACTATCAAAGTTAACAAGCGATCCCTTGGACTATGTAGGTTAACTAGCGGACCCTTGGACTATCTAGGTTACCTAGATAGCACTTGGACTATCTAGGTTCCCTAGCGGGCACTTGGACTATCTATGTTAACGAACGGGCACTTGGACTATGCAGGTAACCTAGCGGGCACTTGGACTGTCTAGGTTACATAGCGGGCACTTGGATTGTCTAGGTTACATAGCGGGCACTTTGAATTCTAGGTTAACAAACGGGCACTTGGACTATGTAGGTTGCCTAGAGGGCACTTGGACTATCTAGATTAGGTAACGGGCACTTGGACTATCTAGGTTACCTAGCGGGAACTTGGACTATCTAGGTTGCCTAGCAGGCACTTGGATTATGAAGGATCCCTAGCGGGCACTTTGACTATCTAGGTTACCTAGCGGGCACTTGGACTATGTATGTCCCCTAGTGGGCACTTGGACTATCTAGGTTAACTAACGCGCACTAGGACTATCTAGGTTAACTAGCGGGCACTTGGACTATCTAGGTTACCTAGCAGGCACTTGGATTATGAAGAATCCCTAGCGGGCAGTTGGACTATCTAGGTTACTTCGCGGGCACTTGGACTATGTAGGTTAACTAGCGAGCACTTGGACTCTAGTTTATCTAGCGGGCCCTTGGACTACGTAGGTTTCCTAGCGGGCACTTGGACTATCTGGGTTAACGAACGGGCACTTGGACTATGTAGGTAACCTAGCGGGCACTTGGACAGTCTAGGTTACCTAGCGGGCACTTGGACTATCTAGGTTAACGAACGGGCACTTGGACAATGTAGGTTACCTCGCAGGCACTTGGACTACGTAGGATCCCTATCGGATATTTGGACTACTTAGGTTACCTAGCGGGCACTTGGACTATCTAGGTTAACTAGTGGGCCCTTGTACTATGTAGGTTAACTACCGAGCACTTGGACTATCTAGGTTAACTAGCGGACCTTGGACTATGTAGGTTAACTAGCGGGCCTTTGGACTATGTAGGTTAACTAGCGGGCACGTGGACGATCTAGGTTAACTAGAGGGCACTTGGACTATCTAGGTTAACTAGCGTGCACTTGGACTATCTAGGTTAACTAGCGGGCACTTGGACTATCTAGGTTAGCTAATGGGCACATGGACTAAGTACATCCCCTAGTGGGTACATGGACTATCTAGCTTAACTAACGGGCACTTGGACTATCTAGGTTACCTAGCAGGCACTTGGACTATGAAGGTTCCCTAGCGGGCAATTGGATTATCTAGGTTACCCAGCGGGCACTTGGACTATGTAGGTAAACTAGTGGGCCCTTGGACAATTTAGGTTAGCTAACTGGCACGTGGACTCTGTAGGTTAACGAGCAGACACTTGCATGATCTAGGTTAACTAGCGGGCTCTTGCACTATGTAGGTTAACTAGCGGGCACTTGGACGATCTAGGTTAACTAGCAGGCACTTAGACGATATAGGTTAACTAGCGGGCACTTGGATTATCTAGGTTACCTAGCGGGCACTTTGGCTATGTCGGTTCCCTAGCGGGCATTTGGACTATATAGATAACCTAGCGGGCACTTAGATTTTGTAGGTTACCTAGCGGGCACTTGGACTATCTACGTTACCTAGCTGGCACTTGAATTATCTACTTTGCCTAACGGGTTCTTGGAGTATGTAGGTTACCTAGCGGGCTGTTGGACTATCTAGGTTACCAAGCAGGCATTGGACTATCTAGGTTAACTAACGGGCACTTGGACTATGTAGGTTCCCTAGCGGGCCCTTGGACTATGTAAGTTCCCTATCAGGCACTTGGACTAGGTAGGTTCCCTAAGGGGCACTTGGTCTATCTAGGTTAACTAGCGGGCACTTAGACTATCTAGGTTAACTAGCGAGCACTTGGACTATCTAGGATAACTAGCGGACACTAGGACTATTAGGGTCCCTAGCGGGCATTTGGACTATATAGGTTACCTAGCGGGCACTTGGACTATGTAGGTTAACAAAAAGGCACTTGGACTATGTAGGTAACCTAGTGGTCACTTGAACTGTCTAGGTTACCTAGCGGGCACTTGGACGATGTAGGTTAACTAGCGGGCACTTGGACTATCTAGGTTAACTAGCGGGCCCTTGGAGGATGTAGGTTAACTAGAGGGCCCTTGGACTATGTAGGTTAACTATCGGGCCCTTGGACTATGTAGGTTAACAAGCGTGCACTTGGAAGATCTAGGTAAACTAGCGGGTACTTGGACTATGTAGGTTAACTAGCGGGCCTTTGGACTATGTAGATTAACTAGCGGCACTTGGACTATCTACGTTAACTAGCGGGCCCTTGGACTATGTAGATTCCCTAGCGGGCACTTGGACTATGTATGTTCCAGAGCGGGCACTTCGACTATGTATGTTCCCTAGTGGGCACTTTGACTATCTAGGTTAACTAACGCGCACTAGGACTATCTAGGTTAACTAGCGGGCACTTGGACTATCTAGGTTACCTAGCAGGCACTTGGATTATGAAGGATCCCTAGCGGGTAGTTGGACTATCTAGGTTACCTAGGGGGCACTTGGACTATGTAGGTTAACTAGCGGACACTTGCACGATCTAGGTTAACTAGCGGGCCCTTGCAGTATGGAGGTTAACTAGCGAGCCCATGGATTATGTAGGTTTACTAGCAGGCACTTGGACTATGTATGTTCCCTAGCGGGCACTTGGACTATGTATGTTCCCTACGGACACTTGAACTATGTAAGTTAACTACCGGGCACTTGGACTATCTACGTTAACTAGCGGGCCCTTGGACTATGTAGATTCCCTAGCGGGCACTTGGACTATGTATGTTCCAGAGCGGGCACTTCGACTATGTAGGTTCCCTAGCAGGCACTTGGACTATGTAGGTTCCAGAGCGGGCACTTGGACTATCTAGGTTCCCTAGCGGGCACTTGGACTATGTAGGTTAACTAGCGGACACTTGGACGATCTAGGTTAACTAGCAGGTACTTGGATTATGTAGGTTAACTAGCGGGCCCTTGGACTATGTAGATTAACTAGCAGCACTTCGACTATCTACGTTAACTAGGGGGCCTTGGACTATGTAGATTCTCTAGCGGGCACTTGGACTAAGTAGGTTCTCTAGCGGGCACTTGGACTATGTATGTTCCCTACCGGGCACTTGGACTATGTATGTTCCCTACGGACACTTGAATTATGTAAGTTAATTACCGGGCCCTTGGACTATGTATGTTAACTAGCGGGCCCTTGGACTACTTAGGTTAACTAGCGGACACTTGCACTATATAGGTTACCTAGCGGGCACTTGGACTATCTAGGTTACCTAGCAGACACTTGCACTATGTAGGTTACCTAGCGGGCTCTTGGACTATGTAGGCTAACTAGAGGACACTTGGACGATCTAGGTTAACTAGTGGGCCCTTGGACTATGTAGGTTAACTAGCCAGTACTTGGACGATCTAGGTTAACAGGCGGGCACTTGGACTATCAAAGTTAACAAGCGATCCCTTGGATTATGTAGGTTAACTAGCGGGCCCTTGGACTATCTAGGTTACCTAGATAGCACTTGGACTATATAGGTTCCCTAGCGGGCACTTGGACTATCCATGTTAACGAACGGGCACTTGGACTATGCAGGTAACCTAGCGGGCACTTGGACTGTCTAGGTTACATAGCGGGCACTTTGACTTCTAGGTTAACAAACGGGCACTTGGACTGTGTAGGTTGCCTAGAGGGCACTTGGACTATCTAGGTTAGGTAACGGGCACTTGGACTATCTAGGTTACCTAGCGGGAACTTGGACTATCTAGGTTGCCTAGCAGGCACTTGGATTATGAAGGATCCCTAGCGGGCATTTTGACTATCTAGGTTACCTAGCGGGCACTTGGACTATGTACGTCCCCTAGTGGGAACTTGGACTATCTAGGTTAACTAACGCGCACTAGGACTATCTAGGTTAACTAGCAGGCACTTGGACTATCTAGGTTACCTAGCAGGCTCTTGGATTATGAAGGATCCCTAGCGGGCAGTTGGACTATCTAGGTTACCTAGCGGCCACTTGGACTATGTAGGTTAACTACCGGACACTTGCACGATCTAGGTTAACTAGCGGGCCCTTGCACTATGTAGGTTAACTAGCGAGCCCATGGATTATGTAGGTTTACTAGCAGGCACTTGGACTATGTATGTTCCCTAGTGGGCACTTGGACCATGTATGTTCCCTACGGACACTTGAACTATGTAAGTTAACTACCGGACACTTGGACTATCTAGGTTAACTAGCGGGTACTTGGACTATGTAGTTTCCCTAGCGGGCATTTGGAATATTTAGGTTACCAAGCGGGCACTTGGACTATGTAGGTTACCTAGCGAGCACTTGGACTATCTAGGTTACCTAGCAGGCACTTTGACTATCTAGGTTAACTAACGGGCACTTGGACTATGTAGGTTGCCTAGCGGGCACTTGGACTATGTAGGTTCCCTAGCGGGCACTTGGATTATGTAGGTTAAGTAGCGGGCACTTGGACTATCTAGGTTAACAAGCGGGCACTTGGACTATGTAGGTTAACTAGCAAGCACTTGGACTACCTAGGTTAACAAGCAGACCTTGGTCTATTTAGGTTAACTAGCGGTCCCTTGGACTATGTAGGTTAACTAGCATGCACTTGGACTATCTAGGTTAACTAGCGGGCACTTGGACTATCTAGGTTAGCTAACGGGCACTTGGACTAAGTACGTTCCCTAGTGGGCACTTGGACACTCTAGGTTAACTAACGGGCACTAGGACTATCTATGTTAACTAGTGGGCACTAGGACTATGAAGGTTCCCTAGCGGGCACTAGGATTATCTAGGTTACCTAGCGGGCACTTGGACTATGTAGGTCAACTAGCGGGCACTTGGATTATGTAGGTTCCATATCGGGCACTTGGACTATGTAGGTTAACTAGAGGGCATTTGGACTATGTAGGTTATCTAGCGGGCACTTGGACTATGTAGGTTCCCTATGGGGCACTTGGAAAATGTAGGTTAACTAGGGGGCACTAGGACTATGTAGGTTACCTAGCGGGCATTTGGACTATGTAGGCTCCCTAGCGGTTATTTGGACTATATAGATTACTTAGCGGGCACTTTGACTTTGTAGGTTACCTAGCGGGCACTTGGACTATCTAGGTTACCTGGCAGGCACTTGAACTATCTACGTTACCTAGCGGGTACTTGGAATATGTAGGTTACCTACCGGGCTGTTGGACTATCTAGGTTACCTAGCGGGCACTTGGACTATCTAGGTTAACTAACGGGCACTTGGACTATGTAGGTTCCCTAGTGGGCCCTTGGACTATGTAAGTTCCCTAGCGGGCACTTGGACTATGTGGATTCCCTAATGGGCATTTGGACTATCTAGGTTACCTAACGGGCACTTGGACTATGTAGGTTCCCTATCGGGCACTTGGAGAATGTAGGTTAACTAGGGGGCACTAGGACAATGTAGGTTACCTAGCGGGCCCTTGGACTATCTCAGTTACCGAGGGGGAACCTGGACTATGGAGGTTAACTAGTGGGCACTTGGACTATCTAGGTTATCTAGCAGGCCTTTGGACTATGTACGTTTCCTAGCGGGTAATTGGACTAGATAGATTCCCTAGCGGGCAATTGGTCTATCTAGGTTAACTAGCGGGCACTTGGACTATCTAGGTTAACTAGCGAGCACTTGGACTATCTAGGTTAACTAGCGGGCATTTGGACTATTAGGGCCCCAGCGGGCATTTGGACCATATTGGTTACCTAGCGGGCACTTGGACTATGTAAGTTAACTAACGGGCACTTGGACTATGTAGGTAACCTAGTGGTCACTTGAAATGTCTAGGTTACCTCGCGGGCACTTGGACTATATAGGTTAACTAGCGGGCACTTGGACTATCTAGGTTAACTAGCGGGCCCTTGGACGATGTAGGTTAACTAGCGGGCCCTTGGACTATGTAGGTTAACTAGCGTGCACTTGGAAGATGTAGGTAAACTAGCGGGTACTTGGACTATGTAGGTTAACTAGCGGGCCTTAGGACTATGTAGATTAACTAGCGGCACTTGGACTATCTACGTTAACTAGCGGGCCCTTGGACTATGTAGATTCCCTAGCGGGCACTTGGACTATGTATGTTCCAGAGCGGGCACTTCGACTATGTAGGTTCCCTAGCAGGCACTTGGACTATGTAGGTTCCAGAGCGGGCACTTGGACTACTTAGGTTAACTAGCGGACACTTGCACTATGTAGGTTACCTAGCGGGCACTTGGACTATCTAGGTTACCTAGCAGACACTTGCACTATGTAGGTTACCTAGCGGGCTCTTGGACTATGTAGGCTAACTAGAGGACACTTGGACGATCTAGGTTAACTAGTGGGCCCTTGGACTATGTAGGTTAACTAGCCAGTACTTGGACGATCTAGGTTAACTAGCGGGCACTTGGACTATCAAAGTTAACAAGCGATCCCTTGGACTATGTAGGTTAACTAGCGGGCCCTTGGACTATCTAGGTTACCTAGATAGCACTTGGACTATATAGGTTCCCTAGCGGGCACTTGGACTATCTATGTTAATGAACGGGCACTTGGACTATGCAGGTAACCTAGCGGGCACTTGGACTGTCTAGGTTACATAGCGGGCACTTGGACTGTCTAGGTTACATAGCGGGCAGTTTGACTTCCAGGTTAACAAACGGGCACTTGGACTATGTACGTTGCCTAGAGGGCACTTGGACTATCTAGGTAAGGTAACGGGCACTTGGACTATCTAGGTTACCTAGCGGGAACTTGGACTATCTAGGTTGCCTAGCAGGCACTTGGATTATGAAGGATCCCTAGCGGGCACTTTGACTATCTAGGTTACCTAGCGGGCACTTGGACTATGTACGTCCCCTAGTGGGCACTTGGACTATCTAGGTTAACTAACACGCACTAGGACTATCTAGGTTAACTAGCGGGCACTTGGACTATCTAGGTTACCTAGCAGGCCCTTGGATTATGAAGGATCCCTAGCGGGTAGTTGGACTATCTAGGTTACCTAGCGGCCACTTGGACTATGTAGGTTAACTAGCGGACACTTGCACGATCTAGGTTAACTAGCGGGCCCTTGCACTATGTAGGTTAACTAGCGAGCCCATGGATTATGTAGGTTTACTAGCAGGCACTTGGACTATGCATGTTCCCTAGCGGGCACTTGGACTATGTATGTTCCCTACGGACACTTGAACTATGTAAGTTAACTACCGGGCAATTGGACTATCTAAGTTAACTAGCGGGCACTTGGACTATGTAGTTTCCCTAGCGGGCATTTGGAATATTTAGGTTAACAAGCGGGCACTTGGACTATGTAGGTTACCTAGCGAGCACTTGGACTATCTAGGTTACCTAGCAGGCACTTTGACTATCTAGGTTAACTAACGGGCACTTGGACTATGTAGGTTCCCTAGCGGGCACTTGGATTATGTAGGTTAACTAGCGGGCACTTGGACTATCTAGGTTAACTAGCGGGCACTTGGACTATGTAGGTTAACTAGCGAGCACTTGGACTATCTAGGTTAACAAGCGGACCTTGGACTATGTAGGTTAACTAGCGGTCCCTTGGACTATGTAGGTTAACTAGCATGCTCTTGGACTATCTAAGTTAACTAGCGGGCACTTGGATGATCAATTTAACTAGCGGGCACTTGGATTATCTAGATTAGCTAACGGGCACTTGGACTAAGTACGTCCCCTAGTGGGCACTTGGACACTCTAGGTTAACTAACGGGCACTAGGACTATCTATGTTAACTAGCGGGCACTTGGACTATCTAGGTTACCTAGCTGGCACTAGGACTATGAAGGTTCCCTAGCGGGCACTAGGATTATCTATGTTACCTAGCGGGCACTCGGATTATGTAGGTCAACTAGCGGGCATTTGGACTATGTAGGTTATCTAGCGGGCACTTGGACTATGTAGGTTCCCTATGGGGCTCTTGGAAAATGTAGGTTAACTAGGGGGCACTAGGACTATGTAGGCTATCTAGCGGGCCCTTAGACTATCTAGGTTACCTAGCGGGCATTTGGACTATGTAGGCTCCCTAGCGGTTATTTGGACTATATAGATTACTTAGCGGGCACTTTGACTTTGTAGGTTACCTAGCGGGCACTTGGACTATCTAGGTTACCTGGCAGGCACTTGAATTATCTACATTACCTAGCGGGTACTTGGAGTATGTAGGTTACCTACCGGGCTGTTGGACTATCTAGGTTACTTAGCGGGCACTTGGCCTATCTAGGTTAACTAACGGGCACTTGGATTATGTAGGTTCCCTAGTGGGCCCTTGGACTATGTAAGTTCCCTAGCGGGCACTTGGACTATGTGGGTTCCCTAGCGGGCATTTGGACTATCTAAGTTACCTAACGGGCACTTGGACTATGTAGGTTCCCTAGCGGGCACTTGGATTATGTAGTTTCCCTATCGGGCACTTGGACTTTGTAGGTTAACTAGCGGGCATTTGGACCATGTAAGTTACCTAGCGGGCACTTGGACTATGTAGGTTCCCTATCGGGCACTTGGAGAATGTAGGTTAACTAGGGGGCACTAGGACAATGTAGGTTACCTAGCGGGCCCTTGGACTATCTAAGTTACCTAGGGGGAACCTGGACTATGTAGGTTAACTAGTGGGCACTTGGACTATCTAGGTTACCTAACAGGCCTTTGGACTATGTACGTTTCCTAGCGGGTAATTGGACTAGATAGGTTCCCTAGCGGGCACTTGGTCTATCTAGGTTAACTAGCGGGCACTTGGACTATCTAGGTTAACTAGCGAGCACTTGGACTATGTAGGTTAACTAGCGGGCATTTGGACTATTAGGGCCCCTAGCGGGCATTTGGACTATATTGATTACCTAGCGGGCACTTGGACTATGTAGGTTAACGAACGGGCACTTGGACAATGTAGGTAACCTAGTGGTCACTTGAAATGTCTAGGTTACCTCGCGGGCACTTGGACTATGTAGGTTAACTAGCGGGCACTTGGACTATCTAGGTTAACTAGCGGGCCCTTGGACTATGTAGGTTAACTAGCGGGCCCTTGGACTATGTAGTTTACCAAGTGGCAATTGGAATATCTAGGTTAACTAGCGGGCACTTGGACTATGTAGGTTAACTATCGGGCCCTTGGACTATGTAGGTTAACAAGCGTGCACTTGGAAGATCTAGGTAAACTAGCGGGTACTTGGACTATGTAGGTTAACTAGCGGGCCTTTGGACTATGTAGATTAACTAGCGGCACTTGGACTATCTACGTTAACTAGCGGGCCCTTGGACTATGTAGATTCCCTAGCGGGCACTTGGACTATGTATGTTCCAGAGCGGGCACTTCGACTATGTATGTCCCCTAGTGGGCACTTGGACTATCTAGGTTAACTAACGCGCACTAGGACTATCTAGGTTAACTAGCGGGCACTTGGACTATCTAGGTTACCTAGCAGGCACTTGGATTATGAAGGATCCCTAGCGGGCAGTTGGACTATCTAGGTTACCTAGGGGGCACTTGGACTATGTAGGTTAACTAGCGGACACTTGCACGATCTAGGTTAACTAGCGGGCCCTTGCACTATGGAGGTTAACTAGCGAGCCCATGGATTATGTAGGTTTACTAGCAGGCACTTGGACTATGTATGTTCCCTAGCGGGCACTTGGACTATGTATGTTCCCTACGGACACTTGAACTATGTAAGTTAACTACCGGGCACTTGGACTATCTACGTTAACTAGCGGGCCCTTGGACTATGTAGATTCCCTAGCGGGCACTTGGACTATGTATGTTCCAGAGCGGGCACTTCGACTATGTAGGTTCCCTAGCAGGCACTTGGACTATGTAGGTTCCAGAGCGGGCACTTGGACTATCTAGGTTCCCTAGCGGGCACTTGGACTATGTAGGTTAACTAGCGGACACTTGGACGATCTAGGTTAACTAGCAGGTACTTGGATTATGTAGGTTAACTAGCGGGCCCTTGGACTATGTAGATTAACTAGCAGCACTTCGACTATCTACGTTAACTAAGGGGCCTTGGACTATGTAGATTCTCTAGCGGGCACTTGGACTAAGTAGGTTCTCTAGCGGGCACTTGGACTATGTATGTTCCCTACCGGGCACTTGGACTATGTATGTTCCCTACGGACACTTGAATTATGTAAGTTAATTACCGGGCCCTTGGACTATGTATGTTAACTAGCGGGCCCTTGGACTACTTAGGTTAACTAGCGGACACTTGCACTATATAGGTTACCTAGCGGGCACTTGGACTATCTAGGTTACCTAGCAGACACTTGCACTATGTAGGTTACCTAGCGGGCTCTTGGACTATGTAGGCTAACTAGAGGACACTTGGACGATCTAGGTTAACTAGTGGGCCCTTGGACTATGTAGGTTAACTAGCCAGTACTTGGACGATCTAGGTTAACAGGCGGGCACTTGGACTATCAAAGTTAACAAGCGATCCCTTGGATTATGTAGGTTAACTAGCGGGCCCTTGGACTATCTAGGTTACCTAGATAGCACTTGGACTATATAGGTTCCCTAGCGGGCACTTGGACTATCCATGTTAACGAACGGGCACTTGGACTATGCAGGTAACCTAGCGGGCACTTGGACTGTCTAGGTTACATAGCGGGCACTTTGACTTCTAGGTTAACAAACGGGCACTTGGACTGTGTAGGTTGCCTAGAGGGCACTTGGACTATCTAGGTTAGGTAACGGGCACTTGGACTATCTAGGTTACCTAGCGGGAACTTGGACTATCTAGGTTGCCTAGCAGGCACTTGGATTATGAAGGATCCCTAGCGGGCATTTTGACTATCTAGGTTACCTAGCGGGCACTTGGACTATGTACGTCCCCTAGTGGGAACTTGGACTATCTAGGTTAACTAACGCGCACTAGGACTATCTAGGTTAACTAGCAGGCACTTGGACTATCTAGGTTACCTAGCAGGCTCTTGGATTATGAAGGATCCCTAGCGGGCAGTTGGACTATCTAGGTTACCTAGCGGCCACTTGGACTATGTAGGTTAACTACCGGACACTTGCACGATCTAGGTTAACTAGCGGGCCCTTGCACTATGTAGGTTAACTAGCGAGCCCATGGATTATGTAGGTTTACTAGCAGGCACTTGGACTATGTATGTTCCCTAGTGGGCACTTGGACTATGTATGTTCCCTACGGACACTTGAACTATGTAAGTTAACTACCGGACACTTGGACTATCTAGGTTAACTAGCGGGCACTTGGACTATGTAGTTTCCCTAGCGGGCATTTGGAATATTTAGGTTACCAAGCGGGCACTTGGACTATGTAGGTTACCTAGCGAGCACTTGGACTATCTAGGTTACCTAGCAGGCACTTTGACTATCTAGGTTAACTAACGGGCACTTGGACTATGTAGGTTGCCTTGCGGGCACTTGGACTATGTAGGTTCCCTAGCGGGCACTTGGATTATGTAGGTTAAGTAGCGGGCACTTGGACTATCTAGGTTAACTAGCGGGCACTTGGACTATGTAGGTTAACTAGCAAGCACTTGGACTACCTAGGTTAACAAGCGGACCTTGGTCTATGTAGGTTAACTAGCGGTCCCTTGGACTATGTAGGTTAACTAGCATGCACTTGGACTATCTAGGTTAACTAGCGGGCACTTGGACTATCTAGGTTAGCTAACGGGCACTTGGACTAAGTACGTTCCCTAGTGGGCACTTGGACACTCTAGGTTAACTAACGGGCACTAGGACTATCTATGTTAACTAGCGGGCACTAGGACAATGAAGGTTCCCTAGCGGGCACTAGGATTATCTAGGTTACCTAGCGGGCACTTGGACTATGTAGGTCAACTAGCGGGCACTTGGATTATGTAGGTTCCATATCGGGCACTTGGACTATGTAGGTTAACTAGAGGGCATTTGGACTATGTAGGTTATCTAGCGGGCACTTGGACTATGTAGGTTCCCTATGGGGCACTTGGAAAATGTAGGTTAACTAGCGGGCACTTGGACTATCTAGGTTAACTAGCGGGCCCTTGGACGATGTAGGTTAACTAGCGGGCCCTTGGACTATGTAGGTTAACTAGCGTGCACTTGGAAGATGTAGGTAAACTAGCGGGTACTTGGACTATGTAGGTTAACTAGCGGGCCTTAGGTCTATGTAGATTAACTAGCGGCACTTGGACTATCTACGTTAACTAGCGGGCCCTTGGACTATGTAGATTCCCTAGCGGGCACTTGGACTATGTATGTTCCAGAGCGGGCACTTCGACTATGTAGGTTCCCTAGCAGGCATTTGGACTATGTAGGTTCCAGAGCGGGCACTTGGACTATCTAGGTTCCCTAGCGGGCACTTGGACTATGTAGGTTAACTAGCGGCACTTGGACGATCTAGGTTAACTAGCAGGTACTTGGATTATGTAGGTTAACTAGCGGGCCCTTGGCCTATGTAGATTAACTAGCAGCACTTGGACTATCTACGTTAACTAGGGGGCCTTGGACTATTTAGATTCTCTAGCGGGCACTTGGACTAAGTAGGTTCTCTAGCGGGCACTTGGACTATGTATGTTCCCTACCGGGCACATGGACTATGTATGTTCCCTACGGACACTTGAACTATGTAAGTTAACTACCGGGCCCTTGGACTATGTATGTTAACTAGCGGGCCCTTGGACTACTTAGGTTAACTAGCGGACACTTGCACTATGTAGGTTACCTAGCGGGCACTTGGACTATCTAGGTTACCTAGCAGACACTTGCACTATGTAGGTTACCTAGCGGGCTCTTGGACTATGTAGGCTAACTAGAGGACACTTGGACGATCTAGGTTAACTAGTGGGCCCTTGGACTATGTAGGTTAACTAGCCAGTACTTGGACGATCTAGGTTAACTAGCGGGCACTTGGACTATCAAAGTTAACAAGCGATCCCTTGGACTATGTAGGTTAACTAGCGGGCCCTTGGACTATCTAGGTTACCTAGATAGCACTTGGACTATATAGGTTCCCTAGCGGGCACTTGGACTATCTATGTTAATGAACGGGCACTTGGACTATGCAGGTAACCTAGCGGGCACTTGGACTGTCTAGGTTACATAGCGGGCACTTGGACTGTCTAGGTTACATAGCGGGCAGTTTGACTTCCAGGTTAACAAACGGGCACTTGGACTATGTACGTTGCCTAGAGGGCACTTGGACTATCTAGGTAAGGTAACGGGCACTTGGACTATCTAGGTTACCTAGCGGGAACTTGGACTATCTAGGTTGCCTAGCAGGCACTTGGATTATGAAGGATCCCTAGCGGGCACTTTGACTATCTAGGTTACCTAGCGGGCACTTGGACTATGTACGTCCCCTAGTGGGCACTTGGACTATCTAGGTTAACTAACACGCACTAGGACTATCTAGGTTAACTAGCGGGCACTTGGACTATCTAGGTTACCTAGCAGGCCCTTGGATTATGAAGGATCCCTAGCGGGTAGTTGGACTATCTAGGTTACCTAGCGGCCACTTGGACTATGTAGGTTAACTAGCGGACACTTGCACGATCTAGGTTAACTAGCGGGCCCTTGCACTATGTAGGTTAACTAGCGAGCCCATGGATTATGTAGGTTTACTAGCAGGCACTTGGACTATGCATGTTCCCTAGCGGGCACTTGGACTATGTATGTTCCCTACGGACACTTGAACTATGTAAGTTAACTACCGGGCAATTGGACTATCTAAGTTAACTAGCGGGCACTTGGACTATGTAGTTTCCCTAGCGGGCATTTGGAATATTTAGGTTAACAAGCGGGCACTTGGACTATGTAGGTTACCTAGCGAGCACTTGGACTATCTAGGTTACCTAGCAGGCACTTTGACTATCTAGGTTAACTAACGGGCACTTGGACTATGTAGGTTCCCTAGCGGGCACTTGGATTATGTAGGTTAACTAGCGGGCACTTGGACTATCTAGGTTAACTAGCGGGCACTTGGACTATGTAGGTTAACTAGCGAGCACTTGGACTATCTAGGTTAACAAGCGGACCTTGGACTATGTAGGTTAACTAGCGGTCCCTTGGACTATGTAGGTTAACTAGCATGCTCTTGGACTATCTAAGTTAACTAGCGGGCACTTGGATGATCAATTTAACTAGCGGGCACTTGGATTATCTAGATTAGCTAACGGGCACTTGGACTAAGTACGTCCCCTAGTGGGCACTTGGACACTCTAGGTTAACTAACGGGCACTAGGACTATCTATGTTAACTAGCGGGCACTTGGACTATCTAGGTTACCTAGCTGGCACTAGGACTATGAAGGTTCCCTAGCGGGCACTAGGATTATCTATGTTACCTAGCGGGCACTCGGATTATGTAGGTCAACTAGCGGGCATTTGGACTATGTAGGTTATCTAGCGGGCACTTGGACTATGTAGGTTCCCTATGGGGCTCTTGGAAAATGTAGGTTAACTAGGGGGCACTAGGACTATGTAGGCTATCTAGCGGGCCCTTAGACTATCTAGGTTACCTAGCGGGCATTTGGACTATGTAGGCTCCCTAGCGGTTATTTGGACTATATAGATTACTTAGCGGGCACTTTGACTTTGTAGGTTACCTAGCGGGCACTTGGACTATCTAGGTTACCTGGCAGGCACTTGAATTATCTACATTACCTAGCGGGTACTTGGAGTATGTAGGTTACCTACCGGGCTGTTGGACTATCTAGGTTACTTAGCGGGCACTTGGCCTATCTAGGTTAACTAACGGGCACTTGGATTATGTAGGTTCCCTAGTGGGCCCTTGGACTATGTAAGTTCCCTAGCGGGCACTTGGACTATGTGGGTTCCCTAGCGGGCATTTGGACTATCTAAGTTACCTAACGGGCACTTGGACTATGTAGGTTCCCTAGCGGGCACTTGGATTATGTAGTTTCCCTATCGGGCACTTGGACTTTGTAGGTTAACTAGCGGGCATTTGGACCATGTAAGTTACCTAGCGGGCACTTGGACTATGTAGGTTCCCTATCGGGCACTTGGAGAATGTAGGTTAACTAGGGGGCACTAGGACAATGTAGGTTACCTAGCGGGCCCTTGGACTATCTAAGTTACCTAGGGGGAACCTGGACTATGTAGGTTAACTAGTGGGCACTTGGACTATCTAGGTTACCTAACAGGCCTTTGGACTATGTACGTTTCCTAGCGGGTAATTGGACTAGATAGGTTCCCTAGCGGGCACTTGGTCTATCTAGGTTAACTAGCGGGCACTTGGACTATCTAGGTTAACTAGCGAGCACTTGGACTATGTAGGTTAACTAGCGGGCATTTGGACTATTAGGGCCCCTAGCGGGCATTTGGACTATATTGGTTACCTAGCGGGCACTTGGACTATGTAGGTTAACGAACGGGCACTTGGACAATGTAGGTAACCTAGTGGTCACTTGAAATGTCTAGGTTACCTCGCGGGCACTTGGACTATGTAGGTTAACTAGCGGGCACTTGGACTATCTAGGTTAACTAGCGGGCCCTTGGACGATGTAGGTTAACTAGCGGGCCCTTGGACTATGTAGTTTACCAAGTGGCAAATGGAATATCTAGGTTAACTAGCGGGTACTTGGAATATGTAGGTTAACTAGCGGGCACTTGGACTATGTAGGTTAACTAGCGGGCACTTGGACTATCTAGGTTAACTAGCGGGCCCTTGGATGATGTAGGTTAACTAGCGGGCCCTTGGACTATGTACGTTAACAAGCGTGCACTTGGAAGATCTAGGTTACCTCGCGGGCACTTGGACTATATAGGTTAACTAGCGGGCCTTTGGACTATGTAGTTTAACAAGCGGCACTTGGACTATCTACGTTAACTAGCGGGCCCTTGGACTATGTAGATTCCCTAGCGGGCACTTGGACTATGTATGTTCCAGAGCGGGCACTTCGACTATGTAGGTTCCCTAGCAGGCACTTGGACTATGTAGGTTCCAGAGCGGGCACTTGGACTATCTAGGTTCCCTAGCGGGCACTTGGACTATGTAGGTTAACTAGTGGACACTTGGACGATCTAGGTTAACTAGCAGGTACTTGGATTATGTAGGTTAACTTGCGGGCCCTTGGACTATGTAGATTAACTAGCAGCACTTGGACTATCTACGTTAACTAGGGGGCCTTGGACTATGTAGATTCTCTAGCGGGCACTTGGACTAAGTAGGTTCTCTAGCGGGCACTTGGACTATGTATGTTCCCTACCGGGCACTTGGACTATGTATGTTCCCTACGGACACTTGAACTATGTAAGTTAACTACCGGGCCCTTGGACTATGTATGTTAACTAGCGGGCCCTTGGACTACTTAGGTTAACTAGCGGACACTTGCACTATATAGGTTACCTAGCGGGCACTTGGACTATCTAGGTTACCTAGCAGACACTTGCACTATGTAGGTTACCTAGCAGGCTCTTGGACTATGTAGGCTAACTAGAGGACACTTGGACGAGCTAGGTTAACTAGTGGGCCCTTGGACTATGTAGGTTAACTAGCCAGTACTTGGACGATCTAGGTTAACTAGCGGGCACTTGGACTATCAAAGTTAACAAGCGATCCCTTGGACTATGTAGGTTAACTAGCGGGCCCTTGGACTATCTAGGTTACCTAGATAGCACTTGGACTATATAGGTTCCCTAGCGGGCACTTGGACTATCTATGTTAACGAACGGGCACTTGGACTATGCAGGTAACCTAGCGGGCACTTGTTCTGTCTAGGTTACATAGCGGGCACTTGGACTGTCTAGGTTACATAGCGGGCACGTTGACTTCTAGGTTAACAAACGGGCACTTGGACTATGTAGGTTGCCTAGAGGGCACTTGGACTATCTAGGTTAGGTAACGGGCACTTGGACTATCTAGGTTACCTAGCGGGAACTTGGACTATCTAGGTTGCCTAGCAGGCACTTGGATTATGAAGGATCCCTAGCGGGCACTTTGACTATCTAGGTTACCTAGCGGGCACTTGGACTATGTACGTCCCCTAGTGGGCACTTGGACTATCTAGGTTAACTAACGCGCACTAGGACTATCTAGGTTAACTAGCGGGCACTTGGACTATCTAGGTTACGTAGCAGGCACTTGGATTATGAAGGATCCCTAGCGGGCAGTTGGACTATCTAGGTTACCTAGCGACCACTTGGACTATGTAGGTTAACTAGCGGACACTTGCACGATCTAGGTTAACTAGCGGGCCCTTGCACTATGTAGGTTAACTAGCGAGCCCATGGATTATGTAGGTTTACTAGCAGGCACTTGGACTATGTATGTTCCCTAGCGGGCACTTGGACTATGTATGTTCCCTACGGACACTTGAACTATGTAAGTTAACTACCGGGCACTTGGACTATCTAAGTTAACTAGCGGGCACTTGGACTATGTAGTTTCCCTAGCGGGCATTTGGAATATTTAGGTTACCAAGCGGGCACTTGGACTATGTAGGTTACCTAGCGAGCACTTGGACTATCTAGGTTACCTAGCAGGCACTTTGACTATCTAGGTTAACTAACGGGCACTTGGACTATGTAGGTTCCCTAGTGGGCCCTTGGACTATGTAAGTTCCCTAGCGGGCACTTGGACTATGTGGGTTCCCTAGCGGGCATTTGGACTATCTAGGTTACCTAACGGGCACTTGGACTATGTAGGTTCCCTAGCGGGCACTTGGATTATGTAGGTTCCCTATCGGGCACTTGGACTATGTAGGTTAACTAGCGGGCATTTGGACCATGTAAGTTACCTAGCGGGCACTTGGACTATGTAGGTTCCCTATCGGGCACTTGGAGAATGTAGGTTAACTAGGGGGCACTAGGACAATCTAGGTTACCTAGCGGGCCCTTGGACTATCTAAGTTACCTAGGGGTAACCTGGACTATGTAGGTTAACTAGTGGGCACTTGGACTATCTAGGTTACCTAACAGGCCTTTGGACTATGTACGTTTCCTAGCGGGTAATTGGACTAGATAGGTTCCCTAGCGGGCACTTGGTCTATCTAGGTTAACTAGCGGGCACTTGGACTATCTAGGTTAACTAGCGAGCACTTGGACTATGTAGGTTAACTAGCGGGCATTTGGACTATTAGGGCCCCTAGCGGGCATTTGGACTATATTGATTACCTAGCGGGCACTTCGACTATGTAGGTTAACGAACGGGCACTTGGACTATGTAGGTAACCTAGTGGTCACTTGAAATGTCTAGGTTACCTCGCGGGCACTTGGACTATGTAGGTTAACTAGCGGGCACTTGGACTATCTAGGTTAACTAGCGGGCCCTTGGACTATGTAGGTTAACTAGCGGGCCCTTGGACTATGTAGTTTACCAAGTGGCAATTGGAATATCTAGGTTAACTATCGGGTACTTGGAATATGTAGGTTAACTAGCGGGCACTTGGACTATGTAGGTTAACTAGCGGGCACTTGGACTATCTAGGTTAACTAGCGGGCCCTTGGACGATGTAGGTTAACTAGCGGGCCCTTGGACTATGTAGGTTAACTAGCGGGCCCGTGGACTATGTAGGTTAACAAGCGTGCACTTGGAAGATCTAGGTAAACTAGCGGGTACTTGGACTATGTAGGTTAACTAGCGGGCCTTTGGACTATGTAGTTTAACTAGCGGCACTTGGACTATCTACGTTAACTAGCGGGCCCTTGGACTATGTAGATTCCCTAGCGGGCACTTGGACTATGTATGTTCCAGAGCGGGCACTTCGACTATGTAGGTTCCCTAGCAGGCACTTGGACTATGTAGGTTCCAGAGCGGGCACTTGGACTATCTAGGTTCCCTAGCGGGCACTTGGACTATGTAGGTTAATTAGCGGACACTTGGACGATCTAGGTTAACTAGCAGGTACTTGGATTATGTAGGTTAACTAGCGGGCCCTTGGACTATGTAGATTAACTAGCAGCACTTGGACTATCTACGTTAACTAGGGGGCCTTGGACTATGTAGATTCTCTAGCGGGCACTTGGACTAAGTAGGTTCTCTAGCGGGCACTTGGACTATGTATGTTCCCTACCGGGCACTTGGACTATGTATGTTCCCTACGGACACTTGAACTATGTAAGTTAACTACCGGGCCCTTGGACTATGTATGTTAACTAGCGGGCCCTTGGACTACTTAGGTTAACTAGCGGACACTTGCACTATATAGGTTACCTAGCGGGCACTTGGACTATCTAGGTTACCTAGCAGACACTTGCACTATATAGGTTACCTAGCAGGCTCTTGGACTATGTAGGCTAACTAGAGGACACTTGGACGAGCTAGGTTAACTAGTGGGCCCTTGGACTATGTAGGTTAACTAGCCAGTACTTGGACGATCTATGTTAACTAGCGGGCACTTGGACTATCAAAGTTAACAAGCGATCCCTTGGACTATGTAGGTTAACTAGCGGGCCCTTGGACTATCTAGGTTACCTAGATAGCACTTGGACTATATAGGTTCCCTAGCAGGCACTTGGACTATCTATGTTAACGAACGGGCACTTGGACTATGCAGGTAACCTAGCGGGCACTTGGACTGTCTAGGTTACATAGCGGGCACTTGGACTGTCTAGGTTACATAGCGGGCACTTTGACTTCTAGGTTAACAAACGGGCACTTGGACTATGTAGGATGCCTAGAAGGCACTTGGACTATCTAGGTTAGGTAACGGGCACTTGGACTATCTAGGTTACCTAGCGGGAACTTGGACTATCTAGGTTGCCTAGCAGGCACTTGGATTATGAAGGATCCCTAGCGGGCACTTTGACTAGCTAGGTTACCTAGTGGGCACTTGGACTATGTACGTCCCCTAGTGGGCACTTGGACTATCTAGGTTAACTAACGCGCAATAGGACTATCTAGGTTAACTAGCGGACAGTTGGACTATCTAGGTTACCTAGCGGCCACTTGGACTATGTAGGTTACCTAGCGGACACTTGCACGATCTAGGTTAACTAGCGGGCCCTTGCACTATGTAGGTTAACTAGCGAGCCCATGGATTATGTAGGTTTACTAGCAGGCACTTGGACTATGTATGTTCCCTAGCGGGCACTTGGACTATGTATGTTCCCTACGGACACTTGAACTATGTAAGTTAACTACCGGGCACTTGGACTATCTAGGTTAACTAGCGTGCACTTGGACTATCTAGGTTAACTAGCGGGCACTTGGACTATCTAGGTTAGCTAATGGGCACATGGACTAAGTACATCCCCTAGTGGGCACATGGACTATCTAGCTTAACTAACGGGCACTTGGACTATCTACGTTACCTAGCAGGCACTTGGACTATGAAGGTTCCCTAGCGGGCAATTGGATTATCTAGGTTACCCAGCGGGCACTTGGACTATGTAGGTAAACTAGTGGGCCCTTGGACAATTTAGGTTAGCTAACTGGCACGTGGACTCTGTAGGTTAACGAGCAGACACTTGCATGATCTAGGTTAACTAGCGGGCTCTTGCACTATGTAGGTTAACTAGCGGGCACTTGGACGATCTAGGTTAACTAGCAGGCACTTAGACGATATAGGTTAACTAGCGGGCACTTGGACTATCTAGGTTACCTAGCAGGCACTTTGGCTATGTAGGTTCCCTAGCGGGCATTTGGACTATATAGATAACCTAGCGGGCACTTAGATTTTGTAGGTTACCTAGCGGGCACTTGGACTATCTACGTTACCTAGCTGGCACTTGAATTATCTACTTTGCCTAACGGGTTCTTGGAGTATGTAGGTTACCTAGCGGGCTGTTGGACTATCTAGGTTACCAAGCAGGCATTGGACTATCTAGGTTAACTAACGGGCACTTGGACTATGTAGGTTCCCTAGTGGGCCCTTGGACTATGTAAGTTCCCTATCAGGCACTTGGACTAGGTAGGTTCCCTAAGGGGCACTTGGTCTATCTAGGTTAACTAGCGGGCACTTAGACTATCTAGGTTAACTAGCGAGCATTTGGACTATCTAGGATAACTAGCGGACACTAGGACTATTAGGGTCCCTGCGGGCATTTGGACTATATAGGTTACCTAGCGGGCACTTGGACTATGTAGGTTAACAAAAAGGCACTTGGACTATGTAGGTAACCTAGTGGTCACTTGAACTGTCTAGGTTACCTAGCGGGCACTTGGACGATGTAGGTTAACTAGCGGGCACTTGGACTATCTAGGTTAACTAGCGGGCCCTTGGAGGATGTAGGTTAACTAGCGGGCCCTTGGACTATGTAGGTTAACTATCGGGCCCTTGGACTATGTAAGTTAACAAGCGTGCACTTGGAAGATCTAGGTAAACTAGCGGGTACTTGGACTATGTAGGTTAACTAGCGGGCCTTTGGACTATGTAGATTAACTAGCGGCACTTGGACTATCTACGTTAACTAGCGGGCCCTTGGACTATGTAGATTCCCTAGCGGGCACTTGGACTATGTATGTTCCAGAGCGGGCACTTCGACTATGTATGTCCCCTAGTGGGCACTTGGACTATCTAGGTTAACTAACGCGCACTAGGACTATCTAGGTTAACTAGCGGGCACTTGGACTATCTAGGTTACCTAGCAGGAACTTGGATTATGAAGGATCCCTAGCGGGCAGTTGGACTATCTAGGTTACCTAGGGGGCACTTGGACTATGTAGGTTAACTAGCGGACACTTGCACGATCTAGGTTAACTAGAGGGCCCTTGCAATATGGAGGTTAACTAGCGAGCCCATGGATTATGTATGTTTACTAGCAGGCACTTGGACTATGTATGTTCCCTAGCGGGCACTTGGACTATGTATGTTCCCTACGGACACTTGAACTATGTAAGTTAACTACTGGGCACTTGGACTATCTACGTTAACTAGCGGGCCCTTGGACTATGTAGATTCCCTAGCGGGCACTTGGACTATGTATGTTCCAGAGCGGGCACTTCGACTATGTAGGTTCCCTAGCAGGCACTTGGACTATGTAGGTTCCAGAGCGGGCACTTGGACTATCTAGGTTCCCTAGCGGGCACTTGGACTATGTAGGTTAACTAGCGGACACTTGGACGATCTAGGTTAACTAGCAGGTACTTGGATTATGTAGGTTAACTAGCGGGCCCTTGGACTATGTAGATTAACTAGCAGCACTTCGACTATCTACGTTAACTAGGGGGCCTTGGACTATGTAGATTCTCTAGCGGGCACTTGGACTAAGTAGGTTCTCTAGCGGGCACTTGGACTATGTATGTTCCCTACCGGGCACTTGGACTATGTATGTTCCCTACGGACACTTGAACTATGTAAGTTAACTACCGGGCCCTTGGACTATGTGTGTTAACTAGCGGGCCCTTGGACTACTTAGGTTAACTAGCGGACACTTGCACTATATAGGTTACCTAGCGGGCACTTGGACTATCTAGGTTACCTAGCAGACACTTGCACTATGTAGGTTACCTAGCAGGCTCTTGGACTATGTAGGCTAACTAGAGGACACTTGGACGATCTAGGTTAACTAGTGGGCCCTTGGACTATGTAGGTTAACTAGCCAGTACTTGGACGATCTAGGTTAACAGGCGGGCACTTGGACTATCAAAGTTAACAAGCGATCCCTTGGACTATGTAGGTCAACTAGCGGGCCCTTGGACTATCTAGGTTACCTAGATAGCACTTGGACTATATAGGTTCCCTAGCGGGCACTTGGACTATCCATGTTAACGAACGGGCACTTGGACTATGCAGGTAACCTAGCGGGCACTTGGACTGTCTAGGTTACATAGCGGGCACTTTGACTTCTAGGTTAACAAACGGGCACTTGGACTATGTAGGTTGCCTAGAGGGCACTTGGACTATCTAGGTTAGGTAACGGGCACTTGGACAATCTAGGTTACCTAGCGGGAACTTGGACTATCTAGGTTGCCTAGCAGGCACTTGGATTATGAAGGATCCCTAGCGGGCACTTTGACTATCTAGGTTACCTAGCGGGCACATGGACTATGTACGTCCCCTAGTGGGAACTTGGACTATCTAGGTTAACTAACGCGCACTAGGACTATCTAGGTTAACTAGCAGGCACTTGGACTATGTAGGTTACCTAGCAGGCACTTGGATTATGAAGGATCCCTAGCGGGCAATTGGACTATCTAGGTTACCTAGCGGCCACTTGGACTATGTAGGTTAACTACCGGACACTTGCACGATCTAGGTTAACTAGCGGGCCCTTGCACTATGTAGGTTAACTAGCGAGCCCATGGATTATGTAGGTTTACTAGCAGGCACTTGGACTATGTATGTTCCCTAGTGGGCACTTGGACTATGTATGTTCCCTACGGACACTTGAACTATGTAAGTTAACTACCGGGCACTTGGACTATCTAGGTTAACTAGCGGGCACTTGGACTATGTAGTTTCCCTAGCGGGCATTTGGAATATTTAGGTTACCAAGCGGGCACTTGGACTATGTAGGTTACCTAGCGAGCACTTGGACTATCTAGGTTACCTAGCAGGCACTTTGACTATCTAGGTTAACTAACGGGCACTTGGACTATGTAGGTTGCCTAGCGGGCACTTGGACTATGTAGGTTCCCTAGCGGGCACTTGGATTATGTAGGTTAAGTATCGGGCACTTGGACTATCTAGGTTAACTAGCGGGCACTTGGACTATGTAGGTTAACTAGCAAGCACTTGGACTACCTACGTTAACAAGCGGACCTTGGTCTATGTAGGTTAACTAGCGGTCCCTTGGACTATGTAGGTTAACTAGCATGCACTTGGACTATCTAGGTTAACTAGCGGGCACTTGGACTATCTAGGTTAGCTAACGGGCACTTGGACTAAGTACGTTCCCTAGTGGGCACTTGGACACTCTAGGTTAACTAACGGGCACTAGGACTATCTATGTTAACTAGCGGGCACTAGGACTATGAAGGTTCCCTAGCGGGCACTAGGATTATCTAGGTTACCTAGCGGGCACTTGGACTATGTAGGTCAACTAGCGGGCACTTGGATTATGTAGGTTCCCTATCGGGCACTTGGACTATGTAGGTTAACTAGAGGGCATTTGGACTATGTAGGTTATCTAGCGGGCACTTGGACTATGTAGGTTCCCTATGGGGCACTTGGAAAATGTAGGTTAACTAGGGGGCACTAGGACTATGTAGGTTACCTAGCGGGCATTTGGACTATGTAGGCTCCCTAGCGGTTATTTGGACTATATAGATTACTTAGCGGGCACTTTGACTTTGTAGGTTACCTAGCGGGCACTTGGACTATCTAGGTTACCTGGCAGGCACTTGAACTATCTACGTTACCTAGCGGGTACTTGGAGTATGTAGGTTACCTACCGGGCTGTTGGACTATCTAGGTTACCTAGCGGGCACTTGGACTATCTAGGTTAACTAACGGGCACTTGGACTATGTAGGTTCCCTAGTGGGCCCTTGGACTATGTAAGTTCCCTAGCGGGCACTTGGACTATGTGGGTTCCCTAATGGGCATTTGGACTATCTAGGTTACCTAACGGGCACTTGGACTATGTAGGTTCCCTATCAGGCACTTGGAGAATGTAGGTTAACTAGGGGGCAATAGGACAATGTAGGTTACCTAGCGGGCCCTTGGACTATCTCAGTTACCTAGGGGGAACCTGGACTATGTAGGTTAACTAGTGGGCTCTTGGACTATCTAGGTTACCTAGCAGGCCTTTGGACTATGTACGTTTCCTAGCGGGTAATTGGACTAGATAGGTTCCCTAGCGGGCAATTGGTCTATCTAGGTTAACTAGCGGGCACTTGGACTATCTAGGTAAACTAGCGAGCACTTGGACTATCTAGGTTAACTAGCGGGCATTTGGACTATTAGGGCCCCAGCGGGCATTTGGACCATATTGGTTACCTAGCGGGCACTTGGACTATGTAAGTTAACTAACGGGCACTTGGACTATGTAGGTAACCTAGTAGTCACTTGAAATGTCTAGGTTACCTCGCGGGCACTTGGACTATGTAGGTTAACTAGCGGGCCCTTGGACTATGTAGGTTAACTAGCGTGCACTTGGAAGATGTAGGTAAACTAGCGGGTACTTGGACTATGTAGGTTAACTAGCGGGCCTTAGGACTATGTAGATTAACTAGCGGCACTTGGACTATCTACGTTAACTAGCGGGCCCTTGGACTATGTAGATTCCCTAGCGGGCACTTGGACTATGTATGTTCCAGAGCGGG
The DNA here is from genome assembly GCF_050624435.1 of Tenrec ecaudatus. NCBI lineage: Eukaryota > Metazoa > Chordata > Mammalia > Afrosoricida > Tenrecidae > Tenrec > Tenrec ecaudatus. Next base: position 192,741 of record NW_027457686.1, read on the forward strand.
CACTTCGACTATGTAGGTTCCCTAGCAGGCACTTGGACTATGTAGGTTCCAGAGCGGGCACTTGGACTATCTAGGTTCCCTAGCGGGCACTTGGACTATGTAGGTTAACTAGTGGACACTTGGACGATCTAGGTTAACTAGCAGGTACTTTGATTATGTAGGTTAACTTGCGGGCCCTTGGACTATGTAGATTAACTAGCAGCACTTGGACTATCTACGTTAACTAGGGGGCCTTGGACTATGTAGATTCTCTAGCGGGCACTTGGACTAAGTAGGTTCTCTAGCGGGCACTTGGACTATGTATGTTCCCTACCGGGCACTTGGACTATGTATGTTCCCTACGGACACTTGAACTATGTAAGTTAACTACCGGGCCCTTGGACTATGTATGTTAACTAGCGGGCCCTTGGACTACTTAGGTTAACTAGCGGACACTTGCACTATATAGGTTACCTAGCGGGCACTTGGACTATCTAGGTTACCTAGCAGACACTTGCACTATGTAGGTTACCTAGCAGGCTCTTGGACTATGTAGGCTAACTAGAGGACACTTGGACGAGCTAGGTTAACTAGTGGGCCCTTGGACTATGTAGGTTAACTAGCCAGTACTTGGACGATCTAGGTTAACTAGCGGGCACTTGGACTATCAAAGTTAACAAGCGATCCCTTGGACTATGTAGGTTAACTAGCGGGCCCTTGGACTATCTAGGTTACCTAGATAGCACTTGGACTATATAGGTTCCCTAGCGGGCACTTGGACTATCTATGTTAACGAACGGGCACTTGGACTATGCAGGTAACCTAGCGGGCACTTGTTCTGTCTAGGTTACATAGCGGGCACTTGGACTGTCTAGGTTACATAGCGGGCACGTTGACTTCTAGGTTAACAAACGGGCACTTGGACTATGTAGGTTGCCTAGAGGGCACTTGGACTATCTAGGTTAGGTAACGGGCACTTGGACTATCTAGGTTACCTAGCGGGAACTTGGACTATCTAGGTTGCCTAGCAGGCACTTGGATTATGAAGGATCCCTAGCGGGCACTTTGACTATCTAGGTTACCTAGCGGGCACTTGGACTATGTACGTCCCCTAGTGGGCACTTGGACTATCTAGGTTAACTAACGCGCACTAGGACTATCTAGGTTAACTCGCGGGCACTTGGACTATCTAGGTTACGTAGCAGGCACTTGGATTATGAAGGATCCCTAGCGGGCAGTTGGACTATCTAGGTTACCTAGCGACCACTTGGACTATGTAGGTTAACTAGCGGACACTTGCACGATCTAGGTTAACTAGCGGGCCCTTGCACTATGTAGGTTAACTAGCGAGCCCATGGATTATGTAGGTTTACTAGCAGGCACTTGGACTATGTATGTTCCCTAGCGGGCACTTGGACTATGTATGTTCCCTACGGACACTTGAACTATGTAAGTTAACTACCGGGCACTTGGACTATCTAAGTTAACTAGCGGGCACTTGGACTATGTAGTTTCCCTAGCGGGCATTTGGAATATTTAGGTTACCAAGCGGGCACTTGGACTATGTAGGTTACCTAGCGAGCACTTGGACTATCTAGGTTACCTAGCAGGCACTTTGACTATCTAGGTTAACTAACGGGCACTTGGACTATGTAGGTTCCCTAGTGGGCCCTTGGACTATGTAAGTTCCCTAGCGGGCACTTGGACTATGTGGGTTCCCTAGCGGGCATTTGGACTATCTAGGTTACCTAACGGGCACTTGGACTATGTAGGTTCCCTAGCGGGCACTTGGATTATGTAGGTTCCCTATCGGGCACTTGGACTATGTAGGTTAACTAGCGGGCCTTTGGACCATGTAAGTTACCTAGCGGGCACTTGGACTATGTAGGTTCCCTATCGGGCACTTGGAGAATGTAGGTTAACTAGGGGGCACTAGGACAATGTAGGTTACCTAGCGGGCCCTTGGACTATCTAAGTTACCTAGGGGGAACCTGGACTATGTAGGTTAACTAGTGGGCACTTGGACTATCTAGGTTACCTAACAGGCCTTTGGACTATGTACGTTTCCTAGCGGGTAATTGGACTAGATAGGTTCCCTAGCGGGCACTTGGTCTATCTAGGTTAACTAGCGGGCACTTGGACTATCTAGGTTAACTAGCTAGCATATGGACTATGTAGGTTAACTAGCGGGCATTTGGACTATTAGGGCCCCAGCGGGCATTTGGACTATATTGGTTACCTAGCGGGCACTTGGACTATGTAGGTTAACGAACGGGCACTTGGACTATGTAGGTAACCTAGTGGTCACTTGAAATGTCTAGGTTACCTCGCGGGCACTTGGACTATGTAGGTTAACTAGCGGGCACTTGGACTATCTAGGTTAACTAGCGGGCCCTTGGACTATGTAGGTTAACTAGCGGGCCCTTGGACTATGTAGTTTACCAAGTGGCAATTGGAATATCTAGGTTAACTAGCGGGTACTTGGAATATGTAGGTTAACTAGCGGGCACTTGGACTATGTAGGTTAACTAGCGGGCACTTGGACTATCTAGGTTAACTAGCGGGCCCTTGGACGATGTAGGTTAACTAGCGGGCCCTTGGACTATGTAGGTCAACTAGCGGGCCCTTGGACTATGTAGGTTAACAAGCGTGCACTTGGAAGATCTAGGTAAACTAGCGGGTACTTGGACTATGTAGGTTAACTAGCGGGCCTTTGGACTATGTAGTTTAACTAGCGGCACTTGGACTATCTACGTTAACTAGCGGGCCCTTGGACTATGTAGATTCCCTAGCGGGCACTTGGACTATGTATGTTCCAGAGCGGGCACTTCGACTATGTAGGTTCCCTAGCAGGCACTTGGACTGTGTAGGTTCCAGAGCGGGCACTTGGACTATCTAGGTTCCCTAGCGGGCACTTGGACTATGTAGGTTAACTAGCGGACACTTGGACGATCTAGGTTAACTAGCAGGTACTTGGATTATGTAGGTTAACTAGCGGGCCCTTGGACTATGTAGATTAACTAGCAGCACTTGGACTATCTACGTTAACTAGGGGGCCTTGGACTATGTACATTCTCTAGCGGGCACTTGGACTAAGTAGGTTCTCTAGCGGGCACTTGGACTATGTATGTTCCCTACCGGGCACTTGGACTATGTATGTTCCCTACGGACACTTGAACTATGTAAGTTAACTACCGGGCCCTTGGACTATGTATGTTAACTAGCGGGCCCTTGGACTACTTAGGTTAACTAGCGGACACTTGCACTATATAGGTTACCTAGCGGGCACTTGGACTATCTAGGTTACCTAGCAGACACTTGCACTATGTAGGTTACCTAGCAGGCTCTTGGACTATGTAGGCTAACTAGAGGACACTTGGACGAGCTAGGTTAACTAGAGGGCCCTTGGACTATGTAGGTTAACTAGCCAGTACTTGGACGATCTAGGTTAACTAGCGGGCACTTGGACTATCAAAGTTAACAAGCGATCCCTTGGACTATGTAGGTTAACTAGCGGGCCCTTGGACTATCTAGGTTACCTAGATAGCACTTGGACTATATAGGTTCCCTAGCGGGCACTTGGACTATCTATGTTAACGAACGGGCACTTGGACTATGCAGGTAACCTAGCGGGCACTTGGACTGTCTAGGTTACATAGCGGGCACTTGGACTGTCTAGGTTACATAGCGGGCACGTTGACTTCTAGGTTAACAAACGGGCACTTGGACTATGTAGGTTGCCTAGAGGGCACTTGGACTATCTAGGTTAGGTAACGGGCACTTGGACTATCTAGGTTACCTAGCGGGAACTTGGACTATCTAGGTTGCCTAGCAGGCACTTGGATTATGAAGGATCCCTAGCGGGCACTTTGACTATCTAGGTTACCTAGCGGGCACTTGGACTATGTACGTCCCCTAGTGGGCACTTGGACTATCTAGGTTAACTAACGCGCACTAGGACTATCTAGGTTAACTAGCGGGCACTTGGACTATCTAGGTTACGTAGCAGGCACTTGGATTATGAAGGATCCCTAGCGGGCAGTTGGACTATCTAGGTTACCTAGCGACCACTTGGACTATGTAGGTTAACTAGCGGACACTTGCACGATCTAGGTTAACTAGCGGGCCCTTGCACTATGTAGGTTAACTAGCGAGCCCATGGATTATGTAGGTTTACTAGCAGGCACTTGGACTATGTATGTTCCCTAGCGGGCACTTGGACTATGTATGTTCCCTACGGACACTAGAACTATGTAAGTTAACTACCGGGCACTTGGACTATCTAAGTTAACTAGCGGGCACTTGGACTATGTAGTTTCCCTAGCGGGCATTTGGAATATTTAGGTTACCAAGCGGGCACTTGGACTATGTAGGTTACCTAGCGAGCACTTGGACTATCTAGGTTACCTAGCAGGCACTTTGACTATCTAGGTTAACTAACGGGCACTTGGACTATGTAGGTTCCCTAGTGGGCCCTTGGACTATGTAAGTTCCCTAGCGGGCACTTGGACTATGTGGGTTCCCTAGCGGGCATTTGGACTATCTAGGTTACCTAACGGGCACTTGGACTATGTAGGTTCCCTAGCGGGCACTTGGATTATGTAGGTTCCCTATCGGGCACTTGGACTATGTAGGTTAACTAGCGGGCATTTGGACCATGTAAGTTACCTAGCGGGCACTTGGACTATGTAGGTTCCCTATCGGGCACTTGGAGAATGTAGGTTAACTAGGGGGCACTAGGACAATGTAGGTTACCTAGCGGGCCCTTGGACTATCTAAGTTACCTAGGGGGAACCTGGACTATGTAGGTTAACTAGTGGGCACTTGGACTATCTAGGTTACCTAACAGGCCTTTGGACTATGTACGTTTCCTAGCGGGTAATTGGACTAGATAGGTTCCCTAGCGGGCACTTGGTCTATCTAGGTTAACTAGCGGGCACTTGGACTATCTAGGTTAACTAGCGAGCACTTGGACTATGTAGGTTAACTAGCGGGCATTTGGACTATTAGGGCCCCTAGCGGGCATTTGGACTATATTGATTACCTAGCGGGCACTTCGACTATGTAGGTTAACGAACGGGCACTTGGACTATGTAGGTAACCTAGTGGTCACTTGAAATGTCTAGGTTACCGCGCGGGCACTTGGACTATGTAGGTTAACTAGCGGGCACTTGGACTATCTAGGTTAACTAGCGGGCCCTTGGACTATGTAGTTTACCAAGTGGCAATTGGAATATCTAGGTTAACTAGCGGGTACTTGGAATATGTAGGTTAACTAGCGGGCACTTGGACTATGTAGGTTAACTAGCGGGCACTTGGACTATCTAGGTTAACTAGCGGGCCCTTGGACGATGTAGGTTAACTAGCGGGCCCTTGGACTATGTAGGTTAACTAGCGGGCCCTTGGACTATGTAGGTTAACAAGCGTGCACTTGGAAGATCTAGGTAAACTAGCGGGTACTTGGACTATGTAGGTTAACTAGCGGGCCTTTGGACTATGTAGTTTAACTAGCGGCACTTGGACTATCTACGTTAACTAGCGGGCCCTTGGACTATGTAGATTCCCTAGCGGGCACTTGGACTATGTATGTTCCAGAGCGGGCACTTCGACTATGTAGGTTCCCTAGCAGGCACTTGGACTATGTAGGTTCCAGAGCGGGCACTTGGACTATCTAGGTTCCCTAGCGGGCACTTGGACTATGTAGGTTAATTAGCGGACACTTGGACGATCTAGGTTAACTAGCAGGTACTTGGATTATGTAGGTTAACTAGCGGGCCCTTGGACTATGTAGATTAACTAGCAGCACTTGGACTATCTACGTTAACTAGGGGGCCTTGGACTATGTAGATTCTCTAGTGGGCACTTGGACTAAGTAGGTTCTCTAGCGGGCACTTGGACTATGTATGTTCCCTACCGGGCACTTGGACTATGTATGTTCCCTACGGACACTTGAACTATGTAAGTTAACTACCGGGCCCTTGGACTATGTATGTTAACTAGCGGGCCCTTGGACTACTTAGGTTAACTAGCGGACACTTGCACTATATAGGTTACCTAGCGGGCACTTGGACTATCTAGGTTACCTAGCAGACACTTGCACTATATAGGTTACCTAGCAGGCTCTTGGACTATGTAGGCTAACTAGAGGACACTTGGTCGAGCTAGGTTAACTAGTGGGCCCTTGGACTATGTAGGTTAACTAGCCAATACTTGGACGATCTATGTTAACTAGCGGGCACTTGGACTATCAAAGTTAACAAGCGATCCCTTGGACTATGTAGGTTAACTAGCGGGCCCTTGGACTATCTAGGTTACCTAGATAGCACTTGGACTATATAGGTTCCCTAGCGGGCACTTGGACTATCTATGTTAACGAACGGGCACTTGGACTATGCAGGTAACCTAGCGGGCACTTGGACTGTCTAGGTTACATAGCGGGCACTTGGACTGTCTAGGTTACATAGCGGGCACTTTGACTTCTAGGTTAACAAACGGGCACTTGGACTATGTAGGATGCCTAGAGGGCACTTGGACTATCTAGGTTAGGTAACGGTCACTTGGACTATCTAGGTTACCTAGCGGGAACTTGGACTATCTAGGTTGCCTAGCAGGCACTTGGATTATGAAGGATCCCTAGCGGGCACTTTGACTAGCTAGGTTACCTAGTGGGCACTTGGACTATGTACGTCCCCTAGTGGGCACTTGGACTATCTAGGTTAACTAACGCGCACTAGGACTATCTAGGTTAACTAGCGGACAGTTGGACTATCTAGGTTACCTAGCGGCCACTTGGACTATGTAGGTTAACTAGCGGACACTTGCACGATCTAGGTTAACTAGCGGGCCCTTGCACTATGTAGGTTAACTAGCGAGCCCATGGATTATGTAGGTTTACTAGCAGGCACTTGGACTATGTATGTTCCCTAGCGGGCACTTGGACTATGTATGTTCCCTACGGACACTTGAACTATGTAAGTTAACTACCGGGCACTTGGACTATCTAGGTTAAGTAGCGTGCACTTGGACTATCTAGGTTAACTAGCGGGCACTTGGACTATCTAGGTTAGCTAATGGGCACATGGACTAAGTACATCCCCTAGTGGGCACATGGACTATCTAGCTTAACTAACGGGCACTTGGACTATCTAGGTTACCTAGCAGGCACTTGGACTATGAAGGTTCCCTAGCGGGCAATTGGATTATCTAGGTTACCCAGCGGGCACTTGGACTATGTAGGTAAACTAGTGGGCCCTTGGACAATTTAGGTTAGCTAACTGGCACGTGGACTCTGTAGGTTAACGAGCAGACACTTGCATGATCTAGGTTAACTAGCGGGCTCTTGCACTATGTAGGTTAACTAGCGGGCACTTGGACGATCTAGGTTAACTAGCAGGCACTTAGACGATATAGGTTAACTAGCGGGCACTTGGATTATCTAGGTTACCTAGCGGGCACTTTGGCTATGTAGGTTCCCTAGCGGGCATTTGGACTATATAGATAACCTAGCGGGCACTTAGATTTTGTAGGTTACCTAGCGGGCACTTGGACTATCTACGTTACCTAGCTGGCACTTGAATTATCTACTTTGCCTAACGGGTTCTTGGAGTATGTAGGTTACCTAGCGGGCTGTTGGACTATCTAGGTTACCAAGCAGGCATTGGACTATCTAGGTTAACTAACGGGCACTTGGACTATGTAGGTTCCCTAGTGGGCCCTTGGACTATGTAAGTTCCCTATCAGGCACTTGGACTAGGTAGGTTCCCTAAGGGGCACTTGGTCTATCTAGGTTAACTAGCGGGCACTTAGACTATCTAGGTTAACTAGCGAGCACTTGGACTATCTAGGATAACTAGCGGACACTAGGACTATTAGGGTCCCTAGCGGGCATTTGGACTATATAGGTTACCTAGCGGGCACTTGGACTATGTAGGTTAACAAAAAGGCACTTGGACTATGTAGGTAACCTAGTGGTCACTTGAACTGTCTAGGTTACCTAGCGGGCACTTGGACGATGTAGGTTAACTAGCGGGCACTTGGACTATCTAGGTTAACTAGCGGGCCCTTGGAGGATGTAGGTTAACTAGCGGGCCCTTGGACTATGTAGGTTAACTATCGGGCCCTTGGACTATGTAAGTTAACAAGCGTGCACTTGGAAGATCTAGGTAAACTAGCGGGTACTTGGACTATGTAGGTTAACTAGCGGGCCTTTGGACTATGTAGATTAACTAGCGGCACTTGGACTATCTACGTTAACTAGCGGGCCCTTGGACTATGTAGATTCCCTAGCGGGCACTTGGACTATGTATGTTCCAGAGCGGGCACTTCGACTATGTATGTCCCCTAGTGGGCACTTGGACTATCTAGGTTAACTAACGCGCACTAGGACTATCTAGGTTAACTAGCGGGCACTTGGACTATCTAGGTTACCTAGCAGGCACTTGGATTATGAAGGATCCCTAGCGGGCAGTTGGACTATCTAGGTTACCTAGGGGGCACTTGGACTATGTAGGTTAACTAGCGGACACTTGCACGATCTAGGTTAACTAGCGGGCCCTTGCACTATGGAGGTTAACTAGCGAGCCCATGGATTATGTAGGTTTACTAGCAGGCACATGGACTATGTATGTTCCCTAGCGGGCACTTGGACTATGTATGTTCCCTACGGACACTTGAACTATGTAAGTTAACTACTGGGCACTTGGACTATCTACGTTAACTAGCGGGCCCTTGGACTATGTAGATTCCCTAGCGGGCACTTGGACTATGTATGTTCCAGAGCGGGCACTTCGACTATGTAGGTTCCCTAGCAGGCACTTGGACTATGTAGGTTCCAGAGCGGGCACTTGGACTATCTAGGTTCCCTAGCGGGCACTTGGACTATGTAGGTTAACTAGCGGACACTTGGACGATCTAGGTTAACTAGCAGGTACTTGGATTATGTAGGTTAACTAGCGGGCCCTTGGACTATGTAGATTAACTAGCAGCACTTGGACTATCTACGTTAACTAGGGGGTCTTGGACTATGTAGGTTCTCTAGCGGGCACTTGGACTATGTATGTTCCCTACCGTGCACTTGGACTATGTATGTTCCCTACGGACACTTGAACTATGTAAGGTAACTACCGGGCCCTTGGACTATGTATGTTAACTAGCGGGCCCTTGGACTACTTAGGTTAACTAGCGGACACTTGCACTATATAGGTTACCTAGCGGGCACTTGGACTATCTAGGTTACCTAGCAGACACTTGCACTATGTAGGTTACCTAGCAGGCTCTTGGACTATGTAGGCTAACTAGAGGACACTTGGACGATCTAGGTTAACTAGTGGGCCCTTGGACTATGTAGGTTAACTAGCCAGTACTTGGACGATCTAGGTTAACTAGCGGGCACTTGGACTATCAAAGTTAACAAGCGATCCCTTGGACTATGTAGGTTAACTAGCGGGCCCTTGGACTATCTAGGTTACCTAGATAGCACTTGGACTATATAGGTTCCCTAGCGGGCACTTGGACTATCTATGTTAACGAACGGGCACTTGGACTATGCAGGTAACCTAGCGGGCACTTGGACTGTCTAGGTTACATAGCGGGCACTTGGACTGTCTAGGTTACATAGCGGGCACTTTGACTTCTAGGTTAACAAACGGGCACTTGGACTATGTAGGATGCCTAGAGGGCACTTGGACTATCTAGGTTAGGTAACGGTCACTTGGACTATCTAGGTTACCTAGCGGGAACTTGGACTATCTAGGTTGCCTAGCAGGCACTTGGATTATGAAGGATCCCTAGCGGGCACTTTGACTAGCTAGGTTACCTAGTGGGCACTTGGACTATGTACGTCCCCTAGTGGGCACTTGGACTATCTAGGTTAACTAACGCGCACTAGGACTATCTAGGTTAACTAGCGGACAGTTGGACTATCTAGGTTACCTAGCGGCCACTTGGACTTTGTAGGTTAACTAGCGGACACTTGCACGATCTAGGTTAAGTAGCGGGCCCTTGCACTATGTGGGTTAACTAGCGAGCCCATGGATTATGTAGGTTTACTAGCAGGCACTTGGACTATGTATGTTCCCTAGCGGGCACTTGGACTATGTATGTTCCCTACGTTCACTTGAACTATGTAAGTTAACTACCGGGCACTTGGACTATCTAGGTTAACTAGCGGGCACTTGGACTATATAGTTTCCCTAGCGGGCACTTGGTCTATCTAGGTTAACTAGCGGGCACTTGGACTATGTAGGTTAACTAGCGAGCACTTGGACTATCTAGGTTAACAAGCGGACCTTGGACTATGTAGGTTAACTAGCGGTCCCTTGGACTATGTAGGTTAACTAGCATGCACTTGGACTATCTAGGTTAACTAGCGGGCACTTGGATGATCAATGTTAACTAGCGGGCACTTGGACTATCTAGGTTAGCTAACGGGCACTTGGACTAAGTACGTCCGCTAGTGGGCACTTGGACACTCTAGGTTAACTAACGGGCACTAGGACTATCTATGTTAACTAGCGGGCACTTGGACTATCTAGGTTACCTAGCTGGCACTAGGACTATGAAGGTTCCCTAGCGGGCACTAGGATTATCTAGGTTACCTAGCGGGCACTTGGACTATGTAGGTCAACTAGCGGGCACTTGGATTATGTAGGTTCCCTATCGGGCACTTGGACTATGTAGGTTAACTAGCGGGCACTTGGACTATGTAGGTCCCCTATGGGGCACTTGGAAAATGTAGGTTAACTAGGGGGCACTAGGACTATGTAGGTTACCTAGCGGGCCCTTAGACTATCTAGGTTACCTAGCGGGCATTTGGACTATGTAGGCTCCCTAGCGGTTATTTGGACTATATAGATTACTTAGCGGGCACTTTGACTTTGTAGGTTACCTAGCGGGCACTTGGACTATCTAGGATACCTGGCAGGCACTTGAACTATCTACATTACCTAGCGGGTACTTGGAGTATGTAGGTTACCTACCGGGCTGTTGGACTATCTAGGTTACCTAGCGGGCACTTGGACTATGTACGTTTCGTAGCGGGTAATTGGACTAGATAGGTTCCCTAGCGGGCACTTGGACTATCTAGGTTAACTAGCGAGCACTTGGACTATCTAGGTTAACTAGCGGGCATTTGGACTATTAGGGCCCCTAGCGGGCATTTGGACTATATTGGTTACCTAGCGGGCACTTGGACTATGTAGGTTAACGAACGGGCACTTGGACTATGTAGGTAACCTAGTGGTCATTTGAAATGTCTAGGTTACCTCGCGGGCACTTGGACTATGTAGGTTAACTAGCGGGCACTTGGACTATCTAGGTAAACTAGCGGGCCCTTGGACTATGTAGGTTAACTAGCGGGCCCTTGGACTATGTAGTTTACCAAGTGGCAATTGGACGTCTAGGTTAACTAGCGGGTACTTGGAATATGTAGGTTAACTAGCGGGCACTTGGACAATGTAGGTTAACTAGCGGGCACTTGGACTATCTAGGTTAACTAGCGGGCCCTTGGACGATGTAGGTTAACTTGCGGGCCCTTGGACTATGTAGGTTAACTAGCGGGCCCTTGGACTATGTAGGTTAACAAGCGTGCACTTGGAAGATCTAGGTAAACTAGCGGGTACTTGGACTATGTAGGTTAACTAGCGGGCCTTTGTACTATGTAGATTAACTAGCGGCACTTGGACTATCTACGTTAACTAGCGGGCCCTTGGACTATGTAGATTCCCTAGCGGGCACTTGGACTATGTATGTTCCAGAGCGGGCACTTCGACTATGTAGGTTCCCTAGCAGGCACTTGGACTATGTAGGTTCCAGAGCGGGCACTTGGACTATCTAGGTTCCCTAGCGGGCACTTGGACTATGTAGGTTAACTAGCGGACACTTGGTCGATCTAGGTTAACTACAGGTACTTGGATTATGTAGGTTAACTAGCGGGCCCTTGGACTATGTAGATTAACTAGCAGCACTTCGACTATCTACGTTAACTAGGGGGCCTTGGACTATGTAGATTCTCTAGCGGGCACTTGGACTAAGTAGGTTCTCTAGCGGGCACTTGGACTATGTATGTTCCCTACCGGGCAATTGGACTATGTATGTTCCCTACGGACACTTGAACTATGTAAGCTAACTACCGGGCCCTTGGACTATGTATGTTAACTAGTGGGCCCTTGGACTACTTAGGTTAACTAGCGGACACTTGCACTATATAGGTTACCTAGCGGGCACTTGGACTATCTAGGTTACCTAGCAGAGACTTGCACTATGTAGGTTACCTAGCGGGCTCTTGGACTATGTAGGCTAACTAGAGGACACTTGGACGATCTAGGTTAACTAGTGGGCCCTTGGACGATGTAGGTTAACTAGCGGGCCCTTGGACGATCTAGGTTAACTAGCGGGCACTTGGACTATCAAAGTTAACAAGCGATCCCTTGGACTATGTAGGTTAACTAGCGGGCCCTTGGACTATCTAGGTTACCTAGATAGCACTTGGACTATATAGGTTCCCTAGCGGGCACTTGGACTATCTATGTTAACGAACAGGCACTTGGACTATGCAGGTAACCTAGCGGGCACTTGGACTATGTAGGTTAACTAGCGGACACTTGGACGATCTAGGTTAACTAGCAGGTACTTGGATTATGTAGGTTAACTAGCGGGCCCTTGGACTATGTAGATTAACTAGCAGCACTTGGACTATCTACGTTAACTAGGGGGTCTTGGACTATGTAGGTTCTCTAGCGGGCACTTGGACTATGTATGTTCCCTACCGTGCACTTGGACTATGTATGTTCCCTACGGACACTTGAACTATGTAAGGTAACTACCGGGCCCTTGGACTATGTATGTTAACTAGCGGGCCCTTGGACTACTTAGGTTAACTAGCGGACACTTGCACTATATAGGTTACCTAGCGGGCACTTGGACTATCTAGGTTACCTAGCAGACACTTGCACTATGTAGGTTACCTAGCAGGCTCTTGGACTATGTAGGCTAACTAGAGGACACTTGGACGATCTAGGTTAACTAGTGGGCCCTTGGACTATGTAGGTTAACTAGCCAGTACTTGGACGATCTAGGTTAACTAGCGGGCACTTGGACTATCAAAGTTAACAAGCGATCCCTTGGACTATGTAGGTTAACTAGCGGGCCCTTGGACTATCTAGGTTACCTAGATAGCACTTGGACTATATAGGTTCCCTAGCGGGCACTTGGACTATCTATGTTAACGAACGGGCACTTGGACTATGCAGGTAACCTAGCGGGCACTTGGACTGTCTAGGTTACATAGCGGGCACTTGGACTGTCTAGGTTACATAGCGGGCACTTTGACTTCTAGGTTAACAAACGGGCACTTGGACTATGTAGGATGCCTAGAGGGCACTTGGACTATCTAGGTTAGGTAACGGTCACTTGGACTATCTAGGTTACCTAGCGGGAACTTGGACTATCTAGGTTGCCTAGCAGGCACTTGGATTATGAAGGATCCCTAGCGGGCACTTTGACTAGCTAGGTTACCTAGTGGGCACTTGGACTATGTACGTCCCCTAGTGGGCACTTGGACTATCTAGGTTAACTAACGCGCACTAGGACTATCTAGGTTAACTAGCGGACAGTTGGACTATCTAGGTTACCTAGCGGCCACTTGGACTTTGTAGGTTAACTAGCGGACACTTGCACGATCTAGGTTAAGTAGCGGGCCCTTGCACTATGTGGGTTAACTAGCGAGCCCATGGATTATGTAGGTTTACTAGCAGGCACTTGGACTATGTATGTTCCCTAGCGGGCACTTGGACTATGTATGTTCCCTACGTTCACTTGAACTATGTAAGTTAACTACCGGGCACTTGGACTATCTAGGTTAACTAGCGGGCACTTGGACTATATAGTTTCCCTAGCGGGCACTTGGTCTATCTAGGTTAACTAGCGGGCACTTGGACTATGTAGGTTAACTAGCGAGCACTTGGACTATCTAGGTTAACAAGCGGACCTTGGACTATGTAGGTTAACTAGCGGTCCCTTGGACTATGTAGGTTAACTAGCATGCACTTGGACTATCTAGGTTAACTAGCGGGCACTTGGATGATCAATGTTAACTAGCGGGCACTTGGACTATCTAGGTTAGCTAACGGGCACTTGGACTAAGTACGTCCGCTAGTGGGCACTTGGACACTCTAGGTTAACTAACGGGCACTAGGACTATCTATGTTAACTAGCGGGCACTTGGACTATCTAGGTTACCTAGCTGGCACTAGGACTATGAAGGTTCCCTAGCGGGCACTAGGATTATCTAGGTTACCTAGCGGGCACTTGGACTATGTAGGTCAACTAGCGGGCACTTGGATTATGTAGGTTCCCTATCGGGCACTTGGACTATGTAGGTTAACTAGCGGGCACTTGGACTATGTAGGTCCCCTATGGGGCACTTGGAAAATGTAGGTTAACTAGGGGGCACTAGGACTATGTAGGTTACCTAGCGGGCCCTTAGACTATCTAGGTTACCTAGCGGGCATTTGGACTATGTAGGCTCCCTAGCGGTTATTTGGACTATATAGATTACTTAGCGGGCACTTTGACTTTGTAGGTTACCTAGCGGGCACTTGGACTATCTAGGATACCTGGCAGGCACTTGAACTATCTACATTACCTAGCGGGTACTTGGAGTATGTAGGTTACCTACCGGGCTGTTGGACTATCTAGGTTACCTAGCGGGCACTTGGACTATGTACGTTTCGTAGCGGGTAATTGGACTAGATAGGTTCCCTAGCGGGCACTTGGACTATCTAGGTTAACTAGCGAGCACTTGGACTATCTAGGTTAACTAGCGGGCATTTGGACTATTAGGGCCCCTAGCGGGCATTTGGACTATATTGGTTACCTAGCGGGCACTTGGACTATGTAGGTTAACGAACGGGCACTTGGACTATGTAGGTAACCTAGTGGTCATTTGAAATGTCTAGGTTACCTCGCGGGCACTTGGACTATGTAGGTTAACTAGCGGGCACTTGGACTATCTAGGTAAACTAGCGGGCCCTTGGACTATGTAGGTTAACTAGCGGGCCCTTGGACTATGTAGTTTACCAAGTGGCAATTGGACGTCTAGGTTAACTAGCGGGTACTTGGAATATGTAGGTTAACTAGCGGGCACTTGGACAATGTAGGTTAACTAGCGGGCACTTGGACTATCTAGGTTAACTAGCGGGCCCTTGGACGATGTAGGTTAACTTGCGGGCCCTTGGACTATGTAGGTTAACTAGCGGGCCCTTGGACTATGTAGGTTAACAAGCGTGCACTTGGAAGATCTAGGTAAACTAGCGGGTACTTGGACTATGTAGGTTAACTAGCGGGCCTTTGTACTATGTAGATTAACTAGCGGCACTTGGACTATCTACGTTAACTAGCGGGCCCTTGGACTATGTAGATTCCCTAGCGGGCACTTGGACTATGTATGTTCCAGAGCGGGCACTTCGACTATGTAGGTTCCCTAGCAGGCACTTGGACTATGTAGGTTCCAGAGCGGGCACTTGGACTATCTAGGTTCCCTAGCGGGCACTTGGACTATGTAGGTTAACTAGCGGACACTTGGTCGATCTAGGTTAACTACAGGTACTTGGATTATGTAGGTTAACTAGCGGGCCCTTGGACTATGTAGATTAACTAGCAGCACTTCGACTATCTACGTTAACTAGGGGGCCTTGGACTATGTAGATTCTCTAGCGGGCACTTGGACTAAGTAGGTTCTCTAGCGGGCACTTGGACTATGTATGTTCCCTACCGGGCAATTGGACTATGTATGTTCCCTACGGACACTTGAACTATGTAAGCTAACTACCGGGCCCTTGGACTATGTATGTTAACTAGTGGGCCCTTGGACTACTTAGGTTAACTAGCGGACACTTGCACTATATAGGTTACCTAGCGGGCACTTGGACTATCTAGGTTACCTAGCAGAGACTTGCACTATGTAGGTTACCTAGCGGGCTCTTGGACTATGTAGGCTAACTAGAGGACACTTGGACGATCTAGGTTAACTAGTGGGCCCTTGGACGATGTAGGTTAACTAGCGGGCCCTTGGACGATCTAGGTTAACTAGCGGGCACTTGGACTATCAAAGTTAACAAGCGATCCCTTGGACTATGTAGGTTAACTAGCGGGCCCTTGGACTATCTAGGTTACCTAGATAGCACTTGGACTATATAGGTTCCCTAGCGGGCACTTGGACTATCTATGTTAACGAACAGGCACTTGGACTATGCAGGTAACCTAGCGGGCACTTGGACTGTCTAGGTTACATAGCGGGCACTTGGACTGTCTAGGTTACATAGCGGGCACTTTGACTTCTAGGTTAACCAACGGGCACTTGGACTATGTAGGTTGCCTAGAGGGCACTTGGACTATCTAGGTTAGGTAACGGGCACTTGGACTATCTAGGTTACCTAGCGGGAACTTGGACTATCTAGGTTGCCTAGCAGGCACTTGGATTATGAAGGATCCCTAGCGGGCACTTTGACTATCTAGGTTACCTAGCGGGCACTTGGACTATGTACGTCCCCTAGTGGGCACTTGGACTATCTAGGTTAACTAACGCGCACTAGGACTATCTAGGTTAACTAGCGGGCACTTGGACTATCTAGATTACCTAGCAGGCACTTGGATTATGAAGGATCCCTAGCGGGCAGTTGGACTATCTAGGTTACCTAGCGGCCACTTGGACTATGTAGGTTAACTAGCGGACACTTGCATGATCTAGGTTAACTAGCGGGCCCTTGCACTATGTAGGTTAACTAGCGAGCCCATGGATTATGTAGGTTTACTAGCAGGCACTTGGACTATGTATGTTCCCTAGCGGTCACTTGGACTATGTATGTTCCCTACGGACACTTGAACTATGTAAGTTAACTACCGGGCACTTGGACTATCTAAGTTAACTAGCGGGCACTTGGACTATGTAGTTTCCCTAGCGGGCATTTGGAATATTTAGGTTACCAAGCGGGCACTTGGACTATGTAGGTTACCTAGCGAGCACTTGGACTATCTAGGTTACCTAGCAGGCACTTTGACTATCTAGGTTAACTAACGGGCACTTGGACTATGTAGGTTGCCTAGCGGGCACTTGGACTATGTAGGTTCCCTAGCGGGCACTTGGATTATGTAGGTTAACTAGCGGGCACTTGGACTATCTAGGTTAACTAGCGGTCCCTTGGACTATGTAGGTTAACTAGCATGCACTTGGACTATCTAGGTTAACTAGCGGGCACTTGGATGATCAATGTTAACTAGCGGGCACTTGGACTATCTAGGTTAGCTAACGGGCACTTGGACTAAGTACGTCCGCTAGTGGGCACTTGGACACTCTAGGTTAACTAACGGGCACTAGGACTATCTATGTTAACTAGCGGGCACTTGGACTATCTAGGTTACCTAGCTGGCACTAGGACTATGAAGGTTCCCTAGCGGGCACTAGGATTATCTAGGTTACCTAGCGGGCACTTGGACTATGTAGGTCAACTAGCGGGCACTTGGATTATGTAGGTTCCCTATCGGGCACTTGGACTATGTAGGTTAACTAGCGGGCACTTGGACTATGTAGGTCCCCTATGGGGCACTTGGAAAATGTAGGTTAACTAGGGGGCACTAGGACTATGTAGGTTACCTAGCGGGCCCTTAGACTATCTAGGTTACCTAGCGGGCATTTGGACTATGTAGGCTCCCTAGCGGTTATTTGGACTATATAGATTACTTAGCGGGCACTTTGACTTTGTAGGTTACCTAGCGGGCACTTGGACTATCTAGGATACCTGGCAGGCACTTGAACTATCTACATTACCTAGCGGGTACTTGGAGTATGTAGGTTACCTACCGGGCTGTTGGACTATCTAGGTTACCTAGCGGGCACTTGGACTATGTACGTTTCGTAGCGGGTAATTGGACTAGATAGGTTCCCTAGCGGGCACTTGGACTATCTAGGTTAACTAGCGAGCACTTGGACTATCTAGGTTAACTAGCGGGCATTTGGACTATTAGGGCCCCTAGCGGGCATTTGGACTATATTGGTTACCTAGCGGGCACTTGGACTATGTAGGTTAACGAACGGGCACTTGGACTATGTAGGTAACCTAGTGGTCATTTGAAATGTCTAGGTTACCTCGCGGGCACTTGGACTATGTAGGTTAACTAGCGGGCACTTGGACTATCTAGGTAAACTAGCGGGCCCTTGGACTATGTAGGTTAACTAGCGGGCCCTTGGACTATGTAGTTTACCAAGTGGCAATTGGACGTCTAGGTTAACTAGCGGGTACTTGGAATATGTAGGTTAACTAGCGGGCACTTGGACAATGTAGGTTAACTAGCGGGCACTTGGACTATCTAGGTTAACTAGCGGGCCCTTGGACGATGTAGGTTAACTTGCGGGCCCTTGGACTATGTAGGTTAACTAGCGGGCCCTTGGACTATGTAGGTTAACAAGCGTGCACTTGGAAGATCTAGGTAAACTAGCGGGTACTTGGACTATGTAGGTTAACTAGCGGGCCTTTGTACTATGTAGATTAACTAGCGGCACTTGGACTATCTACGTTAACTAGCGGGCCCTTGGACTATGTAGATTCCCTAGCGGGCACTTGGACTATGTATGTTCCAGAGCGGGCACTTCGACTATGTAGGTTCCCTAGCAGGCACTTGGACTATGTAGGTTCCAGAGCGGGCACTTGGACTATCTAGGTTCCCTAGTGGGCACTTGGACTATGTAGGTTAACTAGCGGACACTTGGTCGATCTAGGTTAACTAGCAGGTACTTGGATTATGTAGGTTAACTAGCGGGCCCTTGGACTATGTAGATTAACTAGCAGCACTTGGACTATCTACGTTAACTAGGGGGCCTTGGACTATGTAGATTCTCTAGCGGGCACTTGGACTAAGTAGGTTCTCTAGCGGGCACTTGGACTATGTATGTTCCCTACGGACACTTGAACTATGTAAGTTAACTACCGGGCCCTTGGACTATGTATGTTAACTAGCGGGCCCTTGGACTACTTAGGTTAACTAGCGGACACTTGCACTATATAGGTTACCTAGCGGGCACTTGGACTATCTAGGTTACCTAGCAGAGACTTGCACTATGTAGGTTACCTAGCGGGCTCTTGGACTATGTAGGCTAACTAGAGGACACTTGGACGATCTATGTTAACTAGTGGGCCCTTGGACGATGTAGGTTAACTAGCGGGCCCTTGGACGATCTAGGTTAACTAGCGGGCACTTGGACTATCAAAGTTAACAAGCGATCCCTTGGACTATGTAGGTTAACTAGCGGGCCTTTGGACTATCTAGGTTACCTAGATAGCACTTGGACTATATAGGTTCCCTAGCGGGCACTTGGACTATCTATGTTAACGAACAGTCACTTGGACTATGCAGGTAACCTAGCGGGCACTTGGACTGTCTAGGTTACATAGCGGGCACTTGGACTGTCTAGGTTACATAGCGGGCACTTTGACTTCTAGGTTAACAAACGGGCACTTGGACTATGTAGGTTGCCTAGAGGGCACTTGGACTATCTAGGTTAGGTAACGGGCACTTGGACTATCTAGGTTACCTAGCGGGAACTTGGACTATCTAGGTTGCCTAGCAGGCACTTGGATTATGAAGGATCCCTAGCGGGCACTTTGACTATCTAGGTTACCTAGCGGGCACTTGGACTATGTACGTCCCCTAGTGGGCACTTGGACTATCTAGGTTAGGTAACGCGCACTAGGACTATCTAGGTTAACTAGCGGGCACTTGGACTATCTAGATTACCTAGCAGGCACTTGGATTATGAAGGATCCCTAGCGGGCAGTTGGACTATCTAGGTTACCTAGCGGCCACTTGGACTATGTAGGTTAACTAGCGGACACTTGCATGATCTAGGTTAACTAGCGGGCCCTTGCACTATGTAGGTTAACTAGCGAGCCCATGGATTATGTAGGTTTACTAGCAGGCACTTGGACTATGTATGTTCCCTAGCGGTCACTTGGACTATGTATGTTCCCTACGGACACTTGAACTATGTAAGTTAACTACCGGGCACTTGGACTATCTAGGTTAACTAGCGGGCACTTGGACTATGTAGTTTCCCTAGCGGGCATTTGGAATATTTAGGTTACCAAGCGGGCACTTGGACTATGTAGGTTACCTAGCGAGCACTTGGACTATCTAGGTTACCTAGCAGGCACTTTGACTATCTAGGTTAACTAACGGGCACTTGGACTATGTAGGTTGCCTAGCGGGCACTTGGACTATGTAGGTTCCCTAGCGGGCACTTGGATTATGTAGGTTAAGTATCGGGCACTTGGACTATCTAGGTTAACTAGCGGTCCCTTGGACTATGTAGGTTAACTAGCATGCACTTGGACTATCTAGGTTAACTAGCGGGCACTTGGATGATCAATGTTAACTAGCGGGCACTTGGACTATCTAGGTTAGCTAACGGGCACTTGGACTAAGTACGTCCGCTAGTGGGCACATGGACACTCTAGGTTAACTAACGGGCACTAGGACTATCTATGTTAACTAGCGGGCACTTGGACTATCTAGGTTACCTAGCTGGCACTAGGACTATGAAGGTTCCCTAGCGGGCACTAGGATTATCTAGGTTACCTAGCGGGCACTTGGACTATGTAGGTCAACTAGCGGGCACTTGGATTATGTAGGTTCCCTATCGGGCATTTGGACTATGTAGGTTATCTAGCGGGCACTTGGACTATGTAGGTCCCCTATGGGGCACTTGGAAAATGTAGGTTAACTAGGGGGCACTAGGACTATGTAGGTTACCTAGCGGGCCCTTAGACTATCTAGGTTACCTAGCGGGCATTTGGACTATGTAGGCTCCCTAGCGGTTATTTGGACTATATAGATTACTTAGCGGGCACTTTGACTTTGTAGGTTACCTAGCGGGCACTTGGACTATCTAGGATACCTGGCAGGCACTTGAACTATCTACATTACCTAGCGGGTACTTGGAGTATGTAGGTTACCTACCGGGCTGTTGGACTATCTAGGTTACCTAGCGGGCACTTGGACTATGTACGTTTCGTAGCGGGTAATTGGACTAGATAGGTTCCCTAGCGGGCACTTGGACTATCTAGGTTAACTAGCGAGCACTTGGACTATCTAGGTTAACTAGCGGGCATTTGGACTATTAGGGCCCCTAGCGGGCATTTGGACTATATTGGTTACCTAGCGGGCACTTGGACTATGTAGGTTAACGAACGGGCACTTGGACTATGTAGGTAACCTAGTGGTCATTTGAAATGTCTAGGTTACCTCGCGGGCACTTGGACTATGTAGGTTAACTAGCGGGCACTTGGACTATCTAGGTAAACTAGCGGGCCCTTGGACTATGTAGGTTAACTAGCGGGCCCTTGGACTATGTAGTTTACCAAGTGGCAATTGGACGTCTAGGTTAACTAGCGGGTACTTGGAATATGTAGGTTAACTAGCGGGCACTTGGACAATGTAGGTTAACTAGCGGGCACTTGGACTATCTAGGTTAACTAGCGGGCCCTTGGACGATGTAGGTTAACTTGCGGGCCCTTGGACTATGTAGGTTAACTAGCGGGCCCTTGGACTATGTAGGTTAACAAGCGTGCACTTGGAAGATCTAGGTAAACTAGCGGGTACTTGGACTATGTAGGTTAACTAGCGGGCCTTTGTACTATGTAGATTAACTAGCGGCACTTGGACTATCTACGTTAACTAGCGGGCCCTTGGACTATGTAGATTCCCTAGCGGGCACTTGGACTATGTATGTTCCAGAGCGGGCACTTCGACTATGTAGGTTCCCTAGCAGGCACTTGGACTATGTAGGTTCCAGAGCGGGCACTTGGACTATCTAGGTTCCCTAGCGGGCACTTGGACTATGTAGGTTAACTAGCGGACACTTGGTCGATCTAGGTTAACTAGCAGGTACTTGGATTATGTAGGTTAACTAGCGGGCCCTTGGACTATGTAGATTAACTAGCAGCACTTGGACTATCTACGTTAACTAGGGGGCCTTGGACTATGTAGATTCTCTAGCGGGCACTTGGACTAAGTAGGTTCTCTAGCGGGCACTTGGACTATGTATGTTCCCTACCGGGCACTTGGACTATGTATGTTCCCTACGGACACTTGAACTATGTAAGTTAACTACCGGGCCCTTGGACTATGTATGTTAACTAGCGGGCCCTTGGACTACTTAGGTTAACTAGCGGACACTTGCACTATATAGGTTACCTAGCGGGCACTTGGACTATCTAGGTTACCTAGCAGACACTTGCACTATGTAGGTTACCTAGCGGGCTCTTGGACTATGTAGGCTAACTAGAGGACACTTGGACGATCTATGTTAACTAGTGGGCCCTTGGACGATGTAGGTTAACTAGCGGGCCCTTGGACGATCTAGGTTAACTAGCGGGCACTTGGACTATCAAAGTTAACAAGCGATCCCTTGGACTATGTAGGTTAACTAGCGGGCCTTTGGACTATCTAGGTTACCTAGATAGCACTTGGACTATATAGGTTCCCTAGCGGGCACTTGGACTATCTATGTTAACGAACAGGCACTTGGACTATGCAGGTAACCTAGCGGGCACTTGGACTGTCTAGGTTACATAGCGGGCACTTGGACTGTCTAGGTTACATATCGGGCACTTTGACTTCTAGGTTAACAAACGGGCACTTGGACTATGTAGGTTGCCTAGAGGGCACTTGGACTATCTAGGTTAGGTAACGGGCACTTGGACTATCTAGGTTACCTAGCGGGAACTTGGACTATCTAGGTTGCCTAGCAGGCACTTGGATTATGAAGGATCCCTAGCGGGCACTTTGACTATCTAGGTTACCTAGCGGGCACTTGGACTATGTACGTCCCCTAGTGGGCACTTGGACTATCTAGGTTAACTAACGCGCACTAGGACTATCTAGGTTAACTAGCGGGCACTTGGACTATCTAGATTACCTAGCAGGCACTTGGATTATGAAGGATCCCTAGCGGGCAGTTGGACTATCTAGGTTACCTAGCGGCCACTTGGACTATGTAGGTTAACTAGCGGACACTTGCATGATCTAGGTTAACTAGCGGGCCCTTGCACTATGTAGGTTAACTAGCGAGCCCATGGATTATGTAGGTTTACTAGCAGGCACTTGGACTATGTATGTTCCCTAGCGGTCACTTGGACTATGTATGTTCCCTACGGACACTTGAACTATGTAAGTTAACTACCGGGCACTTGGACTATCTAGGTTAACTAGCGGGCACTTGGACTATGTAGTTTCCCTAGCGGGCATTTGGAATATTTAGGTTACCAAGCGGGCACTTGGACTATGTAGGTTACCTAGCGAGCACTTGGACTATCTAGGTTACCTAGCAGGCACTTTGACTATCTAGGTTAACTAACGGGCACTTGGACTATGTAGGTTGCCTAGCGGGCACTTGGACTATGTAGGTTCCCTAGCGGGCACTTGGATTATGTAGGTTAACTAGCGGGCACTTGGACTATCTAGGTTAACTAGCGGTCCCTTGGACTATGTAGGTTAACTAGCATGCACTTGGACTATCTAGGTTAACTAGCGGGCACTTGGATGATCAATGTTAACTAGCGGGCACTTGGACTATCTAGGTTAGCTAACGGGCACTTGGACTAAGTACGTCCGCTAGTGGGCACTTGGACACTCTAGGTTAACTAACGGGCACTAGGACTATCTATGTTAACTAGCGGGCACTTGGACTATCTAGGTTACCTAGCTGGCACTAGGACTATGAAGGTTCCCTAGCGGGCACTAGGATTATCTAGGTTACCTAGCGGGCACTTGGACTATGTAGGTCAACTAGCGGGCACTTGGATTATGTAGGTTCCCTATCGGGCACTTGGACTATGTAGGTTAACTAGCGGGCACTTGGACTATGTAGGTCCCCTATGGGGCACTTGGAAAATGTAGGTTAACTAGGGGGCACTAGGACTATGTAGGTTACCTAGCGGGCCCTTAGACTATCTAGGTTACCTAGCGGGCATTTGGACTATGTAGGCTCCCTAGCGGTTATTTGGACTATATAGATTACTTAGCGGGCACTTTGACTTTGTAGGTTACCTAGCGGGCACTTGGACTATCTAGGATACCTGGCAGGCACTTGAACTATCTACATTACCTAGCGGGTACTTGGAGTATGTAGGTTACCTACCGGGCTGTTGGACTATCTAGGTTACCTAGCGGGCACTTGGACTATGTACGTTTCGTAGCGGGTAATTGGACTAGATAGGTTCCCTAGCGGGCACTTGGACTATCTAGGTTAACTAGCGAGCACTTGGACTATCTAGGTTAACTAGCGGGCATTTGGACTATTAGGGCCCCTAGCGGGCATTTGGACTATATTGGTTACCTAGCGGGCACTTGGACTATGTAGGTTAACGAACGGGCACTTGGACTATGTAGGTAACCTAGTGGTCATTTGAAATGTCTAGGTTACCTCGCGGGCACTTGGACTATGTAGGTTAACTAGCGGGCACTTGGACTATCTAGGTAAACTAGCGGGCCCTTGGACTATGTAGGTTAACTAGCGGGCCCTTGGACTATGTAGTTTACCAAGTGGCAATTGGACGTCTAGGTTAACTAGCGGGTACTTGGAATATGTAGGTTAACTAGCGGGCACTTGGACAATGTAGGTTAACTAGCGGGCACTTGGACTATCTAGGTTAACTAGCGGGCCCTTGGACGATGTAGGTTAACTTGCGGGCCCTTGGACTATGTAGGTTAACTAGCGGGCCCTTGGACTATGTAGGTTAACAAGCGTGCACTTGGAAGATCTAGGTAAACTAGCGGGTACTTGGACTATGTAGGTTAACTAGCGGGCCTTTGTACTATGTAGATTAACTAGCGGCACTTGGACTATCTACGTTAACTAGCGGGCCCTTGGACTATGTAGATTCCCTAGCGGGCACTTGGACTATGTATGTTCCAGAGCGGGCACTTCGACTATGTAGGTTCCCTAGCAGGCACTTGGACTATGTAGGTTCCAGAGCGGGCACTTGGACTATCTAGGTTCCCTAGTGGGCACTTGGACTATGTAGGTTAACTAGCGGACACTTGGTCGATCTAGGTTAACTAGCAGGTACTTGGATTATGTAGGTTAACTAGCGGGCCCTTGGACTATGTAGATTAACTAGCAGCACTTGGACTATCTACGTTAACTAGGGGGCCTTGGACTATGTAGATTCTCTAGCGGGCACTTGGACTAAGTAGGTTCTCTAGCGGGCACTTGGACTATGTATGTTCCCTACCGGGCACTTGGACTATGTATGTTCCCTACGGACACTTGAACTATGTAAGTTAACTACCGGGCCCTTGGACTATGTATGTTAACTAGCGGGCCCTTGGACTACTTAGGTTAACTAGCGGACACTTGCACTATATAGGTTACCTAGCGGGCACTTGGACTATCTAGGTTACCTAGCAGAGACTTGCACTATGTAGGTTACCTAGCGGGCTCTTGGACTATGTAGGCTAACTAGAGGACACTTGGACGATCTATGTTAACTAGTGGGCCCTTGGACGATGTAGGTTAACTAGCGGGCCCTTGGACGATCTAGGTTAACTAGCGGGCACTTGGACTATCAAAGTTAACAAGCGATCCCTTGGACTATGTAGGTTAACTAGCGGGCCTTTGGACTATCTAGGTTACCTAGATAGCACTTGGACTATATAGGTTCCCTAGCGGGCACTTGGACTATCTATGTTAACGAACAGGCACTTGGACTATGCAGGTCACCTAGCGGGCACTTGGACTGTCTAGGTTACATAGCGGGCACTTGGACTGTCTAGGTTACATAGCGGGCACTTTGACTTCTAGGTTAACAAACGGGCACTTGGACTATGTAGGTTGCCTAGAGGGCACTTGGACTATCTAGGTTAGGTAACGGGCACTTGGACTATCTAGGTTACCTAGCGGGAACTTGGACTATCTAGGTTGCCTAGCAGGCACTTGGATTATGAAGGATCCCTAGCGGGCACTTTGACTATCTAGGTTACCTAGCGGGCACTTGGACTATGTACGTCCCCTAGTGGGCACTTGGACTATCTAGGTTAACTAACGCGCACTAGGACTATCTAGGTTAACTAGCGGGCACTTGGACTATCTAGATTACCTAGCAGGCACTTGGATTATGAAGGATCCCTAGCGGGCAGTTGGACTATCTAGGTTACCTAGCGGCCACTTGGACTATGTAGGTTAACTAGCGGACACTTGCATGATCTAGGTTAACTAGCGGGCCCTTGCACTATGTAGGTTAACTAGCGAGCCCATGGATTATGTAGGTTTACTAGCAGGCACTTGGACTATGTATGTTCCCTAGCGGTCACTTGGACTATGTATGTTCCCTACGGACACTTGAACTATGTAAGTTAACTACCGGGCACTTGGACTATCTAGGTTAACTAGCGGGCACTTGGACTATGTAGTTTCCCTAGCGGGCATTTGGAATATTTAGGTTACCAAGCGGGCACTTGGACTATGTAGGTTACCTAGCGAGCACTTGGACTATCTAGGTTACCTAGCAGGCACTTTGACTATCTAGGTTAACTAACGGGCACTTGGACTATGTAGGTTGCCTAGCGGGCACTTGGACTATGTAGGTTCCCTAGCGGGCACTTGGATTATGTAGGTTAAGTATCGGGCACTTGGACTATCTAGGTTAACTAGCGGTCCCTTGGACTATGTAGGTTAACTAGCATGCACTTGGACTATCTAGGTTAACTAGCGGGCACTTGGATGATCAATGTTAACTAGCGGGCACTTGGACTATCTAGGTTAGCTAACGGGCACTTGGACTAAGTACGTCCGCTAGTGGGCACATGGACACTCTAGGTTAACTAACGGGCACTAGGACTATCTATGTTAACTAGCGGGCACTTGGACTATCTAGGTTACCTAGCTGGCACTAGGACTATGAAGGTTCCCTAGCGGGCACTAGGATTATCTAGGTTACCTAGCGGGCACTTGGACTATGTAGGTCAACTAGCGGGCACTTGGATTATGTAGGTTCCCTATCGGGCATTTGGACTATGTAGGTTATCTAGCGGGCACTTGGACTATGTAGGTCCCCTATGGGGCACTTGGAAAATGTAGGTTAACTAGGGGGCACTAGGACTATGTAGGTTACCTAGCGGGCCCTTAGACTATCTAGGTTACCTAGCGGGCATTTGGACTATGTAGGCTCCCTAGCGGTTATTTGGACTATATAGATTACTTAGCGGGCACTTTGACTTTGTAGGTTACCTAGCGGGCACTTGGACTATCTAGGATACCTGGCAGGCACTTGAACTATCTACATTACCTAGCGGGTACTTGGAGTATGTAGGTTACCTACCGGGCTGTTGGACTATCTAGGTTACCTAGCGGGCACTTGGACTATGTACGTTTCGTAGCGGGTAATTGGACTAGATAGGTTCCCTAGCGGGCACTTGGACTATCTAGGTTAACTAGCGAGCACTTGGACTATCTAGGTTAACTAGCGGGCATTTGGACTATTAGGGCCCCTAGCGGGCATTTGGACTATATTGGTTACCTAGCGGGCACTTGGACTATGTAGGTTAACGAACGGGCACTTGGACTATGTAGGTAACCTAGTGGTCATTTGAAATGTCTAGGTTACCTCGCGGGCACTTGGACTATGTAGGTTAACTAGCGGGCACTTGGACTATCTAGGTAAACTAGCGGGCCCTTGGACTATGTAGGTTAACTAGCGGGCCCTTGGACTATGTAGTTTACCAAGTGGCAATTGGACGTCTAGGTTAACTAGCGGGTACTTGGAATATGTAGGTTAACTAGCGGGCACTTGGACAATGTAGGTTAACTAGCGGGCACTTGGACTATCTAGGTTAACTAGCGGGCCCTTGGACGATGTAGGTTAACTTGCGGGCCCTTGGACTATGTAGGTTAACTAGCGGGCCCTTGGACTATGTAGGTTAACAAGCGTGCACTTGGAAGATCTAGGTAAACTAGCGGGTACTTGGACTATGTAGGTTAACTAGCGGGCCTTTGTACTATGTAGATTAACTAGCGGCACTTGGACTATCTACGTTAACTAGCGGGCCCTTGGACTATGTAGATTCCCTAGCGGGCACTTGGACTATGTATGTTCCAGAGCGGGCACTTCGACTATGTAGGTTCCCTAGCAGGCACTTGGACTATGTAGGTTCCAGAGCGGGCACTTGGACTATCTAGGTTCCCTAGTGGGCACTTGGACTATGTAGGTTAACTAGCGGACACTTGGTCGATCTAGGTTAACTAGCAGGTACTTGGATTATGTAGGTTAACTAGCGGGCCCTTGGACTATGTAGATTAACTAGCAGCACTTGGACTATCTACGTTAACTAGGGGGCCTTGGACTATGTAGATTCTCTAGCGGGCACTTGGACTAAGTAGGTTCTCTAGCGGGCACTTGGACTATGTATGTTCCCTACCGGGCACTTGGACTATGTATGTTCCCTACGGACACTTGAACTATGTAAGTTAACTACCGGGCCCTTGGACTATGTATGTTAACTAGCGGGCCCTTGGACTACTTAGGTTAACTAGCGGACACTTGCACTATATAGGTTACCTAGCGGGCACTTGGACTATCTAGGTTACCTAGCAGAGACTTGCACTATGTAGGTTACCTAGCGGGCTCTTGGACTATGTAGGCTAACTAGAGGACACTTGGACGATCTATGTTAACTAGTGGGCCCTTGGACGATGTAGGTTAACTAGCGGGCCCTTGGACGATCTAGGTTAACTAGCGGGCACTTGGACTATCAAAGTTAACAAGCGATCCCTTGGACTATGTAGGTTAACTAGCGGGCCTTTGGACTATCTAGGTTACCTAGATAGCACTTGGACTATATAGGTTCCCTAGCGGGCACTTGGACTATCTATGTTAACGAACAGGCACTTGGACTATGCAGGTCACCTAGCGGGCACTTGGACTGTCTAGGTTACATAGCGGGCACTTGGACTGTCTAGGTTACATAGCGGGCACTTTGACTTCTAGGTTAACAAACGGGCACTTGGACTATGTAGGTTGCCTAGAGGGCACTTGGACTATCTAGGTTAGGTAACGGGCACTTGGACTATCTAGGTTACCTAGCGGGAACTTGGACTATCTAGGTTGCCTAGCAGGCACTTGGATTATGAAGGATCCCTAGCGGGCACTTTGACTATCTAGGTTACCTAGCGGGCACTTGGACTATGTACGTCCCCTAGTGGGCACTTGGACTATCTAGGTTAACTAACGCGCACTAGGACTATCTAGGTTAACTAGCGGGCACTTGGACTATCTAGATTACCTAGCAGGCACTTGGATTATGAAGGATCCCTAGCGGGCAGTTGGACTATCTAGGTTACCTAGCGGCCACTTGGACTATGTAGGTTAACTAGCGGACACTTGCATGATCTAGGTTAACTAGCGGGCCCTTGCACTATGTAGGTTAACTAGCGAGCCCATGGATTATGTAGGTTTACTAGCAGGCACTTGGACTATGTATGTTCCCTAGCGGTCACTTGGACTATGTATGTTCCCTACGGACACTTGAACTATGTAAGTTAACTACCGGGCACTTGGACTATCTAGGTTAACTAGCGGGCACTTGGACTATGTAGTTTCCCTAGCGGGCATTTGGAATATTTAGGTTACCAAGCGGGCACTTGGACTATGTAGGTTACCTAGCGAGCACTTGGACTATCTAGGTTACCTAGCAGGCACTTTGACTATCTAGGTTAACTAACGGGCACTTGGACTATGTAGGTTGCCTAGCGGGCACTTGGACTATGTAGGTTCCCTAGCGGGCACTTGGATTATGTAGGTTAAGTATCGGGCACTTGGACTATCTAGGTTAACTAGCGGTCCCTTGGACTATGTAGGTTAACTAGCATGCACTTGGACTATCTAGGTTAACTAGCGGGCACTTGGATGATCAATGTTAACTAGCGGGCACTTGGACTATCTAGGTTAGCTAACGGGCACTTGGACTAAGTACGTCCGCTAGTGGGCACATGGACACTCTAGGTTAACTAACGGGCACTAGGACTATCTATGTTAACTAGCGGGCACTTGGACTATCTAGGTTACCTAGCTGGCACTAGGACTATGAAGGTTCCCTAGCGGGCACTAGGATTATCTAGGTTACCTAGCGGGCACTTGGACTATGTAGGTCAACTAGCGGGCACTTGGATTATGTAGGTTCCCTATCGGGCATTTGGACTATGTAGGTTATCTAGCGGGCACTTGGACTATGTAGGTCCCCTATGGGGCACTTGGAAAATGTAGGTTAACTAGGGGGCACTAGGACTATGTAGGTTACCTAGCGGGCCCTTAGACTATCTAGGTTACCTAGCGGGCATTTGGACTATGTAGGCTCCCTAGCGGTTATTTGGACTATATAGATTACTTAGCGGGCACTTTGACTTTGTAGGTTACCTAGCGGGCACTTGGACTATCTAGGATACCTGGCAGGCACTTGAACTATCTACATTACCTAGCGGGTACTTGGAGTATGTAGGTTACCTACCGGGCTGTTGGACTATCTAGGTTACCTAGCGGGCACTTGGACTATGTACGTTTCGTAGCGGGTAATTGGACTAGATAGGTTCCCTAGCGGGCACTTGGACTATCTAGGTTAACTAGCGAGCACTTGGACTATCTAGGTTAACTAGCGGGCATTTGGACTATTAGGGCCCCTAGCGGGCATTTGGACTATATTGGTTACCTAGCGGGCACTTGGACTATGTAGGTTAACGAACGGGCACTTGGACTATGTAGGTAACCTAGTGGTCATTTGAAATGTCTAGGTTACCTCGCGGGCACTTGGACTATGTAGGTTAACTAGCGGGCACTTGGACTATCTAGGTAAACTAGCGGGCCCTTGGACTATGTAGGTTAACTAGCGGGCCCTTGGACTATGTAGTTTACCAAGTGGCAATTGGACGTCTAGGTTAACTAGCGGGTACTTGGAATATGTAGGTTAACTAGCGGGCACTTGGACAATGTAGGTTAACTAGCGGGCACTTGGACTATCTAGGTTAACTAGCGGGCCCTTGGACGATGTAGGTTAACTTGCGGGCCCTTGGACTATGTAGGTTAACTAGCGGGCCCTTGGACTATGTAGGTTAACAAGCGTGCACTTGGAAGATCTAGGTAAACTAGCGGGTACTTGGACTATGTAGGTTAACTAGCGGGCCTTTGTACTATGTAGATTAACTAGCGGCACTTGGACTATCTACGTTAACTAGCGGGCCCTTGGACTATGTAGATTCCCTAGCGGGCACTTGGACTATGTATGTTCCAGAGCGGGCACTTCGACTATGTAGGTTCCCTAGCAGGCACTTGGACTATGTAGGTTCCAGAGCGGGCACTTGGACTATCTAGGTTCCCTAGCGGGCACTTGGACTATGTAGGTTAACTAGCGGACACTTGGTCGATCTAGGTTAACTAGCAGGTACTTGGATTATGTAGGTTAACTAGCGGGCCCTTGGACTATGTAGATTAACTAGCAGCACTTGGACTATCTACGTTAACTAGGGGGCCTTGGACTATGTAGATTCTCTAGCGGGCACTTGGACTAAGTAGGTTCTCTAGCGGGCACTTGGACTATGTATGTTCCCTACCGGGCACTTGGACTATGTATGTTCCCTACGGACACTTGAACTATGTAAGTTAACTACCGGGCCCTTGGACTATGTATGTTAACTAGCGGGCCCTTGGACTACTTAGGTTAACTAGCGGACACTTGCACTATATAGGTTACCTAGCGGGCACTTGGACTATCTAGGTTACCTAGCAGAGACTTGCACTATGTAGGTTACCTAGCGGGCTCTTGGACTATGTAGGCTAACTAGAGGACACTTGGACGATCTATGTTAACTAGTGGGCCCTTGGACGATGTAGGTTAACTAGCGGGCCCTTGGACGATCTAGGTTAACTAGCGGGCACTTGGACTATCAAAGTTAACAAGCGATCCCTTGGACTATGTAGGTTAACTAGCGGGCCTTTGGACTATCTAGGTTACCTAGATAGCACTTGGACTATATAGGTTCCCTAGCGGGCACTTGGACTATCTATGTTAACGAACAGGCACTTGGACTATGCAGGTAACCTAGCGGGCACTTGGACTGTCTAGGTTACATAGCGGGCACTTGGACTGTCTAGGTTACATATCGGGCACTTTGACTTCTAGGTTAACAAACGGGCACTTGGACTATGTAGGTTGCCTAGAGGGCACTTGGACTATCTAGGTTAGGTAACGGGCACTTGGACTATCTAGGTTACCTAGCGGGAACTTGGACTATCTAGGTTGCCTAGCAGGCACTTGGATTATGAAGGATCCCTAGCGGGCACTTTGACTATCTAGGTTACCTAGCGGGCACTTGGACTATGTACGTCCCCTAGTGGGCACTTGGACTATCTAGGTTAACTAACGCGCACTAGGACTATCTAGGTTAACTAGCGGGCACTTGGACTATCTAGATTACCTAGCAGGCACTTGGATTATGAAGGATCCCTAGCGGGCAGTTGGACTATCTAGGTTACCTAGCGGCCACTTGGACTATGTAGGTTAACTAGCGGACACTTGCATGATCTAGGTTAACTAGCGGGCCCTTGCACTATGTAGGTTAACTAGCGAGCCCATGGATTATGTAGGTTTACTAGCAGGCACTTGGACTATGTATGTTCCCTAGCGGTCACTTGGACTATGTATGTTCCCTACGGACACTTGAACTATGTAAGTTAACTACCGGGCACTTGGACTATCTAGGTTAACTAGCGGGCACTTGGACTATGTAGTTTCCCTAGCGGGCATTTGGAATATTTAGGTTACCAAGCGGGCACTTGGACTATGTAGGTTACCTAGCGAGCACTTGGACTATCTAGG
Source organism: Tenrec ecaudatus (assembly GCF_050624435.1). Taxonomy (NCBI): domain Eukaryota; kingdom Metazoa; phylum Chordata; class Mammalia; order Afrosoricida; family Tenrecidae; genus Tenrec; species Tenrec ecaudatus. The sequence goes on from NW_027457686.1 coordinate 225,630, forward strand.
TTACCTAGCAGGCACTTTGACTATCTAGGTTAACTAACGGGCACTTGGACTATGTAGGTTGCCTAGCGGGCACTTGGACTATGTAGGTTCCCTAGCGGGCACTTGGATTATGTAGGTTAACTAGCGGGCACTTGGACTATCTAGGTTAACTAGCGGTCCCTTGGACTATGTAGGTTAACTAGCATGCACTTGGACTATCTAGGTTAACTAGCGGGCACTTGGATGATCAATGTTAACTAGCGGGCACTTGGACTATCTAGGTTAGCTAACGGGCACTTGGACTAAGTACGTCCGCTAGTGGGCACTTGGACACTCTAGGTTAACTAACGGGCACTAGGACTATCTATGTTAACTAGCGGGCACTTGGACTATCTAGGTTACCTAGCTGGCACTAGGACTATGAAGGTTCCCTAGCGGGCACTAGGATTATCTAGGTTACCTAGCGGGCACTTGGACTATGTAGGTCAACTAGCGGGCACTTGGATTATGTAGGTTCCCTATCGGGCACTTGGACTATGTAGGTTAACTAGCGGGCACTTGGACTATGTAGGTCCCCTATGGGGCACTTGGAAAATGTAGGTTAACTAGGGGGCACTAGGACTATGTAGGTTACCTAGCGGGCCCTTAGACTATCTAGGTTACCTAGCGGGCATTTGGACTATGTAGGCTCCCTAGCGGTTATTTGGACTATATAGATTACTTAGCGGGCACTTTGACTTTGTAGGTTACCTAGCGGGCACTTGGACTATCTAGGATACCTGGCAGGCACTTGAACTATCTACATTACCTAGCGGGTACTTGGAGTATGTAGGTTACCTACCGGGCTGTTGGACTATCTAGGTTACCTAGCGGGCACTTGGACTATGTACGTTTCGTAGCGGGTAATTGGACTAGATAGGTTCCCTAGCGGGCACTTGGACTATCTAGGTTAACTAGCGAGCACTTGGACTATCTAGGTTAACTAGCGGGCATTTGGACTATTAGGGCCCCTAGCGGGCATTTGGACTATATTGGTTACCTAGCGGGCACTTGGACTATGTAGGTTAACGAACGGGCACTTGGACTATGTAGGTAACCTAGTGGTCATTTGAAATGTCTAGGTTACCTCGCGGGCACTTGGACTATGTAGGTTAACTAGCGGGCACTTGGACTATCTAGGTAAACTAGCGGGCCCTTGGACTATGTAGGTTAACTAGCGGGCCCTTGGACTATGTAGTTTACCAAGTGGCAATTGGACGTCTAGGTTAACTAGCGGGTACTTGGAATATGTAGGTTAACTAGCGGGCACTTGGACAATGTAGGTTAACTAGCGGGCACTTGGACTATCTAGGTTAACTAGCGGGCCCTTGGACGATGTAGGTTAACTTGCGGGCCCTTGGACTATGTAGGTTAACTAGCGGGCCCTTGGACTATGTAGGTTAACAAGCGTGCACTTGGAAGATCTAGGTAAACTAGCGGGTACTTGGACTATGTAGGTTAACTAGCGGGCCTTTGTACTATGTAGATTAACTAGCGGCACTTGGACTATCTACGTTAACTAGCGGGCCCTTGGACTATGTAGATTCCCTAGCGGGCACTTGGACTATGTATGTTCCAGAGCGGGCACTTCGACTATGTAGGTTCCCTAGCAGGCACTTGGACTATGTAGGTTCCAGAGCGGGCACTTGGACTATCTAGGTTCCCTAGCGGGCACTTGGACTATGTAGGTTAACTAGCGGACACTTGGTCGATCTAGGTTAACTAGCAGGTACTTGGATTATGTAGGTTAACTAGCGGGCCCTTGGACTATGTAGATTAACTAGCAGCACTTGGACTATCTACGTTAACTAGGAGGCCTTGGACTATGTAGATTCTCTAGCGGGCACTTGGACTAAGTAGGTTCTCTAGCGGGCACTTGGACTATGTATGTTCCCTAACGGGCACTTGGACTATGTATGTTCCCTACGGACACTTGAACTATGTAAGTTAACTACCGGGCCCTTGGACTATGTATGTTAACTAGCGGGCCCTTGGACTACTTAGGTTAACTAGCGGACACTTGCACTATATAGGTTACCTAGCGGGCACTTGGACTATCTAGGTTACCTAGCAGAGACTTGCACTATGTAGGTTACCTAGCGGGCTCTTGGACTATGTAGGCTAACTAGAGGACACTTGGACGATCTATGTTAACTAGTGGGCCCTTGGACGATGTAGGTTAACTAGCGGGCCCTTGGACGATCTAGGTTAACTAGCGGGCACTTGGACTATCAAAGTTAACAAGCGATCCCTTGGACTATGTAGGTTAACTAGCGGGCCTTTGGACTATCTAGGTTACCTAGATAGCACTTGGACTATATAGGTTCCCTAGCGGGCACTTGGACTATCTATGTTAACGAACAGGCACTTGGACTATGCAGGTAACCTAGCGGGCACTTGGACTGTCTAGGTTACATAGCGGGCACTTGGACTGTCTAGGTTACATAGCGGGCACTTTGACTTCTAGGTTAACAAACGGGCACTTGGACTATGTAGGTTGCCTAGAGGGCACTTGGACTATCTAGGTTAGGTAACGGGCACTTGGACTATCTAGGTTACCTAGCGGGAACTTGGACTATCTAGGTTGCCTAGCAGGCACTTGGATTATGAAGGATCCCTAGCGGGCACTTTGACTATCTAGGTTACCTAGCGGGCACTTGGACTATGTACGTCCCCTAGTGGGCACTTGGACTATCTAGGTTAACTAACGCGCACTGGGACTATCTAGGTTAACTAGCGGGCACTTGGACTATCTAGATTACCTAGCAGGCACTTGGATTATGAAGGATCCCTAGCGGGCAGTTGGACTATCTAGGTTACCTAGCGGCCACTTGGACTATGTAGGTTAACTAGCGGACACTTGCATGATCTAGGTTAACTAGCGGGCCCTTGCACTATGTAGGTTAACTAGCGAGCCCATGGATTATGTAGGTTTACTAGCAGGCACTTGGACTATGTATGTTCCCTAGCGGTCACTTGGACTATGTATGTTCCCTACGGACACTTGAACTATGTAAGTTAACTACCGGGCACTTGGACTATCTAGGTTAACTAGCGGGCACTTGGACTATGTAGGTTAACTAGCATGCACTTGGACTATCTAGGTTAACTAGCGGGCACTTGGATGATCAATGTTAACTAGCGGGCACTTGGACTATCTAGGTTAGCTAACGGGCACTTGGACTAAGTACGTCCCCTAGTGGGCACTTGGACACTCTAGGTTAACTAACGGGCACTAGGACTATCTATGTTAACTAGCTGGCACTTGGACTATCTAGGTTACCTAGTTGGCACTAGGACTATGAAGGTTCACTAGCGGGCACTAGGATTATCTAGGTTACCTAGCGGGCACTTGGACTATGTAGGTCAACTAGCGGGCACTTGGATTATGTAGGTTCCCTATCGGGCACTTGGACTATGTAGGTTAACTAGCGGGCATTTGGACTATGTAGGTTATCTAGCGGGCACTTGGACTATGTAGGTTCCCTATGGGGCACTTGGAAAATGTAGGTTAACTAGGGGGCACTAGGACTATGTAGGTTACCTAGCGGGCCCTTAGACTATCTAGGTTACCTAGCGGGCATTTGGACTATGTAGGCTCCCTAGCTGTTATTTGGACTATATAGATTACTTAGCGGGCACTTTGACTTTGTAGGTTACCTAGCGGGCACTTGGACTATCTAGGTTACCTGGCAGGCACTTGAATTATCTACATTACCTAGCGGGTACTTGGAGTATGTAGGTTACATACCGGGCTGTTGGACTATCTAGGTTACCTAGCGGGCACTTGGACTATCTAGGTTAACTAACGGGCACTTGGACTATGTAGGTTCCCTAGTGGGCCCTTGGACTATGTAAGTTCCCTAGCGGGCACTTGCACTATGTGGGTTCCCTAGCGGGCATTTGGACTATCTAGGTTACCTAACGGGCACTTGGACTATGTAGCTTCCCTAGCGGGCACTTGGATTATGTAGGTTCCCTATCGGGCACTTGGACTATGTAGGTTAACTAGCGGGCATTTGGACCATGTAGGTTACCTAGCGGGCACTTGGACTATGTAGGTTCCCTATCGGGCACTTGGAGAATGTAGGTTAACTAGGGGGCACTAGGACAATGTAGGTTACCTAGCGGGCCCTTGGACTATCTAAGTTACCTAGGGGGAACCTGGACTATGTAGGTTAACTAGTGGGCACTTGGACTATCTAGGTTACCTAGCAGGCCTTTGGACTATGTACGTTTCCTAGCGGGTAATTGGACTAGATAGGTTCCCTAGCGGGCACTTGGTCTATCTATGTTAACTAGCAGGCACTTGGACTATCTAGGTTAACTAGCGAGCACTTAGACTATCTAGGTTAACTAGCGGGCATTTGGACTATTAGGGCCCCTAGCGGGCATTTGGACTATATTGGTTACCTAGCGGGGACTTGGACTATGTAGGTTAACGAACGGGCACTTGGACTATGTAGGTAACCTAGTGGTCACTTGAAATGTCTAGGTTACCTCGCGGTCACTTGGACTATATAGGTTAACTAGCGGGCACGTGGTCAATCTAGGTTAACTAGCGGGCCCTTGGACTATGTAGGTTAACTAGCGGGCGCTTGGACTATGTAGTTTACCAAGTGGCAATTGGACGATCTAGGTTAACTAGCGGGTACTTGGACTATCTAGGTTAACTAGCGAGCACTTGGACTATCTAGGTTAACTAGCGGGCATTTGGACTATTAGGGCCCCTAGCGGGCATTTGGACTATATTGGTTACGTAGCGGGCACTTGGACTATGTAGGTTAATGAACGGGCACTTGGACTATGTAGGTAACCTAGTGGTCACTTGAAATGTCTAGGTTACCTCGCGGGCACTTGGACTATGTAGGTTAACTAGCGGGCACTTGGACTATCTAGGTTAACTAGCGGGCCCTTGGACTATGTAGGTTAACTAGCGGGCCCTTGGACTATGTAGTTTACCAAGTGGCAATTGGACGATCTAGGTTAACTAGCGGGTACTTGGAATATGTAGGTTAACTAGCGGGCACTTGGACTATGTAGGTTAACTAGCGGGCACTTGGACTATCTAGGTTACCTAGCAGACACTTGCACTATGTAGGTTACCTAGCGGGCTCTTGGACTATGTAGGCTAACTAGAGGACACTTGGACGATCTAGGTTAACTAGTGGGCCCTTGGACTATGTAGGTTAACTAGCCAGTACTTGGACGATCTAGGTTAACTAGCGGGCACTTGGACTATCAAAGTTAACAAGCGATCCCTTGGACTATGTAGGTTAACTAGCGGGCCCTAGGACTATCTAGGTTACCTAGATAGCACTTGGACTATATAGGTTCCCTAGCGGTCACTTGGACTATCTATGTTAACGAACGGGCACTTGGACTATGCAGGTAACCTAGCGGGCACTTGGACTGTCTAGGTTACATAGCGGGCACTTGGACTGTCTAGGTTACATAGCGGGCACTTTGACTTCTAGGTTAACAAACGGGCACTTGGACTATGTAGGTTGCCTAGAGGGCACTTGGACTATCTAGGTTAGGTAACGGGCACTTGGACTATCTAGGTTACCTAGCGGGAACTTGGACTATCTAGGTTGCCTAGCAGGCACTTGGATTATGAAGGATCCCTAGCGGGCACTTTGACTATCTAGGTTACCTAGCGGGCACTTGGACAATGTACGTCCCCGAGTGGGCACTTGGACTATCTAGGTTAACTAACGCGCACTATGACTATCTAGGTTAACTAGCGGGCACTTGGACTATCTAGATTACCTAGCAGGCACTTGGATTATGAAGGATCCCTAGCGGGCAGTTGGACTATCTAGGTTACCTAGCGGCCACTTGGACTATGTAGGTTAACTAGCGGACACTTGCATGATCTAGGTTAACTAGCGGGCCCTTGCACTATGTAGGTTAACTAGCGAGCCCATGGATTATGTAGGTTTACTAGCAGGCACTTGGACTATGTATGTTCCCTAGCGGTCACTTGGACTATGTATGTTCCCTACGGACACTTGAACTATGTAAGTTAACTACCGGGCACTTGGACTATCTAGGTTAACTAGCGGGCACTTGGACTATGTAGTTTCCCTAGCGGGCATTTGGAATATTTAGGTTACCAAGCGGGCACTTGGACTATGTAGGTTACCTAGCGAGCACTTGGACTATCTAGGTTACCTAGCAGGCACTTTGACTATCTAGGTTAACTAACGGGCACTTGGACTATGTAGGTTGCCTAGCGGGCACTTGGACTATGTAGGTTCCCTAGCGGGCACTTGGATTATGTAGGTTAACTAGCGGGCACTTGGACTATCTAGGTTAACTAGCGGTCCCTTGGACTATGTAGCTTAACTAGCATGCACTTGGACTATCTAGGTTAACTAGCGGGCACTTGGATGATCAATGTTAACTAGCGGGCACTTGGACTATCTAGGTTAGCTAACGGGCACTTGGACCAAGTACGTCCGCTAGTGGGCACTTGGACACTCTAGATTAACTAACGGGCACTAGGACTATCTATGTTAACTAGCGGGCACTTGGACTATCTAGGTTACCTAGCTGGCACTAGGACTATGAAGGTTCCCTAGCGGGCACTAGGATTATCTAGGTTACCTAGCGGGCACTTGGACTATGTAGGTCAACTAGCGGGCACTTGGATTATGTAGGTTCCCTATCGGGCACTTGGACTATGTAGGTTAACTAGCGGGCACTTGGACTATGTAGGTCCCCTATGGGGCACTTGGAAAATGTAGGTTAACTAGGGGGCACTAGGACTATGTAGGTTACCTAGCGGGCCCTTAGACTATCTAGGTTACCTAGCGGGCATTTGGACTATGTAGGCTCCCTAGCGGTTATTTGGACTATATAGATTACTTAGCGGGCACTTTGACTTTGTAGGTTACCTAGCGGGCACTTGGACTATCTAGGATACCTGGCAGGCACTTGAACTATCTACATTACCTAGCGGGTACTTGGAGTATGTAGGTTACCTACCGGGCTGTTGGACTATCTAGGTTACCTAGCGGGCACTTGGACTATGTACGTTTCGTAGCGGGTAATTGGACTAGATAGGTTCCCTAGCGGGCACTTGGACTATCTAGGTTAACTAGCGAGCACTTGGACTATCTAGGTTAACTAGCGGGCATTTGGACTATTAGGGCCCCTAGCGGGCATTTGGACTATATTGGTTACCTAGCGGGCACTTGGACTATGTAGGTTAACGAACGGGCACTTGGACTATGTAGGTAACCTAGTGGTCATTTGAAATGTCTAGGTTACCTCGCGGGCACTTGGACTATGTAGGTTAACTAGCGGGCACTTGGACTATCTAGGTAAACTAGCGGGCCCTTGGACTATGTAGGTTAACTAGCGGGCCCTTGGACTATGTAGTTTACCAAGTGGCAATTGGACGTCTAGGTTAACTAGCGGGTACTTGGAATATGTAGGTTAACTAGCGGGCACTTGGACAATGTAGGTTAACTAGCGGGCACTTGGACTATCTAGGTTAACTAGCGGGCCCTTGGACGATGTAGGTTAACTTGCGGGCCCTTGGACTATGTAGGTTAACTAGCGGGCCCTTGGACTATGTAGGTTAACAAGCGTGCACTTGGAAGATCTAGGTAAACTAGCGGGTACTTGGACTATGTAGGTTAACTAGCGGGCCTTTGTACTATGTAGATTAACTAGCGGCACTTGGACTATCTACGTTAACTAGCGGGCCCTTGGACTATGTAGATTCCCTAGCGGGCACTTGGACTATGTATGTTCCAGAGCGGGCACTTCGACTATGTAGGTTCCCTAGCAGGCACTTGGACTATGTAGGTTCCAGAGCGGGCACTTGGACTATCTAGGTTCCCTAGCGGGCACTTGGACTATGTAGGTTAACTAGCGGACACTTGGTCGATCTAGGTTAACTAGCAGGTACTTGGATTATGTAGGTTAACTAGCGGGCCCTTGGACTATGTAGATTAACTAGCAGCACTTGGACTATCTACGTTAACTAGGGGGCCTTGGACTATGTAGATTCTCTAGCGGGCACTTGGACTAAGTAGGTTCTCTAGCGGGCACTTGGACTATGTATGTTCCCTACCGGGCACTTGGACTATGTATGTTCCCTACGGACACTTGAACTATGTAAGTTAACTACCGGGCCCTTGGACTATGTATGTTAACTAGCGGGCCCTTGGACTACTTAGGTTAACTAGCGGACACTTGCACTATATAGGTTACCTAGCGGGCACTTGGACTATCTAGGTTACCTAGCAGAGACTTGCACTATGTAGGTTACCTAGCGGGCTCTTGGACTATGTAGGCTAACTAGAGGACACTAGGACGATCTATGTTAACTAGTGGGCCCTTGGACGATGTAGGTTAACTAGCGGGCCCTTGGACGATCTAGGTTAACTAGCGGGCACTTGGACGATCAAAGTTAACAAGCGATCCCTTGGACTATGTAGGTTAACTAGCGGGCCTTTGGACTATCTAGGTTACCTAGATAGCACTTGGACTATATAGGTTCCCTAGCGGGCACTTGGACTATCTATGTTAACGAACAGGCACTTGGACTATGCAGGTAACCTAGCGGGCACTTGGACTGTCTAGGTTACATAGCGGGCACTTGGACTGTCTAGGTTACATAGCGGGCACTTTGACTTCTAGGTTAACAAACGGGCACTTGGACTATGTAGGTTGCCTAGAGGGCACTTGGACTATCTAGGTTAGGTAACGGGCACTTGGACTATCTAGGTTACCTAGCGGGAACTTGGACTATCTAGGTTGCCTAGCAGGCACTTGGATTATGAAGGATCCCTAGCGGGCACTTTGACTATCTAGGTTACCTAGCGGGCACTTGGACTATGTACGTCCCCTAGTGGGCACTTGGACTATCTAGGTTAACTAACGCGCACTAGGACTATCTAGGTTAACTAGCGGGCACTTGGACTATCTAGATTACCTAGCAGGCACTTGGATTATGAAGGATCCCTAGCGGGCAGTTGGACTATCTAGGTTACCTAGCGGCCACTTGGACTATGTAGGTTAACTAGCGGACACTTGCATGATCTAGGTTAACTAGCGGGCCCTTGCACTATGTAGGTTAACTAGCGAGCCCATGGATTATGTAGGTTTACTAGCAGGCACTTGGACTATGTATGTTCCCTAGCGGTCACTTGGACTATGTATGTTCCCTACGGACACTTGAACTATGTAAGTTAACTACCGGGCACTTGGACTATCTAGGTTAACTAGCGGGCACTTGGACTATGTAGGTTAACTAGCATGCACTTGGACTATCTAGGTTAACTAGCGGGCAATTGGATGATCAATGTTGACTAGCGGGCACTTGGACTATCTAGGTTAGCTAACGGGCACTTGGACTAAGTACGTCCCCTAGTGGGCACTTGGACACTCTAGGTTAACTAACGGGCACTAGGACTATCTATGTTAACTAGCGGGCACTTGGACTATCTAGGTTACCTAGTTGGCACTAGGACTATGAAGGTTCACTAGCGGGCACTAGGATTATCTAGGTTACCTAGCGGGCACTTGGACTATGTAGGTCAACTAGCGGGCACTTGGATTATGTAGGTTCCCTATCGGGCACTTGGACTATGTAGGTTAACTAGCGGGCAATTGGACTATGTAGGTTATCTAGCGGGCACTTGGACTATGTAGGTTCCCTATGGGGCACTTGGAAAATGTAGGTTAACTAGGGGGCACTAGGACTATGTAGGTTACCTAGCGGGCCCTTAGACTATCTAGGTTACCTAGCGGGCATTTGGACTATGTAGGCTCCCTAGCTGTTATTTGGACTATATAGATTACTTAGCGGGCACTTTGACTTTGTAGGTTACCTAGCGGGCACTTGGACTATCTAGGTTACCTGGCAGGCACTTGAATTATCTACATTACCTAGCGGGTAATTGGAGTATGTAGGTTACCTACCGGGCTGTTGGACTATCTAGGTTACCTAGCGGGCACTTGGACTATCTAGGTTAACTAACGGGCACTTGGACTATGTAGGTTCCCTAGTGGGCCCTTGGACTATGTAAGTTCCCTAGCGGGCACTTGCACTATGTGGGTTCCCTAGCGGGCATTTGGACTATCTAGGTTACCTAACGGGCACTTGGACTATGTAGGTTCCCTAGCGGGCACTTGGATTATGTAGGTTCCCTATCGGGCACTTGGACTATGTAGGTTAACTAGCGGGCATTTGGACCATGTAGGTTACCTAGCGGGCACTTGGACTATGTAGGTTCCCTATCGGGCACTTGGAGAATGTAGGTTAACTAGGGGGCACTAGGACAATGTAGGTTACCTAGCGGGCCCTTGGACTATCTAAGTTACCTAGGGGGAACCTGGACTATGTAGGTTAACTAGTGGGCACTTGGACTATCTAGGTTACCTAGCAGGCCTTTGGACTATGTACGTTTCCTAGCGGGTAATTGGACTAGATAGGTTCCCTAGCGGGCACTTGGTCTATCTATGTTAACTAGCAGGCACTTGGACTATCTAGGTTAACTAGCGAGCACTTAGACTATCTAGGTTAACTAGCGGGCATTTGGACTATTAGGGCCCCTAGCGGGCATTTGGACTATATTGGTTACCTAGCGGGGACTTGGACTATGTAGGTTAACGAACGGGCACTTGGACTATGTAGGTAACCTAGTGGTCACTTGAAATGTCTAGGTTACCTCGCGGTCACTTGGACTATATAGGTTAACTAGCGGGCACGTGGTCAATCTAGGTTAACTAGCGGGCCCTTGGACTATGTAGGTTAACTACCGGGCGCTTGGACTATGTAGTTTACCAAGTGGCAATTGGACGATCTAGGTTAACTAGCGGGTACTTGGACTATCTAGGTTAACTAGCGAGCACTTGGACTATCTAGGTTAACTAGCGGGCATTTGGACTATTAGGGCCCCTAGCGGGCATTTGGACTATATTGGTTACCTAGCGGGCACTTGGACTATGTAGGTTAATGAACGGGCACTTGGACTATGTAGGTAACCTAGTGGTCACTTGAAATGTCTAGGTTACCTCGCGGGCACTTGGACTATGTAGGTTAACTAGCGGGCACTTGGACTATCTAGGTTAACTAGCGGGCCCTTGGACTATGTAGGTTAACTAGCGGGCCCTTGGACTATGTAGTTTACCAAGTGGCAATTGGACGATCTAGGTTAACTAGCGGGTACTTGGAATATGTAGGTTAACTAGCGGGCACTTGGACTATGTAGGTTAACTAGCGGGCACTTGGACTATCTAGGTTACCTAGCAGACACTTGCACTATGTAGGTTACCTAGCGGGCTCTTGGACTATGTAGGCTAACTAGAGGACACTTGGACGATCTAGGTTAACTAGTGGGCCCTTGGACTATGTAGGTTAACTAGCCAGTACTTGGACGATCTAGGTTAACTAGCGGGCACTTGGACTATCAAAGTTAACAAGCGATCCCTTGGACTATGTAGGTTAACTAGCGGGCCCTAGGACTATCTAGGTTACCTAGATAGCACTTGGACTATATAGGTTCCCTAGCGGGCACTTGGACTATCTATGTTAACGAACGGGCACTTGGACTATGCAGGTAACCTAGCGGGCACTTGGACTGTCTAGGTTACATAGCGGGCACTTGGACTGTCTAGGTTACATAGCGGGCACTTTGACTTCTAGGTTAACAAACGGGCACTTGGACTATGTAGGTTGCCTAGAGGGCACTTGGACTATCTAGGTTAGGTAACGGGCACTTGGACTATCTAGGTTACCTAGCGGGAACTTGGACTATCTAGGTTGCCTAGCATGCACTTGGATTATGAAGGATCCCTAGCGGGCACTTTGACTATCTAGGTTACCTAGCGGGCACTTGGACTATGTACGTCCCCTAGTGTGCACTTCGACTATCTAGGTTAACTAACGCGCACTAGGACTATCTAGGTTAACTAGCAGGCACTTGGACTATCTAGGTTACCTAGCAGGCACTTGGATTATGAAGGATCCCTAGCGGGCAGTTGGACTATCTAGGTTACCTAGCGGCCACTTGGACTATGTAGGTTAACTAGCGAGCCCATGGATTATGTAGGTTTACTAGCAGGCACTTGGACTATGTATGTTCCCTAGTGGGCACTTGGACTATGTATGTTCCCTACGGACACTTGAACTATGTAAGTTAACTACCGGGCACTTGGACTATCTAGGTTAACTAGCGGGCACTTGGACTATGTAGTTTCCCTAGCGGGCATTTGGAATATTTAGGTTACCAAGCGGGCACTTGGACTATGTAGGTTACCTAGCGAGCACTTGGACTATCTAGGTTACCTAGCAGGCACTTTGACTATCTAGGTTAACTAACGGGCACTTGGACTATGTAGGTTGCCTAGCGGGCACTTGGACTATGTAGGTTCCCTAGCGGGCACTTGGATTATGTAGGTTAACTAGCGGGCACTTGGACTATCTAGGTTAACTAGCGGGCACTTGGACTATGTAGGTTAACTAGCGAGCACTTGGACTATCTAGGTTAACAAGTGGACCTTGGACTATGTAGGTTAACTAGCGGTCCCTTGGACTATGTAGGTTAACTAGCATGCACTTGGACTATCTAGGTTAACTAGCGGGCACTTGGATGATCAATGTTAACTAGCGGGCACTTGGACTATCTAGGTTAGCTAACGGGCACTTGGACTAAGTACGTCCCCTAGTGGGCACTTGGACACTCTAGGTTAACTAACGGGCAGTAGGACTATCTATGTTAACTAGCGGGCACTTGGACTATCTAGGTTACCTAGTTGGCACTAGGACTATGAAGGTTCCCTAGCGGGCACTAGGATTATCTAGGTTACCTAGCGGGCACTTGGACTATGTAGGTCAACTAGCGGGCACTTGGATTATGTAGGTTCCCTATCGGGCACTTGGACTATGTAGGTTAACTAGCGGGCATTTGGACTATTTAGGTTATCTAGCGGGCACTTGGACTATGTAGGTTCCCTATGGGGCACTTGGAAAATGTAGGTTAACTAGGGGGCACTAGGACTATGTAGGTTACCTAGCGGGCCCTTAGACTATCTAGGTTACCTAGCGGGCATTTGGACTATGTAGGCTCCCTAGCGGTTATTAGGACTATATAGATTACTTAGCGGGCACTTTGACTTTGTAGGTTACCTAGCGGGCACTTGGACTATCTAGGTTACCTGGCAGGCACTTGAATTATCTACATTACCTAGCGGGTACTTGGAGTATGTAGGTTACCTACCGGGCTGTTGGACTATCTAGGTTACCTAGCGGGCACTTGGACTATCTAGGTTAACTAACGGGCACTTGGACTATGTAGGTTCCCTAGTGGGCCCTTGGACTATGTAAGTTCCCTAGCGGGCACTTGCACTATGTGGGTTCCCTAGCGGGCATTTGGACTATCTAGGTTACCTAACGGGCACTTGGACTATGTAGGTTCCCTAGCGGGCACTTGGATTATGTAGGTTCCCCATCGGGCACTTGGACTATGTAGGTTAACTAGCGGGCATTTGGACCATGTAGGTTACCTAGCGGGCACTTGGACTATGTAGGTTCCCTATCGGGCACTTGGAGAATGTAGGTTAACTAGGGGGCACTAGGACAATGTAGGTTACCTAGCGGGCCCTTGGACTATCTAAGTTACCTAGGGGGAACCTGGACTATGTAGGTTAACTAGTGGGCACTTGGACTATCTAGGTTACCTAGCAGGCCTTTGGACTATGTACATTTCCTAGCGGGTAATTGGACTAGATAGGTTCCCTAGCGGGCACTTGGTCTATCTAGGTTAACTAGCAGGCACTTGGACTATATAGGTTAACTAGCGAGCACTTGGACTATCTAGGTTAACTAGCGGGCATTTCGACTATTAGGGCCCCTAGCGGGCATTTGGACTATATTGGTTACCTAGCGGGGACTTGGACTATGTAGGTTAACGAACGGGCACTTGGACTATGTAGGTAACCTAGTGGTCACTTGAAATGTCTAGGTTACCTCGCGGTCACTTGGACTATATAGGTTAACTAGCGGGCACGTGGTCAATCTAGGTTAACTAGCGGGCCCTTGGACTATGTAGGTTAACTACCGGGCGCTTGGACTATGTAGTTTACCAAGTGGCAATTGGACGATCTAGGTTAACTAGCGGGTACTTGGACTATCTAGGTTAACTAGCGAGCACTTGGACTATCTAGGTTTACTAGCGGGCATTTGGACTATTAGGGCCCCTAGCGGGCATTTGGACTATATTGGTTACCTAGCGGGCACTTGGACTATGTAGGTTAATGAACGGGCACTTGGACTATGTAGGTAACCTAGTGGTCACTTGAAATGTCTAGGTTACCTCGCGGGCACTTGGACTATGTAGGTTAACTAGCGGGCACTTGGACTATCTAGGTTAACTAGCGGGCCCTTGGACTATGTAGGTTAACTAGCGGGCCCTTGGACTATGTAGTTTACCAAGTGGCAATTGGACGATCTAGGTTAACTAGCGGGTACTTGGAATATGTAGGTTAACTAGCGGGCACTTGGACTATGTAGGTTAACTAGCGGGCACTTGGACTATCTAGGTTACCTAGCAGACACTTGCACTATGTAGGTTACCTAGCGGGCTCTTGGACTATGTAGGCTAACTAGAGGACACTTGGACGATCTAGGTTAACTAGTGGGCCCTTGGACTATGTAGGTTAACTAGCCAGTACTTGGACGATCTAGGTTAACTAGCGGGCACTTGGACTATCAAAGTTAACAAGCGATCCCTTGGACTATGTAGGTTAACTAGCGGGCCCTAGGACTATCTAGGTTACCTAGATAGCACTTGGACTATATAGGTTCCCTAGCGGGCACTTGGACTATCTATGTTAACGAACGGGCACTTGGACTATGCAGGTAACCTAGCGGGCACTTGGACTGTCTAGGTTACATAGCGGGCACTTGGACTGTCTAGGTTACATAGCGGGCACTTTGACTTCTAGGTTAACAAACGGGCACTTGGACTATGTAGGTTGCCTAGAGGGCACTTGGACTATCTAGGTTAGGTAACGGGCACTTGGACTATCTAGGTTACCTAGCGGGAACTTGGACTATCTAGGTTGCCTAGCATGCACTTGGATTATGAAGGATCCCTAGCGGGCACTTTGACTATCTAGGTTACCTAGCGGGCACTTGGACTATGTACGTCCCCTAGTGTGCACTTCGACTATCTAGGTTAACTAACGCGCACTAGGACTATCTAGGTTAACTAGCAGGCACTTGGACTATCTAGGTTACCTAGCAGGCACTTGGATTATGAAGGATCCCTAGCGGGCAGTTGGACTATCTAGGTTACCTAGCGGCCACTTGGACTAAGTAGGTTAACTAGCGAGCCCATGGATTATGTAGGTTTACTAGCAGGCACTTGGACTATGTATGTTCCCTAGTGGGCACTTGGACTATGTATGTTCCCTACGGACACTTGAACTATGTAAGTTAACTACCGGGCACTTGGACTATCTAGGTTAACTAGCGGGCACTTGGACTATGTAGTTTCCCTAGCGGGCATTTGGAATATTTAGGTTACCAAGCGGGCACTTGGACTATGTAGGTTACCTAGCGAGCACTTGGACTATCTAGGTTACCTAGCAGGCACTTTGACTATCTAGGTTAACTAACGGGCACTTGGACTATGTAGGTTGCCTAGCGGGCACTTGGACTATGTAGGTTCCCTAGCGGGCACTTGGATTATGTAGGTTAACTAGCGGGCACTTGGACTATCTAGGTTAACTAGCGGGCACTTGGACTATGTAGGTTAACTAGCGAGCACTTGGACTATCTAGGTTAACAAGTGGACCTTGGACTATGTAGGTTAACTAGCGGTCCCTTGGACTATGTAGGTTAACTAGCATGCACTTGGACTATCTAGGTTAACTAGCGGGCACTTGGATGATCAATGTTAACTAGCGGGCACTTGGACTATCTAGGTTAGCTAACGGGCACTTGGACTAAGTACGTCCCCTAGTGGGCACTTGGACACTCTAGGTTAACTAACGGGCAGTAGGACTATCTATGTTAACTAGCGGGCACTTGGACTATCTAGGTTACCTAGTTGGCACTAGGACTATGAAGGTTCCGTAGCGGGCACTAGGATTATCTAGGTTACCTAGCGGGCACTTGGACTATGTAGGTCAACTAGCGGGCACTTGGATTATGTAGGTTCCCTATCGGGCACTTGGACTATGTAGGTTAACTAGCGGGCATTTGGACTATTTAGGTTATCTAGCGGGCACTTGGACTATGTAGGTTCCCTATGGGGCACTTGGAAAATGTAGGTTAACTAGGGGGCACTAGGACTATGTAGGTTACCTAGCGGGCCCTTAGACTATCTAGGTTACCTAGCGGGCATTTGGACTATGTAGGCTCCCTAGCGGTTATTAGGACTATATAGATTACTTAGCGGGCACTTTGACTTTGTAGGTTACCTAGCGGGCACTTGGACTATCTAGGTTACCTGGCAGGCACTTGAATTATCTACATTACCTAGCGGGTACTTGGAGTATGTAGGTTACCTACCGGGCTGTTGGACTATCTAGGTTACCTAGCGGGCACTTGGACTATCTAGGTTAACTAACGGGCACTTGGACTATGTAGGTTCCCTAGTGGGCCCTTGGACTATGTAAGTTCCCTAGCGGGCACTTGCACTATGTGGGTTCCCTAGCGGGCATTTGGACTATCTAGGTTACCTAACGGGCACTTGGACTATGTAGGTTCCCTAGCGGGCACTTGGATTATGTAGGTTCCCCATCGGGCACTTGGACTATGTAGGTTAACTAGCGGGCATTTGGACCATGTAGGTTACCTAGCGGGCACTTGGACTATGTAGGTTCCCTATCGGGCACTTGGAGAATGTAGGTTAACTAGGGGGCACTAGGACAATGTAGGTTACCTAGCGGGCCCTTGGACTATCTAAGTTACCTAGGGGGAACCTGGACTATGTAGGTTAACTAGTGGGCACTTGGACTATCTAGGTTACCTAGCAGGCCTTTGGACTATGTACATTTCCTAGCGGGTAATTGGACTAGATAGGTTCCCTAGCGGGCACTTGGTCTATCTAGGTTAACTAGCAGGCACTTGGACTATATAGGTTAACTAGCGAGCACTTGGACTATCTAGGTTAACTAGCGGGCATTTCGACTATTAGGGCCCCTAGCGGGCATTTGGACTATATTGGTTACCTAGCGGGCACTTGGACTATGTAGGTTAACGAACGGGCACTTGGACTATGTAGGTAACCTAGTGGTCACTTGAAATGTCTAGGTTACCTCGCGGGCACTTGGACTATGTAGGTTAACTAGCGGGCACTTGGACTATCTAGGTTAACTAGCGGGCCCTTGGACTATGTAGGTTAACTAGCGGGCCCTTGGACTATGTAGTTTACCAAGTGGCAATTGGACGATCTAGGTTAACTAGCAGGTACTTGGAATATGTAGGTTAACTAGCGGGCACTTGGACTATGTAGGTTAACTAGCGGGCACTTGGACTATCTAGGTTAACTAGCGGGCCCTTTGACGATGTAGGTTAACTAGCGGGCCCTTGGACTATGTAGGTTAACTAGCGGGCCCTTGGACTATGTAGGTTAACAAGCGTGCACTTGGAAGATCTAGGTAAACTAGCGGGTACTTGGACTATGTAGGTTAACTAGCGGGCCTTTGGACTATGTAGATTAACTAGCGGCACTTGGACTATCTACGTTAACTAGCGGGCCCTTGGACTATGTAGATTCCCTAGCGGGCACTTGGACTATGTATGTTCCAGAGCGGGCACTTCGACTATGTAGGTTCCGTAGCAGGCACTTGGACTATGTAGGTTCCAGAGCGGGCACTTGGACTATCTAGGTTCCCTAGCGTTCACTTGGACTATGTAGGTTAACCAGCGGACACTTGGACGATCTAGGTTAACTAGCAGGTACTTGGATTATGTAGGTTAACTAGCGGGCCCTTGGACTATGTAGATTAACTAGCAGCACTTGGACTATCTACGTTAACTAGGGGGCCTTGGATTATGTAGATTCTCTAGCGGGCACTTGGACTAAGTAGGTTCTCTAGCGGGCACTTGGACTATGTATGTTCCCTACCGGGCACTTGGACTATGTATGTTCCCTACGGACACTTGAAATATGTAAGTTAATTACCGGGCCCTTGGACTATGTATGTTAACTAGCGGGCCCTTGGACTACTTAGGTTAACTAGCGGACACTTGCACTATATAGGTTACCTAGCGGGCACTTGGACTATCTAGGTTACCTAGCAGACACTTGCACTATGTAGGTTACCTAGCGAGCTCATGGACTATGTAGGCTAACTAGAGGACACTTGGACGATCTAGGTTAACTAGTGGGCCCTTGGACTATGTAGGTTAACTAGCCAGTACTTGGACGATCTAGGTTAACAGGCGGGCACTTGGACTATCAAAGTTAACAAGCGATCCCTTGGACTATGTAGGTTAACTAGCGGGCCCTTGGACTATCTAGGTTACCTAGATAGCACTTGGACTATATAGGTTCCCTAGCGGGCACTTGGACTATCCATGTTAACGAACGGGCACTTGGACTATGCAGGTAACCTAGCGGGCACTTGGACTGTCTAGGTTACATAGCGGGCACTTTGACTTCTAGGTTAACAAACGGGCACTTGGACTATGTAGGTTGCCTAGAGGGCACTTGGACTATCTAGGTTAGGTAACGGGCACTTGGACTATCTAGGTTACCTAGCGGGAACTTGGACTATCTAGGTTGCCTAGCAGGCACTTGGATTATGAAGGATCCCTAGTGGGCACTTTGACTATCTAGGTTACCTAGCGGGCACTTGGACTATGTACGTCCCCTAGTGGGAACTTGGACTATCTAGGTTAACTAACGCGCACTAGGACTATCTAGGTTAACTAGCAGGCACTTGGACTATCTAGGTTACCTAGCAGGCACTTGGATTATGAAGGATCCCTAGCGGGCAGTTGGACTATCTAGGTTACCTAGCGGCCACTTGGACTATGTAGGTTAACTAGCGGACACTTGCACGATCTAGGTTAACTACGGGCCCTTGCACTATGTAGGTTAACTAGCGAGCCCATGGATTATGTAGGTTTACTAGCAGGCACTTGGACTATGTATGTTCCCTAGTGGGCACTTGGACTATGTATGTTCCCTATGGACACTTGAACTATGTAAGTTAACTACCGGGCACTTGGACTATCTAGGTTAACTAGCGGGCACTTGGACTATGTAGTTTCCCTAGCGGGCATTTGGAATATTTAGGTTACCAAGCGGGCACTTGGACTATGTAGGTTACCTAGCGAGCACTTGGACTATCTAGGTTACCTAGCAGGCACTTTGACTATCTAGGTTAACTAACGGGCACTTGGACTATGTAGGTTGCCTAGCGGGCACTTGGACTATGTAGGTTCCCTAGCGGGCACTTGGATTATGTAGGTTAACTAGCGGCACTTGGACTATCTAGGTTAACTAGCGGGCACTTGGACTATGTAGGTTAACTAGCGAGCACTTGGACTATCTAGGTTAACAAGCGGACCTTGGACTATGTAGGTTAACTAGCGGTCCCTTGGACTATGTAGGTTAACTAGCATGCACTTGGACTATCTAGGTTAGCTAACGGGCACTTGGACTAAGTACGTCCCCTAGTGGGCACTTGGACACTCTAGGTTAACTAACGGGCACTAGGACTATCTATGTTAACTAGCGGGCACTTGGACTATCTAGGTTACCTAGCTGGCACTAGGACTATGAAGGTTCCCTAGCGGGCACTAGGATTATCTAGGTTACCTAGCGGGCACTTGGACTATGTAGGTCAACTAGCGGGCACTTGGATTATGTAGGTTCCCTATCGGGCACTTGGACTATGTAGATTAACTAGCGGGCATTTGGACTATGTAGATTAACTAGCGGCACTTGGACTATCTACGTTAACTAGCGGGCCCTTGGACTATGTAGATTCCCTAGCGGGCACTTGGACTATGTATGTTCCAGAGCGGGCACTTCGACTATGTAGGTTCCGTAGCAGGCACTTGGACTATGTAGGTTCCAGAGCGGGCACTTGGACTATCTAGGTTCCCTAGCGTTCACTTGGACTATGTAGGTTAACCAGCGGACACTTGGACGATCTAGGTTAACTAGCAGGTACTTGGATTATGTAGGTTAACTAGCGGGCCCTTGGACTATGTAGATTAACTAGCAGCACTTGGACTATCTACGTTAACTAGGGGGCCTTGGATTATGTAGATTCTCTAGCGGGCACTTGGACTAAGTAGGTTCTCTAGCGGGCACTTGGACTATGTATGTTCCCTACCGGGCACTTGGACTATGTATGTTCCCTACGGACACTTGAAATATGTAAGTTAATTACCGGGCCCTTGGACTATGTATGTTAACTAGCGGGCCCTTGGACTACTTAGGTTAACTAGCGGACACTTGCACTATATAGGTTACCTAGCGGGCACTTGGACTATCTAGGTTACCTAGCAGACACTTGCACTATGTAGGTTACCTAGCGAGCTCATGGACTATGTAGGCTAACTAGAGGACACTTGGACGATCTAGGTTAACTAGTGGGCCCTTGGACTATGTAGGTTAACTAGCCAGTACTTGGACGATCTAGGTTAACAGGCGGGCACTTGGACTATCAAAGTTAACAAGCGATCCCTTGGACTATGTAGGTTAACTAGCGGGCCCTTGGACTATCTAGGTTACCTAGATAGCACTTGGACTATATAGGTTCCCTAGCGGGCACTTGGACTATCCATGTTAACGAACGGGCACTTGGACTATGCAGGTAACCTAGCGGGCACTTGGACTGTCTAGGTTACATAGCGGGCACTTTGACTTCTAGGTTAACAAACGGGCACTTGGACTATGTAGGTTGCCTAGAGGGCACTTGGACTATCTAGGTTAGGTAACGGGCACTTGGACTATCTAGGTTACCTAGCGGGAACTTGGACTATCTAGGTTGCCTAGCAGGCACTTGGATTATGAAGGATCCCTAGTGGGCACTTTGACTATCTAGGTTACCTAGCGGGCACTTGGACTATGTACGTCCCCTAGTGGGAACTTGGACTATCTAGGTTAACTAACGCGCACTAGGACTATCTAGGTTAACTAGCAGGCACTTGGACTATCTAGGTTACCTAGCAGGCACTTGGATTATGAAGGATCCCTAGCGGGCAGTTGGACTATCTAGGTTACCTAGCGGCCACTTGGACTATGTAGGTTAACTAGCGGACACTTGCACGATCTAGGTTAACTACGGGCCCTTGCACTATGTAGGTTAACTAGCGAGCCCATGGATTATGTAGGTTTACTAGCAGGCACTTGGACTATGTATGTTCCCTAGTGGGCACTTGGACTATGTATGTTCCCTATGGACACTTGAACTATGTAAGTTAACTACCGGGCACTTGGACTATCTAGGTTAACTAGCGGGCACTTGGACTATGTAGTTTCCCTAGCGGGCATTTGGAATATTTAGGTTACCAAGCGGGCACTTGGACTATGTAGGTTACCTAGCGAGCACTTGGACTATCTAGGTTACCTAGCAGGCACTTTGACTATCTAGGTTAACTAACGGGCACTTGGACTATGTAGGTTGCCTAGCGGGCACTTGGACTATGTAGGTTCCCTAGCGGGCACTTGGATTATGTAGGTTAACTAGCGGCACTTGGACTATCTAGGTTAACTAGCGGGCACTTGGACTATGTAGGTTAACTAGCGAGCACTTGGACTATCTAGGTTAACAAGCGGACCTTGGACTATGTAGGTTAACTAGCGGTCCCTTGGACTATGTAGGTTAACTAGCATGCACTTGGACTATCTAGGTTAGCTAACGGGCACTTGGACTAAGTACGTCCCCTAGTGGGCACTTGGACACTCTAGGTTAACTAACGGGCACTAGGACTATCTATGTTAACTAGCGGGCACTTGGACTATCTAGGTTACCTAGCTGGCACTAGGACTATGAAGGTTCCCTAGCGGGCACTAGGATTATCTAGGTTACCTAGCGGGCACTTGGACTATGTAGGTCAACTAGCGGGCACTTGGATTATGTAGGTTCCCTATCGGGCACTTGGACTATGTAGATTAACTAGCGGGCATTTGGACTATGTAGGTTATCTAGCGGGCACTTGGACTATGTAGGTTCCCTATGGGGCACTTGGAAAATGTAGGTTAACTAGGGGGCACTAGGACTATGTAGGTTACCTAGCGGGCCCTTAGACTATCTGGGTTACCTAGCGGGCATTTGGACTATGTAGGCTCCCTAGCGGTTATTTGGACTATATAGATTACTTAGCGGGCACTTTGACTTTGTAGGTTACCTAGCGGGCACTTGGACTATCTAGGTTACCTGGCAGGCACTTGAATTATCTACATTACCTAGCGGGTACTTGGAGTATGTAGGTTACCTACCGGGCTGTTGGACTATCTAGGTTACCTAGCGGGCACTTGGACTATCTAGGTTAACTAACGGGCACTTGGACTATGTAGGTTCCCTAGTGGGCCCTTGGACTATGTAAGCTCCCTAGCGGGCACTTGGACTATGTGGGTTCCCTAGCGGGCATTTGGACTATCTAGGTTACCTAACAGGCACTTGGACTATGTAGGTTCCCTAGCGGGCACTTGGATTTTGTAGGTTCCCTATCGGGCACTTGGACTATGTAGGTTAACTAGCGGGCATTTGGACCATGTAGGTTACCTAGCGGGCATTTGGACTATGTAGTTTCCCTATCGGGCACTTGGAGAATGTAGGTTAACTAGGGGGCACTAGGACAATGTAGGTTACCTAGCGGGCCCTTGGACTATCTAAGTTACCTAGGGGGAACATGGACTATGTAGGTTAACTAGTGGGCACTTGGACTATCTAGGTTACCTAGCAGGCCTTTGGACTATGTACGTTTCCTAGCGGGTAATTGGACTAGATAGGTTCCCTAGCGGGCACTTGGTCTATCTAGGTTAACTAGCGGGCACTTGGACTATCTAGGTTAACTAGCGAGCACTTGAACTATCTAGGTTAACTAGCGGGCATTTGGACTATTAGGGCCCCTAGCGGGCATTTGGACTATATTGGTTACCTAGCGGGCACTTGGACTATGTAGGTTAACGAACGGGCACTTGGACTATGTAGGTAACCTAGTGGTCACTTGAAATGTCTAGGTTACCTCGCGGGCACTTGGACTATGTAGGTTAACTAGCGGGCACTTGGACTATCTAGGTTAACTAGCGGGCCCTTGGACTATGTAGGTTAACTAGCGGGCCCTTGGACTATGTAGTTTACCAAGTGGCAATTGGACGATCTAGGTTAACTAGCAGGTACTTGGAATATGTAGGTTAACTAGCGGGCACTTGGACTATGTAGGTTAACTAGCGGGCACTTGGACTATCTAGGTTAACTAGCGGGCCCTTTGACGATGTAGGTTAACTAGCGGGCCCTTGGACTATGTAGGTTAACTAGCGGGCCCTTGGACTATGTAGGTTAACAAGCGTGCACTTGGAAGATCTAGGTAAACTAGCGGGTACTTGGACTATGTAGGTTAACTAGCGGGCCTTTGGACTATGTAGATTAACTAGCGGCACTTGGACTATCTACGTTAACTAGCGGGCCCTTGGACTATGTAGATTCCCTAGCGGGCACTTGGACTATGTATGTTCCAGAGCGGGCACTTCGACTATGTAGGTTCCGTAGCAGGCACTTGGACTATGTAGGTTCCAGAGCGGGCACTTGGACTATCTAGGTTCCCTAGCGGGCACTTGGACTATGTAGGTTAACCAGCGGACACTTGGACGATCTAGGTTAACTAGCAGGTACTTGGATTATGTAGGTTAACTAGCGGGCCCTTGGACTATGTAGATTAACTAGCAGCACTTCGACTATCTACGTTAACTAGGGGGCCTTGGACTATGTATATTCTCTAGCGGGCATTTGGACTAAGTAGGTTCTCTTCGGGCACTTGGACTATGTATGTTCCCTACCGGGCACTTGGACTATGTATGTTCCCTACGGACACTTGAATTATGTAAGTTAATTACCGGGCCCTTGGACTATGTATGTTAACTAGCGGGCCCTTGGACTACTTAGGTTAACTAGCGGACACTTGCACTATATAGGTTACCTAGCGGGCACTTGGACTATCTAGGTTACCTAGCAGACACTTGCACTATGTAGGTTACCTAGCGGGCTCTTGGACTATGTAGGCTAACTAGAGGACACTTGGACGATCTAGGTTAACTAGTGGGCCCTTGGACTATGTAGGTTAACTAGCCAGTACTTGGACGATCTAGGTTAACAGGCGGACACTTAGACTATCAAAGTTAACAAGCGATCCCTTGGACTATGTAGGTTAACTAGCGGGCCCTTGGACTATCTAGGTTACCTAGATAGCACTTGGACTATATAGGTTCCCTAGCGGGCACTTGGACTATCTATGTTAACGAACGGGCACTTGGACTATGCAGGTAACCTAGCGGGCACTTGGACTGTCTAGGTTACATAGCGGGCACTTTGACTTCTAGGTAAACAAACGGGCACTTGGACTATGTAGGTTGCCTAGAGGGCACTTGGACTATCTAGGTTAGGTAACGGGCACTTGGACTATCTAGGTTACCAAGCGGGAACTTGGACTATCTAGGTTGCCTAGCAGGCACTTGGATTATGAAGGATCCCTAGCGGGCACTTTGACTATCTAGGTTACCAGCGGGCACTTGGACTATGTACGTACCCTAGTGGGCACTTGGACTATCTAGGTTAACTAACGCGCAATAGGACTATCTATGTTAACTAGCGGGCACTTGGACTATCTAGGTTACCTAGCAGGCACTTGGATTATGAAGGATCCCTAGCGGGCAGTTGGACTCTCTAGGTTACCTAGCGGCCACTTGGACTATGTAGGTTAACTAGCGGACACTTGCACGATCTAGGTTAACTAGCGGGCCCTTGCACTATGTAGGTTAACTAGCGAGCCCATGGATTATGTAGGTTTACTAGCAGGCACTTGGACTATGTATGTTCCCTAGCGGGCACTTGGACTATCTATGTTACCTACGGACACTTGAACTATGTATGTTAACGACCGGGCACTTGGACTATCTAGGTTAACTAGCGGGCACTTGGACTATGTAGTTTCCCTAGCGGGCATTTGGAATATTTAGGTTTCCAAGCGGGCACTTGGACTATGTAGGTTACCTAGCGAGAACTTAGACTATCTAGGTTACCTAGCAGGCACTTTGACTATCTAGGTTAACTAACGGGCACTTGGACTGTGTAGGTTGCCTAGCGGGCACTTGGACTATGTAGGTTCCCTAGCGGGCACTTGGATTATGTAGGTTAACTAGCGGGCACTTGGACTATGTAGGTTAACTAGCGAGCACTTGGACTATCTAGGTTAACAAGCGGACCTTGGACTATGTAGGTTAACTAGCGGTCCCTTGGACTATGTAGGTTAACTAGCATGCACTTGGACTATCTAGGTTAGCTAACGGGCACTTGGACTAAGTACGTCCCCTAGTGGGCACTTGGACACTCTAGGTTAACTAACGGGCACTAGGACTATCTATGTTAACTAGCGGGCATTTGGACTATCTAAGTTACCTAGCTGGCACTAGGACTATGAAGGTTCCCTAGCGGAAACTAGGATTATCTAGGTTACCTAGCGGGCACTTGGACTATGTAGGTCAACTAGCGGGCACTTGGATTATGTAGGTTCCCTATCGGGCACTTGGACTATGTACGTTAACTGGCAGGCATTTGGACTATGTAGGTTATCTAGCGGGCACTTAGACTATGTAGGTTCCCTATGGGGCACTTGGAAAATGTAGGTTAACTAGGGGGCACTAGGACTATGTAGGTTACCTAGCGGGCCCTTAGACTATCTAGGTTACCTAGCGGGCATTTGGACAATGTAGGCTCCCTAGAGGTTATTTGGACAATATAGATTACATAGCGGACACTTTGACTTTGTAGGTTACCTAGCGGGCACTTGGACTATCTAGGTTACCTGGCAGGCACTTGAACTATCTACGTTACCTAGCGGGTACTTGGAGTATGTAGGTTACCTACCGGGCTGTTGGACTATCTAGGTTACCTAGCGGGCACTTGGACTATCTAGGTTAACTAACGGGCACTTGGACTATGTAGGTTCCCTAGTGAGCCCTTGGACTATGTAAGTTCCCTAGCGGGCACTTGGACTATGTGGGTTCCCTAGCGGGCATTTGGACTATCTAGGTTACCTAACGGGCACTTGGACTATGTAGGTTCCCTATCGGGCACTTGGAGAATGTAGGTAAACTAGGGGGCACTAGGACAATGTAGGTTACCTAGCGGGCCCTTGTACTATCTAAGTTACCTAGGGGGAACCTGGACTATGTAGGTTAACTAGTGGGCACTTGGACTATCTAGGTTACCTAGCAGGCCTTTGGACTATGTACGTTTCCTAGCGGGTAATTGGACTAGATAGGTTCCCTAGCGGGCACTTGGCCTATCTAGGTTAACTAGCGGGCACTTGGACTATCTAGGTTAACTAGCGAGCACTTGGACTATCTAGGTTAACTAGCGGGCATTTGGACTATTAGGGCCCCTAGCGGGCATTTGGACTATATTGGTTACCTAGCGGGCACTTGGACTATGTAGGTTAACGAACGGGCACTTGGACTATGTAGGTAACCTAGTGGTTACTTGAAATGTCTAGGTTACCTCGCGGGCACTTGGACTATGTAGGTTAACTAGCGGGCACTTGGACTATCTAGGTTAACTAGCGGGCCCTTGGACTATGTAGGAAAACTAGCGGGCCCTTGGACTATGTAGGTTACCAAGTGGCAATTGGACGATCTAGGTTAAGTAGCGGGTACTTGGAATATGTAGGTTAACTAGCGGGCCCTTGGACTATGTAGATTAACTAGCGGCACTTGGACTATCTACATTAACTAGCGGGCCCTTGGACTATGTAGATTCCCTAGCGGGCACTTGGACTATGTATGTTCCAAAGCGGGCACTTCGACTATGTAGGTTCCCTAGCAGTCACTTGGACTATGTAGGGTCCAGAGCGAGCACTTGGACTATCTAGGTTCCCTAGCGGGCACTTGTACTATGTAGGTTAATTAGCGGACAATTGGACGATCTAGGTTAACTAGCGGGTACTTGGACTATGTAGGTTAACTAGCGGGCCTTTGAACTATGTAGATTAACTAGCGGCACTTGGACTATCTACATTAACTAGCGGGCCCTTGGACTATGTAGATTGCCTAGCGGGCACTTGGACTCTGTATGTTCCCTACGGACACTTGAACTATGTAAGTTAACTACCGGGCACTTGGACAATGTAGGTTAATTAGCGGGCCCTTGGACTATCTAGGTTACCTAGCCGGCACTTGGACTATGTAGGTTAACTACCGGGCACTTGCACTATCCAGGTTACCGAACGGGCATTTGGACTATATAGGTAACCTAGCGGGCACTTGGAGAGTCTAGGTTACCTAGCGGGCACTTGGACTTCTAGGTTAACGAACGGGCACTTGGATTATGTATGTTGCATTGCGGGAAATTGGACTATCTAGGTTAGGTAACGGGCACTTGGACAATCCAGGTTTCTTAGCGGGCACTTGGACGATCTAGGTTAACTAGAGGGCACTTGGACTATCTAGGTTAACTAGCGTGCACGTGGACTATCTAGGTTTTTAGCGGGTACTTGGACTATGTAGGTTAACTAGCGGGCCCTTGGACTATGTAGATTAACTAGCGGCACTTGGACTATCTACGTTAACTAGCGGGCCCTTAGACTATGTAGATTCCCTAGCGGGCATTTGTACTATATAGATAACGTAGCGGGCACTTAGACTTTGTAGTTTACCTAGCGGCACAAGAACTATCTAGGTTACCTCGCTGGCACTTGAACTATCTACATTATAGCGGGTTCTTGGAGTATGTAGGTTACCTAGCGGGCTGATGGACTATCTAAGTTACCAAGCGGGCACTGGGACTATCTAGGTTAACTAACAGGCACTTGGACCCTGTGGGTTCCCTAGCGGGCTCTTGGATTATGTAGGTTCCCTATCTGGCACTTGGACTATGTAGGTTAACTAGCGGGCATTTGGACTATGTAGGTTACCTAGCGGGCATTTGGACTATGTAGGTTACCTAGCGGACACTTGGACTATCTAGGTTACCTAGCTGGCACTAGGACTATGAAGGTTCCCTAGCAGGCACTAGGATTATCTAGGTTACCTAGCGGGCACTTGGACTATGTAGGTCAACTAGCGGGCACTTGGATTATGTAGGTTCCCTATCGGGCACTTGGACTATGTAGGTTAACTAGAGGGCATTTGGACTATGTAGGTTACCTAGCGGGCTCTTGGACTATGTAGATTCCCTATCGGGCACTTGGAAAATGTAGGTTAACTAGGGGTTACTAGGACTATGTAGGTTACCTAGCGGGCCCTTAGACTATCTAGGTTACCTTGCGGGCATTTGGACTATGTAGGCTCCCTAGCGGTTATTTGGACTATATAGATTACTTAGCGGGCACTTTGACTTTATAGGTTACCTAGCGAGCACTTGGACTATCTAGGTTACATGGCAGGCACTTGAACTATCTACGTTACCTAGCGGGTACTTGGAGTATGTAGGTTACCTTCCCGGCTATTGGACTATCTAGGTTACCTAGCGGGCACTTGGACTATCCAGGTTACCTAGCGGGCACTTGGACTATCTACGTTAACTAACGGGCACTTGGACTATGTAGGTTCCCTAGCGGGCCCTTGGACTATGTAAGTTCCCTAGCAGGCACTTGGACTATGTGGGTTCCCTAGTTGGCATTTGGACTATCTAGGTTACCTAACGGGCACTTGGACTTTGTAGGTTCCCTAGCGGGCACTTGGATTATGTAGGTTCCCTATCGGGCACTTGGACTATGTAGGTTAACTAGGGGGCTCTAGGACAATGTAGGTTACCTAGCGGGCCCTTGGACTATCTAGGTTACCTAGGGGGAACCTGAACTATGTAGGTTAACTAGTGGGCACTTGGACTATCTAGGTTACCTAGCAGGCATTTGGACTATGTACGTTCCCTAGCAGGCCCTTGGACTATCTAGGTTACCTAGCGGGCACTTGGACTATGTAAGCTTCATAGCGGGTACTTGGACTAGATAGGATCCCTAGCGGGCACTTGGTCTATCTAGGTTAACTAGCGGGCACTTGGACTATCTAGGTTAACTAGCGAGCACTTGGACTATCTAGGTTAAGTAGCGGGCATTTGGACTATTAGGGCCTCTAGCGGGCATTTGGACTATATTGGTTACCTAGCGGGCACTTGGACTATGTAGGTTAACGAACGGGCACTTGGACTGTGTAGGTAACCTAGTGGTCACTTGAAATGTCTAGGTTACCTCGCGGGCACTTTCACTATGTAGGTTAACTAGCGGCCATTGGACTATCTAGGTTAACTAGTGGGCCCTTGGACGATGTACGTTAACTAGCGGGCCCTTGGACTATGTAGGTTAACTAGCGGGCCCTTGGACTATGTAGGTTACCTAGTGGGCACTTGGATGATCTAGGTTAACTAGCGGGTACTTGGACTATGTAGGTTAACTAGTGGGCCTTTGGACTATGTAGATACCCTAGCGGGCACTTGGACTATGTATGTTCCAGCGCGGGCACATGGACTATGTAGGTTCCCTAGCAGTCACTTGGACTATGTAGGTTCCAGAGCGGGGACTTGGACTATCTAGGTTCCCTAGCGGGCACTTGTACTATGTAGGTTAATTAGCGGACACTTGGACGATCTAGGTTAACTAGCGGGTACTTGGATTATGTAGGTTAACTAGCGGGCCCTGGAACTATGTAGATTAACTAGTGGGCCCTTGGACGATGTAGATTGCCTAGCGGGCACTTGGACTATGTAGGTTCCCTGGCGGGCACTTGGACTCTGTATGTTCCCTACGGACACTTGAAGTATGTAAGTTAACTACCAGGCACTTGGACTATGTAGGTTAATTAGCGGGCCCTTGGAATATCTAGGTTACCTAGCGGGCACTTGGACTATGTAGGTTAACTACCGGGCACTTGCACTAACTAGGTTACCGAACGGGCATTTGGACTATGTAGGTAACCTAGCGGGCACTTGGAGAGTCTAGGTTACCTAGCGGGCACTTGTACTTCTAGGTTAACGAACGGGCACTTGGACTATGTATGTTGCATAGCGGGCAATTGGACTATCTAGGTTAGGTAACGGGCACTTGGACTATCTAGGTTTCTTAGCGGGCACTTGGACGATCTAGGTTAACTAGAGGGCACTTGGACTATCTAGGTTAACTAGCGTGCACTTGGACTATCTAGGTTTTTAGCGGGTACTTGGACTATGTAGGTTAACTAGCGGGCCCTTGGACTATGTATATTAACTAGCGGCACTTGGACTATCTACGTTAACTAGCGGGCCCTTGGAGTATGTAGATTCCCTAGCTGGCATTTGGACTATATAGATAACGTAGCGGGCACTTAGAATTTGTAGGTTACCTAGCAACACAAGAACTATCTAGGTTATCTAGCTGGCACTTGAACTATCTACGTTATAGCGGGTTCTTGGACTATGTAGGTTCCCTAGCGGGCACTTGGATTATGTAGGTTCCCTATCGGGCACTTGGAATATGTAGGTTAACTAGCGGGCATTTGGACTATGTAGGTTCCCTAGCGGGCCCTTGGACTATGTAGGTTCCCTAGCGGGCATTTGGACTATGTGGGTTCCCTAGGGGGCATTTGGACTATCTAGGTTACCTAACGGGCACTTGGACTATGTAGGTTCCCTAGCGGGCACTTGGATTATGTAGGTTCCCTATCGGGCACTTGGACTATGTAGGTTAACTAGCGGGCATTTGGACCATGTAGGTTACCTAGCGGGCACTTGGACTATGTAGGGTCCCTATCGGGCACTTGGAGAATGTAGGTTAACTAGGGGACACTAGGACAATGTAGGTTACCTAGCGGGCCCTTGGACTATCTAGGTTACCTAGGGGGAACCTGGACTATGTAGGTTAACTAGTGGGCACTTGGACTATCTAGGTTACCTAGCAGGCATTTGGACTATGTACGTTCCCTAGCAGGCCCTTGGACTATCTAGGTTACCTAGCGGGCCCTTAGACTATGTATGTTACCTAGCGGGCACTTGGACTATGTACGCTTCCTAGCGGGCACTTGGACTATCTAGGTTAACTAGCGAGCACTTGGATGATCAATGTTAACTAGCGGGCACTTGGACTATCTAGGTTACCTAGCTGGCACTAGGACTATGAAGGTTCCCTAGCGGGCATTTGGATTATCTAGGTTACCTAGCGTGCACTTGGACTATGTAGATCAACTAGCGGGCACTTGGATTATGTAGGTTCCCTATCGGGCACTTGGACTATGTAGGTTAACTAGCGGGCATTTGGACTATGTAGGTTATCTAGCGGGCACTTGGACTATGTAGGTTCCCTATGGGGCACTTGGAAAATGTAGGTTAACTAGGGGGCACTAGGACTATGTAGGTTACCTAGCGGGCCCTTAGACTATCTAGGTTACCTAGCGGGCATTTGGACTATGTAGGCTCCCTAGCGGTTATTTGGACTATATAGATTACTTAGCGGGCACTTAAACTTTGTAGGTTACCTAGCGGGCACTTGGACTATCTAGGTTACCTGGCAGGCACTTGAACTATCTAAGTTATCTAGCGGGTACTTGGAGTACGTAGGTTACCTACCGTACTGTTGGACTATCTAGGTTACCTAGGGGGCACTTGGAGTATCTAGGTTAACTAACGGGCACTTGGACTATGTAGGTTCCCTAGTGGGCCCTTGGACTATGTAAGTTCCCTAGCGTGCACTTGGACAATGTGGGTTCCCTAGCGGGCATTTGGACTATCTAGGTTACCTAACGGGCACTTGGACTATGTAGGTTCCCTAGCGGGCACTTGGATTATGTAGGTTCCCTATCGGGCACTTGGACTATGTAGGTTAACTAGGGGGCATTTGGACCATGTAGGTTACCTAGCGGGCACTTGGACTATGTAGGTTCCCTATCGGGCACTTGGAGAATGTAGGTTAACTAGGGGTCACTAGGACAATGTAGGTTACCTAGCGGGCCCATGGACTATCTAAGTTACCTAGGGGGAACCTGGATTATGTAGGTTAACTAGTGGGCACTTGGACTATCTAGGTTACCTAGCAGGCATTTGGACTATGTACGTTTCCTAGCGGGTAATTGGACTAGATAGGTTCCCTAGCGGGCACTTGGTCTATCTAGATTAACTAGCGGGCATTTGGACTATTTGTGCCCCTAGCGGGCATTTGAACTATATTGGTTACCTAGGTGGCACTTGGACTATGTAGGTTAACGAACGGGCACTTGGACTATGTAGGTAACCTAGTGGTCACTTGAAATGTCTAGGTTACCTCGCGGGCACTTGGACTATGTCGTTTAACTAGCGGGCACTTGGACTATCTAGGTTAACTAGCGGGCCCTTGGACTATGTAGGTTAACTAGCGGGCCCTTGGACTATGTAGGTTACCTAGTGGCACTTGGACGATCTAGGTTAACTAGCGGGTACTTGGAATATGTAGGTTAACTAGCGGGCCCTTGAACTATGTAGATTAACTAGCGGCACTTGGACTATCTACATTAACTAGCGGGCCCTTGGACTATGTAGATTGCCTAGCGGGCACTTGGACTATGTAGGTTCCCAAGCGGGCACTTGGACTCTGTATGTTCCCTACGGACACTTGAACTATGTAAGTTAACTACCGGGCACTTGGACTATGTAGGTTAATTAGCGGGCCCTTGGACTATCTAGGTTACCTAGCGGGCACTTGGATTATGTAGGTTAACGAACAGGCATTTGGACTATGTAGGTAACCTAGTGGTCACTTTAACTGTCTAGGTTACCTAGTGGGCACTTGGACTATGTAGGTTAACTAGCGGGCACTTGGACTATCTCGTTTAACTAGCGGGCCCTTGGACGATGTAGGTTAACTAGCGGGCCCTTGGACTATGTAGGTTAACTAGCGGGCCCTTGGACTATGTAGGTTAACAAGCGTGCACTTGGAAGATCTAGGTAAACTAGCGGGTACTTGGACTATGTAGGTTAACTAGCGGGCCTTTGGACTATGTAGATTAACTAGCGGCACTTGGACTATCTACGGTAACTAGCGGGCCCTTGGACTATGTAGATTCCCTAGCGGGCACTTGGACTATGTATGTTCCAGAGCGGGC
Source organism: Tenrec ecaudatus (assembly GCF_050624435.1). NCBI lineage: Eukaryota > Metazoa > Chordata > Mammalia > Afrosoricida > Tenrecidae > Tenrec > Tenrec ecaudatus. Next base: position 258,899 of record NW_027457686.1, read on the forward strand.
ACTTCGACTATATAGGTTCCCTAGCAGACACTTGGACTATGTAGGTTAACTAGCGGACACTTGGACGATCTAGGTTAACTAGCAGGTACTTGGATTATGTAGGTTAACTAGCGGGCCCTTGGACTATGTAGATTAACTAGCAGCACTTGGACTATCTAGGTTACCTAGTGGGCACTTGCAGTATCTAGGTTACCTTGCGGGCACTTGGACTATGTACATTCCCTAGCGGGCACTTGGACTATCTATGTTAACTAGCGGGCACTTGGAATATGTAGGTGAACTAGCGGACACTTGCACTATGTAGGTTACCTAGCAGGCACTTGGACTATCTATGTTAACTAGCGGGCACTTGGACTATCTAGGATAACTAGCGTGCATTTGTACTATGTAGGTTCCTTAGCGGGCACTTGGACTATCTAGGTTGCCTAGCTGGCACTTGGACGATATAGGTTAACTAGCGTGCCCTTGGAATATCTAGGTTACGTAGCATGCACTTGGTATATAGGTTAACTAGCGGGCACTTGGACTATGTAGGTTAACTAGACGACACTTGGACTATCTAGGTTAACTAGTGGGCCCTTGGACTATGTAGGTTAACTAGCGGGCACTTGGACAATCTAGGTTAACTAGCGGGCACTTGGAAGATCTAGGTTAACTAGCGGGCACTTGGACTATCAAAGTGAACAAGTGAGCCCTTCGACTATGTAGGTTAACTAGCGGGCTCTTGGACTATCTTGGTTACCTAGCGGGCACTTGGGCTATCTAGGTTACCTAGCGGGCACTTGGACTATGTAGGTTACCTAGTGAGCACTTGGACTATCTATGTTAACGAAGGGGCACTTGGAATATGCAGGCAACCTAGCGGGCACTTGGACTGTCAAGGTTGCCTAGCGGGCACTTGGACTTCTAGGTTAACGAACGGGCTCTTGGACTATGTAGGTTGCCTAGTGGGCACTTGGACTATCTAGGTTAGATAACGGGCACTTGGACTATCTAGGTTACCTAGTGGGAACTTGGACAATGTAAGTTACCTAGCGGGCACTTGGACTATCTAGGTTACCTAACGGGCACTTTGACTATCTACGTTACATAGCGGGCACTTGGACTATGTAGGTTAACTAGCGAGCACTTGGACTCTAGGTTATCTAGCGGACACTTGGATTATCTAGGTTACCTAGCGGGCCCTTGGAATATGTAGGTTTCCTAGCGGGCACTTGGACTATCTAGGTTAACGAACGGGCACTTGGACTATGTAGGTAACCTAGCGGGCACTTGGACAGTCTATGTTACCTAGCCGGCACTTGGACTATCTAGGTTAACGAACGGGCACTTGGACAATGTAGGTTACCTAGCGGGCACTTGGACTATGTAGGATCCCTATCGGAAATTTGGACTACTTAGGTTACCTAGCGGGCACTTGGACTATCTAGGTTAACTAGTGGGCCCTTGTACTATGTAGGTTAACTACCGAGCACTTGGACTATCTAGGTTAACTAGCGGACCTTGGACTATGTAGGTTAACTAGCTGGCCTTTGGACTATGTAGGTTAACTAGCGGCACATGGACGATCTAGTTTAACTAGAGGGCACTTGGACTATGTATGTTGCATAGCGGGCAATTGGACTATCTAGGTTAGGTAACGGGCACTTGGACTATCTAGGTTTCTTAGCGGGCACTTGGACGATCTAGGTTAACTAGAGGGCACTTGGACTATCTAGGTTAACTAGCGTGCACTTGGACTATCTAGGTTTTTAGCGGGTACTTGGACTATGTAGGTTAACTAGCGGGCCCTTGGACTATGTATATTAACTAGCGGCACTTGGACTATCTACGTTAACTAGCGGGCCCTTGGAGTATGTAGATTCCCTAGCTGGCATTTGGACTATATAGATAACGTAGCGGGCACTTAGAATTTGTAGGTTACCTAGCAACACAAGAACTATCTAGGTTATCTAGCTGGCACTTGAACTATCTACGTTATAGCGGGTTCTTGGACTATGTAGGTTCCCTAGCGGGCACTTGGATTATGTAGGTTCCCTATCGGGCACTTGGAATATGTAGGTTAACTAGCGGGCATTTGGACTATGTAGGTTCCCTAGCGGGCCCTTGGACTATGTAGGTTCCCTAGCGGGCATTTGGACTATGTGGGTTCCCTAGGGGGCATTTGGACTATCTAGGTTACCTAACGGGCACTTGGACTATGTAGGTTCCCTAGCGGGCACTTGGATTATGTAGGTTCCCTATCGGGCACTTGGACTATGTAGGTTAACTAGCGGGCATTTGGACCATGTAGGTTACCTAGCGGGCACTTGGACTATGTAGGGTCCCTATCGGGCACTTGGAGAATGTAGGTTAACTAGGGGACACTAGGACAATGTAGGTTACCTAGCGGGCCCTTGGACTATCTAGGTTACCTAGGGGGAACCTGGACTATGTAGGTTAACTAGTGGGCACTTGGACTATCTAGGTTACCTAGCAGGCATTTGGACTATGTACGTTCCCTAGCAGGCCCTTGGACTATCTAGGTTACCTAGCGGGCCCTTAGACTATGTATGTTACCTAGCGGGCACTTGGACTATGTACGCTTCCTAGCGGGCACTTGGACTATCTAGGTTAACTAGCGAGCACTTGGATGATCAATGTTAACTAGCGGGCACTTGGACTATCTAGGTTACCTAGCTGGCACTAGGACTATGAAGGTTCCCTAGCGGGCATTTGGATTATCTAGGTTACCTAGCGTGCACTTGGACTATGTAGATCAACTAGCGGGCACTTGGATTATGTAGGTTCCCTATCGGGCACTTGGACTATGTAGGTTAACTAGCGGGCATTTGGACTATGTAGGTTATCTAGCGGGCACTTGGACTATGTAGGTTCCCTATGGGGCACTTGGAAAATGTAGGTTAACTAGGGGGCACTAGGACTATGTAGGTTACCTAGCGGGCCCTTAGACTATCTAGGTTACCTAGCGGGCATTTGGACTATGTAGGCTCCCTAGCGGTTATTTGGACTATATAGATTACTTAGCGGGCACTTAAACATTGTAGGTTACCTAGCGGGCACTTGGACTATCTAGGTTACCTGGCAGGCACTTGAACTATCTAAGTTTTCTAGCGGGTACTTGGAGTACGTAGGTTACCTACCGTACTGTTGGACTATCTAGGTTACCTAGGGGGCACTTGGAGTATCTAGGTTAACTAACGGGCACTTGGACTATGTAGGTTCCCTAGTGGGCCCTTGGACTATGTAAGTTCCCTAGCGTGCACTTGGACAATGTGGGTTCCCTAGCGGGCATTTGGACTATCTAGGTTACCTAACGGGCACTTGGACTATGTAGGTTCCCTAGCGGGCACTTGGATTATGTAGGTTCCCTATCGGGCACTTGGACTATGTAGGTTAACTAGGGGGCATTTGGACCATGTAGGTTACCTAGCGGGCACTTGGACTATGTAGGTTCCCTATCGGGCACTTGGAGAATGTAGTTTAACTAGGGGTCACTAGGACAATGTAGGTTACCTAGCGGGCCCATGGACTATCTAAGTTACCTAGGGGGAACCTGGATTATGTAGGTTAACTAGTGGGCACTTGGACTATCTAGGTTACCTAGCAGGCATTTGGACTATGTACGTTTCCTAGCGGGTAATTGGACTAGATAGGTTCCCTAGCGGGCACTTGGTCTATCTAGATTAACTAGCGGGCATTTGGACTATTTGTGCCCCTAGCGGGCATTTGAACTATATTGGTTACCTAGGTGGCACTTGGACTATGTAGGTTAACGAACGGGCACTTGGACTATGTAGGTAACCTAGTGGTCACTTGAAATGTCTAGGTTACCTCGCGGGCACTTGGACTATGTCGTTTAACTAGCGGGCACTTGGACTATCTAGGTTAACTAGCGGGCCCTTAGACTATGTAGGTTAACTAGCGGGCCCTTGGACTATGTAGGTTACCTAGTGGCACTTGGACGATCTAGGTTAACTAGCGGGTACTTGGAATATGTAGGTTAACTAGCGGGCCCTTGAACTATGTAGATTAACTAGTGGCACTTGGACTATCTACATTAACTAGCGGGCCCTTGGACTACGTAGATTCCCTAGCGGGCACTTGGACTATGTATGTTCCAGAGAGGGCACTTCGACTATGTAGGTTCCCTAGCAGTCACTTGGACTATGTAGGTTCCTCAGCGGGCACTTGGACTATCTAGGTTCCCAAGCGGGCACTTGTATTAGGTAGGTTAATTAGCGGACACTTGGACGATCTAGGTTAACTAGCGGGTACTTGGATTATGTAGGTTAACTAGCGGCCCTTGAACTATGTAGATTAACTAGCGGCACTTGGACTATCTACATTAACTAGCGGGCCCTTGGATTATGTAGATTGCCTAGCGGGCACTTGGACTATGTAGGTTCCCAAGCGGGCACTTGGACTCTGTATGTTCCCTACGGACACTTGAACTATGTAAGTTAACTACCGGGCACTTGGACTATGTAGGTTAATTAGCGGGCCCTTGGACTATCTAGGTTACCTAGCGGGCACTTGGATTATGTAGGTTAACGAACAGGCATTTGGACTATGTAGGTAACCTAGTGGTCACTTTAACTGTCTAGGTTACCTAGTGGGCACTTGGACTATGTAGGTTAACTAGCGGGCACTTGGACTATCTCGGTTAACTAGCGGGCCCTTGGACGATGTAGGTTAACTAGCGGGCCCTTGGACTATGTAGGTTAACTAGCGGGCCCTTGGACTATGTAGGTTAACAAGCGTGCACTTGGAAGATCTAGGTAAACTAGCGGGTACTTGGACTATGTAGGTTAACTAGCGGGCCTTTGGACTATGTAGATTAACTAGCGGCACTTGGACTATCTACGGTAACTAGCGGGCCCTTGGACTATGTAGATTCCCTAGCGGGCACTTGGACTATGTATGTTCCAGAGCGGCACTTCGACTATATAGGTTCCCTAGCAGACACTTGGACTATGTAGGTTAACTAGCGGACACTTGGACGATCTAGGTTAACTAGCAGGTACTTGGATTATGTAGGTTAACTAGCGGGCCCTTGGACTATGTAGATTAACTAGCAGCACTTGGACTATCTAGGTTACCTAGTGGGCACTTGCAGTATCTAGGTTACCTTGCGGGCACTTGGACTATGTACATTCCCTAGCGGGCACTTGGACTATCTATGTTAACTAGCGGGCACTTGGAATATGTAGGTGAACTAGCGGACACTTGCACTATGTAGGTTACCTAGCAGGCACTTGGACTATCTACGTTAACTAGCGGGCACTGGACTATCTAGGATAACTAGCGTGCATTTGTACTATGTAGGTTCCTTAGCGGGCACTTGGACTATCTAGGTTGCCTAGCTGGCACTTGGACGATATAGGTTAACTAGCGTGCCCTTGGAATATCTAGGTTACGTAGCATGCACTTGGTATATAGGTTAACTAGCGGGCACTTGGACTATGTAGGTTAACTAGACGACACTTGGACTATCTAGGTTAACTAGTGGGCCCTTGGACTATGTAGGTTAACTAGCGGGCACTTGGACAATCTAGGTTAACTAGCGGGCACTTGGAAGATCTAGGTTAACTAGCGGGCACTTGGACTATCAAAGTGAACAAGTGAGCCCTTCGACTATGTAGGTTAACTAGCGGGCCCTTGGACTATCTTGGTTACCTAGCGGGCACTTGGGCTATCTAGGTTACCTAGCGGGCACTTGGACTATGTAGGTTACCTAGTGAGCACTTGGACTATCTATGTTAACGAATGGGCACTTGGAATATGCAGGCAACCTAGCGGGCACTTGGACTGTCAAGGTTACCTAGCGGGCACTTGGACTTCTAGGTTAACGAACGGGCTCTTGGACTATGTAGGTTGCCTAGTGGGCACTTGGACTATCTAGGTTAGATAACGGGCACTTGGACTATCTAGGTTACCTAGTGGGAACTTGGACAATGTAAGTTACCTAGCGGGCACTTGGACTATCTAGGTTACCTAACGGGCACTTTGACTATCTACGTTACATAGCGGGCACTTGGACTATGTAGGTTAACTAGCGAGCACTTGGACTCTAGGTTATCTAGCGGACACTTGGATTATCTAGGTTACCTAGCGGGCCCTTGGAATATGTAGGTTTCCTAGCGGGCACTTGGACTATCTAGGTTAACGAACGGGCACTTGGACTATGTAGGTAACCTAGCGGGCACTTGGACAGTCTATGTTACCTAGCCGGCACTTGGACTATCTAGGTTAACGAACGGGCACTTGGACAATGTAGGTTACCTAGCGGGCACTTGGACTATGTAGGATCCCTATCGGAAATTTGGACTACTTAGGTTACCTAGCGGGCACTTGGACTATCTAGGTTAACTAGTGGGCCCTTGTACTATGTAGGTTAACTACCGAGCACTTGGACTATCTAGGTTAACTAGCGGACCTTGGACTATGTAGGTTAACTAGCTGGCCTTTGGACTATGTAGGTTAACTAGCGGCACATGAACGATCTAGTTTAACTAGAGGGCACTTGGACTATCTAGGTTAACTAGCGGGCACTTGGATGATCAATGTTAACTAGCGGGCACTTGGACTATCTAGGTTAGGTAATGGGCACATTGACTAAGTACGTCCCCTAGTGTGCACTTGGACTATCTAGCTTAACTAACGGGCACTTGGACTATCTAGGTTACCTAGCAGGCACTTGGATTATAAAGGTTCCAGAGCGGGCACTTGGACTATGTAGGTTCCCTAGCAGTCACTTGGACTCTGTAGTTTCCAGAGCGGGCACTTGGACTATCTAGGTTCCCTAGCGGGCACTTGTACTATGTCGGTTAATTCGCAGACACTTGGACGATCTAGGTTAACTAGTGGGTACTTGGATTATGTAGGTTAACTAGCGGGCCCTTGAACTATGTAGAGTAACTAGCGGCACTTGGACTATCTACATTAACTAGCGGTCCCTTGGACTATGTAGATTGCCTAGCGGGCACTTGGACTATGTAGGTTCCCAAGCGGGCACTTGGACTCTGTATGTTCCCTACGGACACTTGAACTATGTAAGTTAACTACCGGGCACTTGGACTATGTAGGTTAATTAGCGGGCCCTTGGACTATCTAGGTTACATAGCGGGCACTTGGATTATGTAGGTTAACGAACAGGCAATTGGAATATGTAGGTAACCTAGTGGTCACTTTAACTGTCTAGGTTACCTAGCGGGCACTTGGACTATGTAGGTTAACTAGCGGGCACTTGGACTATCTCGGTTAACTAGAGGGCCCTTGGACGATGTTGGTTAACTAGCGGGCCATTGGACTATGTAGGTTAACTAGCGGGCCCTTGGAAGATCTAGGTAAACTAGCGGGTACTTGGACTTTGTAGGTTAACTAGCGGGCCTTTGGACTATGTAGATTAACTAGAGGCACTTGGACTATCTACGTTAACTAGCGGGCCCTTGGACTATGTAGGTTCCCTAGCGGGCACTTGGACTATGTAAGTTCCAGAGCGGGCATTTGGACTATCTTTGTTCCCTAGCGGGCACTAGGACTATGTAGGTTAACTAGCGGACACTTGGACGATCTAGGTTAACTAGCAGGTACTTTGATTATGTAGGTTAACTAGCGGGCCCTTGGACTATGTAGATTAACTAGCAGAACTTGGACTATCTAGGTTACCTAGCGGGCACTTGGACTATGTAGGCTAACTAGGGGGCCCTTGGATGATCTAGGTTACCTAGCGGGCACTTGCAGTATCTAGGTTACCTAGCGGGCACTTGGATTATGTACATACCCTAGCGGGCACTTGGACTATCTATGTTAACTAGCGGGCACTTGGAATATGTAAGTGAACTAGCGGACACTTGCACTATGTAGGTTACCTAGCAGGCACTTGGACTATCTAGGTTAACTAGCGGGCACTTGGACTATCTAGGATAACTAGGGTGCACTTGGACTATGTAGGTTCCTTAGCGGGCACGTGGACTATCTAGGTTGCCTAGCTGGCACTTGGACGATATTGGTTAACTAGCGTGCCCTTGGAATATCTAGGTTACGTAGCAGGCACTTGGTATATAGGTTAACTAGCGGGCACTTGGACTATGTAGGTTAACTAGAGGACACTTGGACTATCTAGGTTAACTAGTGGGCCCTTGGACTATGTAGGTTAACTAGCGGGCACTTGGACAATCTAGGTTAACTAGCGGGCACTTGGAAGATCTGGGTTAACTAGCGGGCACTTGGACTATCAAAGTGAACAAGTGAGCCCTTGGACTATGTAGGTTAACTAGCGGTCCCTTGGACTATCTAGGTTACCTAGCGGGCACTTGGACTATGTAGGTTACCTAGCGGGCACTTGGACTATGTAGGTTAACTAGTGGGCACTTAGACTATCTAGGTTAACGAATGGGCACTTGGAATATGCAGGTAACCTAGCGGGCACTTGGACTGTCAAGGTTACCTAGCGGGCACTTGGACTTCTAGGTTAACGAACGGGCTCTTGGACTATGTAGGTTGCCTAGCGGGCACTTGGACTATCTAGGTTACCTAACGGGCACTTTGACTATCTAGGTTACATAGCGGGCACTTGGACTATCTAGGATAACTAGCGTGCACTTGGACTTTGTAGGTTCCTTAGCGGGCACTTGGACTATCTAGGTTGCCTAGCTGGCACTTGGACGATATAGGTTAACTAGCGTGCCCTTGGAATATCTAGGTTACGTAGCAGGCACTTGGTATATAGGTTAACTAGCGGGCACTTGGACTATGTAGGTTAACTAGAGGACACTTGGACTATCTAGGTTAACGAACGGGAACTTGGACTATGTAGGTAACCTAGCGGGCACTTGGACAGTCTATGTTACCTAGCGGGCACTTGGACTATCTAGGTAAACGAACGGGAACTTGGACAATGTAGGTTACCTAGCGGGCACTTGGACTATGTAGGATCCCTATCGGATATTTGGACTACTTAGTTTACCTAGCGGGCACTTGGACTATCTAGGTTAACTAGCGAACCTTGGACTATGTAGGTTAACTAGCGGGCCTTTGGACTATGTAAGTTAACTAGCGGGCACATGAACGATCTAGGTTAACTAGAGGGCACTTGGACTATCTAGGTTAACTAGCGGGCACTTGGATGATCAATGTTAACTAGCGGGCACTTGGACTATCTAGTTACCTAATGGGCACATGGACTAAGTACGTCCCCTAGTGGTCACTTGGACTATCTAGCTTAACTAACGGGCACTTGGACTATCTAGGTTACCTAGCAGGCACGTGGACTATGAAGGTTCCCTAGCAGGCACTTGGATTTTCTAGGTTACCCAGCGGGCACTTGGACTATGTAGGTCAACTAGTGGGCCCTTGACAATTTAGGTTAGCTAACTGGCACGTGGACTATATAGGTTAACTATCGGACACTTGCATGATCTAGGTTAACTAGCGGGCTCTTGCACTATGTAGGTTAACTAGCGGGCACTTGGACGATCTAGGTTAACTAGCGGGCACTTGGACTATCTAGGATAACTAGCGTGCACTTGGACTATGTAGGTTCCTTAGCGGGCACTTGGACTATCTAGGTTGCCTAGCTGGCACTTGGACGATATAGGTTAACTAGCGTGCCCTTGGAATATCTAGGTTACGTAGCAGGCACTTGGTATATAGGTTAACTAGCGGACACTTGGACTATGTAGGTTAACTAGAGGACACTTGGACTATCTAGGTTAACTAGTGGGCCCTTGGACTATGTAGGTTAACTAGCGGGCACTTGGACAATCTAGGTTAACTAGCGGGCACTTGGAAGATCTAGGTTAACTAGCGGGCACTTGGACTATCAAAGTGAACAAGTGAGCCCTTGGACTATGTAGGTTAACTAGCGGGCCCTTGGACTATCTAGGTTACCTAGCGGGCACTTGGACTCTCTAGGTTACCTAGCGGGCACTTGGACTATGTAGGTTACCTAGTGGGCACTTGGTTTATCTAGGTTAACGAATGGGCACTTGGAATATGCAGGTAACCTAGTGGGCACTTGGACTGTCAAGGTTACCTAGCGGGCACTTGGACTTCTAGGTTAACGAACGGGCTCTTGGACTATGTAGGTTGCCTAGCGGGCACTTGGACTATCTAGGTTAGATAACGGGCACTTGGACTATCTAGGTTACCTAGCGGGAACTTGGACAATGTAAGTTACCTAGCGGGCACTTGGACTATCTAGTTTACCTAACGGGCACTTTGACTATCTAGGTTACATAGCGGGCACTTGGACTATGTAGTTTAACTAGCGAGCACTTGGACTCTAGGTTATCTAGCGGACACTTGGATTATCTAGGTTACCTAGCGGGCCCTAGGAATATGTAGGTTTCCTAGCGGGCACTTGGACTATCTAGGTTAACGAACGGGCACTTGGACTATGTAGGTAACCTAGCGGGCACTTAGACAGTCTATGTTACCTAGCGGGCACTTGTACTATCTAGGTTAACGAACGGGAACTTGGACAATGTAGGTTACCTAGCGGGCACTTGGACTATGTAGGATCCCTATCGGATATTTGGACTACTTAGGTTACCTAGCGGGAACTTGGACTATCTAGGTTAACTAGTGGGCCCTTGTACTATGTAGGTTAACTAGCGAGCACTTGGACTATCTAGGTTAACTAGCGGACCTTGGACTATGTAGGTTAACTAGCGGGCCTTTGGACTATGTAGGTTAACTAGCGGGCACATGGACGATCCAGGTTAACTAGAGGGCACTTGGACTATCTAGGTTAACTAGCGGGCACTTGGATGATCAATGGTAACTAGCGGGCACTTGGACTATCTAGTTACCTAATGGGCACATGGACTAAGTACGTCCCCTAGTGGTCACTTGGACTATCTAGCTTAACTAACGGGCACTTGGACTATCTAGGTTACCTAGCAGGCACGTGGACTATGAAGGTTCCCTAGCGGGCACTTGGATTTTCTAGGTTACCCAGCGGGCACTTGGACTATGTAGGTCAACTAGCGGGCCCTTGACAATTTAGGTTAGCTAACTGGCACGTGGAATATATAGGTTAACTAGCGGACACTTGCATGATCTAGGTAAACTAGCGGGCTCTTGCACTATGTAGGTTAACTAGCGGGCACTTGGACGATCTAGGTTAACTAGCGGGCACTTGGACGATATAGGTTAACTAGCGGGCACTTGGATTATCTAGGTTAGCTAGCGGGCTCTTGCACTATGTAGGTTAACTAGCGGGCCCATTGCCTATGTAGGTTAACTAGCGGGCACTTGGACAATCTAGGTTAACTAGCGGGCACTTGGACGATATAGGTTAACTAGCAGGCACTTAGATTATCTAAGTTACCTAGCGGGCACTTGGGCTATGTAGGTTCCCTATCGGGCATTTATACTATATAGATAACCTAGCGGGCACTTAGACTTTATAGGTTACCTAGCGGGCACTTGGACTATCTAGGATAATTAGCGGGCACTTGGACTATTAGGGTCCCTAACGGGCATTTGGACTATATAAGTTACCTAGCGGGCACTTGGACAATGTAGGTTAACGAACAGGCACTTGGACTATGTAGGTAACCAAGTGGGCACTTGAACAGTCTATGTTACCTAGCGGGCAATTGGACTATCTAGGTTGAAGAACGGGCACTTGGACAATGTAGGTTACCTAGCGGGCACTTGGACTATGTAGGATCCCTATCGGACATTTGGACTACTTAGGTTACCTAGCGGGCACTTGGACTATCTACGTCAACTAGTGGGCCCTTGTACTATGTAGGTTAACTAGCGAGCACTTGGACTATCTAGGTTAACTAGCAGACCTTGGACTATGTAGGTTAACTAGCGGGCCTTTGGACTATATAGGTGAACTAGCGGGCACTTGGACGATCTAGGTTACCTAGCAGGCACGTTGACTATCTAGGTTAACTAACGGGCACTTGGACTATGTAGGTTGCCTAGCGGGCACTTGGACTATGTAGGTTCCCTAACGGGCACTTGGACTATGTAGGTTCCCTAGCGGTCACGTGGACTATGTTGGCTCCTTAGAAGGCATTTGGACTATGTAGGTTACCTATCGGGCACTTTGACTATGTAGGTTAACTAGCGGGCACTTGGACTATGTAGGTTAACTAGCGGGCACTTGGACTATGTAGGTTAACTAGCGAGCACTTGGACTATATAGGTTAACAAGCGGACCTTGGACTATGTTGGTTAACTAGCGGTCCCTTGGACTGTGTAGGTTAACTAGCATGCATTTGGACTATCTAGGTTAACTAGCGGGCACTTGGATGATCAATGTTAACTAGCGGGCACTTGGACTATCTAGGTTAGCTAACGGGCACTTGGACTAAGTACGTCCCCTAGTGGGCTCTTGGACACTCTAGGTTAACTAACGGGCACTAGGACTATCTATGTTAACTAGCGGGCACTTGGACTATCTAGGTTACCTAGCTGGCACTAGGACTATGAAGGTTCTCTAGCAGGCACTAGGATTATCTAGGTTACCTAGCGGGCACTTGGACTATCTAGGTTACCTGGCAGGCACTTGAACTATCTACGTTACCTAGCAGGTACTTGGACTATGTAGGTTAACTAGCGGGCATTTGGACCATGTGGGTTACCTAGCGGGCACATGGACTATGTAGGTTCCCTATCGGGCACTTGGAGAATGTAGGTTAACTAGGGGGCACTAGGACAATGTAGGTTACATAGCGGGCCCTTGGACTATCTAAGTTACCTAGGGGGAACCTGGACTATGTAGGTTAACTAGTGGGCACTTGGACTATCTAGGTTACCTAGCAGGCATTTGGATTATGTACGTTTCCTAGCGGGTAATTGGACTAGATAGGTTCCCTAGCGGGCACTTGGTCTATCTAGGTTAACTAGCGGGCACTTGGACTATCTAGGTTAACTAGCGAGCACTTGGACTAACTAGGTTAACTAGCGGGCATTTGGACTATTAGGGCCCCTAGCGGGCATTTGGACTTTATTGGTTACCTAGCGGGCACTTGGACTATGAAGGTTAACGAACGGGCACTTGGACTATGTAGGTAACCTAGTGGTCACTTGAAATGTCTAGGTTACCTCGCGGGCACTTGGACTATGTAGGTTAACTAGCGGGCACTTGGACTATCTAGGTTAACTAGCGGGCCCTTGGACAATGTAGGTTACCAAGTGGCAATTGGACGATCTAGGTTAACTAGCGGGTATTTGTAATATGTAGGTTAACTAGCGGGCCCTTGGACTATATAGATTAACTAGCGGCACTTGGACTATCTACATTAACTAGCGGGACCTTGTACTATGTAGATTCCCTAGCGGGCACATGGACTATGTATGTTCCAGAGCGGGCACTTGGACTATGTAGGTTCCCTAGCGGGCACTTGTACTATGTAGGTTAATTAGCGGACACTTGGACGATCTAGGTTAACTAGCGGGTACTTGGATTATGTAGGTTAACTAGCGGGCCCTGGAACTATGTAGATTAACTAGCGGCACTTGGACTATCTACATTAACTAGCGGGCCCTTGGACTATGTAGATTGCCTAGCGGGCACTTGGACTATGTAGGTTCCCTGGCGGGCACTTGGACTCTGTATGTTCCCTACGGACACTTGAACTATGTAAGTTAATTACCGGGCACTTGGACTATCTAGGTTACCTAGTTGGCACTAGGACTATGAAGGTTCCCTAGCGGGCACTAGGATTATCTAGGTTACCTAGCGGGCACTTGGACTATGTAGGTCAACTAGCGGGCACTTGGATTATGGAGGTTCCCTATCGGGCACTTGGACTATGTAGGTTAACTAGAGGGCATTTGGACTATGTAGGTTCTCTAGCGGGCACTTGGACAATGTAGGTTCCCTATGGGGCACTTGGAAAATGTAGGTTAACTAGGGGGCACTAGGACTATGTAGGTTACCTAGCGGGCCCTTAGACTATCTAGGTTACCTAGCGGGCATTTGGACTATGTAGGCTCCCTAGCAGTTATTTGGACTATATAGATTACTTTGCGGGCATTTAGACTTTGTAGGTTACCTAGCGGGCACGTGGACTATCTAGGTTACCTGGCAGGCACTTGAACTATCTATGTTACCTAGCGGGTACTTGGAGTATGTAGATTACCTACCGGGCTGTTGGACTATCTAGGTTACCTAACGGGCACTTGGACTATCTAGGTTAACTAACGGGCACTTGGACTATGTAGGTTCCCTAGTGGGCCCTTGGAATATGTAAGTTCCCTAGCGGGCACTTGGACTATGTGGGTTCCCTAGCGGGCATTTGGACTATCTAGGTTACCTAACGGGCACTTGGACTATGTAGGTTCCCTAGCGGGCACTTGGATTATGTAGGTTAACTAGCGGGCATTTGGACCATGTAGGTTACCTAGCGGGCACTTGGACTATGTAGGTTCCCTATCGGGCACTTGGAGAATGTAGGTTAACTAGGGGGCACTAGGACAATGTAGGTTACCTAGCGGGCCCTTGGACTATCTAAATTACCTAGGGGGAACCTGGACTATGTAGGTTAACTAGTGGGCACTTGGAATATCTAGGTTACCTAGCAGGAATTTGGACTATGTACGTTTCCTAGCGGGTAATTGGACTAGATAGGTTCCCTAGCGGGCACTTGGTCTCTCTAGCTTAACTAGCGGGCACTTGGACTATCTAGGTTAACTAGCGAGCACTTGGGCTATCTAGGTTAACTAGAGAGCACTTGGACTATTAGGGCCCCTAGCGGGCATTTGAACTATATTGGTTACCTAGCGGGCACTTGGACTATGTAGGTTAACAAACGGGCACTTGGACTATGTAGGTAACCTAGTGGTCACTTGAAATGTCTAGGTTACCTCGTGGGCACATGGACTATGTAGGTTAACTAGCGGGCACTTGGACTATCTAGGTTAACTAGCGGGCCCTTGGACAATGTAGGTTAACTAGCGGGCCCTTGGACTATGTAGGTTACCTAGTGGCACTTGGACGATCTAGGTTAACTAGCGGGTATTTGGAATATGTAGGTTAACTAGCGAGTTCTTGGACTATGTAGATTAACGAGCGGCACTTGGACTATCTACATTAACTAGCGGGCCCTTGGACTATGTAGGTTCCCGAGCGGGCACTTGGACTCTGTATGTTCCCTACGGACACTTGAACTATGTAAGTTAACTACCGGGCACTTGGGTATGTAGGTTAATTAGCCGGCCCTTGGATTATCTAGGTTACCTAGCCGGCACTTGGATTATATAGGTTAACTACCGGGCACTTGCACTATCCATGTTACCGAACGGGCATTTGGACTATGTAGGTAACCTAGCGGGCACTTGGAGAATCTAGGTTACCTAGCGGGCACTTGGACTTCTAGGTTAACGAACGGGCACTTGGACTATGTATGTTGCATAGCGGGCAATTGGACTATCTAGGTTAGGTAACGGGCACTTGGACTATCTAGTATTCTTAGCGGGCATTTGGACGATCTAGGTTAACTAGAGGGCACTTGGACTATCTAGGTTTTTAGCGGGCCCTTGGACTATGTAGATTAACTAGCGGCACTTGGACTATCTACGTTAACTAGCGGGCCCTTGGACTATGTAGATTCCCTAGCGGGCATTTGTCCTATATAGATAACGTAGCGGGCACTTAGATTTTGTAGGTTACCTAGCGGCACAAGAACTATCTAGGTTACCTAGCTGGCACTTGAACTATCTACGTTATAGCGGGTTCTTGGAGTATGTAGGTTACCTAGCGGGCTGTTGGACTATCTAAGTTACCAAGCGGGCACTGGGACTATCTAGGTTAACTCACAGGCACTTGGACTATGTAGGTTCCCTAGCGGGCCCTTGGACTATGTAGGTTCCCTAGCGGGCACTTGGACCCTGTGGGTTCCCTAGCGGGCACTTGGATTATGTAGGTTCCCTATCTGGCACTTGGACTATGTAGGTTAACTAGCGGGCATTTGGACTATGTAGGTTACCTAGCGGGCATTTGGACTATGTAGGTTACCTAGCGGGCACTTGGACTATCTAGGTTACCTAGCTGGCACTAGGACTATGAAGGTTCCCTAGCGGGCACTAGGATTATCTAGGTTACCTAGCGGGCACTTGGACTATGTAGGTCAACTACCGGGCACTTGGATTATGTAGGATCCCTATCGGGCACTTGGACTATGTAGGTTAACTAGAGGGCATTTGGACTATGTAGGTTACCTAGCGGGCACTTGGACTATGTAGATTCCCTATCGGGCACTTGGAAAATGTAGGTTAACTAGGGGTTATTAGGACTATGTTGATTACCTAGTGGGCCCTTAGACTATATAGATTACCTAGCGGGCATTTGGACTATGTAGGCTCCCTAGCGGTTTTTTGGACTATATAGATTACTTAGCGGGCACTTAGACTTTGTAGGTTACCTAGCGGGCACTTGGACTATGTAGGTTACATGGCAGGCACTTGAACTATCTACGTTACCTAGCGGGTACTTGGAGTATGTAGGTTACCTACCCGGCTGTTAGACTATCTAGGTTACCTAGCGGGCACTTGGACTATCTACGTTAACTAACGGGCACTTGGATTATGTAGGTTCCCTAGCGGGCCCTTGGACTATGTAAGTTCCCTAGCGGGCACTTGAACTATGTGGGTTCTCTAGTGGGCATTTGGACTATCTAGGTTACCTAACGGGCACTTGGACTATGTAGGTTCCCTAGCGGGCACTTGGATTATGTAGGTTCCCTATCGGGCACTTGGACTATGTAGGTTAACTAGCGGGCATTTGGACCATGTAGGTTACCTAGCGGGCACTTGGACTATGAAGGTTCCCTATCGGGCACTTGGAGAATGTAGGTTAACTAGGGGGCACTAGGACAATGTAGGTTACCTAGCGAGTCCTTGGACTATCTAAGTTACCTAGGGGGAACCTGGACTATGTAGGTTAACTAGTGGGCACTTGGACTATCTAGGTTACCTAGCAGGCATTTGGACTATGTACGTTCCCTAGCAGGCCCTTGGACTATCTATGTTACCTAGCGGGCACTTGGACTATGTATGCTTCCTAGCGGGTACTTGGACTAGATAGGATCCCTAGCGGGCACTTGGTCTATCTAGGGTAACTAGCGGGCACTTGGACTATCTAGGTTAACTAGAGAGCACTTGGACTATCTAGGTTAACTAGTGGGCATTTGGACTATTAGGGCCCCTAGCGGGCATTTGGACTATATTGGTTACCTAGCGGGCACTTGGACTATGTAGGTTAACGAACGGGCACTTGGACTATGTAGGTAACCTAGTGGTCACTTGAAATGTCTAGGTTACCTCGCGGGCACTTGGACTATGTAGGTTAACTAGCGGGCACTTGGACTATCTAGGTTAACTAGCGGGACCTTGGACTATGTAGGTTAACTAGCGGGCCCTTGGACTATGTATGTTACCAAGTGGCAATTGGACGATCTAGGTTAACAAGCGGGTACTTGGAATATGTAGGTTAACTAGGGAGTTCTTGGACTATGTAGGTTAACTAGTGGCCATTGGACTATCTAGGTTAACTAGTGGGCCCTTGGATGATGTAGGTTAACTAGCGGGCCCTTGGACTATGTAGGTTTACTAGCGGGCCCTTGGACTATGTAGGTTACCTAGTGGGCACTTGGATGATCTAGGTTAACTAGCGGGTACTTGGACTATGTAGGTTAACTAGCGGGCCTTTGGACTATGTAGATTCCCTAGCGTGCACTTGGACTATGTATGTTCCAGCGCTGGCACTTGGACTATGTAGGTTCCCTAGCAGTCACTTGGACTATGTAGGTCCCAGAGCAGGCACTTGGACTATCTAGGTTCCCTAGCTGGCACTTGTACTATGTAGGTTAATTAGCGGACACTTGGACGATCTAGGTTAACTAGCGGGTACTTGGATTATGTAGGTTAATTAGCGGGCCCTTGAACTATGTAGATTAACTAGCGGCACTTGGACTATGTACATTAACTAGCGGGCCCTTGGACTATGTAGATTGCCTAGCGGGCACTTGGAGTATGTAGGTTCCCTGGCGGGCACTTGGACTCTGTATGTTCCCTACGGACAGTTGAAGTATGTATGTTAACTACCGGGCACTTGGACTATGTAGGTTAACTAGCGGGCCCTTGGACTATCTAGGTTACCTAGCGGGCACTTGGACTATGCGGGTTAACTACCGGGCACTTGCACTATCTAGGTTACCGAACGGGCATTTGGACTATGAAGGTAACCTAGGGGGCACTTGGAGAGTCTAGGTTACCTAGCGGGCACTTGTACTTCTAGGTTAATGAACGGGCACTTGGACTATGTATGTTGCATAGCGGGCAATTGGACTATCTAGGTTAGGTAACGGGCACTTGGACTATCTAGGTTTCTTAGCGGGCACTTGGACGATCTAGGTTAACTAGAGGGCACTTGGACTATCTAGGTTAACTAGCGTGCACTTGGACTATCTAGGTTTTTAGCGGGTACTTGGACTATGAAGGTTAACTAGCGGGCCCTTGGACTATGTAGATTAACTAGCGGCACTTGGACTATCTACGTTAACTAGCGGGCCCTTGGACTATGTAGATTCCATAGCTGGCATTTGGACTATATAGATAACGTAGCGGGCACTTAGACTTTGTAGGTTACCTAGCGGCACAAGAACTATCTAGGTTACCTAGCTGGCACTTGAACTATCTACGTTATAGCGGGTTCTTGGACTATGTAGGTTCCCTAGCGGGCACTTGGATTATGTAGGTTCCCTATCAGGCACTTGGAATATGTAGGTTAACTAGCAGGCATTTGGACTATGTAGGTTCCCTAGCGGGCCCTTGGACTATGTAGGTTCCCTAGCGGGCATTTAGACTATGTGGGTTCCCTAGTGGGCATTTGGACTATCTAGTTTACCTAACGGGCACTTGGACTATGTAGGTTAATTAGCGGGCATGTGGACCATGTAGGTTACCTAGCGGGCACTTGGACTATGTAGGGTCCCTATCGGGCACTTGGAGAATGTAGATTAACTAGTGGGCACTAGGACAATGTAGGTTACCTGGCGGGCCCTTGGACTATCTAGGTTACCTAGGGGGAACCTGGACTATGTAGGTTAACTGGTGGGCACTTGGACTATGTAGGTTACCTAGCAGGCATTTGGACTATTTACGTTCCCTAGCAAGCCCTTGGACTATCTAGGTTACCTAGCGGGCACTTAGACTATGTATGTTACCTAGCGGGCACTTGCACTATGTCCGCTTCCTAGCGGGTACTTGGACTAGATAGGATCCCTAGCGGGCACTTGGTCTATCTAGGTTAACTAGCGGGCACTTGGACTATCTAAGTTACCTAGGGGGAACCTGGACTATGTAGGTTAACTAGCGGGCACTTGGACTATCTAGGTTAACTAGCGAGCAATTGGACTATCTAGGTTAACTAGCGGGCATTTGGACTATTAGGGCCCCTAGCGGGCATTTGAACTATATTGGTTACCTAGCGGGCACTTGGACTATGTAGGTTAACGAACGGGCACTTGGACTATGTAGGTAACCTAGTGGTCACTTGAAATGTCTAGGTTACCTCGCGGGCACTTGGACAATGTAGGTTAACTAGCGGGCACTTGGACTATCTAGGTTAACTAGCGGGCCCTTGGACTATGTAGGTTAACTAGCGGGCCCTTGGACTATGTAGGTTACCAAGTGCCAATTGGACGATCTAGGTTAACTAGCGGGTACTTGGAATATGTAGGTTAACTAGCGGGCCCTTGGACTATGTAGATTAACTAGCGGGACTTGGACTATCTACATTAACTAGCGGGCCCTTGGACTATGTAGATTGCCTAGCGGGCACTTGGACTATGTAGGTTCCCGAGCGGACACTTGGACTCTGTATGTTCCCTATGGACACTTGAACTATGTAAGTTAACTACCGGGCACTTGGAGTATGTAGGTTAATTAGCGGGCCCTTGGATTATCTAGGTTACCTAGCCGGCACTTGGACTATGTAGGTTAACTACCGGGCACTTGCACTATCCAGGTTACCGAACGGGCATTTGGACTATGTAGGTAACCTAGCGGGCACTTGGAGAATCTAAGTTACCTAGCGGGCACTTGGACTTCTAGGTTAACGAACGGGCACTTGGACTATGTATGTTGCATAGCGGGCAATTGGACTATCTAGGTTAGGTAACGGGCACTTAGACTATCTAGTATTCTTAGCGGGCATTTGGACGATCTAGGTTAACTAGAGGGCACTTGGACTATCTAGGTTTTTAGCGGGTACTTGGACTATGTAGGTTAACTAGCGGGCCCTTGGACTATGTAGATTAACTAGCGGCACTTGGACTATCTATGTTAACTAGCGGGCCCTAGGACTATGTAGATTCCCTAGCGGGCATTTGTACTATATAGATAACGTAGCGGGCACTTAGACTTTGTAGGTTATCTAGCGGCACAAGAACTATCTAGGTTACCTAGCTGGCACTTGAACTATCTACGTTATAGCGGGTTCTTGGAGTATGTAGGTTACCTAGCGGGCTGTTGGACTATCTAAGTTACCAAGCGGGCACTGGGACTATCTAGGTTAACTAACAGGCACTTGGACTATGTACGCTTCCTAGCGGGTACTTGGACTAGATAGGATCCCTAGCGGGCACTTGGTCTATCTAGGTTAACTAGCGGGCACTTGGACTATCTAGGTTAACTAGCGAGCACTTGGACTATCTAGGTTAACTAGCGGGCCTTTGGACTATTAGGGCCCCTAGCGGGCATTTGGTCTATATTGGTTACCTAGCGGGCACTTGGACTATGTAGGTTAACGAACGGGCACTTTGACTATGTAGGTAACCTAGTGGTCACTTGAAATGTCTAGGTTACCTCGCGGGCACTTGGACTATGTAGGTTAACTAGCGACCATTGGACTATCTCGGTTAACTAGCGGGCCCTTGGATGATGTAGGGTAAATAGCGGGCCCTTGGACTATGTAGGTTAACTAACTGGCCCTTGGACTATGTAGGTTACCTAGTGGGCACTTGGATGATCTAGGTTAACTAGCGGGTACTTGGACTATGTAGGTTAACTAGCGGGCCTTTGGACTATGTAGATTCCCTAGCGGGCACTTGGACTATGTATGTTCCAGCGCGGGCACATGGACTATGTAGGTTCCCTAGCAGTCACTTGGACTATGTAGGTCCCAGAGCGGGCACTTGGACTACCTAGGTTCCCTAGCGGGCACTTGTACTATGTAGGTTAATTAGCGGACACTTGGACGATCTAGTTTAACAATGGGTATTTGGATTATGCAGGTTAACTAGCGGGCCCTTGAACTATGTAGATTAACTAGAGGCACTTGGACTATCTACATTAACTAGCGGGCCCTTGGACTATGTAGATAGCCTAGCGGGCACTTGGACTATGTAGGTTCCCTAGCGGGCACTTGGACTCAGTATGTTCCCTACGGACACTTGAAGTATGTAAGTTAACTACCGGGCACTTGGACTATGTAGGTTAACTACCGGGCACTTGCACTATCTAGGTTACCGAACGGGCATTTGGACTATGTAGGTAACCTAGCGGGCACTTGGAGAGTCTAGGTTACCTAGCGGGCACTTGGACTTCTAGGTTAACGAACGGGCACTTGGACTATGTATGTTGCATAGCGGGCAATTGGACTATCTAGGTTAGCTAACGGGTACTTGGACTATCTAGGTTTCTTAGCGGGCACTTGGACGATCTAGGTTAACTAGAGGGCACTTGGACTATCTAGGTTAACTAGCGTGCACTTGGACTATCTAGGTTTTTAGCGGGTACTTGGATTATGTAGGTTAACTAGCGGGCCCTTGGACTATGTAGATTAACTAGCGGCACTTGGACTATCTACGTTAACTAGCGGGCCCTTGGACTATATAGATTCACTAGCGGGCACTTGGACTATGTATGTTCCAGCGCGGGCACTTGGACTATGTAGGTTCCAGAGCGGGCACTTGGACTAACTAGATTCCCGAGCGGGCACTTGTACTATGTATATTAACTAGCGGACACTTGGACGATCTAGGTTAACTAGCGGGCACTTGGACTATGTAGGTTGCCTAGCGAGCACTTGGACTATGTAGGTTCCCTAGCGGTTACTTGGACTGTCTAGGTTAACTAGCGGGCAATTAGACTGTCTAGGTTACCTAGTGGTCACTTGGACTATGTAGTTTACCTAGCAGGCACTTGGACTATGTAGGTTAACTAGCGCACTCTTGGACTATCTAGGTAACCTAGCGGGCACTTGGACTATCTAGGTTAACGAACGGGCACTTGGACTATGTAGGGTAACTAGCGGACATTTGGACTATCTAGGTTAGCTAACGGGCAATTGGACTATCAAAGTTAACTAACGGGCACTTGGACTATGTAGGTTACCTAGAGGGCACTTGGACTATCTAGGTTACCTAGCAGGCACTTTGACTATCTAGGTTAACTAACGGGCACTTGGACTATGTAGGTTGCCTAGCGAGCACTTGGACTATGTAGGTTCCCTAGCGGGCGCTTGGACTATGTAGGTCCCCTAGCAGTTACTTGGATTGTCTAGGTTACCTAGTGGGTACTTGGATTATGTAGTTTACCTAGCAGGCTCTTGGACTATGTAGGTTAACTAGCGCACACTTGGACTATCTAGGCTACCTAGCGGGCACTTGGACTATATACGTTCCCTAGCGGGCACTTGGGCTATCTATGTTACCTAGCGGGCACTTGGACTATGTAGGTTAACGAACGGGCACTTGGACTATGTAGGTAACCTACTGGTCACTTGGACTGAATAGGTTACCTAGCGGGCTCTTGGACGATCTAGGTTGACTAGCGCGTACTAGGACTATCTAGGTTAACTAGTGGTCCCTTGGACTACGTAGGTTAACTAGCGGACACTTGCACTATGTAGGTTACCTAGCGGGCACTTGGACTATGTAGTTTACCTAGCGGGCACTTGGACTGTGTAGGTTAACTAGCGGGCACTTGGATTATCTAGGTTAAGTAACAGGCACTTGGACTATGTATGTTCCAGAGCGGGCAATTAGATTATGTAGGTTCCCTAGCGGGTACTTGGACTATCTAGGTTCCCTAAAGGGCACTTGGACTATGTAGGTTAACTAGCGGACAATTGGACGATCTAGGTTAACAAGAGCGTACTTGGACTATCTAGGTTAACTAGCGGTCCCTTGGACTACGTAGGTTCAGTAACGGACACTTGCACTATGTAGGTTACCAGCGGGCACTTGGACTATCTAGGTTAACGAACGAGCACTTGGACTATGTAGGTAACCTAGCGGGCACTTGGACTGTCTAGGTTACCTAGCGGGCACTTGGACTATCTAGGTTAACGAACGGGCACTTGGACAATGTAGGTTAACTAGCGGACACTTGCACTATGTAGGTTACCTAGCGGGCACTTGGACTATGTAGTTTACCTAGCAGGCACTTGGACAATGTAGGTTAACTAGCGGGCACTTGGACTATCTAGGTTAAGGAACGAGCACTTGGACTATGTAGGTAACCTAGCGGGCACTTGGACTGTCTAGGTTACCTAGCGGGCACTTGGACTATCTAGGTTACCTAGTAGGCACTTGGACTAAGTAGTTTAACTAGCAGGCACTTGCACTCTCTAGTTTACCTAGCGGGCACTTGGACTATGTACCTTCCCTAGCGGTCACTTGGACTATCTATGTTAACTAGCGGGCACTTGGACTATGTAGGTTGCCTAGCGGGCACTTGGACGTTCTAGGTTAGGTAACGGGCACTTGGACTATCTAGGTTAGCTAACAGGAACTTTGACTATCTAGGTTACCTAGCGGGCACTAGGACTATGTAGGTTACCTAGCAGGCACTTGGACTATCTAGGTTACCTAGCGGGAACTTGGACAATGTAGGTTACCAGCGGGCACTTGGACTATCTAGGTTAACGAACGAGCACTTGGCCTATGTAGGTTGCCTAGCGAGCACTTGGACTATGTAGGTTCCCTTGCGGGCGCTTGGACTGTCTAGGTTACCTAGTGGGCACTTGGACTATGTAGTTTACCTAGCAGGCACTTGGACTACGTAGGTTAACTAGCGGACACTTGCACTATGTAGGTTACCTAGCGGGCACTTGGACTATGTAGTTTACCTAGCGGGCACTTGGACTGTGTAGGTTAACTAGCGGGCACTTGGATTATCTAGGTTAAGTAACAGGCACTTGGACTATGTATGTTCCAGAGCGGGCAATTAGATTATGTAGGTTCCCTAGCGGGCACTTGTGCTATCTAGGTTCCCTAAAGGGCACTTGGACTATGTAGGTTAACTAGCGGACAATTGGACTATCTAGGTTAACAAGCGCGTACTTGGACTATCTAGGTAAATTAGCGGTCCCTTGGACTACGTAGGTTAACTAGCGGACACTTGCACTATGTAGGTTACCTAGCGGACACTTGGACTATAGTTTACCTAACAGGCACTTGAACTATCTAGGTTATAGCGGGTTCTTGGAATATGTAGGTTACCTAGAGGGCTGTTGGACTATCTAAGTTACCAAGCAGGCACTGGGACTATCTAGGTTAACTAATGGGCACTTGGACTATGTAGGTTCCCTAGCGGGCCCTTGGACTATGTAGGTTCCCTAGCGGGCATTTGGACTATGTGGGTTCCTTAGCGGGCATTTGGACTATCTAGGTTACCTAACGGGCAATTGGACTATGTAGGTTCCCTAGCGGGCACTTGGATTATGTAGGTTCCCTATCGGGCACTTGGAATATGTAGGTTAACTAGCGCGCATTTGGAATATGTAGGTTGCCTAGCGGGCACTTGGATTATGTAGGTTCCCTATCGGGCACTTGGACTATGTAGGTTAACTAGCGGGCACTTGGACTGTCTAGGTTACGTAGTGGGCACTTGGATTATCTCGGTTAACAACGGGCACTTGGATTATCTAGGTTAACGAACGGGCACTTGGATTATGTAGGTTACCTAGCCGCCACTTGGATTATCTAGGTTAGCTAACAGGCACTTGGACTATCTAGGTTCCCCAGCGGGCACTTGTACTATCTAGGTTACCTAGCTGGCACTTGGACTATGTAGGTAACCTAGTGGTCACTTGAACTGTCTAGGTTACCTAGCGGGCACGTAGACTATGTAGGTTAACTAGCGGGCACTTGAACTATCTGGGTTAACTAGCGGGCCCTTGGACAATATAGGTTAACTAGCAGGCACTTGCACTATCTAGGCTTACTAGCGGGCCCATGGATTATGTAGGTTTACTAGCAGGCACTTGGACTATCTAGGTTAACTAGCGGGCACTTGGACTATGTAGTTTCCCTAGCGGGCATTTGGACTATTTAGGTTACGTAGTGGTCACTTGGACTATGTAGGTTACCTAGCAGGCACTTGGACTATCTAGGTTACCTAGCAGGCACTTTGACTATCTAGGTTAACTAACGGGCACTTGGACTATGTAGGTTGCCTAGCGGGCACTTGGATTATGTAGGTTCCCTATCGGGCACTTGGACTATGTAGGTTAACTAGCGGGCACTTGGACTGTCTAGGTTACGTAGTGGGCACTTGGATTATCTCGGTTAACAACGGGCACTTGGATTATCTAGGTTAACGAACGGGCACTTGGATTATGTAGGTTACCTAGCCGCCACTTGGATTATCTAGGTTAGCTAACAGGCACTTGGACTATCTAGGTTCCCCAGCGGGCACTTGTACTATCTAGGTTACCTAGCTGGCACTTGGACTATGTAGGTAACCTAGTGGTCACTTGAACTGTCTAGGTTACCTAGCGGGCACGTAGACTATGTAGGTTAACTAGCGGGCACTTGAACTATCTGGGTTAACTAGCGGGCCCTTGGACAATATAGGTTAACTAGCAGGCACTTGCACTATCTAGGCTTACTAGCGGGCCCATGGATTATGTAGGTTTACTAGCAGGCACTTGGACTATCTAGGTTAACTAGCGGGCACTTGGACTATGTAGTTTCCCTAGCGGGCATTTGGACTATTTAGGTTACGTAGTGGTCACTTGGACTATGTAGGTTACCTAGCAGGCACTTGGACTATCTAGGTTACCTAGCAGGCACTTTGACTATCTAGGTTAACTAACGGGCACTTGGACTATGTAGGTTGCCTAGCGGGCACTTGGATTATGTAGGTTCCCTATCGGGCACTTGGACTATGTAGGTTAACTAGCGGGCACTTGGACTGTCTAGGTTACCTAGTGGGCACTTGGATTATCTCGGTTAACGAACGGGCACTTGGATTATCTAGGTTAACGAACGGGCACTTGGATTATGTAGGTTACCTAGCCACCACTTGGACTATCTAGATTAGCTAACAGGCACTTGGACTATCTAGGTTCCCTAGCGGGCAATTGTACTATCTAGGTTACCTAGCTGGCACTTTGACTATGTAGGTCAACTAGCGGGCCCTTGGACTATCTAAGTTAGCCAACGGGCACTTAGATTATGTAGGTTAACTAGCGGGAACTTGGAATATGTAGGTTAAGTAGCGGACACTTGCACTATGAAGGTTAACTAGTGGGCCTATGGACTATGTATGTTTAGTAGCGGGCCCTTTTACTATCTAGGTTCCCTAAAGGGCACTTGGACGATCTAGGTTACCTAGCGGGTACTTGAACTATCTAGGTTAACTAGCGGGCACTTGCACTCTCTAGGTTACCTAGTGGGCACTTGGACTATGTACGTTCCCTAGCGGGCACTTGGACTATCTATGTTAACTAGCGGGCACTTGGAATATGTAGGTTAACTAGCGGACACTTGCACTATGTAGGTTACCTAGCAGGCACTTGGACTATCTAAGTTGCCTAGCGGGCACTTGGACGATATAGTTTAACTAGCGTGCCCTTGGAATATCTAGGTTACGTAGCGGGCACTTGGTATATAGGTTATCTAGCGGGCACTTGGACTATGTGGGTTAACTAGAGGACACTTGGACTATCTAGGTTAACTAGTGGGCCCTTGGACTATGTAGGTTAACTAGCGGGCTCTTGGACAATCTAGGTTAACTAGCGGGCACTTGGAAGATCTAGGTAAACTAGCGGGCACTTGGACTATCAAAGTGAACAAGTGAGCCCTTGTACTAGGTAGGTTAACTAGTGGGCCCTTGGTCTATCTAGGTTACCTAATGTGCACTTGGACTATCTAGGTTAACGAATGGGCACTTGGAATATGCAGGTAACCTAGCGGGCACTTTGACTGTCTAGGTTACCTAGCGGGCACTTGGACTTCTAGTTTAACGAACGGGTTCTTGGACTATGTAGGTTGCCTAGCGGGCACTTGGACTATCTAGGTTAGGGAACGTGCACTTGGACTATCTAGGTTACCTAGTGGGAACTTGGACCATGTAAGTTACCTAGCGGGCACTTGGACTATCTAGGTTACCTAACGGGCACTTTGACTATCTAGGTTCCATAGCGGGCACTTGGACTATGTAGGTTAACTAGCGAGCACTTGGACTCTAGGTTATCTAGCGGATACTTGGATTATCTAGGTTACCTAGCGGGCCCTTGGACTATGTAGGTTTCCTAGCGGGCATTTGGACTATCTAGGTTAACGAACGGGCACTTGGACTATGTAGGTAACCTAGCGGGCACCTGAACAGTCTATGTTACCTAGCGGGCACTTGGACTATGTAGGTTAACGAACGGGCACTTGGACTATGTAGGATCCCTATCGGACATTTGGACTACTTAGGTTACCTAGCGGGCACTTGGACTATATAGGTTAACTGGCGGGCACTTGGACTATCTAGGTCAACTAGTGGGCCCTTGTACTATGTAGGTTAACTAGCAGGCACTTGGACGATCTAGGTTAATTAGAGGGCACTTGGACTATCTAGGTTAACTAGCGTGCACTTGGACTATCTAGGTTAACTAGCGGGCACTTGGATGATCAATGTTAACTAGCGGGCATTTGGACTATCTAGGTTAGCTAATGGGCACATGGACTAAGTACGTCCCCTAGTGGGCACTTGGACTATCTAGGTTACCTAGGAGGCACTTGGACTATGAAGGTTCCCTAGGGGGCATTTGGATTATCTAGGTTACCTAGCGGGCACTTGGAGTATGTAGGTTCTGTAGCCGGTATTTGGACTATATAGATAACCTAGCGGGCACTTAGACTTTGTAGGTTACCTAGCGGGCACTTGAACTATCTGGGTTAACTAGCGGGCCCTTGGACAATATAGGTTAACTAGCGGGCACTTGGACTATTTAGGTTAAATAGCGGGCCCTTGGACGATGTAGGTTAACTAGCGGGCCCTTGGACGATCTAGGTTAACTAGCGGGTACTTGGATTATGTAGATTAACTAGCGGCACTTGGACTATCTACGTTAACTAGCGGGCACTTGGACTATGTAGGTTAACTAGAGGACACTTGGACTATCTAGGTTAACTAGTGGGCCCTTGGACTATGTAGGTTAACTAGCGGGCACTTGAACAATCTAGGTTAACTAGTGGGCACTTGGACGATCTAGGTTAACTAGCGGGCACTTGAACTATAAAAGTGAACAAGTGAGCCCTTGGACTATGTAGGTTAACTAGCAGGCCCTTGGACTATCTGGGTTACCTAGCGTGCACTTGGGCTATATAGGTTACCTAGCGGGCACTTGGACTATGTAGGTTACCTAGCGGGCACTTGGACTATCTAGGTTAACGAACGGGCACTTGGAATATGCAGGTAACCTAGCGGGCACTTGGACTGTCTATGTTACCTAGCGGGCACTTGGACTTCTAGGTTAACGAACGGGCTCTTGGGCTATGTAGGTTGCCTAGCGGGCACTTGGACTATCTAGATTAGGTAACGGGCACTTGGACTATCTAGGTTACCTAACGGGCACTTTGACTATCTAGGTTACATAGCGTGCACTTGGACTATGTAGGTTAACTAGCGAGCACTAGGACTCTAGGTTACCTAGCGGGCACTTGAACTATCTAGGTTACCTAGCGGGCCCTTGGTCTATGTAGGTTTCCTAGCGGGCACTTGGACTATCTAGGTTAATGAACGGGCACTTGGAATATGTAGGTAACCTAGCGGGCACTTGGACAGTCTAGGTTACCTAGCGGGCACTTGGACTGTCTAGGTTAACTAACGGGCAGTTGGACGATGTAGGTTACCTAGCGGGCACTTGGACTATGTAGGATCCCTATCGGACATTTGGACTACTTAGGTTACCTAGCGGATACTTGGACTATATAGGTTAACTAGCGGGCACTTTGACTATCTAGGTCAACTAGTGGGCCCTGTACTATGTAGGTTAACTAGCGAGCACTTGCACTATCTAGGTTAACTAGCGGACCTTGGACTATGTAGGTTAACTAGTGGGCCCTTGGACTATGTAGGTTAACTAGCGGGCACTTGGACGATCTAGGTTAAATAGAGGGCACTTGGACTATCTAAGTTAACTAGCGGGAACTTGGATGATCATTGTTAACTAGCGGGCACTTGGACTATCTAGGTTAGCTGAGGGGCACATGGACTAAGTATGTCCCCTAGTGGGCACTTGGACTATCTAGGTTAACTAACGGGCACTAGGACTATCTAGGTTAACTAGCAGGCACTTGGACTATCTAGGTTACCTAGCTGGCACTTGGACTATGAAGGTTCCCTAGTGACACTTGGACTATGTAGGTCAACTAGCGGGCCCTTGGACTATCTAGGTTAGCTAACTGGCATGTGGACTATGTAGGTTAACTAGCGGACACTTGCACGATCTAGGTTAACTAGCGGGCTCTTGCACTATGTAGGTTAACTAGCGGGCCCATTGAATATATAGGTTAACTAGCGGGCACTTGGACGATCTAGGTTAACTAGCGGGCACTTGGACGATATAGGTTAACTAGCGGGCACTTGGATTTTCTAGGTTAGCCAGCGGGCTCTTGCACTATGTAGGTTAACTAGCGGGCCCATTGACTATGTAGGTTAACTAGTGGGCACTTGGATGATCTAGGTTACCTAGGAGAACTTTCACTACATAGGTTAACTAGTGGGCACTTGGACTATCTAGGTTACCTAGCAGGCACTTGGACTATCTAAGTTAACTAGCGGGCACTTGGACTATCTAGGTTAGTAACGGGCACATGGACTAAGTACGTCCCCTAGTGGGCACTTGGACTATCTAGGTTAACTAGCGGGCACTAGGACTATCTAGGTTAACTAGCAGGCACTTGGACTATCTAGGTTACCTAGCTGGCACTTGGACTATGAAGGTTCCCTAGCGGCACTTGGACTATGTAGGTCAACTAGCGGGCCCTTGGACTATCTAGGTTAGCTAACTGGCACGTGGACTATGTAGGTTAACTAGCGGACACTTGCACGATCTAGGTTAACTAGCGGGCTCTTGCACTATGTAGGTTAACTAGCGGGCCCATTGACTATGTAGGTTAACTAGCGGGCACTTGGACGATCTAGGTTAACTAGCGGGCACTTGGACGATATAGGTTAACTAGCGGGCACTTGGATTTTCTAGGTTAGCAAGCGGGCTCTTGAACTATGTAGGTTAAATAGCGGGCACTTGGATGATCTAGGTTACCTAGGGGGAACTTTCACTACGTAGGTTAACTAGTGGGCACTTGCACTATCTAGGTTACCTAGCAGGCACTTGGACTATCTAAGTTAACTAGCGGGAACTTGGATGTTCATTGTTAACTAGCGGGCACTTGGACAATCTAGGTTAGCTAACGGGCACATGGACTAAGTACGTCAACTAGTGGGCACTTGGACTATCTAGGTTACCTAGCGGGCACTTGGACTATGTACGTTCCCTAGCGGGCACTTGGACTATCTATGTTACCTAGCGGGCACTTGGACTATGGACGTTTCCTAGCGGGTACTTGGACTACCTATGTTAACTAGCGGGCACTTGGACTATGTAGGTTCCCTATCGGGCACTTGGACTAGGTAGGTTCCCTAGCGGGCACTTGGTCTATCTACGTTAACTAGCGGGCACTTGGACTATCAAGGTTAACTAGTGAGCACTTGGACTATCTAGGATAACTAGCGGGCACTTGGACTATGAAGGTAAACTAGTGGTCACTTGAACTGTCTAGGTTACCTAGCGGGCACTTGGATTATGTAGGTTAACTAGCGGGCACTTGGACTATCTAGGTTAACTAGCGGGCCCTTGGACCATGTAGGTTAACTAGCGGGCCCTTGGACGATCTAGGTTAACTAGCGGGGACTTGGATTATGTAGGTTAACTAGCGGGCCCTTGGATTATGTAGATTAACTAGCGGCACTTGGACTATCTACGTTAACTAGCGGGCCCTTGGACTATGTAGATTCCCTAGCGGGCACTTGGACTATGTATGTTCCAGAGCGGGCACTTGGACTATGTAGGTTCCCTAGCAGGCACTTGGACTATGTAGGTTCCCTAGCGGGCACTTGGACTATGTAGGTTAACTAGCGGACACTTGGACGATCTAGGTTAACTAGCGGGTATTTGGACTATGTAGGTTAACTAGCGGGCCCTTGGACTATGTAGATTCCCTATCGGGCAATTGGACTACGTAGGATCCCTAGCGGGCACTTCGACTCTGTAGGTTCCCTAGCGGGCACTTGGACTATGAATGTTCCCTACGGACACTTGTACTATGTAAGTTAACTACCGGGCACTTGGACTATGTATGTTAACTAGCGGGCCCTTGGACTACTTAGGTTAACTAGCGGACACTTGCACTATGTAGGTTACCTAGCGGGCACTTGGACTATCTAGGTTACCTAACGGGCACTTGGACTCTGTAGGTTTCCTAGCGGGCACTTGGATTATATAGGTTCCCTATCGGGCACTTGGACTATGTAGGTTAACTAGTGGGCATTTGGACTATGTAGGTTCCCTATAGGGCACTTGGAGAATGTAGGTTAACTAGGGGGCACTAGGACAATGTAGGTTACCTAGCGGGCCTTAGGACTATCTAGGTTACCTAGGGGGAACCTGGACTACGTAGGTTAACTAGCGTGCACGTGGACTATCTAGGTTACCTAGCGGGCACTTGGACAATGTACGTTCCCTAGCGGGCACTTGGACTATCTAAGTTACCTAGCGGGCACTTGGTCTATCTAGGTTAACTAAGGGGCACTTGGACTATCTAGGTTAACTAGCGAGCACTTGGACTATCTAGGTTAACTAGCGGGCATTTGGACTCTTACGGCCCCTAGCGGGCACTTGGACTTTGTAGGTTAACGAACGGGCACTGGGACTATATAGGTAACCTAGTGGTCACTTGAACTGTCTAGGTTACCTAGCGGGCACTTGGACTATGTAGGTTAACTAGCGGGCACTTGGACTATATAGGTTAACTAGCGGGCCCTTGGACGATGTAGGTTAACTAGCGGGCCCTTGCACTATGTAGGTTAACTAGGGGGCCCATGGATTATGTAGGTTTACTAGCATGCACTTGGACTATCTAGGTTAACTAGCGGGAACTTGGACCATGTAGTTTCCCTAGCGGGCATTTGGACAATTTAGGTAACCTAGCGGGCACTTGGACTATGTAGGTTAACTAGCGGGCACTTGGACTATATAGGTTAACTAGCGGGCCCTTGGACGATGTAGGTTAACTAGCGGGCCCTTGCACTATGTAGGTTAACTAGCGGGCCCATGGATTATGTAGGTTTACTAGCACGCACTTGGACTATCTAGGTTAACTAGCGGGCACTTGGACTATCTAGTTTCCCTAGCGGGCATTTGGACAATTTAGGTAACCTAGCGGGCACTTGGACTATGTAGGTTACCTAGCGGGCACTTGGACTATCTAGGTTACCTAGCAGGCACCATGATTATCTAGGTTAACTAACGGGCACTTGGACTATGTAGGTTGCCTAGCGGGCACTTGGATTATGTAGGTTCTCTATCGGGCACTTGGCTTATGTAGGTTAACTAGCGGGCACTTGGACTGTCTAGGTTACCTAGTGGGCACTTGGATTATCTAGGTTAACCAACGGGCACTTGGACTATGTAGGTTACCTAGCCGCCACTTGGACTATCTAGGTTAGCTAACAGGCACTTGGACTATCTAGGTTCTCTAGCGGGCACTTGTACTATCTAGGTTACCTAGCTGGTACTTGGACTATGTAGGTCAACTAGCGGGCCCTTGGACTATCTAGGTTAGCTAACGGGCACTTAGATTATGTAGGTTAACTAGTGAGCACTTGGAATATGTACGTTAAGTAGCGGACACTTGCACTATGAAGGTTAACAAGCGGGCCCATGGACTATGTAGGTTTACTAGCGGGCCCTTGGACTATCTAGATTCCCTAAAGGGCACTTGGACTATCTAGGTTACCTAGCTGGCACTTGGACTATGTAGGTCAACTAGCGGGCCCTTGGACTATCTAGGTTAGGTAACGGGCACTTAGATTATGTAGGTTAACTAGTGAGCACTTGGAATATTTACGTTAAGTAGCGGACACTTGCACTATGAAGGTTAACTAGCGGGCCCATGGACTATGTAGGTTTACTAGCGGGCCCTTGGACTATCTAGATTCCCTAAAGGGCACTTGGACTATCTAGGTTACCTAACGGGCACTTGGACTATCTAGGTCACCTAGCGGGCACTTGGACTATGTAGTCTAACTAGGGGGCCCTTGGGCGATCTAGGTTACCTAGCGGGTACTTGAACTATCTAGGTTATCTAGCGGGCACTTGCTGTATCTAGGTTACCTAGCGGGCACTTGGACTATGTACGTTCCCTAGCGGGCACTTGGGCTATTTTTGTTAACTAGCGGGCACTTGGAATATGTAGGTTAACTAGCGGACACTTGCACTATGTAGGTTACCTAGGAGGCACTTGGACTCTCTAAGGTTAACTAGCGGGCACTTGGACTATCTAGGTTAACTAGCATGCACTTGGACTATGTAGGTTCCTTAGCGGGCACTTGGACTATCAAGGTTGCCTAGCGGGCACTTGGACGATATAGGTTAACTAGCGTGCCCTTGGAATATCTAGGTTACGTAGCGGGCACTTGGTATATATGTTAACTAGCGGGCACTTGGACTATGTAGATTAACTAGAGGACACTTGGACTATCTAGGTTAACTAGTGGGCCCTTGGACTATGTAGGTTAACTAGCGGGCACTTGGACAATCTAGGTTAACTAGCGGGCACTTGGACGATCTAGGTTAACTAGCGGGCAGTTGGACTATCAAAGTTAACAAGTGAGCCCTTGGACTATGTAGGTTAACGAGCGGGCCCTTGGACTATCTGGGTTACCTAGCGGGCACTTGGAGTATATACGTTACCTAGCGGGCACTTGGACTATGTAGGTTACCTAGTGGGCACTTGGACTATCTAGGTTAACGAAAGGGCACTTGGAATATGCAGGTAACCTAGCGGACACTTGGACTGTCTAGGTTACCTAACGGGCACTTGGACTTCTAGGTTAACGAACGGGCTCTTGGGCTATGTAGGTTGCCTAGCGGGCACTTGGAATATCTAGGTTAGGTAACGGGCACTTGGACTATCTAGGTTACCTAGCGGGAACTTGGACTATCTAGGTTACCTAACGGGCACTTTGACTATCTAGGTTACATAGCGGGCACTTGGACTATGTAGGTTAACTAGCGAGCACTTGGATTCTAGGTTTCCTAGCGGGCACTTGGACTATGTAGGATCCCTATCGGACATTTGGACTACTTTGGTTACCTAGCGGGCACTTGTACCATCTAGGTTAACTAGAGGGCACTTGGAATATCTAGGTCAACTAGTGGGCCCTCGTACTATGTAGGGTAACTAGCGAGCACTTGGACTATCTAGGTTAACTAGCGGACCTTGGACTATGTAGGTTAACTAGCGGGCCCTTGGACTATGTAGGTTAACTAGCGGGCATTTGGACGATCTAGGTTAACTAGAGGGCACTTGGACTATCTAGGTTAACTAGCATGCACTTGGACTATCTAGGTTAACTAGCGGGCACTTGGATGATCAATGTTAACTAGCGGGCACTTGGATTATCTAGGTTACCCAGCGGGCACTTGGACTATGTAGGTCAACTAGCGGGCCCTTGGACTATCTAGGTTAGCTAACTGGCACGTGGACTATGTAGGTTAACTAGCGGACATTTGCACGATCTAGGTTAACTAGCGGGCTCTTACACTATTTAGGTTAACTAGCGGGCCCATTGACTATGTAGGTTAACTAGCGGGCACTTGGACGATCTAGGTTAACTAGCGGGCACTTGGACGATATAGGTTAACTAGCGGGCACTTGGACTATGTAGGTTAACTAGCGGGCCCTTGGACTATGTAGGTTAACTAGCGGGCCCTTGGACTATGTAGGTTAACTAGCGTGCACTTGGACGATCTAGGTAAACTAGCGGGTACTTGGACTATGTAGGTTAACTAGCGGGCCTTTGGACTTTGTAGATTAACTAGCGGCACTTGGACTATCTACGTTAACTAGCGGGCCCTTGGACTATGTAGATTCCCTAGCGGGCACTTGGACTATGTATGTTCCAGAGCGGGCACTTCGACTATGTAGGGTCCCTAGCAGGCACTTGGACTATGTAGGTTCCAGAGCGGGCATTTGGACTATCTAGGTTCCCTAGCGGGCACTTGGACTATGTAGGTTAACGAACAGGCACTTGGTCTATGTAGGTAACCTAGTGGTCACTTGAACTGTCTAGGATACCTAGCGGGCACTTGGACTATGTAGGTTAACTAGCGGGCACTTGGACTATGTAGGTTAACTAGCGGGCCCTTGGACTATGTAGGTTAACTAGCGGGCCCTTGGAATATGTAGGTTAACTAGCGTGCACTTGGACGATCTAGGTAAACTAGCGGGTACTTGGACTATGTAGGTTAACTAGTGGGCCTTTGGACTTTGTAGATTAACTAGCGGCACTTGGACTATCTACGTTAACTAGCGGGCTCTTGGACTATGTAGATTCCCTAGCGGGCACTTGGACTATGTATGTTCCAGAGCGGTCACTTCGACTATGTAGGGTCCCTAGCAGGCACTTGGACTATGTAGGTTCCAGAGGGGGCACTTGGACTATCTAGGTTCCCTAGCGGGTACTTGGACTATGTTGGTTAACTAGCGGGCACTTGCACTCTCTAGGTTACCTAGCGGGCACTTGGACTATGTACCTTTCCTAGCGGACATTTGGACTATCTATGTTAACTAGCGGGCACTTGGACTATGTAGTTTACCTAGCAGACAATTGCACTATGTAGGTTACCTAGCGGTCACTTTGACTATGTAGGATAACTAGAGGAAACTTGGACGATCTAGGTTAACTAGTGGGCCCTTGGACTATGTAGTTTAACTAGCCAGTACTTGGACGATCTTGGTTAACTAGCGGGCACTTGGACGATCTAGGTTAACTAAGGGTCACTAGGACTATCAAAGTTAACAAGCGAGCCCTTGGATTATGTAGGTTAACTAGTGGGCCCTTGAACTATCTAGGTTACCTAGATAGCATTTGGACTATATAGGTTCCCTAGCGGGAACTTGGACTATCTAGGTTGCCTAGCAGGCACTTGGATTATGAAGGATCCCTAGCGGGCACTTGGACTATCTAGGTTACCTAGCGGGCACTTGGACTATGTACGTCCCCTAGTGGGCACTTGGACTATCTAGGTTAACTAACGCGCACTAGGACTATCTAGGTTAACTAGCGGGCACTTGAACTATCTAGGTTACCTAGCAGGCACTTGGATTATGAAGTATCCCTAGCGGGCACTTGGACTATCTAGGTTACCTAGCGGCCACTTGGACAATGTAGGTTAACTAGTGGACACTTGGATGATCAATGTTAACTAGCGGGTACTTGGATTATCTAGGTTACCCAGCGGGCACTTGGACTATGTAGGATCCCTATCGGACATTTGGACTACTTAGGTTACCTAGCGGGCACTTGTACCATCTAGGTTAACTAGCGGGCACTTGGAATATCTAGGTCAACTAGTGGGCCCTCGTACTATGTAGGGTAACTAGCGAGCACTTGGACTATCTAGGTTAACTAGCGGACCTTGGACTATGTAGGTTAACTAGCGGGCCCTTGGACTATGTAGGTTAACTAGCGGGCACTTGGACGATCTAGGTTAACTAGAGGGCACTTGGACTATCTAGGTTAACTAGCGTGCACTTGGACTATCTAGGTTAACTAGCGGGCACTTGGATGATCAATGTTAACTAGCGGGCACTTGGATTATCTAGGTTACCCAGCGGGCACTTGGACTATGTAGGTCAACTAGCGGGCCCTTGGACTATCTAGGTTAGCTAACTGGCACGTGAACTATGTAGGTTAACTAGCGGACATTTGCACGATCTAGGTTAACTAGCGGGCTCTTGCACTATTTAGGTTAACTAGCGGGCCCATTGACTATGTAGGTTAACTAGCGGGCACTTGGACGATCTAGGTTAACTAGCGGGCACTTGGACGATATAGGTTAACTAGCGGGCAATTGGATTATCTAGGTTAGCTAGCGGGCTCTTGCACTATGTAGTTTAATTAGCGGGCCCATTGACAATGTAGGTTAACTAGCGGACACTTGGACGATCTAGGTTATCTAGCGGGCACTTGGACTTTGTAGGTTAACGAACAGGCACTTGGACTATGTAGGTAACCTAGTGGTCACTTGAACTGTCTAGGATACCTAGCGGGCACTTGGACTATGTAGGTTAACTAGCGGGCACTTGGACTATGTAGGTTAACTAGCGGGCCCTTGGACTATGTAGGTTAACTAGCGGGCTCTTGGACTATGTAGGTTAACTAGCGTGCACTTGGACGATCTAGGTAAACTAGCGGGTACTTGGACTATGTAGGTTAACTAGCGGGCCTTTGGACTTTGTAGATTAACTAGCGGCACTTGGACTATCTACGTTAACTAGCGGGCCCTTGGACTATGTAGATTCCCTAGCGGGCACTTGGACTATGTATGTTCCAGAGCGGGCACTTCGACTATGTAGGGTCCCTAGCAGGCACTTGGACTATGTAGGTTCCAGAGCGGGCACTTGGACTATCTAGGTTCCCTAGCGGGCACTTGGACTATGTAGGTTAACGAACAGGCACTTGGACTATGTAGGTAACCTGGTGGTCACTTGAACTGTCTAGGATACCTAGCGGGCACTTGGACTATGTAGGTTAACTAGCGGGTACTTTGATGATCAATGTTAAATACCGGGCACTTGGACTATCTAGGATAGCTAACGGGCACATGGACTAAGTACGTCCCCTAGTGGGCACTTGGACTATCTAGGTAAACTAACGGGCACAAGGACTATCTAGGTTAACTAGCGGGCACTTGGACTATCTAGGTTTCCTAGCTGGCACTTGGACTATGAAGGTTCCCTAGCGGGCACTTGTATTATCTAGGTTACCCAGCGAGCACTTGGACTATGTAGGTCAACTAGCGGGCCCTTGGACTATCTAGGTTAGTTAACTCACACGTGGACTATGTAGGTTAACTAGCGGACACTTGCACGATCTAGGTTAACTAGCGGGCTCTTGCATTATGTAGGTTCCCTATCGGGCATTTGGACTATGTAGGTTACCTAGCGGGCACTTGGACTATGTAGGTTCCCTATCGGGCACTAGGAGAATGTAGGTTAACTAGGGGGCACTAGGACTACGTAGGTTTCCTAGCGGGCCCTTGGACTATCTAGGTTACCTAGCGGGCATTTGGACTATGAAGGCTCCCTAGCGGGCATTTGGACTATATAGATTACCTAGAGGGCACTTAGATTTTGAAGGTTACCTAGCGGGCACTTGGACTATCTAGGTTACCTAGCTGGCACTTGAACTATCTACGTTACCTAGCGGGTACTTGGAGTATGTAGGTTACCTACCGGGCTGTTGGACTATCTAGGTTACCTAGCGGGCACTTGGACTATCTAGGTTAACTAACGGGCACTTGGACTATGTAGGTTCCCTAGAAGGCACTTGGAGAATGTAGGTTAACTAGGGGACACTAGGACAATTTGGGTTACCTAGCGCTCCCTTGGACTATATAGGTTACCTAGGGAGAACTTGGACTATGTAGGTTACCTAGCGGGCACTGGGACGATCTAGGTAAACTAGCGGGTACTTGGACTATGTAGGTTAACTAGCGGACCCTTGAACTATGTAGGTTAACTAGCGGGCACTTGGACTATGTATGTTCCAGAGCCGGCACTTGGACTATGTAGGTTCCCTAGCGGGTACTTGGAGAATGTAGGATAACTAGGGGACACTAGGACAATGTAGGTTACCTAGCGGGCCCTTGGACTATCTAGGTTAACTAGCGGGCACATGGACTAAGTACGTCCCCTAGTGGGCACTTGGACTATCTAGGTAAACTAACGGGCACTAGGACTATCTAGGTTAACTAGCGGGCACTTGGACTATCTAGGTTACCCAGCTGGCACTTGGACTATGAAGGTTCCCTAGCGGGCACTTGGATTATATAGGTTACCCAGCGGGCACTTGGACTATGTAGGTCAACTAGCGGGCCCTTGGACTATCTAGGTTAGCTAACTGGCACGTGGACTATGTAGGTTAACTAGCAGGCACTTGGACGATCTAGGTTAGCTAGCGGGCTCTTGCACTATGTAGGTTAACTAGCGAGCTCTTGGACGATATAGGTTAACTAGCGGGCACTTGGATTATCTAGGTTACCTAGCGGGCACTTGGACTA
Organism: Tenrec ecaudatus; assembly: GCF_050624435.1. Taxonomy (NCBI): domain Eukaryota; kingdom Metazoa; phylum Chordata; class Mammalia; order Afrosoricida; family Tenrecidae; genus Tenrec; species Tenrec ecaudatus. Next base: position 298,506 of record NW_027457686.1, read on the forward strand.
TGTAGGTTCCTTAGCGGGCATTTGGACTATATAGATAACCTAGCGGGCACTTAGACTTTGTAGGTTATCTAGCGGGCACTTGGCTTATCTAGGTTACCCAGCGGGCACTTGGACTATGTAGGTCAACTAGCGGGCCCTTGGACTATCTAGGTTAGCTAACTGGCACGTGGACTATGTAGGTTAACTAGCGGACACTTGCACGATCTAGGTTAACTAGCGGGCTCTTGCACTATGTAGGTTAACTAGCGGGCCCATTGACTATGTAGGTTAAGTAGCGGGCACTTGGACGATCTAGGTTAGCTAGCGGGCTGTTGCACTATGTAGGTTAACTAGCGGGCACTTGGACGATATAGGTTAACTAGCGGGCACTTGGATAATCGAGGTTACTTAGCGGGCACTTGGACTATGTAGGTTCCCTAGCGGGCATTTGGACTATATAGATAACCTAGCGGGCACTTAGACTTTGTAGGTTACCTAACGGGCACTTGATTTATCTAGGTTAACTAAAGGGCACTTGGACTATGTAGGTTCCCTATCGGGCCCTTGTACTATGTAAGTTCCCTAGCGGGCACTTGGACTATGTGGGTTTCCTGGCGGGCATTTGTACTATCTAGGTTACCTAACGGGCACTTGGACTATGTAGGTTCCCTAGCGGACACTTGCATTATGTAGGTTCCCTATCGGGCATTTGGACTATGTAGGTTACCTAGTAGGCACTTGGACTATGTAGGTTCCCTATCGGGCACTTGGAGAATGTAGGTTAACTAGGGGGCACTAGGACTATCTAGGTAACCTAGCGGGCATTTGGACTATGTAGGCTCCCTAGCGGGAATTTGGACTATATAGGTTACCTAGAGGGCACTTAGACTTTGTAGGTTACATAGCGGGCACTTGGACTATCTAGGTTACCTAGCTGGCACTTGAACTATCTACGTTACCTAGGGGGTACTTGGAGTATGTAGGTTACCTACCGGGCTGTTGGACTATCTAGGTTACCTAGCGGGCACTTGGACTATCTAGGTTAACTAACGGGCACTTGGACTATGTAGGTTCCCTAGAAGGCACTTGGAGAATGTAGGTTAACTAGGGGACACTAGGACAATGTAGGTTACCTAGCGGGCCCTTGGACTATCTAGGTTACCTAGGGAGAACTTGGACTATGTAGGTTACCTAGCGGGCACTAGGACGATCTAGGTTAACTAGCGGGTACTTGGACTATGTAGGTTAACTAGCGGACCCTTGGACTATGTAGATTAACTAGCAGCACTTGGACTATCTACGTTAACTAGCGAGCCCTTGGACTATGTAGATTCCCAAGCGGGCACTTGGACTATGTATGTTCCAGAGTGGGCACTTGGACTATGTAGGTTCCCTAGCGGATACTTGGAGAATGTAGGATAACTAGGGGACACTACGACAATGTAGGTTACCTAGCGGGTCCTTGAACTATCTAGGTTACCTAGGGAGAACTTGGACTATGTAGGTTAACAAGTGGGACTTGGACTATCTAGGTTACCTAGCAGGCATTTGGACTATGTAGGTTAACTAGCGAGCACTTGGACTATGAACGTTCCCTAGCGGGCACTTGGGCTATCTACGTTACCTAGCGGGCACTTGGACTATGTACGTTAACTAGCAGGCACTTGGACTATGTACGTTTCCTAGCGGGTACTTGGAATATCTATGTTAACTAGCGGGCACTTGGAATATGTACGTTTCCTAGCGGGTACTTGGAGTATCTAGGTTAACTATCGAGCTCTTGGACTATCTAGGATAACTAGCGGGCACTTGGACTATTAGGGTCCCTAGCGGGCATTTGTACTATATAGGTTACCTAGCGGGCACTTGGACTATGTAGGTTAACGAACAGGCATTTGGACTATGTAGGTAACCTAATGGTCACTTTAACTGTCTACGTTACCTAGTGGGCCCTTGGACTATGTAGGTTAACTAGCGGGCACTTGGACTATCTAGGTTACCTAGCAGGCACTTGGATTATGAAGGATCCCTAGCGGGCAATTGGACTATCTAGGTTACCTAGCTGGCACTTGGACTATGTAGGTTAACTAGCGGACACTTGCACAATCTAGGTTAACTAGCGGGCCCTTGCACTATGTAGGTTAACTAGCGGGCCCATGGATTATGTAGGTTTACTAGGGGGCACTTGGACTATCTAGGTTAACAAGCGGGCACTTGGACTATGTAGTTTCCCTAGCGGGCAATTGGATTATTTAGGTTGCCTAGCGGGCACTTGGACTATGTAGGTTCCCTAGCGGGCACTTTCACTGTCTAGGTTACCTAGCGGGCACTTGGACTATGTAGGTCAACTAGTGGGCCCTTGGACTATCTAGGTTAGCTAACGGGCACTGGGACTATGTATGTTCCAGAGCGGGCACTTGGATTATGTAGGTTGCCTAGCGGACATTTAGACTGTGTAGGTTTCCTTGCGGGCATTTGGACTATGTAGGTTACCTAGCGGGCACTTGGACTATGTAGGTTCCCTAACGGGCACTTGGACTATGTAGGTTCCCTAGCGGTCACGTGGACTATGTAGGCTCCCTAGAAGGCACTTTCACTGTCTAGGTTACCTAGCGGGCACTTGGACTATGTAGGTTAGCTATCAGGCACTTGGACTATCTAGGTTACCTAGCGGAAACTTGGACGATTTAGGTTAACTAGCGGGCACTTGGACTATCTAGGTTAACTAGCAGGCCCTTGGACTATCTAGGTTTACTAGCGGGCACTTGGACTATCTAGGTTAACGAACGGGCTCTTGGACTATGCAGTTTCTCTACGGGGCATTTGGATTATTTAGGTTACCTAGCGGGCACTTGGACTACGTAGGTTAACTAGAAGGCATTTGGACTATCAAGGTTACCTAGCGGGCCCTTGGACTATGTAGGTTACCAGCGGGCACTTGGAATGTCTAGGTTAACGAACGTGCACTTGGACTATGTAGGTAACCTAGCGGGCACTTGGACTGTCTAGGCTACGTAGCGGGCACTTGGACTATCTAGGTTAACGAACGGGCACTTGGACTATATAGGTTAACTAGCGGACACTTCGACTATCTAGGTTAGCTAACGGGCAATTGGACTATCTAGGTTAACTAACGGGCACTTGGACTATGTAGGTTCCCTAGCGGTCACGTGGACTATGTAGGCTCCCTAGATGGCACTTGGACTATGTAGGTTAACTAGCGGGCACTTGGACTAACCAGGTTTCCAACCGGGCACTTGGACTATGTCGGTTACCCAATGGGCACTTGGACTATCTTAGTTAACGAACGGACACTTTGGCTATGTATGTTAGCTATCAGGCACTTGGACTATCTAGGTTACCTAGCAGGCACTTGGACTATGTAGGTTACCTAGCGGACAATTGGATGATTTAGGTTAACTAGCGGGCACTTGGACTATCTAGGTTAACTAGAAGGCCCTTGGACTATCGAGGTTTACTAGCGGGCACTTGGACTATCTAGGTTAACTAGCGGGCACTTGGACTATGTAGGTTAACTAGCGGGCACTTGCACTCTCTAGGTTACCTAGCGGACACTTGGACTATGTACCTTCCCTAGCGGGCACTTGGACTATCTAGGTTACCTAGCAGGCACTTGGATTATGAAGGATCCCTAGCGGGAAATTGGACTATCTAGGTTAACTAGCAGGCCCTTGGACTCTCTAGGGTTACTAGCGGGCACTTGGACTATCTAGGTTAACTAGCGGGCACTTGGACTATCTAGGTTAGCTAACAGGAACTTGCACTATCTAGGTTACCTAGCGGGCCCTTGGACTATGTAGGTTACCAGCGGGCACTTGGACTATCTAGGTTAACGAACGTGCACTTGGACTATGTAGGTAACCTAGCGGGCACTTGGACTGTCTAGGTTATATAGCGGGCACTTGGACTATCTAGGTTAACGAACGGGCACTTGGACTATGTAGGTTAACTAGCGGACACTTCGACTATCTAGGTTAGCTAACGGGCAATTGGACTATCTAGGTTAACTAACGGGCACTTGGATTATGTAGGTTCCCTAGTGGTCACGTGGACTATGTAGGATCACTAGAAGGCACTTGGACTATGTAGGTTAACTAGCGGGCACTTGGACTAACCAGGTTACCAAGCGGGCACTTGGACTATGTAGGTTACCCAATGGGCAGTTGGACTATCTAGGTTAACGAACGGACACTTTGGCTATGTAGGTTAGCTAGCAGGCACTTGGACTATCTACGTTACCTAGCAGGCACTTGGACTATGTAGGTTACCTAGCGGACAATTGGACGATTTAGGTTAACTAGCGGGCACTTGGACTATCTAGGTTAACTAGCAGGCCCTTGGAATATCTAGGTTTACTAGCGGGCACTTGGACTATCTAGGTTAACTAGCGGGCACTTGGACTATGTAGGTTAACTAGCGGGCACTTGCACTATCTAGGTTACCTAACGGACACTTGGACTATGTACCTTCCCTAGCGGGCACTTGGACTATCTAGGTTACCTAGCAGGCACTGGGATTATGAAGGATCCCTAGCGGGCAATTGGACTATGTAGGTTAACTAGCAGGCCCTTGGACTATCTAGGGTTACTAGCGGGCACTTGGACTATCTAGGTTAACTAGCGGGCACTTGGACTATCTAGGTTAGCTAACAAGAACTTGGACTATCTAGGTTACCTAGCGGGCACTAGGACTATGTAGGTAACCTAGCGGGCACTTGGACTATCTAGGTTAACTAGCGGGTTCTTGGACTATATAGGTTAACTAGCGGGCCCTTGGACTATATAGGTTAACTAGCGGGCCCTTGGACTATGTAGGGTAACTAGCGGACACTTGGAGGTTCTAGGTTAACTAGCGGGCACTTGGACTATCTAGGTTAACTAGCGGGCACTTGGATTATCTTGGTTACCTAGCAGGCACTTGCACGAAGCAGGTTCCCTTGCGGGCACTTGGACTATCTAGGCTCCCTAACGGGCATTTGGACTATGTAGGTTACCTAGCGGGCACTTGGTCTATGTACATACCTTGGCGGGCACTTGGAACATCTAGCTTACCTAGCGGGCACTTGGAGTATGTAGTCCCCTAGTGGGCACTTGGACTATCTACGTGACCTAGCGGGTACTTGGACTATATAGGTTACTAGCGGGCACTTGGACTATGTAAGTTCCCTAGCGGGCACTTGGACTATGTGGTTTCCCTAGCGGGCACTTGGACTGTCTAGGTTAACGAACGGGCACTTGGACTATCTAGGTTAACTAGCGGGCACTTGGACTATGTAAGTTCCCTAGCGGGCACTGTACTATGTGGTTTCCCTAGCGGGCACTTGCACTGTCTAGGTTAACGAACGGGCACTCGGACTATCTAGGTTAAATAGCGGGCACTTGGACTATCTAGGTTAACTAACGGGCACTTGGACTATGTGGGTTCCCTAGCCGGTATTTGGACTATGTAGGTTACTAGCGGGCATTTGGACTATGTAGGTTACCTATCAGGCACTTGGACTATGTAGGTTACGTACCGGGCACTTGGACAATGTTGGTTAACTAGCAGGCACTAGGACGATGTAGGTTACCTAGCGGGCACTTGGACTATCTAGGTTAAGTAACGGGCACTTGGACTATCTAGGTGACCTAGTGGGAACTTGGACTATGTACGTTACGTAGCGGACACTTTGACTATCTTGTTTACCTAGCGGACACTTGGACGAACTAGGTTAACGAGCGGGCCCTTGGACTATGTAGGTTACCTAGCGGGCACTAGGACTATCTAGGTTAGCTAAAAGGAACTTGGACTATCTAGTTTACCTAGCGGGCACTTGGACTATGTAGGTTAACTAGCGGGCACTTAGACTATCTAGGTTAGCTAACGGGTACTTGGACTATCTAGGTTACCTAGTGGGCACTTGGAATTTCTAGGTTAAGTAACAGGCACTTGGACTATGTATGTTCCAGAGCGGGCAATTGGACTATGTCGGTTCCCTAGCGGGCACTTGGACTATCTAGGTTCCCTATAGGGCACTTGGACTATGTAGGTTAACTAGCGGACAATTGGACGATCTAGTTTAACTAGGGGTCCCTTGGACTACGTAGGTTAACTAGCGGACACTTGCACTATGTAGGTTACCTAGCGGGCACTTGGACTTCTAGGTTTACGAAAGAGCACTTGGACTATGTAGGTTGCCTAGCGGGCACTTGGACAATCTAGGTTAGGTAACGGGCACTTGGACTATCTAGGTTACCTAGCGGGAACTTGGACTATGTAGGTTACATAGCGGGCACTTGGACTATCTAGGTTAACTAGCGGGTTCTTGGACTATATAGGTTAACTAGCGGGCCCTTGGACTATGTAGGTTAACTAACGGACACTTGGAGGTTCTAGGTTAACTAGCGGGCACTTGGACTATCTAGGTTAACTAGCGGGCACTTGGATTATCTTGGTTACCTAGCAGGCACTTGCACTCTCTAGGTTACCTAGCGGACACTTGGACTATGTACCTTCCCTAGCGGGCACTTGGACTATCTAGGCTCCCTAACGGGCATTTGGACTATGTAGGTTACCTAGCGCGCACTTGGTCTATGTACATACCTTGGCGGGCACTTGGACTATCTAGGTTTCCTAGCGGGCACTTGGAGTATGTAGTCCCCTAGTGGGCACTTGGACTATCTACGTGACCTAGCGGGTACTTGGACTATATAGGTTACTAGCGGGCACTTGGACTATGTAAATTCCCTAGCGGGCAATTGGACTATTTGGGTTCCCTAGCGGGCACTTGGACTGTCTAGGTTAACGAACGGGCACTTGGACTATCTAGGTTAACCAGCGGGCACTTGGACTATGTAAGTTCCCTCGCAGGCACTGGACTATGTGGTTTCCCTAGCGGGGACTTGGACTGTCTAGGTTAACGAACGGGCACTTAGACTATCTAGGTTAACTAGCGGGCACTTGGACTATGTAAGTTCCCTAGCGGGCACTGGACTATGTGCTTTCCCTAGCGGGCACTTGTACTGTCTAGGTTAACGAACGGGCACTTGGACTATCTAGGTTAAGTAGCGGGCACTTGGACTATGTAAGTTCCCTAGCGGGCACTTGGACTGTCTAGATTAACGAACGGGCACTTGGACTATCTAGGATACCTAGCGGGCACTTGGACTATGTAGGTTCCCTAACGGGCACTTGGACTATGTAGGTTCCCTAGCGGTCACGTGGACTATGTAGGCTCCCTAGAAGGCACTTGGACTATGTAGGTTAACTAGCGGGCACTTGGACTATGTAGGTTACCCACTGGGCACTTGGACTATGTAGGTTACCCAATGGGCACTTGGACTATCTAGGTTAACGAACGGACACTTGGACTATGTAGGTTAGCTGTCAGGCACTTGGACTATCTAGGTTTCCTAGCGGACACTTGGACGATTTAGGTTAACTAGCGGGCACTTGGACTATCTAGGTTAACTAGCAGGCCCTTGGACTATCTAGGTTTACTAGCGGGCACTTGGACTATCTAGGTTAACTAACGGGCTCTTGGACTATGCAGTTTCCCTAGTGGGCATTTGGATTATTTAGGTTACCTAGTGGGCACTTGGACTACGTAGGTTAACTAGAAGGCATTTGGACTATCAAGGTTACCTAGCGGGCCCTTGGACTATGTAGGTTACCAGCGGGCACTTGGACTATCTAGGTTAACGAACGTGCACTTGGACTATGTAGGTAACCTAGCCGGCACTTGGACTGTCTAGGTTACATAGCGGGCACTTGGACTATCTAGGTTAACGAACGGGCACTTCGACTATATAGGTTAACTAGCGGACACTTCGACTATCTAGGTTAGCTAACGGGCAATTGGACTATCTAGGTTAACTAACGGGCACTTGGACTATGTAAGTTCCCTAGCGGTCACGTGGACTATGTAGGCTCCCTAGATGGCACTTGGACTATGTAGGTTAAGTAGCGGGCACTTGCACTAACCAGGTTACCAAGCGGGCACTTGGACTATGTAGGTTACCCAATGGGCACTTGGACTATCTTAGTTAACGAACGGACACTTTGGCTATGTATGTTAGCTATCAGGCACTTGGACTATCTAGGTTACCTAGCAGGCACTTGGACTATGTAGGTTACCTAGCGGACAATTGGATGATTTAGGTTAACTAGCGGGCACTTGGACTATCTAGGTTAACTAGCAGGCCCTTGGACTATCTAGGTTTACTAGCGGGCACTTGGAATATCTAGCTTACCTAGCGGGCACTTGGAGTATGTTGTCCACTAGTGGGCACTTGGACTATCTACGTGACCTAGCGGGTACTTGGACTATATAGGTTACTAGCGGGCACTTGGACTATGTAAGTTCCCTAGCGGGCACTTGGACTATGTGGGTTCCCTAGCGGGCACTTGGACTGTCTAAGTTAACGAACGGGCACTTGGACTATCTAGGTTAACTAGCGGGCACTTGGACTATGTAAGTTCCCTAGCGGGCACTGGACTATGTGGTTTCCCTAGCGGGCACTTGGACTGTCTAGGTTAACGAACGGGCACTTGGACTATCTAGGTTAACTAGCGGGCACTTGGACTATGTAAGTTCCCTAGCGGGCACAGGACTATGTGGTTTCCCTAGCGGGCACTAGGACTGTCTAGGTTAACGAACGGGCACTTGGACTATCTAGGTTAACTAGCGGGCACTTGGACTATGTAAGTTCCCTAGCGGACACTGGACTATGTGGTTTCCCTAGCGGGCACTTGGACTGTCTAGGTTAATGAACGGGCACTCGGACTATCTAGGTTAAATAGCAGGCACTTGGACTATCTAGGTTAACTAACGGGCACTTGGACTATGTGGGTTCCCTAGCCGGTATTTGGACACTGTAGGTTACTAGCGGGCATTTGGACTATGTAGGTTACCTAACAGGCACTTGGACTATGTAGGTTACGTACCGGGCACTTGGACAATGTTGGTTAACTAGCAGGCACTAGGACGATGTAGGTTACCTAGCGGGCACTTGGACTATCTAGGTTAAGTAACGGGCACTTGGACTATCTAGGTGACCTAGTGGGAACTTGGACTATGTACGTTACGTAGCGGACACTTTGACTATCTTGTTTACCTAGCGGACACTTGGACGAACTAGGTTAACGAGCGGGCCCTTGGACTATGTAGGTTACCTAGCGGGCACTAGGACTATCTAGGTTAGCTAAAAGGAACTTGGACTATCTAGTTTACCTAGCGTTCACTTGGACTATGTAGGTTAACTAGCGGGCACTTAGACTATCTAGGTTAGCTAACGGGTACTTGGACTATCTAGGTTACCTAGTGGGCACTTGGATTATCTAGGTTAAGTAATAGGCACTTGGACTATGTATGTTCCAGAGCGGGCAATTGGACTATGTCGGTTCCCTAGCGGGCACTTGGACTATCTAGGTTCCCTATAGGGCACTTGGACTATGTAGGTTAACTAGCGGACAATTGGACGATCTAGTTTAACTAGGGGTCCCTTGGACTACGTAGGTTAACTAGCGGACACTTGCACTATGTAGGTTACCTAGCGGGCACTTGGACTAATAGGGTTTACGAAAGAGCACTTGGACTATGTAGGTTGCCTAGCGGGCACTTGGACAATCTAGGTTAGGTAACGGGCACTTGGACTATCTTGGTTACCTAGCGGGAACTTGGACTATGTAGGTTACATAGCGGGCACTTGGACTATCTAGGTTAGCTAACAGGAACTTGGACTATCTAGGTTACCTAGCGGGCACTAGGACTATGTAGGTAACCTAGCGGGCACTTGGACTATCTAGGTTAACTAGCAGGCCCTTGGACTATCTAGGTTTACTAGCGGGCACTTGGAATATCTAGCTTACCTAGCGGGCACTTGGAGTATGTTGTCCACTAGTGGGCACTTGGACTATCTACGTGACCTAGCGGGTACTTGGACTATATAGGTTACTAGCGGGCACTTGGACTATGTAAGTTCCCTAGCGGGCACTTGGACTATGTGGGTTCCCTAGCGGGCACTTGGACTGTCTAAGTTAACGAACGGGCACTTGGACTATCTAGGTTAACTAGCGGGCACTTGGACTATGTAAGTTCCCTAGCGGGCACTGGACTATGTGGTTTCCCTAGCGGGCACTTGGACTGTCTAGGTTAACGAACGGGCACTTGGACTATCTAGGTTAACTAGCGGGCACTTGGACTATGTAAGTTCCCTAGCGGGCACAGGACTATGTGGTTTCCCTAGCGGGCACTAGGACTGTCTAGGTTAACGAACGGGCACTTGGACTATCTAGGTTAACTAGCGGGCACTTGGACTATGTAAGTTCCCTAGCGGACACTGGACTATGTGGTTTCCCTAGCGGGCACTTGGACTGTCTAGGTTAATGAACGGGCACTCGGACTATCTAGGTTAAATAGCAGGCACTTGGACTATCTAGGTTAACTAACGGGCACTTGGACTATGTGGGTTCCCTAGCCGGTATTTGGACACTGTAGGTTACTAGCGGGCATTTGGACTATGTAGGTTACCTAACAGGCACTTGGACTATGTAGGTTACGTACCGGGCACTTGGACAATGTTGGTTAACTAGCAGGCACTAGGACGATGTAGGTTACCTAGCGGGCACTTGGACTATCTAGGTTAAGTAACGGGCACTTGGACTATCTAGGTGACCTAGTGGGAACTTGGACTATGTACGTTACGTAGCGGACACTTTGACTATCTTGTTTACCTAGCGGACACTTGGACGAACTAGGTTAACGAGCGGGCCCTTGGACTATGTAGGTTACCTAGCGGGCACTAGGACTATCTAGGTTAGCTAAAAGGAACTTGGACTATCTAGTTTACCTAGCGTTCACTTGGACTATGTAGGTTAACTAGCGGGCACTTAGACTATCTAGGTTAGCTAACGGGTACTTGGACTATCTAGGTTACCTAGTGGGCACTTGGATTATCTAGGTTAAGTAATAGGCACTTGGACTATGTATGTTCCAGAGCGGGCAATTGGACTATGTCGGTTCCCTAGCGGGCACTTGGACTATCTAGGTTCCCTATAGGGCACTTGGACTATGTAGGTTAACTAGCGGACAATTGGACGATCTAGTTTAACTAGGGGTCCCTTGGACTACGTAGGTTAACTAGCGGACACTTGCACTATGTAGGTTACCTAGCGGGCACTTGGACTAATAGGGTTTACGAAAGAGCACTTGGACTATGTAGGTTGCCTAGCGGGCACTTGGACAATCTAGGTTAGGTAACGGGCACTTGGACTATCTTGGTTACCTAGCGGGAACTTGGACTATGTAGGTTACATAGCGGGCACTTGGACTATCTAGGTTAGCTAACAGGAACTTGGACTATCTAGGTTACCTAGCGGGCACTAGGACTATGTAGGTAACCTAGCGGGCACTTGGACTATCTAGGTTAACTAGCAGGCCCTTGGACTATCTAGGTTTACTAGCGGGCACTTGGAATATCTAGCTTACCTAGCGGGCACTTGGAGTATGTTGTCCACTAGTGGGCACTTGGACTATCTACGTGACCTAGCGGGTACTTGGACTATATAGGTTACTAGCGGGCACTTGGACTATGTAAGTTCCCTAGCGGGCACTTGGACTATGTGGGTTCCCTAGCGGGCACTTGGACTGTCTAAGTTAACGAACGGGCACTTGGACTATCTAGGTTAACTAGCGGGCACTTGGACTATGTAAGTTCCCTAGCGGGCACTGGACTATGTGGTTTCCCTAGCGGGCACTTGGACTGTCTAGGTTAACGAACGGGCACTTGGACTATCTAGGTTAACTAGCGGGCACTTGGACTATGTAAGTTCCCTAGCGGGCACAGGACTATGTGGTTTCCCTAGCGGGCACTAGGACTGTCTAGGTTAACGAACGGGCACTTGGACTATCTAGGTTAACTAGCGGGCACTTGGACTATGTAAGTTCCCTAGCGGACACTGGACTATGTGGTTTCCCTAGCGGGCACTTGGACTGTCTAGGTTAATGAACGGGCACTCGGACTATCTAGGTTAAATAGCAGGCACTTGGACTATCTAGGTTAACTAACGGGCACTTGGACTATGTGGGTTCCCTAGCCGGTATTTGGACACTGTAGGTTACTAGCGGGCATTTGGACTATGTAGGTTACCTAACAGGCACTTGGACTATGTAGGTTACGTACCGGGCACTTGGACAATGTTGGTTAACTAGCAGGCACTAGGACGATGTAGGTTACCTAGCGGGCACTTGGACTATCTAGGTTAAGTAACGGGCACTTGGACTATCTAGGTGACCTAGTGGGAACTTGGACTATGTACGTTACGTAGCGGACACTTTGACTATCTTGTTTACCTAGCGGACACTTGGACGAACTAGGTTAACGAGCGGGCCCTTGGACTATGTAGGTTACCTAGCGGGCACTAGGACTATCTAGGTTAGCTAAAAGGAACTTGGACTATCTAGTTTACCTAGCGTTCACTTGGACTATGTAGGTTAACTAGCGGGCACTTAGACTATCTAGGTTAGCTAACGGGTACTTGGACTATCTAGGTTACCTAGTGGGCACTTGGATTATCTAGGTTAAGTAATAGGCACTTGGACTATGTATGTTCCAGAGCGGGCAATTGGACTATGTCGGTTCCCTAGCGGGCACTTGGACTATCTAGGTTCCCTATAGGGCACTTGGACTATGTAGGTTAACTAGCGGACAATTGGACGATCTAGGTTAACTAGGGGTCCCTTGGACTACGTAGGTTAACTAGCGGACACTTGCACTATGTAGGTTACCTAGCGGGCACTTGGACTAATAGGGTTTACGAAAGAGCACTTGGACTATGTAGGTTGCCTAGCGGGCACTTGGACAATCTAGGTTAGGTAACGGGCACTTGGACTATCTTGGTTACCTAGCGGGAACTTGGACTATGTAGGTTACATAGCGGGCACTTGGACTATCTAGGTTAGCTAACAGGAACTTGGACTATCTAGGTTACCTAGCGGGCACTAGGACTATGTAGGTAACCTAGCGGGCACTTGGACTATCTAGGTTAACTAGCGGGTTCTTGGACTATATAGGTTAACTAGCGGGCCCTTGGACTATGTAGGTTAACTAGCGGACACTTGGAGGTTCTAGGTTAACTAGCGGGCACTTGGACTATCTAGGTTAACTAGCGGGCACTTGGATTATCTTGGTTACCTAGCAGGCACTTGCACTCTCTAGGTTACCTAGCGGACACTTGGACTATGTACCTTCCCTAGCGGGCACTTGGACTATCTAGGCTCCCTAACGGGCATTTGGACTATGTAGGTTACCTAGCGGGCACTTGGTCTATGTACATACCTTGGCGGGCACTTGGACTATCTAGGTTTCCTAGCGGGCACTTGGAGTATGTAGTCCCCTAGTGGGCACTTGGACTATCTACGTGACCTAGCGGGTACTTGGTCTATATAGGTTACTAGCGGGCACTTGGACTATGTAAATTCCCTAGCGGGCACTTGGACTATTTGGGTTCCCTAGCGGGCACTTGAACTGTCTAGGTTAACGAACGGGCACTTGGACTATCTAGGTTAACCAGCGGGCATTTGGACTATGTAAGTTCCCTCGCAGCCACTGGACTATGTGGTTTCCCTAGCGGGGACTTGGACTGTCTAGGTTAACGAACGGGCACTTAGACTATCTAGGTTAACTAGTGGGCACTTGGACTATGTAAGTTCCCTAGCGGGCACTGGACTATGTGGTTTCCCTAGCGGGCACTTGTACTGTCTAGGTTAACGAACGGGCACTTGGACTATCTAGGTTAAGTAGCGGGCACTTGGACTATGTAAGTTCCCTAGCGGGCACTTGGACTGTCTTGATTAACGAATGGGCACTTGGACTATCTAGGATAACTAGCGGGCACTTGGACTATGTAAGTTCCCTAGCAGGCACTGGACTATGTGGTTTCCCTAGCGGGCACTTGGACTGTCTAGGTTAACGAACGGGCACTTGGACTATCTAGGTTAGCTAAAAGGCACTTGGACTATCTAGGTTCCCTAGCGGGCACTTTCACTGTCTAGGTTACCTAGCGGGCACTTGGACTATGTAGGTCTACTAGCGGGCCCTTGGACTATCTAGGTTAGCTAACGGGCACTGGGACTATGTATGTTCCAGAGCGGGCACTTCGATTATGTAGGTTGCCTAGCGGACATTTAGACTGTGTAGGTTTCCTTGCGGGCATTTGGACTATGTAGGTTACCTAGCGGGCACTTGGACTATGTAGGTTCCCTAACGGGCACTTGGACTATGTAGGTTCCCTAGCGGTCACGTGGACTATGTAGGCTCCCTAGAAGGCACTTGGACTATGTAGGTTAACTAGCGGGCACTTGGACTATGTAGGTTACCCACTGGGCACTTGGACTATGTAGGTTACCCAATGGGCACTTGGACTATCTAGGTTAACGAACGGACACTTGGACTATGTAGGTTAGCTGTCAGGCACTTGGACTATCTAGGTTTCCTAGCGGACACTTGGACGATTTAGGTTAACTAGCGGGCACTTGGACTATCTAGGTTAACTAGCAGGCCCTTGGACTATCTAGGTTTACTAGCGGGCACTTGGACTATCTAGGTTAACTAACGGGCTCTTGGACTATGCAGTTTCCCTAGGGGGCATTTGGATTATTTAGGTTACCTAGTGGGCACTTGGACTACGTAGGTTAACTAGAAGGCATTTGGACTATCAAGGTTACCTAGCGGGCCCTTGGACTATGTAGGTTACAAGCGGGCACTTGGACTATCTAGGTTAACGAACGTGCACTTGGACTATGTAGGTAACCTAGCCGGCACTTGGACTGTCTAGGTTACATAGCGGGCACTTGGACTATCTAGGTTAACGAACGGGCACTTCGACTATATAGGTTAACTAGCGGACACTTCGAATATCTAGGTTAGCTAACGGGCAATTGGACTATCTAGGTTAACTAACGGGCACTTGGACTATGTAAGTTCCCTAGCGGTCACGTGGACTATGTAGGCTCCCTAGATGGCACTTGGACTATGTAGGTTAACTAGCGGGCACTTGCACTAACCAGGTTACCAAGCGGGCACTTGGACTATGTAGGTTACCCAATGGGCACTTGGACTATCTTAGTTAACGAACGGACACTTTGGCTATGTATGTTAGCTATCAGGCACTTGGACTATCTAGGTTACCTAGCAGGCACTTGGACTATGTAGGTTAACTAGCGGACAATTGGATGATTTAGGTTAACTAGCGGGCACTTGGACTATCTAGGTTAACTAGAAGGCCCTTGGACTATCTAGGTTTACTAGCGGGCACTTGGACTATCTAGGTTAACTAGCGGGCACTTGGACTATGTAGGTTAACTAGCGGGCACTTGCACTCTCTAGGTTACCTAGCGGACACTTGGACTATGTACCTTCCCTAGCGGGCACTTGGACTATCTAGGTTACCTAGCAGGCACTTGGATTATGAAGGATCCCTAGCGGGCAATTGGACTATCTAGGTTAACTAGCAGGCCCTTGGACTATCTAGGGTTACTAGCGGGCACTTGGACTATCTAGGTTAACTAGCGGGCACTTGGACTATCTAGGTTAGCTAACAGGAACTTGGACTATCTAGGTTACCTAGCGGGCCCTTGGACTATGTAGGTTACCAGCGGGCACTTGGACTATCTAGGTTAACGAACGTGCACTTGGACTATGTAGGTAACCTAGCGGGCACTTGGACTGTCTAGGTTACATAGCGGGCACTTGGACTATCTAGGTTAACGAACGGGCACTTGGACTATGTAGGTTAACTAGCGGACACTTCGACTCTCTAGGTTAGCTAACGGGCAATTGGACTATCTAGGTTAAGTAACGGGCACTTGGATTATGTAGGTTCCCTACGGTCACGTGGACTAAGGAGGCTCCCTAGAAGGCACTTGGACTATGTAGGTTAACTAGCGGGCACTTGGACTGTCTAGGTTAACGAACGGGCACTTGGACTATCTAGGTTAACCAGCGGGCACTTGGACTATGTAAGTTCCCTCGCAGGCACTGGACTATGTGGTTTCCCTAGCGGGGACTTGGACTGTCTAGGTTAACGAACGGGCACTTAGACTATCTAGGTTAACTAGTGGGCACTTGGACTATGTAAGTTCCCTAGCGGGCACTGGACTATGTGGTTTCCCTAGCGGGCACTTGTACTGTCTAGGTTAACGAACGGGCACTTGGACTATCTAGGTTAAGTAGCGGGCACTTGGACTATGTAAGTTCCCTAGCGGGCACTTGGACTGTCTAGATTAACGAACGGGCACTTGGACTATCTAGGATAACTAGCGGGCACTTGGACTATGTAAGTTCCCTAGCAGGCACTGGACTATGTGGTTTCCCTAGCGGGCACTTGGACTGTCTAGGTTAACGAACGGGCACTTGGACTATCTAGGTTAGCTAAAAGGCACTTGGACTATCTAGGTTCCCTAGCGGGCACTTTCACTGTCTAGGTTACCTAGCGGGCACTTGGACTATGTAGGTCAACTAGCGGGCCCTTGGACTATCTAGGTTAGCTAACGGGCACTGGGACTATGTATGTTCCAGAGCGGGCACCTCGATTATGTAGGTTGCCTAGCGGACATTTAGACTGTGTAGGTTTCCTTGCGGGCATTTGGACTATGTAGGTTACCTAGCGGGCACTTGGACTATGTAGGTTCCCTAACGGGCACTTGGACTATGTAGGTTCCCTAGCGGTCACGTGGACTATGTAGGCTCCCTAGAAGGCACTTGGACTATGTAGGTTAACTAGCGGGCACTTGGACTATGTAGGTTACCCACTGGGCACTTGGACTATGTAGGTTACCCAATGGGCACTTGGACTATCTAGGTTAACGAATGGACACTTGGACTATGTAGGTTAGCTGTCAGGCACTTGGACTATCTAGGTTTCCTAGCGGACACTTGGACGATTTAGATTAACTAGCGGGCACTTGGACTATCTAGGTTAACTAGCAGGCCCTTGGACTATCTAGGTTTACTAGCGGGCACTTGGACTATCTAGGTTAACTAACGGGCTCTTGGACTATGCAGTTTCCCTAGGGGGCATTTGGATTATTTAGGTTACCTAGTGGGCACTTGGACTACGTAGGTTAACTAGAAGGCATTTGGACTATCAAGGTTACTTAGCGGGCCCTTGGACTATGTAGGTTACCAGCGGGCACTTGGACTATCTAGGTTAACGAACATGCACTTGGACTATGTAGGTAACCTAGCCGGCACTTGGACTGTCTAGGTTACATAGCGGGCACTTGGACTATCTAGGTTAACGAACGGGCACTTCGACTATATAGGTTAACTAGCGGACACTTCGACTATCTAGGTTAGCTAACGGGCAATTGGACTATCTAGGTTAACTAACGGGCACTTGGACTATGTAAGTTCCCTAGCGGTCACGTGGACTATGTAGGCTCCCTAGATGGCACTTGGACTATGTAGGTTAACTAGCGGGCACTTGCACTAACCAGGTTACCAAGCGGGCACTTGGACTATGTAGGTTACCCAATGGGCACTTGGACTATCTTAGTTAACGAACGGACACTTTGGCTATGTATGTTAGCTATCAGGCACTTGGACTATCTAGGTTACCTAGCAGGCACTTGGACTATGTAGGTTAACTAGCGGACAATTGGATGATTTAGGTTAACTAGCGGGCACTTGGACTATCTAGGTTAACTAGAAGGCCCTTGGACTATCTAGGTTTACTAGCGGGCACTTGGACTATCTAGGTTAACTAGCGGGCACTTGGACTATGTAGGTTAACTAGCGGGCACTTGCACTCTCTAGGTTACCTAGCGGACACTTGGACTATGTACCTTCCCTAGCGGGCACTTGGACTATCTAGGTTACCTAGCAGGCACTTGGATTATGAAGGATCCCTAGCGGGCAATTGGACTATCTAGGTTAACTAGCAGGCCCTTGGACTATCTAGGGTTACTAGCGGGCACTTGGACTATCTAGGTTAACTAGCGGGCACTTGGACTATCTAGGTTAGCTAACAGGAACTTGGACTATCTAGGTTACCTAGCGGGCCCTTGGACTATGTAGGTTACCAGCGGGCACTTGGACTATCTAGGTTAACGAACGTGCACTTGGACTATGTAGGTAACCTAGCGGGCACTTGGACTGTCTAGGTTACATAGCGGGCACTTGGACTATCTAGGTTAACGAACGGGCACTTGGACTATGTAGGTTAACTAGCGGACACTTCGACTCTCTAGGTTAGCTAACGGGCAATTGGACTATCTAGGTTAAGTAACGGGCACTTGGATTATGTAGGTTCCCTACGGTCACGTGGACTATGGAGGCTCCCTAGAAGGCACTTGGACTATGTAGGTTAACTAGCGGGCACTTGGACTAACCAGGTTACCAAGCGGGCACTTGGACTATGTAGGTTACCCAATGGGCACTTGGACTATCTAGGTTAACGAACGTGCACTTGGACTATGTAGGTAACCTAGCCGGCACTTGGACTGTCTAGGTTACATAGCGGGCACTTGGACTATCTAGGTTAACGAACGGGCACTTCGACTATATAGGTTAACTAGCGGACACTTCGAATATCTAGGTTAGCTAACGGGCAATTGGACTATCTAGGTTAACTAACGGGCACTTTGACTATGTAAGTTCCCTAGCGGTCACGTGGACTATGTAGGCTCCCTAGATGGCACTTGGACTATGTAGGTTAACTAGCGGGCACTTGCACTAACCAGGTTACCAAGCGGGCACTTGGTCTATGTAGGTTACCCAATGGGCACTTGGACTATCTTAGTTAACGAACGGACACTTTGGCTATGTATGTTAGCTATCAGGCACTTGGACTATCTAGGTTACCTAGCAGGCACTTGGACTATGTAGGTTAACTAGCGGACAATTGGATGATTTAGGTTAACTAGCGGGCACTTGGACTATCTAGGTTAACTAGAAGGCTCTTGGACTATCTAGGTTTACTAGCGGGCACTTGGACTATCTAGGTTAACTAGCGGGCACTTGGACTATGTAGGTTAACTAGCGGGCACTTGCACTCTCTAGGTTACCTAGCGGACACTTGGACTATGTACCTTCCCTAGCGGGCACTTGGACTATCTAGGTTACCTAGCAGGCACTTGGATTATGAAGGATCCCTAGCGGGCAATTGGACTATCTAGGTTAACTAGCAGGCCCTTGGACTATCTAGGGTTACTAGCGGGCACTTGGACTATCTAGGTTAACTAGCGGGCACTTGGACTATCTAGGTTAGCTAACAGGAACTTGGACTATCTAGGTTACCTAGCGGGCCCTTGGACTATGTAGGTTACCAGCGGGCACTTGGACTATCTAGGTTAACGAACGTGCACTTGGACTATGTAGGTAACCTAGCGGGCACTTGGACTGTCTAGGTTACATAGCGGGCACTTGGACTATCTAGGTTAATGAACAGGCACTTGGACTATGTAGGTTAACTAGCGGACACTTCGACTCTCTAGGTTAGCTAACGGGCAATTGGACTATCTAGGTTAAGTAACGGGCACTTGGATTATGTAGGTTCCCTACGGTCACGTGGACTATGGAGGCTCCCCAGAAGGCACTTGGACTATGTAGGTTAACTAGCGGGCACTTGGACTGTCTAGGTTAACGAACGGGCACTTGGACTATCTAGGTTAACCAGCGGGCACTTGGAATATGTAAGTTCCCTCGCAGGCACTGGACTATGTGGTTTCCCTAGCGGGGACTTGGACTGTCTAGGTTAACGAACGGGCACTTAGACTATCTAGGTTAACTAGTGGGCACTTGGACTATGTAAGTTCCCTAGCGGGCACTGGACTATGTGGTTTCCCTAGCGGGCACTTGTACTGTCTAGGTTAACGAACGGGCACTTGGACTATCTAGGTTAAGTAGCGGGCACTTGGACTATGTAAGTTCCCTAGCGGGCACTTGGACTGTCTAGATTAACGAACGGGCACTTGGACTATCTAGGATAACTAGCGGGCACTTGGACTATGTAAGTTCCCTAGCAGGCACTGGACTATGTGGTTTCCCTAGCGGGCACTTGGACTGTCTAGGTTAACGAACGGGCACTTGGACTATCTAGGTTAGCTAAAAGGCACTTGGACTATCTAGGTTCCCTAGCGGGCACTTTCACTGTCTAGGTTACCTAGCGGGCACTTGGACTATGTAGGTCAACTAGCGGGCCCTTGGACTATCTAGGTTAGCTAACGGGCACTGGGACTATGTATGTTCCAGAGCGGGCACCTCGATTATGTAGGTTGCCTAGCGGACATTTAGACTGTGTAGGTTTCCTTGCGGGCATTTGGACTATGTAGGTTACCTAGCGGGCACTTGGACTATGTAGGTTCCCTAACGGGCACTTGGACTATGTAGGTTCCCTAGCAGTCACGTGGACTATGTAGGCTCCCTAGAAGGCACTTGGACTATGTAGGTTAACTAGCGGGCACTTGGACTATGTAGGTTACCCACTGGGCACTTGGACTATGTAGGTTACCCAATGGGCACTTGGACTATCTAGGTTAACGAATGGACACTTGGACTATGTAGGTTAGCTGTCAGGCACTTGGACTATCTAGGTTTCCTAGCGGACACTTGGACGATTAAGGTTAACTAGCGGGCACTTGGACTATCTAGGTTAACTAGCAGGCCCTTGGACTATCTAGGTTTACTAGCGGGCACTTGGACTATCTAGGTTAACTAACGGGCTCTTGGACTATGCAGTTTCCCTAGGGGGCATTTGGATTATTTAGGTTACCTAGTGGGCACTTGGACTACGTAGGTTAACTAGAAGGCATTTGGACTATCAAGGTTACCTAGCGGGCCCTTGTACTATGTAGGTTACCAGCGGGCACTTGGACTATCTAGGTTAACGAACATGCACTTGGACTATGTAGGTAACCTAGCGGGCACTTGGACTGTCTAGGTTACATAGCGGGCACTTGGACTATCTAGGTTAACGAACAGGCACTTGGACTATGTAGGTTAACTAGCGGACACTTCGACTCTCTAGGTTAGCTAACGGGCAATTGGACTATCTAGGTTAAGTAACGGGCACTTGGATTATGTAGGTTCCCTACGGTCACGTGGACTATGGAGGCTCCCTAGAAGGCACTTGGACTATGTAGGTTAACTAGCGGGCACTTGGACTGTCTAGGTTAACGAACGGGCACTTGGACTATCTAGGTTAACCAGCGGGCACTTGGAATATGTAAGTTCCCTCGCAGGCACTGGACTATGTGGTTTCCCTAGCGGGGACTTGGACTGTCTAGGTTAACGAACGGGCACTTAGACTATCTACGTTAACTAGTGGGCACTTGGACTATGTAAGTTCCCTAGCGGGCACTGGACTATGTGGTTTCCCTAGCGGGCACTTGTACTGTCTAGGTTAACGAACGGGCACTTGGACTATCTAGGTTAAGTAGCGGGCACTTGGACTATGTAAGTTCCCTAGCGGGCACTTGGACTGTCTAGATTAACGAACGGGCACTTGGACTATCTAGGATAACTAGCGGGCACTTGGACTATGTAAGTTCCCTAGCAGGCACTGGACTATGTGGTTTCCCTAGCGGGCACTTGGACTGTCTAGGTTAACGAACGGGCACTTGGACTATCTAGGTTAGCTAAAAGGCACTTGGACTATCTAGGTTCCCTAGCGGGCACTTTCACTGTCTAGGTTACCTAGCGGGCACTTGGACTATGTAGGTCAACTAGCGGGCCCTTGGACTATCTAGGTTAGCTAACGGGCACTGGGACTATGTATGTTCCAGAGCGGGCACCTCGATTATGTAGGTTGCCTAGCGGACATTTAGACTGTGTAGGTTTCCTTGCGGGCATTTGGACTATGTAGGTTACCTAGCGGGCACTTGGACTATGTAGGTTCCCTAACGGGCACTTGGACTATGTAGGTTCCCTAGCAGTCACGTGGACTATGTAGGCTCCCTAGAAGGCACTTGGACTATGTAGGTTAACTAGCGGGCACTTGGACTATGTAGGTTACCCACTGGGCACTTGGACTATGTAGGTTACCCAATGGGCACTTGGACTATCTAGGTTAACGAATGGACACTTGGACTATGTAGGTTAGCTGTCAGGCACTTGGACTATCTAGGTTTCCTAGCGGACACTTGGACGATTAAGGTTAACTAGCGGGCACTTGGACTATCTAGGTTAACTAGCAGGCCCTTGGACTATCTAGGTTTACTAGCGGGCACTTGGACTATCTAGGTTAACTAACGGGCTCTTGGACTATGCAGTTTCCCTAGGGGGCATTTGGATTATTTAGGTTACCTAGTGGGCACTTGGACTACGTAGGTTAACTAGAAGGCATTTGGACTATCAAGGTTACCTAGCGGGCCCTTGTACTATGTAGGTTACCAGCGGGCACTTGGACTATCTAGGTTAACGAACATGCACTTGGACTATGTAGGTAACCTAGCCGGCACTTGGACTGTCTAGGTTACATAGCGGGCACTTGGACTATCTAGGTTAACGAACGGGCACTTCGACTATATAGGTTAACTAGCGGACACTTCGACTATCTAGGTTAGCTAACGGGCAATTGGACTATCTAGGTTAACTAACGGGCACTTGGACTATGTAAGTTCCCTAGCGGTCACGTGGACTATGTAGGCTCCCTAGATGGCACTTGGACTATGTAGGTTAACTAGCGGGCACTTGCACTAACCAGGTTACCAAGCGGGCACTTGGACTATGTAGGTTACCCAATGGGCACTTGGACTATCTTAGTTAACGAACGGACACTTTGGCTATGTATGTTAGCTATCAGGCACTTGGACTATCTAGGTTACCTAGCAGGCACTTGGACTATGTAGGTTAACTAGCGGACAATTGGATGATTTAGGTTAACTAGCGGGCACTTGGACTATCTAGGTTAACTAGAAGGCCCTTGGACTATCTAGGTTTACTAGCGGGCACTTGGACTATCTAGGTTAACTAGCGGGCACTTGGACTATGTAGGTTAACTAGCGGGCACTTGCACTCTCTAGGTTACCTAGCGGACACTTGGACTATGTACCTTCCCTAGCGGGCACTTGGACTATCTAGGTTACCTAGCAGGCACTTGGATTATGAAGGATCCCTAGCGGGCAATTGGACTATCTAGGTTAACTAGCAGGCCCTTGGACTATCTAGGGTTACTAGCGGGCACTTGGACTATCTAGGTTAACTAGCGGGCACTTGGACTATCTAGGTTAGCTAACAGGAACTTGGACTATCTAGGTTACCTAGCGGGCCCTTGGACTATGTAGGTTACCAGCGGGCACTTGGACTATCTAGGTTAACGAACGTGCACTTGGACTATGTAGGTAACCTAGCGGGCACTTGGACTGTCTAGGTTACATAGCGGGCACTTGGACTATCTAGGTTAACGAACGGGCACTTGGACTATGTAGGTTAACTAGCGGACACTTCGACTCTCTAGGTTAGCTAACGGGCAATTGGACTATCTAGGTTAAGTAACGGGCACTTGGATTATGTAGGTTCCCTACGGTCACGTGGACTATGGAGGCTCCCTAGAAGGCACTTGGACTATGTAGGTTAACTAGCGGGCACTTGGACTAACCAGGTTACCAAGCGGGCACTTGGACTATGTAGGTTACCCAATGGGCACTTGGACTATCTAGGTTAACGAACGGACACTTTGGCTATGTAGGTTAGCTAGCAGGCACTTGCACTATCTAGGTTACCTAGCAGGCACTTGGACTATGTAGGTTACCTAGCGGACAATTGGACGATTTAGGTTAACTAGCGGGCACTTGGACTATCTAGGTTAACTAGCAGGCCCTTGGACTATCTAGGTTTACTAGCGGGCACTTGGACTATCTAGGTTAACAAGCAGGCACTTGGACTATGTTGGTTAACTAGCGGGCACTTGCACTCTCTAGGTTACCTAACGGACACTTGGATTATGTACCTTCCCTAGCGGGCACTTGGACTATCTAGGTTACCTAGCAGGCACTTGGATTATGAAGGATCCCTAGCGGGCAATTGGACTATGTAGGTTAACTAGCAGGCCCTTGGACTATCTAGGGTTACTAGCGGGCACTTGGACTATCTAGGTTAACTAGCGGGCACTTGGACTATCTAGGTTAGCTAACAGGAACTTGGACTATCTAGGTTACCTAGCGGGCACTAGGACTATGTAGGTAACCTAGCGTCACTTGGACTATCTAGGTTAACTAGCGGGTTCTTGGACTATATAGGTTAACTAGCGGGCCCTTGGACTATGTAGGGTAACTAGCGGACACTTGGAGGTTCTAGGTTAACTAGCGGGCACTTAGACTATCTAGGTTAGCTAACGGGTACTTGGACTATCTAGGTTACCTAGCGGGCACTTGGATTATCTAGGTTAAGTAACAGGCACTTGGACTATGTATGTTCCAGAGCGGGCAATTGGACTATGTCGGTTTCCTAGCGGGCACTTGGACTATCTAGGTTCCCTATAGGGCACTTGGACTATGTAGGTTAACTAGCGGACAATTGGACGATCTAGGTTAACTAGGGGTCCCTTGGACTACGTAGGTTAACTAGCGGACACTTGCACTATGTAGGTTACCTAGCGGGCACTTGGACTCTCTAGGTTTCCTAGCGGACACTTGGACTATGTACCTTCCCTAGCGGGCACTTGGACTATCTAGGTTACCTAGCAGGCACTTGGATTATGAAGGATCCCTAGCGGGCAATTGGACTATCTAGGTTAACTAGCAGGCCCTTGGACTATCTAGGGTTACTAGCGGGCACTTGGACTATCTAGGTTAACTAGCGGGCACTTGGACTATCTAGGTTAGCTAACAGGAACTTGGACTATATAGGTTACCTAGCGGGCCCTTGGACTATGTAGGTTACCAGCGGGCACTTGGACTATCTAGGTTAACGAACGTGCACTTGGACTATGTAGGTAACCTAGCGGGCACTTGGACTGTCTAGGTTACATAGCGGGCACTTGGACTATCTAGGTTAACGAACGGGCACTTGGACTATGTAGGTTAACTAGCGGACACTTCGACTCTCTAGGTTAGCTAACGGGCAATTGGACTATCTAGGTTAAGTAACGGGCACTTGGATTATGTAGGTTCCCTAGCGGTCACGTGGACTATGGAGGCTCCCTAGAAGGCACTTGGACTATGTAGTTTAACTAGCGGGCACTTGGACTAACCAGGTTACCAAGCGGGCACTTGGACTATGTAGGTTACCCAATGGGCACTTGGACTATCTAGGTTAACGAACGGACACTTTGGCTATGTAGGTTAGCTAGCAGGCACTTGCACTATCTAGGTTAACGAACGGACACTTTGGCTATGTAGGTTAGCTAGCAGGCACTTGCACTATCTAGGTTAACTAGCGGGCACTTGGACTATCTAGGTTAACTAGCAGGCCCTTGGAATATCTAGGTTTACTAGCGGGCACTTGGACTATCTAGGTTAACTAGCGGGCACTTGGACTATGTAGGTTAACTAGCGGGCACGTGCACTCTCTAGGTTACCTAACGGACACTTGGACTATGTACCTTCCCTAGCGGGCAATTGGACTATCTAGGTTACCTAGCAGGCACTTGGATTATGAAGGATCCCTAGCGGGCAATTGGACTATGTAGGTTAACTAGCAGGCCCTTGGACTATCTAGGGTTACTAGCGGGCACTTGGACTATCTAGGTTAACTAGCGGGCACTTGGACTATGTAAGTTCCCTAGCGGGCACTGGACTATGTGGTTTTCCTAGCGGGCACTTGGACTGTCTAGGTTAACGAACGGGCACTTGGACTATCTAGGTTAACTAGCGGGCACTTGGACTATGTAAGTTCCCTAGCGGGCACTGGACTATGTGGTTTCCCTAGCGGGCACTTGGACTGTCTAGGTTAACGAACGGGCACTCGGACTATCTAGGTTAAATAGCAGGCACTTGGACTATCTAGGTTAACTAACGGGCACTTGGACTATGTGGGTTTCCTAGCCGGTATTTGGACTATGTAGGTTACTAGCGGGCATTTGGACTATGTAGGTTACCTAACAGGCACTTGGACTATGTAGGTTACGTACCGGGCACTTGGACAATGTTGGTTAACTAGCAGGCACTAGGACGATGTAGGTTACCTAGCGGGCACTTGGACTATCTAGGTTAAGTAACGGGCACTTGGACTATCTAGGTGACCTAGTGGGAACTTGGACTATGTACGTTACGTAGCGGACACTTTGACTATCTTGTTTACCTAGCGGACACTTGGACGAACTAGGTTAACGAGCGGGCCCTTGGACTATGTAGGTTACCTAGCGGGCACTAGGACTATCTAGGTTAGCTAAAAGGAACTTGGACTATCTAGTTTACCTAGCGTTCACTTGGACTATGTAGGTTAACTAGCGGGCACTTAGACTATCTAGGTTAGCTAACGGGTACTTGGACTATCTAGGTTACCTAGTGGGCACTTGGATTATCTAGGTTAAGTAACAGGCACTTGGACTATGTATGTTCCAGAGCGGGCAATTGGACTATGTCGGTTCCCTAGCGGGCACTTGGACTATCTAGGTTCCCTATAGGGCACTTGGACTATGTAGGTTAACTAGCGGACAATTGGACGATCTAGGTTAACTAGGGGTCCCTTGGACTACGTAGGTTAACTAGCGGACACTTGCACTATGTAGGTTACCTAGCGGGCACTTGGACTTCTAGGTTTACGAAAGAGCACTTGGACTATGTAGGTTGCCTAGCGGGCACTTGGACAATCTAGGTTAGGTAACGGGCACTTGGACTATCTAGGTTACCTAGCGGGAACTTGGACTATGTAGGTTACATAGCGGGCACTTGGACTATCTAGGTTAGCTAACAGGAACTTGGACTATCTAGGTTACCTAGCGGGCACTAGGACTATGTAGGTAACCTAGCGGGCACTTGGACTATCTAGGTTAACTAGCGGGTTCTTGGACTATATAGGTTAACTAGCGGGCCCTTGGACTATGTAGGTTAACTAGCGGACACTTGGAGGTTCTAGGTTAACTAGCGGGCACTTGGACTATCTAGGTTAACTAGCGGGCACTTGGATTATCTTGGTTACCTAGCAGGCACTTGCACTCTCTAGGTTACCTAGCGGACACTTGGACTATGTACCTTCCCTAGCGGGCACTTGGACTATCTAGGCTCCCTAACGGGCATTTGGACTATGTAGGTTACCTAGCGGGCACTTGGTCTATGTACATACCTTGGCGGGCACTTGGACTATCTAGGTTACCTAGCGGGCACTTGGAGTATGTAGTCCCCTAGTGGGCACTTGGACTATCTACGTGACCTAGCGGGTACTTGGACTATATAGGTTACTAGCGGGCACTTGGACTATGTACATTCACTAGCGGGCACTTGGACTATTTGGGTTCCCTAGCGGGCACTTGGACTGTCTAGGTTAACGAACGGGCACTTGGACTATCTAGGTTAACCAGCGGGCACTTGGACTATGTAAGTTCCCTCGCAGGCACTGGACTATGTGGTTTCCCTAGCGGGGACTTGGACTGTCTAGGTTAACGAACGGGCACTTAGACTATCTACGTTAACTAGTGGGCACTTGGACTATGTAAGTTCCCTAGCGGGCACTGGACTATGTGGTTTCCCTAGCGGGCACTTGTACTGTCTAGGTTAACGAACGGGCACTTGGACTATCTAGGTTAAGTAGCGGGCACTTGGACTATGTAAGTTCCCTAGCGGGCACTTGGACTGTCTAGATTAACGAACGGGCACTTGGACTATCTAGGATAACTAGCGGGCACTTGGACTATGTAAGTTCCCTAGCAGGCACTGGACTATGTGGTTTCCCTAGCGGGCACTTGGACTGTCTAGGTTAACGAACGGGCACTTCGACTATCTAGGTTAGCTAAAAGGCACTTGGACTATCTAGGTTCCCTAGCGGGCACTTTCACTGTCTAGGTTACCTAGCGGGCACTTGGACTATGTAGGTCAACTAGCGGGCCCTTGGACTATCTAGGTTAGCTAACGGGCACTGGGATTATGTATGTTCCAGAGCGGGCACTTCGATTATGTAGGTTGCCTAGCGGACATTTAGACTGTGTAGGTTTCCTTGCGGGCATTTGGACTATGTAGGTTACCTAGCGGGCACTTGGACTATGTAGGTTCCCTAACGGACACTTGGACTATGTAGGTTCCCTAGCGGTCACGTGGACTATGTAGGCTCCCTAGAAGGCACTTGGACTATGTAGGTTAACTAGCGGGCACTTGGACTATGTAGGTTACCCACTGGGCACTTGGACTATGTAGGTTACCCAATGGGCACTTGGACTATCTAGGTTAACGAACGGACACTTGGACTATGTAGGTTAGCTGTCAGGCACTTGGACTATCTAGGTTTCCTAGCGGACACTTGGACGATTTAGGTTAACTAGCGGGCACTTGGACTATCTAGGTTAACTAGCAGGCCCTTGGACTATCTAGGTTTACTAGCGGGCACTTGGACTATCTAGGTTAACTAACGGGCTCTTGGACTATGCAGTTTCCCTAGGGGGCATTTGGATTATTTAGGTTACCTAGTGGGCACTTGGACTACGTAGGTTAACTAGAAGGCATTTGGACTATCAAGGTTACCTAGCGGGCCCTTGGACTATGTAGGTTACCAGCGGGCACTTGGACTATCTAGGTTAACGAACGTGCACTTGGACTATGTAGGTAACCTAGCCGGCACTTGGACTGTCTAGGTTACATAGCGGGCACTTGGACTATCTAGGTTAACGAACGGGCACTTCGACTATATAGGTTAACTAGCGGACACTTCGACTATCTAGGTTAGCTAACGGGCAATTGGACTATCTAGGTTAACTAACGGGCACTTGGACTATGTAAGTTCCCTAGCGGTCACGTGGACTATGTAGGCTCCCTAGATGGCACTTGGACTATGTAGGTTAACTAGCGGGCACTTGCACTAACCAGGTTACCAAGCGGGCACTTGGACTATGTAGGTTACCCAATGGGCACTTGGACTATCTTAGTTAACGAACGGACACTTTGGCTATGTATGTTAGCTATCAGGCACTTGGACTATCTAGGTTACCTAGCAGGCACTTGGACTATGTAGGTTAACTAGCGGACAATTTGATGATTTAGGTTAACTAGCGGGCACTTGGACTATCTAGGTTAACTAGAAGGCCCTTGGACTATCTAGGTTTACTAGCGGGCACTTGGACTATCTAGGTTAACTAGCGGGCACTTGGACTATGTAGGTTAACTAGCGGGCACTTGCACTCTCTAGGTTACCTAGCGGACACTTGGACTATGTACCTTCCCTAGCGGGCACTTGGACTATCTAGGTTACCCAGCAGGCACTTGGATTATGAAGGATCCCTAGCGGGCAATTGGACTATCTAGGTTAACTAGCAGGCCCTTGGACTATCTAGGGTTACTAGCGGGCACTTGGACTATCTAGGTTAACTAGCGGGCACTTGGACTATCTAGGTTAGCTAACAGGAACTTGGACTATCTAGGTTACCTAGCGGGCCCTTGGACTATGTAGGTTACCAGCGGGCACTTGGACTATCTAGGTTAACGAACGTGCACTTGGACTATGTAGGTAACCTAGCGGGCACTTGGACTTCTAGGTTTACGAAAGAGCACTTGGACTATGTAGGTTGCCTAGCGGGCACTTGGACAATCTAGGTTAGGTAACGGGCACTTGGACTATCTAGGTTACCTAGCGGGAACTTGGACTATGTAGGTTACATAGCGGGCACTTGGACTATCTAGGTTAGCTAACAGGAACTTGGACTATCTAGGTTACCTAGCGGGCACTAGGACTATGTAGGTAACCTAGCGGGCACTTGGACTATCTAGGTTAACTAGCGGGTTCTTGGACTATATAGGTTAACTAGCGGGCCCTTGGACTATGTAGGTTAACTAGCGGACACTTGGAGGTTCTAGGTTAACTAGCGGGCACTTGGACTATCTAGGTTAACTAGCGGGCACTTGGATTATCTTGGTTACCTAGCAGGCACTTGCACTCTCTAGGTTACCTAGCGGACACTTGGACTATGTACCTTCCCTAGCGGGCACTTGGACTATCTAGGCTCCCTAACGGGCATTTGGACTATGTAGGTTACCTAGCGGGCACTTGGTCTATGTACATACCTTGGCGGGCACTTGGACTATCTAGGTTACCTAGCGGGCACTTGGAGTATGTAGTCCCCTAGTGGGCACTTGGACTATCTACGTGACCTAGCGGGTACTTGGACTATATAGGTTACTAGCGGGCACTTGGACTATGTACATTCACTAGCGGGCACTTGGACTATTTGGGTTCCCTAGCGGGCACTTGGACTGTCTAGGTTAACGAACGGGCACTTGGACTATCTAGGTTAACCAGCGGGCACTTGGACTATGTAAGTTCCCTCGCAGGCACTGGACTATGTGGTTTCCCTAGCGGGGACTTGGACTGTCTAGGTTAACGAACGGGCACTTAGACTATCTAGGTTAACTAGTGGGCACTTGGACTATGTAAGTTCCCTAGCGGGCACTGGACTATGTGGTTTCCCTAGCGGGCACTTGTACTGTCTAGGTTAACGAACGGGCACTTGGACTATCTAGGTTAAGTAGCGGGCACTTGGACTATGTAAGTTCCCTAGCGGGCACTTGGACTGTCTAGATTAACGAACGGGCACTTGGACTATCTAGGATAACTAGCGGGCACTTGGACTATGTAAGTTCCCTAGCAGGCACTGGACTATGTGGTTTCCCTAGCGGGCACTTGGACTGTCTAGGTTAACGAACGGGCACTTGGACTATCTAGGTTAGCTAAAAGGCACTTGGACTATCTAGGTTCCCTAGCGGGCACTTTCACTGTCTAGGTTACCTAGCGGGCACTTGGACTATGTAGGTCAACTAGCGGGCCCTTGGACTATCTAGGTTAGCTAACGGGCACTGGGACTATGTATGTTCCAGAGCGGGCACTTCGATTATGTAGGTTGCCTAGCGGACATTTAGACTGTGTAGGTTTCCTTGCGGGCATTTGGACTATGTAGGTTACCTAGCGGGCACTTGGACTATGTAGGTTCCCTAACGGACACTTGGACTATGTAGGTTCCCTAGCGGTCACGTGGACTATGTAGGCTCCCTAGAAGGCACTTGGACTATATAGGTTAACTAGCGGGCACTTGGACTATGTAGGTTACCCACTGGGCACTTGGACTATGTAGGTTACCCAATGGGCACTTGGACTATCTAGGTTAACGAACGGACACTTGGACTATGTAGGTTAGCTGTCAGGCACTTGGACTATCTAGGTTTCCTAGCGGACACTTGGACGATTTAGGTTAACTAGCGGGCACTTGGACTATCTAGGTTAACTAGCAGGCCCTTGGACTATCTAGGTTTACTAGCGGGCACTTGGACTATCTAGGTTAACTAACGGGCTCTTGGACTATGCAGTTTCCCTAGGGGGCATTTGGATTATTTAGGTTACCTAGTGGGCACTTGGACTACGTAGGTTAACTAGAAGGCATTTGGACTATCAAGGTTACCTAGCGGGCCCTTGGACTATGTAGGTTACCAGCGGGCACTTGGACTATCTAGGTTAACGAACGTGCACTTGGACTATGTAGGTAACCTAGCCGGCACTTGGACTGTCTAGGTTACATAGCGGGCACTTGGACTATCTAGGTTAACGAACGGGCACTTCGACTATATAGGTTAACTAGCGGACACTTCGACTATCTAGGTTAGCTAACGGGCAATTGGACTATCTAGGTTAACTAACGGGCACTTGGACTATGTAAGTTCCCTAGCGGTCACGTGGACTATGTAGGCTCCCTAGATGGCACTTGGACTATGTAGGTTAACTAGCGGGCACTTGCACTAACCAGGTTACCAAGCGGGCACTTGGACTATGTAGGTTACCCAATGGGCACTTGGACTATCTTAGTTAACGAACGGACACTTTGGCTATGTATGTTAGCTATCAGGCACTTTGACTATCTAGGTTACCTAGCAGGCACTTGGACTATGTAGGTTAACTAGCGGACAATTTGATGATTTAGGTTAACTAGCGGGCACTTGGACTATCTAGGTTAACTAGAAGGCCCTTGGACTATCTAGGTTTACTAGCGGGCACTTGGACTATCTAGGTTAACTAGCGGGCACTTGGACTATGTAGGTTAACTAGCGGGCACTTGCACTCTCTAGGTTACCTAGCGGACACTTGGACTATGTACCTTCCCTAGCGGGCACTTGGACTATCTAGGTTACCCAGCAGGCACTTGGATTATGAAGGATCCCTAGCGGGCAATTGGACTATCTAGGTTAACTAGCAGGCCCTTGGACTATCTAGGGTTACTAGCGGGCACTTGGACTATCTAGGTTAACTAGCGGGCACTTGGACTATCTAGGTTAGCTAACAGGAACTTGGACTATCTAGGTTACCTAGCGGGCCCTTGGACTATGTAGGTTACCAGCGGGCACTTGGACTATCTAGGTTAACGAACGTGCACTTGGACTATGTAGGTAACCTAGCGGGCACTTGGACTGTCTAGGTTACATAGCGGGCACTTGGACTATCTAGGTTAACGAACGGGCACTTGGACTATGTAGGTTAACTAGCGGACACTTCGACTCTCTAGGTTAGCTAACGGGCAATTGGACTATCTAGGTTAAGTAACGGGCACTTGGATTATGTAGGTTCCCTACGGTCACGTGGACTATGGAGGCTCCCTAGAAGGCACTTGGACTATGTAGGTTAACTAGCGGGCACTTGGACTGTCTAGGTTAACGAACGGGCACTTGGACTATCTAGGTTAACCAGCGGGCACTTGGACTATGTAAGTTCCCTCGCAGGCACTGGACTATGTGGTTTCCCTAGCGGGGACTTGGACTGTCTAGGTTAACGAACGGGCACTTAGACTATCTAGGTTAACTAGTGGGCACTTGGACTATGTAAGTTCCCTAGCGGGCACTGGACTATGTGGTTTCCCTAGCGGGCACTTGTACTGTCTAGGTTAACGAACGGGCACTTGGACTATCTAGGTTAAGTAGCGGGCACTTGGACTATGTAAGTTCCCTAGCGGGCACTTGGACTGTCTAGATTAACGAACGGGCACTTGGACTATCTAGGATAACTAGCGGGCACTTGGACTATGTAAGTTCCCTAGCAGGCACTGGACTATGTGGTTTCCCTAGCGGGCACTTGGACTGTCTAGGTTAACGAACGGGCACTTGGACTATCTAGGTTAACTAGCGGGCACTTGGACTAACCAGGTTACCAAGCGGGCACTTGGACTATGTAGGTTACCCAATGGGCACTTGGACTATCTTAGTTAACGAACGGACACTTTGGCTATGTATGTTAGCTATCAGGCACTTTGACTATCTAGGTTACCTAGCAGGCACTTGGACTATGTAGGTTAACTAGCGGACAATTTGATGATTTAGGTTAACTAGCGGGCACTTGGACTATCTAGGTTAACTAGAAGGCCCTTGGACTATCTAGGTTTACTAGCGGGCACTTGGACTATCTAGGTTAACTAGCGGGCACTTGGACTATGTAGGTTAACTAGCGGGCACTTGCACTCTCTAGGTTACCTAACGGACACTTGGACTATGTACCTTCCCTAGCGGGCACTTGGACTATCTAGGTTACCCAGCAGGCACTTGGATTATGAAGGATCCCTAGCGGGCAATTGGACTATCTAGGTTAACTAGCAGGCCCTTGGACTATCTAGGGTTACTAGCGGGCACTTGGACTATCTAGGTTAACTAGCGGGCACTTGGACTATCTAGGTTAGCTAACAGGAACTTGGACTATCTAGGTTACCTAGCGGGCCCTTGGACTATGTAGGTTACCAGCGGGCACTTGGACTATCTAGGTTAACGAACGTGCACTTGGACTATGTAGGTAACCTAGCGGGCACTTGGACTGTCTAGGTTACATAGCGGGCACTTGGACTATCTAGGTTAACGAACGGGCACTTGGACTATGTAGGTTAACTAGCGGACACTTCGACTCTCTAGGTTAGCTAACGGGCAATTGGACTATCTAGGTTAAGTAACGGGCACTTGGATTATGTAGGTTCCCTACGGTCACGTGGACTATGGAGGCTCCCTAGAAGGCACTTGGACTATGTAGGTTAACTAGCGGGCACTTGGACTGTCTAGGTTAACGAACGGGCACTTGGACTATCTAGGTTAACCAGCGGGCACTTGGACTATGTAAGTTCCCTCGCAGGCACTGGACTATGTGGTTTCCCTAGCGGGGACTTGGACTGTCTAGGTTAACGAACGGGCACTTAGACTATCTAGGTTAACTAGTGGGCACTTGGACTATGTAAGTTCCCTAGCGGGCACTGGACTATGTGGTTTCCCTAGCGGGCACTTGTACTGTCTAGGTTAACGAACGGGCACTTGGACTATCTAGGTTAAGTAGCGGGCACTTGGACTATGTAAGTTCCCTAGCGGGCACTTGGACTGTCTAGAT
The DNA here is from genome assembly GCF_050624435.1 of Tenrec ecaudatus. NCBI lineage: Eukaryota > Metazoa > Chordata > Mammalia > Afrosoricida > Tenrecidae > Tenrec > Tenrec ecaudatus. Next base: position 332,963 of record NW_027457686.1, read on the forward strand.
TAACGAATGGGCACTTGGACTATCTAGGATAACTAGCGGGCACTTGGACTATGTAAGTTCCCTAGCAGGCACTGGACTATGTGGTTTCCCTAGCGGGCACTTGGACTGTCTAGGTTAACGAACGGGCACTTCGACTATCTAGGTTAGCTAAAAGGCACTTGGACTATCTAGGTTCCCTAGCGGGCACTTTCACTGTCTAGGTTACCTAGCGGGCACTTGGACTATGTAGGTCAACTAGCTGGCCCTTGGACTATCTAGGTTAGCTAACGGGCACTGGGACTATGTATGTTCCAGAGCGGGTACCTCGATTATGTAGGTTGCCTAGCGGACATTTAGACTGTGTAGGTTTCCTTGCGGGCATTTGGACTATGTAGGTTACCTAGCGGGCACTTGGACTATGTAGGTTCCCTAACGGGCACTTGGACTATGTAGGTTCCCTAGCGGTCACGTGGACTATGTAGGCTCCCTAGAAGGCACTTGGACTATGTAGGTTAACTAGCGGGCACTTGGACTATGTAGGTTACCCACTGGGCACTTGGACTATGTAGGTTACCCAATGGGCACTTGGACTATCTAGGTTAACGAACGGACACTTGGACTATGTAGGTTAGCTGTCAGGCACTTAGACTATCTAGGTTTCCTAGCGGACACTTGGACGATTTAGGTTAACTAGCGGGCACTTGGACTATCTAGGTTAGCTAACGGGCAATTGGACTATCTAGGTTAACTAACGGGCACTTGGACTATGTAAGTTCCCTAGCGGTCACGTGGACTATGTAGGCTCCCTAGATGGCACTTGGACTATGTAGGTTAACTAGCGGGCACTTGCACTAACCAGGTTACCAAGCGGGCACTTGGACTATGTAGGTTACCCAATGGGCACTTGGACTATCTTAGTTAACGAACGGACACTTTGGCTATGTATGTTAGCTATCAGGCACTTGGACTATCTAGGTTACCTAGCAGGCACTTGGACTATGTAGGTTAACTAGCGGACAATTGGATGATTTAGGTTAACTAGCGGGCACTTGGACTATCTAGGTTAACTAGGAGGCCCTTGGACTATCTAGGTTTACTAGCGGGCACTTGGACTATCTAGGTTAACTAGCGGGCACTTGGACTATGTAGGTTAACTAGCGGGCACTTGCACTCTCTAGGTTACCTAGCGGACACTTGGACTATGTACCTTCCCTAGCGGGCACTTGGACTATCTAGGTTACCCAGCAGGCACTTGGATTATGAAGGATCCCTAGCGGGCAATTGGACTATCTAGGTTAACTAGCAGGCCCTTGGACTATCTAGGGTTACTAGCGGGCACTTGGACTATCTAGGTTAACTAGCGGGCACTTGGACTATCTAGGTTAGCTAACAGGAACTTGGACTATCTAGATTACCTAGCGGGCCCTTGGACTATGTAGGTTACCAGCGGGCACTTGGACTATCTAGGTTAACGAACGTGCACTTGGACTATGTAGGTAACCTAGCGGGCACTTGGACTGTCTAGGTTACATAGCGGGCACTTGGACTATCTAGGTTAACGAACGGGCACTTGGACTATGTAGGTTAACTAGCGGACACTTCGACTCTCTAGGTTAGCTAACGGGCAATTGGACTATCTAGGTTAAGTAACGGGCACTTGGATTATGTAGGTTCCCTACGGTCACGTGGACTATGGAGGCTCCCTAGAAGGCACTTGGACTATGTAGGTTAACTAGCGGGCACTTGGACTAACCAGGTTACCAAGCGGGCACTTGGACTATGTAGGTTACCCAATGGGCACTTGGACTATCTAGGTTAACGAACGGACACTTTGGCTATGTAGGTTAGCTAGCAGGCACTTGCACTATCTAGGTTACCTAGCATGCACTTGGACTATGTAGGTTACCTAGCGGACAATTGGACGATTTAGGTTAACTAGCGGGCACTTGGACTATCTAGGTTAACTAGCAGGCCCTTGGACTATCTAGGTTTACTAGCGGGCACTTGGACTATCTAGGTTAACTAGCGGGCACTTGGACTATGTTGGTTAACTAGCGGGCACTTGCACTCTCTAGGTTACCTAACGGACACTTGGATTATGTACCTTCCCTAGCGGGCACTTGGACTATCTAGGTTACCTAGCAGGCACTTGGATTATGAAGGATCCCTAACGGGCACTTGGACTATCTAGGTTAACTAGCGGGCACTTGGACTATCTAGGTTAGCTAACAGGAACTTGGACTATCTAGGTTACCTAGCGGGCACTAGGACTATGTAGGTAACCTAGCGTCACTTGGACTATCTAGGTTAACTAGCGGGTTCTTGGACTATATATGTTAACTAGCGGGCCCTTGGACTATGTAGGGTAACTAGCGGACACTTGGAGGTTCTAGGTTAACTAGCGGGCACGTAGACTATCTAGGTTACCTAGCGGGCACTTGGATTATCTAGGTTAAGTAACAGGCACTTGGACTATGTATGTTCCAGAGCGGGCAATTGGACTATGTCGGTTCCCTAGCGGGCACTTGGACTATCTAGGTTCCCTATAGGGCACTTGGACTATGTAGGTTAACTAGCGGACAATTGGACGATCTAGGTTACCTAGGGGTCCCTTGGACTACGTAGGTTAACTAACGGACACTTGCACTATGTAGGTTACCTAGCGGGCACTTGGACTTCTAGGTTTACCAAAGAGCACTTGGACTATGTAGGTTGCCTAGCGGGCACTAGGACTATGTAGGTAACCTAGCGGGCACGTGGACTATCTAGGTTAACTAGCGGGTTCTTGGACTATATAGGTTAACTAGCGGGCCCTTGGACTATGTAGGTTAACTAGCGGACACTTGGAGGTTCTAGGTTAACTAGCGGGCACTTGGACTATCTAGGTTAACTAGCGGGCACTTGGATTATCTTGGTTACCTAGCAGGCACTTGCACGATGCAGGTTCCCTAGCGGGCACTTGGACTATCTAGGCTCCCTAACGGGCATTTGGACTATGTAGGTTACCTAGCGGGCATGTGGTCTATGTACATACCTTGGCGGGCACTTGGACTATCTAGGTTACCTAGCGGGCACTTGGAGTATGTAGTCCCCTAGTGGGCACTTGGACTATCTACGTGACCTAGCGGGTACTTGGACTATATAGTTTACTAGCGGGCACTTGGACTATGTAAATTCCCTAGCGGGCACTTGGACTATTTGGGTTCCCTAGCGGGCACTTGGACTGTCTAGGTTAACGAACGGGCACTTGGACTATCTAGGTTAAGTAGCGGGCACTTGGACTATGTAAGTTCCCTAGCGGGCACTTGGACTGTCTAGATTAACGAACGGGCCCTTGGACTATCTAGGTTAACTAGCGGGCACTTGGACTATGTAAGTTCCCTAGCGGGCACTGGACTATGTGGTTTCCCTAGCGGGCACTTGGACTGTCTAGGTTAACGAACGGGCACTCGGACTATCTAGGTTAAATAGCGGGCACTTGGACTATCTAGGTTAACTAACGGGCACTTGGACTATGTGGGTTCCCTAGCCGGTATTTGGACTATGTAGGTTACTAGCGGGCATTTGGACTATGTAGGTTACCTAACAGGCACTTGGACTATGTAGGTTACGTACCGGGCACTTGGACAATGTTGGTTAACTAGCAGGCACTAGGACGATGTAGGTTACCTAGCGGGCACTTGGACTATCTAGGTTAAGTAACGGGCACTTGGACTATCTAGGTGACCTAGTGGGAACTTGGACTATGTACGTTACGTAGCGGACACTTTGACTATCTTGTTTACCTAGCGGACACTTGGACGAACTAGGTTAACGAGCGGGCCCTTGGACTATGTAGGTTACGTACCGGGCACTTGGACAATGTTGGTTAACTAGCAGGCACTAGGACGATGTAGGTTACCTAGCGGGTACTTGGACTATCTAGGTTAAGTAACGGGCACTTGGACTATCTAGGTGACCTAGTGGGAACTTGGACTATGTAGGTTACGTAGCGGACACTTTGACTATCTTGTTTACCTAGCGGACACTTGGACGAACTAGGTTAACGAGCGGGCCCTTGGACTATGTAGGTTACCTAGCGGGCACTAGGACTATCTAGGTTAGCTAAAAGGAACTTGGACTATCTAGTTTACCTAGCGGGCACTTGGACTATGTAGGTTACCTAGTGGTCACTTAGACTATCTAGGTTAGCTAACGGGTACTTGGACTATCTAGGTTACCTAGCGGGCACTTGGATTATCTAGGTTAAGTAACAGGCACTTGGACTATGTATGTTCCAGAGCGGGCAATTGGACTTTGTCGGTTCCCTAGCGGGCACTTGGACTATCTATGTTCCCTATAGGGCACTTGGACTATGTAGGTTAACTAGCGGACAATTGGACGATCTAGGTTAACTAGGGGTCCCTTGGACTACGTAGGTTAACTAGCGGACACTTGCACTATGTAGGTTACCTAGTGGCACTTGGACTTCTAGGTTTACGAAAGAGCACTTGGACTATGTAGGTTGCCTAGCGGGCACTTGGACAATCTAGGTTAGGTAACGGGCACTTGGACTATCTAGGTTAACTAACGGGCACTTGGACTATGTAAGTTCCCTAGCGGTCACGTGGATAATGTAGGCTCCCTAATGGCACTTGGACTATGTAGGTTAACTAGCGGGCACTTGCACTAACCAGGTTACCAAGCGGGCACTTGGACTATGTAGGTTACCCAATGGGCACTTGGACTATCTTAGTTAACGAACGGACACTTTGGCTATGTATGTTAGCTATCAGGCACTTGGACTATCTAGGTTACCTAGCAGGCACTTGGACTATGTAGGTTACCTAGCGGACAATTGGATGATTTAGGTTAACTAGCGGGCACTTGGACTATCTAGGTTAACTAGCAGGCCCTTGGACTATCTAGGTTTACGAGTGGGCACTTGGACTATCTAGGTTAACTAGCGGGCACTTGGACTATGTAGGTTAACTAGCGGGCACTTGCACTCTCTAGGTTACCTAGCGGACACTTGGACTATGTACCTTCCCTAGCGGGCACTTGGACTATCTAGGTTACCTAGCAGGCACTTGGATTATGAAGGATCCCTAGCGGGCAATTGGACTATCTAGGTTAACTAGCAGGCCCTTGGACTATCTAGGGATACTAGCGGGCACTTGGACTATCTAGGTTAACTAGCGGGCACTTGGACTATCTAGGTTAGCTAACAGGAACTTAGACTATCTAGGTTACCTAGCGGGCCCTTGGACTATGTAGGTTACCAGCGGGCACTTGGACTATCTAGGTTAACGAACGTGCACTTGGACTATGTAGGTAACCTAGCGGGCACTTGGACTGTCTAGGTTACATAGCGGGCACTTGGACTATCTAGGTTAACGAACGGGCACTTGGACTATGTAGGTTAACTAGCGGACACTTCGACTATCTAGGTTAGCTAACGGGCAATTGGACTATCTAGGTTAAGTAACGGGCACTTGGATTATGTAGGTTCCCTAGCGGTCACGTGGACTATGGAGGCTCCCTAGAAGGCACTTGGACTATGTAGGTTAACTAGCGGGCACTTGGACTAACCATGTTACCAAGCGGGCACTTGGACTATGTAGGTTACCCAATGGGCACTTGGACTATCTAGGTTAACGAACGGACACTTTGGCTATGTAGATTAGCTAGCAGGCACTTGCACTATCTAGGTTACCTAGCAGGCACTTGGACTATGTAGGTTACCTAGCGGACAATTGGACGATTTAGGTTAACTAGCGGGCACTTGGACTATCTAGGTTAACTAGCAGGCCCTTGGACTATCTAGGTTTACTAGCGGGCACTTGGACTATCTAGGTTAACTAGCGGGCACTTGGACTATGTAGGTTAACTAGCGGGCACTTGCACTCTCTAGGTTACCTAACGGACACTTGGACTATGTACCTTCCCTAGCGGGCACTGGACTATGTGGTTTCCCTAGCGGGCACTTGGACTGTCTAGGTTAACGAACGGGCCCTTGGACTATCTAGGTTAACTAGCGGGCACTTGGACTATGTAAGTTCCCTAGCGGGCACTTGGACTGTCTAGATTAACGAACGGGCCCTTGGACTATCTAGGTTAACTAGCGGGCACTTGGACTATGTAAGTTCCCTAGCGGGCACTGGACTATGTGGTTTCCCTAGGGGGCACTTGGACTGTCTAGGTTAACGAACGGGCACTTGGACTATCTAGGTTAAATAGCGGGCACTTGGACTATCTAGGTTAACTAACGGGCACTTGGACTATGTGGGTTCCCTAGCCGGTATTTGGACTATGTAGGTTACTAGCGGGCATTTGGACTATGTAGGTTACCTAACAGGCACTTGGACTATGTAGGTTACGTACCGGGCACTTGGACAATGTTGGTTAACTAGCAGGCACTAGGACGATGTAGGTTACCTAGCGGGCACTTGGACTATCTAGGTTAAGTAACGGGCACTTGGACTATCTAGGTGACCTAGTGGGAACTTGGACTATGTACGTTACGTAGCGGACACTTTGACTATCTTGTTTACCTAGCGGACACTTGGACGAACTAGGTTAACGAGCGGGCCCTTGGACTATGTAGGTTACGTACCGGGCACTTGGACAATGTTGGTTAACTAGCAGGCACTAGGACGATGTAGGTTACCTAGCGGGTACTTGGACTATCTAGGTTAAGTAACGGGCACTTGGACTATCTAGGTGACCTAGTGGGAACTTGGACTATATACGTTACGTAGCGGACACTTTGACTATCTTGTTTACCTAGCGGACACTTGGACGAACTAGGTTAACGAGCGGGCCCTTGGACTATGTAGGTTACCTAGCGGGCACTAGGACTATCTAGGTTAGCTAAAAGGAACTTGGACTATCTAGTTTACCTAGCGGGCACTTGGACTATGTAGGTTACCTAGTGGTCACTTAGACTATCTAGGTTAGCTAACGGGTACTTGGACTATCTAGGTTACCTAGCGGGCACTTGGATTATCTATGTTAAGTAACAGGCACTTGGACTATGTATGTTCCAGAGCGGGCAATTGGACTTTGTCGGTTCCCTAGCGGGCACTTGGACTATCTATGTTCCCTATAGGGCACTTGGACTATGTAGGTTAACTAGCGGACAATTGGACGATCTAGGTTAACTAGGGGTCCCTTGGACTACGTAGGTTAACTAGCGTACACTTGCACTATGTAGGTTACCTAGCGGGCACTTGGACTTCTAGGTTTACAAAAGAGCACTTGGACTATGTAGGTTGCCTAGCGGGCACTTGGACAATCTAGGTTAGGTAACGGGCACTTGGACTATCTAGGTTAACTAACGGGCACTTGGACTATGTAAGTTCCCTAGTGGTCACGTGGATAATGTAGGCTCCCTAGATGCCACTTGGACTATGTAGGTTAACTAGCGGGCACTTGCACTAACCAGGTTACCAAGCGGGCACTTGGACTATGTAGGTTACCCAATGGGCACTTGGACTATCTTAGTTAACGAACGGACACTTTGGCTATGTATGTTAGCTATCAGGCACTTGGACTATCTAGGTTACCTAGCAGGCACTTGGACTATGTAGGTTACCTAGCGGACAATTGGATGATTTAGGGTAAAGAGCGGGCACTTGGACTATCTAGGTTAACTAGCAGGCCCTTGGACTATCTAGGTTTACTAGTGGGCACTTGGACTATCTAGGTTAACTAGCGGGCACTTGGACTATGTAGGTTAACTAGCGGGCACTTGCACTCTCTAGGTTACCTAGCGGACACTTGGACTATGTACCTTCCCTAGCGGGCACTTGGACTATCTAGGTTACCTAGCAGGCACTTGGATTATGAAGGATCCCTAGCGGGCAATTGGACTATCTAGGTTAACTAGCAGGCCCTTGGACTATCTAGGGATACTAGCGGGCACTTGGACTATCTAGGTTAACTAGCGGGCACTTGGACTATCTAGGTTAGCTAACAGGAACTTAGACTATCTAGGTTACCTAGCGGGCCCTTGGACTATGTAGGTTACCAGCGGGCACTTGGACTATCTAGGTTAACGAACGTGCACTTGGACTATGTAGGTAACCTAGCGGGCACTTGAACTGTCTAGGTTACATTGCGGGCACTTGGACTATCTAGGTTAACGAACGGGCAATTGGACTATGTAGGTTAACTAGCGGACACTTCGACTATCTAGGTTAGCTAACGGGCAATTGGACTATCTTGGTTAAGTAACGGGCACTTGAATTATGTAGGTTCCCTAGCGGTCACGTGGACTATGGAGGCTCCCTAGAAGGCACTTGGACTATGTAGGTTAACTAGCGGGCACTTGGACTAACCATGTTACCAAGCGGGCACTTGGACTATGTAGGTTACCCAATGGGCACTTGGACTATCTAGGTTAACGAACGGACACTTTGGCTATGTAGGTTAGCTAGCAGGCACTTGCACTATCTAGGTTACCTAGCAGGCACTTGGACTATGTAGGTTACCTAGCGGACAATTGGACGATTTAGGTTAACTAGCGGGCACTTGGACTATCTAGGTTAACTAGCGGGCACTTGGACTATGTAGGTTAACTAGCGGGCACTTGCACTCTCTAGGTTACCTAACGGACACTTGGACTATGTACCTTCCCTAGCGGGCACTTGGACTATCCAGGTTACCTAGCAGGCACTTGGATTATGAAGGATCCCTAGCGGGCAATTGGACTATGTAGGTTAACTAGCAGGCCCTTGGACTATCTAGGGTTACTAGCGGGCACTTGGACTATCTAGGTTAACTAGCGGGCACTTGGACTATCTAGGTTAGCTAACAGGAACTTGGACTATCTAGGTTACCTAGCGGGCACTAGGACTATGTAGGTAACCTAGCGGGCACTTGGACTATCTAGGTTAACTAGCGGGTTCTTGGACTATATAGGTTAACTAGCGGGCCCTTGGAATATGTAGGGTAACTAGCGGACACTTGGAGGTTCTAGGTTAACTAGCGGGCACTTGGACTATCTAGGTTAACTAGCGGGCACTTGGATTATCTTGGTTACCTAGCAGGCACTTGCACGAATCAGGTTCCCTAGCGGGCACTTGGACTATCTAGGCTCCCTAACGGGCATTTGGACTATGTAGGTTACCTAGCGGGCACTTGGTCTATGTACATACCTTGGCAGGCACTTGGAATATCTAGCTTACCTAGCGGGCACTTGGAGTATGTTGTCCCCTAGTGGGCACTTGGACTATATACGTGACCTAGCGGGTACTTGGACTATATAGGTTACTAGCGGGCACTTGGACTATGTAAGTTCCCTAGCGGGCACTTGGGCTATGTGGTTTCCCTAGCGGGCACTTGGACTGTCTAAGTTAACGAACGGGCACTTGGACTATCTAGGTTAACTAGCGGGCACTTGGACTATGTAAGTTCCCTAGCGGGCACTGGACTATGTGGTTTCCCTAGCGGGCACTTGGACTGTCTAGGTTAACGAACGGGCACTTGGACTATCTAGGTTAACTAGCGGGCACTTGGACTATGTAAGTTCCCTAGCGGGCACTGGACTATGTGGTTTCCCTAGCGGGCACTTGGACTTTCTAGGTTAACGAACGGGCACTCGGACTATCTAGGTTAAATAGCGGGCACTTGGACTATCTAGGTTAACTAACGGGCACTTGGACTATGTGGGTTCCCTAGCCGGTATTTGGACTATGTAGGTTACGAGCGGGCATTTGGACTATGTAGGTTACCTAACAGGCACTTGGACTATGTAGGTTACGTACCGGGCACTTGGACAATGTTGGTTAACTAGCAGGCACTAGGACGATGTAGGTTACCTAGCGGGCACTTGGACTATCTAGGTTAAGTAACGGGCACTTGGACTATCTAGGTGACCTAGTGGGAACTTGGACTATGTACGTTACGTAGCGGACACTTTGACTATCTTGTTTACCTAGCGGACACTTGGACGAACTAGGTTAACGAGCGGGCCCTTGGACTATGTAGGTTACCGAGCGGGCACTAGGACTATCTAGGTTAGCTAAAAGGAACTTGGACTATCTAGTTTACCTAGCGGGCACTTGGACTATGTAGCTTACCTAGCGGGCATTTAGACTATCTAGGTTAGCTAACGGGTACTTGGACTATCTAGGTTACCTAGCGGGCACTTGGATTATCTAGGTTAAGTAACAGGCACTTGGACTATGTATGTTCCAGAGCGGGCAATTGGACTATGTCGGTTCCCTAGCGGGCACTTGGACTATCTAGGTTCCCTATAGGGCACTTGGACTATGTAGGTTAACTAGCGGACAATTGGACGATCTAGGTTAACTAGGGGTCCCTTGGACTACGTTGGTTAACTAGCGGACACTTGCACTATGTAGGTTACCTAGCGGGCACTTGGACTTCTAGGTTTACGAAAGAGCACTTGGACTATGTAGGTTGCCTAGCGGGCACTTGGACAATCTAGGTTAGGTAACGGGCACTTGGACTATCTAGGTTACCTAGCGGGAACTTGGACTATGTAGGTTACATAGCGGGCACTTGGACTATCTAGGTTAGCTAACAGGAACTTGGACTATCTAGGTTACCTAGCGGGCACTAGGACTATGTAGGTAACCTAGCGGGCACTTGGACTATCTAGGTTAACTAGCGGGTTCTTGGACTATATAGGTTAACTAGCGGGCCCTTGGACTATGTAGGTTAACTAGCGGACACTTGGAGGTTCTAGGTTAACTAGCGGGCACTTGGACTATCTAGGTTAACTAGCGGGCACTTGGATTATCTTGGTTACCTAGCAGGCACTTGAACGATGCAGGTACCCTAGCGGGCACTTGGACTATCTAGGCTCCCTAACGGGCATTTGGACTATGTAGGTTACCTAGCGGGCACTTGGTCTATGTACATACCTTGGCGGGCACTTGGACTATCTAGGTTACCTAGCGGGCACTTGGAGTATGTAGTCCCCTAGTGGGCACTTGGACTATCTACGTGACCTAGCGGGTACTTGGACTATATAGGTTACTAGCGGGCACTTGGACTATGTAAATTCCCTAGCGGGCACTTGGACTATTTGGGTTCCCTAGCGGGCACTTGGACTGTCTAGGTTAACGAACGGGCACTAGGACTATCTAGGTTAACCAGCGGGCACCTGGACTATGTAAGTTCCCTAGCGGGCACTGGACTATGTGGTTTCCCTAGCGGGCACTTGGACTGTCTAGGTTAACGAACGGGCACTTGGACTATCTAGGTTAACTAGCGGGCACTTGGACTATGTAAGTTCCCTAGCGGGCACTGGACTATGTGGTTTCCCTAGCGGGCACTTGTACTGTCTAGGTTAACGAACGGGCACTTGGACTATCTAGGTTAAGTAGCGGGCACTTGGACTATGTAAGTTCCCTAGCGGGCACTTGGACAGTCTAGATTAACGAACGGGCCCTTGGACTATCTAGGTTAACTAGCGGGCACTTGGACTATGTAAGTTCCCTAGCAGGCACTGAACTATGTGGTTTCCCTAGCGGGCACTTGAACTGTCTAGGTTAACGAACGGGCACTCGGACTATCTAGGTTAAATAGCGGGCACTTGGACTATCTAGGTTAACTAACGGGCACTTGGACTATATGGGTTCCCTAGCGGGCATTTGGACTATGTAGGTTACCTAACAGGCACTTGGACTATGTAGGTTCCGTACCGGGCACTTGGACAATGTTGGTTAACTAGCGGGCACTAGGACAATGTTGGTTACCTAGCGGGCACTTGGACTATCTAGGTTATGTAACGTGCACTTGGACTATCTATGTGACCTAGTGGGAACTTGAACTATGTACGTTACGTAGCGGACACTTTGACTATCTTGTTTACCTAGTGGACACTTGGACGAACTAGGTTAACGAGCGGGCCCTTGGACTATGTAGGTTACCTAGTGGGCACTTAGACTATGTAGGTTACCTAGCGGGCACTTAGACTATCTAGGTTAGCTAACGGGTACTTGGACTATCTAGGTTACCTAGCGGGCACTTGGACTATCTAGGTTAACTAGCAGGCCCTTGGACTATTTAGGTTTACTAGCGGGCACTTGGACTATCTAGGTTAACTAACGGGGTCTTGGACTATGCAGTTTCCCTAGGGGGCATTTGGATTATTTAGGTTACCTAGTGGGCACTTGGACTATGTAGGTTATCTAGCGGGCACTTGGACTACGTAGGTTAACTAGAAGGCATTGGGACTATCAAGGTTACCTAGCGGGCCCTTGGACTATGTAGGTTACCAGCGGGCACTTGGACTATCTAGGTTAACGAACGTGCACTTGGACTATGTAGGTAACCTAGCGGGCACTTGGACTGTCTAGGTTACATAGCGGGCACTTGGACTATCTTGGTTAACGCACGGGCACTTGGACTATGTAGGTTAACTAGCGGACACTTCGACTATCTAGGTTAGCTAACGGGCAATTGGACTATCTAGGATAACTAACGGGCAATTGGACTATGTATGTTCCCTAGCGGTCACGTGGACTATGTAGGCTCCCTAGATGGCACTTGGACTATGTAGGTTAACTAGCGGGCACTTGCACTAACCAGGTTACCAAGCGGGCACTTGGACTATGTAGGTTACCCAATGGGCACTTGGACTATCTAGGTTAACGAACGGACACTTTGGCTATGTAGGTTAGCTATCAGGCACTTGGACTATCTACGTTACCTAGCAGGCACTTGGACTATGTAGGTTACCTAGCGGACAATTGGATGATTTAGGTTAACTAGCGGGCACTTGGACTATCTAGGTTAACTAGCAGGCCCTTGGACTATCTAGGTTTACTAGCGGGCACTTGGACTATCTAGGTTAACTAGCGGGCACTTGGACTATGTAGGTTAACTAGCGGGCACTTGCACTCTCTAGGTTACCTAGCGGACACTTGGACTATGTACCTTACCTAGCGGGCACTTGGACTATCTACGTTACCTAGCAGGCACTTGGATTATGAAGATTCCTAGCGGGCAATTGGACTATGTAGGTTAACTAGCAGGCCCTTGGACTATCTAGGGTTACTAGCGGGCACTTGAACTAACTAGGTTAACTAGCGGGCACTTGGGCTATCTAGGTTAGCTAACAGGAACTTGGACTATCTAGGTTACCTAGCGGGCACTAGGACTATGTAGGTAACCTAGCGGGCACTTGGACTATCTAGGTTAACTAGCGGGTTCTTGGACTATATAGGTTAACTAGCGGGCCCTTGGACTATGTAGTGTAACTAGCGGACACTTGTAGGTTCTAGGTTAACTAGCGGGCACTTGGACTATCTAAGTTAACTAGCGGGCACTTGGATTATCTTGGTTACCTAGCAGGCACTTGCACGAATCAGGTTCCCTAGCGGGAACTTGGACTATCTAGGCTCCCTAACGGGCATTTGGACTATGTAGGTTACCTAGCGGGCCCTTGGTCTATGTACATACCTTGGCGGGCACATGGACTATCTAGGTTACCTAGCGGGTACTTGGAGTATGTAGTCCCCTAGTGGGCACTTGGCTATCTACGTGACCTAGCGGGTACTTGGACTATATAGGTTACTAGCGGGCACTTAGACTATGTAAATTCCCTAGCGGGCACTTGGACTATGTGGGTTCCCTAGCGGGCACTTGGACTGTCTAAGTTAACGAACGGGCACTTGGACTATCTAGGTTAACTAGCGGGCACTTGGACTATGTAAGTTCCCTAGCGGGCACTGGACTATGTGGTTTCCCTAGCGGGCACTTGGACTGTCTAGGTTAACGAACGGGCACTTGGACTATCTAGGTTAACTAGCGGGCACTTGGACTATGTAAGTTCCCTAGCGGGCACTGCACTATGTAGTTTCCCTAGCGGGCACTTGGACAGTCTAGGTTAACGAACGGGCACTCAGACTATCTAGGTTAAATAGCGGGCACTTGGACTATCTAGGTTAACTAATGGGCACTTGGACTATGTGGGTTCCCTAGCGGGTAATTGGACTATGTAGGTTACGTACCGGGCATTTGGACAATGTTGGTTAACTAGCAGGCACTAGGACGATGTAGGTTACCTAGCGGGCACTTGGACTATCTAGGTTAAGTAACGGGCACTTGGACTATCTAGGTGACCTAGTGGGAACTTGGACTATGTACGTTACGTAGCGGACACTTTGACTATCTTGTTTACCTAGCAGACACTTGGACGAACTAGGTTAACGAGCGGGCCCTTGGACTATGTAGGTTACCTAGCGGGCACTAGGACTATCTAGGTTAGCTAAAAGGAACTTGGACTATCTAGTTTACCTAGCGGGCACTTGGACTATGTAGGTTACCTAGCGGGCACTTAGACTATCTAGGTTAGCTAACGGGTACTTGGACTATCTAGGTTACCTAGCGGGCACTTGGATTATCTAGGTTAAGTAACAGGCACTTGGACTATGTATGTTCCAGAGCGGGCACTTGGACTATCTAGGTTCCCTATAGGGCACTTGGACTATGTAGGTTAACTAGCGGACAATTGGACGATCTAGGTTAACTAGGGGTCCCTTGGACTACGTAGGTTAACTAGCGGACACTTGCACTATGTAGGTTACCTAGCGGGCACTTGGACTTCTAGGTTTACGAAAGAGCACTTGGACTATGTAGGTTGCCTAGCGGGCACTTGGACAATCTAGGTTAGGTAACGGGCACTTGGACTTTCTAGGTTACCTAGCGGGAACTTGGACTATGTAGGTTACATAGCGGGCACTTGGACTATCTAGGTTAGCTAACAGGAACTTGGACTATCTAGGTTACCTAGCGGGCACTAGGACTATGTAGGTAACCTAGCGGGCACTTGGACTATCTAGGTTAACTAGCGGGTTCTTGGACTATATAGGTTAACTAGCGGGCCCTTGGACTATGTAGGTTAACTAGCGGACACTTGGAGGTTCTAGGTTAACTAGCGGGCACTTGGACTATCTAGGTTAACTAGCGGGCACTTGGATTATCTTGGTTACCTAGCAGGCACTTGCACGATGCAGGTTCCCTAGCGGGCACTTGGACTATCTAGGCTCCCTAACGGGCATTTGGACTATGTAGGTTACCTAGCGGGCACTTAGTCTATGTACATACCTTGGCGGGCACTTGGACTATCTAGGTTACCTAGCGGGCACTTGGAGTATGTAGTCCCCTAGTGGGCACTTGGACTATCTACGTGACCTAGCGGATACTTGGACTATATAGGTTACTAGCGGGCACTTGGACTATGTAAATTACCTAGCGGGCACTTGTTATATTAGGGTTCCCTAGCGGGCACTTGGACTGTCTAGGTTAACGAACGGGCATTTGGACTATCTAGGTTAACCAGCGGGCACTTGGACTATGTAAGTTCCCTAGCGGGCACTGGACTATGTGGTTTCCCTAGCGGGCACTAGGCTGTCTAGGTTAACGAACGGGCACTTGGACTATCTAGGTTAACTAGCGGGCACTTGTACTATGTAAGTTCCCTAGCGGGCACTGGACTATGTGGTTTCCCTAGCGGGCACTTGTACTGTCTAGGTTAACGAACGGGCCCTTGGACTATCTAGGTTAAGTAGCGGGCACTTGGACTATGTAAGTTCCCTAGCGGGCACTTGGACTGTCTAGATTAACGAACGGGCCCTTGGACTATGTAGGTTACCTAGCGGGCACTAGGACTATCTAGGTTAGCTAAAAGGAACTTGGACTATCTAGTTTACCTAGCGGGCACTTGGACTATGTATGTTACCTAGCGGGCACTTAGACTATCTAGGTTAACTAACGGGTACTTGGACTATCTAGGTTACCTAGCGGGCACTTGGATTATCTAGGTTAAGTAACAGGCACTTGGACTATGTATGTTCCAGAGCGGGCACTTGGACTATCTAGGTTCCCTATAGGGCACTTGGACTATGTAGGTGAACTAGCAGACAATTGGACGATCTAGGTTAACTAGGGGTCCCTTGGACTACGTAGGTTAACTAGCGGACACTTGCACTATGTAGGTTACCTAGCGGGCACTTGGACTTCTAGGTTTACGAAAGAGCACTTGGACTATGTAGGTTGCCTAGCGGGCACTTGGACAATCTAGGTTAGGTAACGGGCACTTGGACTATCTAGGTTACCTAGCGGGAACTTGGACTATGTAGGTTACATAGCGGGCACTTGGACTATCTAGGTTAGCTAACAGGAACTTGAACTATCTAGGTTACCTAGCGGGCACTAGGACTATGTAGGTAACCTAGCGGGCACTTGGACTATCTAGGTTAACTAGCGGGTTCTTGGACTATATAGGTTAACTAGCGGGCCCTTTGACTATGTAGGTTAACTAGCGGACACTTGGAGGTTCTAGGTTAACTAGCGGGCACTTGGACTATCTAGGTTAACTAGCGGGCACTTGGATTATCTTGGTTACCTAGCAGGCACTTGCACGATGCAGGTTCCCTAGCGGGCACTTGGACTATCTAGGCTCCCTAACGGGCATTTGGACTATATAGGTTACCTAGCGGGCACTTAGTCTATGTACATACCTTGGCGGGCACTTGGACTATCTAGGTTACCTAGCGGGCACTTGAAGTATGTAGTCCCCTAGTGGGCACTTGGACTATCTACGTGACCTAGCGGATACTTGGACTATATAGGTTACTAGCGGGCACTTGGACTATGTAAATTACCTAGCGGGCACTTGGACTGTCTAGGTTAACGAACGGGCACTTGGACTATCTAGGTTAACCAGCGGGCACTTGGACTATGTAAGTTCCCTAGCGGGCACTGGACTATGTGGTTTCCCTAGCGGGCACTAGGCTGTCTAGGTTAACGAACGGGCACTTGGACTATCTAGGTTAACTAGCGGGCACTTGTACTATGTAAGTTCCCTAGCGGGCACTGGACTAAGTGGTTTCCCTAGCGGGCACTTGTACTGTCTAGGTTAACGAACGGGCACTTGGACTATCTAGGTTAAGTAGCGGGCACTTGGACTATGTAAGTTCCCTAGCGGGCACTTGGACTGTCTAGATTAACGAACGGGCACTTGGACTATCTAGGTTAACTAGCGGGCACTTGGACTATGTAAGTTCCCTAGCAGGCACTGGACTATGTGGTTTCCCTAGCGGGCACTTGGACTGTCTAGGTTAACGAACGGGCACTCGGACTATCTAGGTTAAATAGCGGGCACTTGGACTATCTTGGTTAACTAACGGACACTTGGACTATATGGGTTCCCTAGCGGGCATTTGGAATATGTAGGTTACCTAACAGGCACTTGGATTATGTAGGTTCCGTACCGGGCACTTGGACAATGTTGGTTAACTAGCGGGCACTAGGACGATGTAGGTTACCTAGCGGGCACTTGGACTATCTAGGTTAGGTAACGTGCACTTGGACTATCTATGTGACCTAGTGGGAACTTGAACTATGTACGTTACGTAGCGGACACTTTGACTATCTTGTTTACCTAGTGGACACTTGGACGAACTAGGTTAACGAGCGGGCCCTTGGACTATGTAGGTTACCTAGCGGGCACTTGGACTATGTAGGTTACCTAGCGGGCACTTAGACTATCTAGGTTAGCTAACGGGTACTTGGACTATCTAGGTTACCTAGCGGGCACTTGGATTATCTAGGTTAAGTAACAGGCACTTGGACTATGTATGTTCCAGAGCGGGCAATTGGACTATGTCGGTTCCCTAGCGGGCACTTGGACTATCTAGGTTCCCTATAGGGCACTTGGACTATGTAGGTTAACTAGCGGACAATTGGACGATCTAGGTTAACTAGGGGTCCCTTGGACTACGTAGGTTAACTAGCGGACACTTGCACTATGTAGGTTACCTAGCGGGCACTTGGACTTCTAGGTTTACGAAAGAGCACTTGGACTATGTAGGTTGCCTGGCGGGCACTTGGACAATCTAGGTTAGGTAACGGGCACTTGGACTATCTAGGTTACCTAGCGGGAACTTGGACTATGTAGGTTACATAGCGGGCACTTGGACTATCTAGGTTAGCTAACAGGAACTTGGACTATCTAGGTTACCTAGCGGGCACTAGGACTATGTAGGTAACCTAGCGGGCACTTGGACTATGTAGGATAACTAGCAGGCCCTTGGTCTGTCTAGGTTTCTTAGCGGGCACTTGGACTTCTAGGTTACCGAGCGGGCACTTGGACTTCTAGGTTAACGAACGGGCACTTGGACTATGTAGGTTGACTAAGGGGCACTTGGACAATCTAGGTTAGGTAACGGGCACTTGGACTATCTAGGTTACCTAGCGGGAACTTGGACTATGTAGGTTACATAGCGGGCACTTGGACTATATAGGTTACCTAACGGGCACTTTGACTATCTAGGTTACCTAGCGGGCACTAGGACTATGTAGGTAACCTAGTGGGCACTTGGACTATCTAGGTTAACTAGCGGGTTCTTGGACTATATAGGTTAACTAGCGGGCCCTTGGACTATGTAGGTTAACTAGCAGACACTTGGAGGTTCTAGGTTAACTAGCGGGCACTTGGACTATCTAGGTTAACTAGCGGGCACTTGGATTATCTTGGTTACCTAGCAAGCACTTGCACGATGCAGGTTCCCTAGCGGGCACTTGGACTATCTAGGCTCCCTAACGGCCATTTGGACTATGTAGGTTACCTAGCGGGCACTTGGTCTATGTACATACCTTGGCGGGCACTTGGAATATCTAGCTTACCTAGCGGGCACTTGGAGTATGTAGTCCCCTAGTGGGCACTTGGACTATCTACGTGACCTAGCGGGTACTTGGACTATATAGGTTACTAGCGGGCACTTGGACTATGTAAGTTCCCTAGCGGGCACTGGACTATGTGGTTTCCCTAGCGGGCACATGGACTGTCTAGGTTAACGAACGGGCACTTGGACTATCTAGGTAAACTAGCGGGCACTTGGACTATGTAAGTTCCCTAGCGGACACTGGACTATGTGGTTTCCCTAGCGGGCACTTGGACTTTCTAGGTTAACGAACGGGCACTTGGACTATGTAAGTTCCCTAGTGGGCACTTGGACTATCTGGGTTCCCTAGCGGGCATTTGGACTATGTAGGTTACCTAGCAGGCACTTGGACTATGTAGGTTACCTAACAGGAACTTGGACTATGTAGGTTCCGTACCGGGCACTTGGACAATATTGGTTAACTAGCGGGCACTAGGACGATGTAGGTTACCTAGCGGGCACTTGGACTATCTAGGTTAGATAACGGGCACTTGGACTATCTAGGTGACCTAGTGGGAACTTGGACTATGTACGCTACGTAGCGGACACTTTGACTATCTTGTTTACCTAGCGGACACTTGGACGAACTAGATTAACGAGCGGGCCCATGGACTATGTAAGTTACCTAGCGGGCACTAGGACTATCTAGGTTAGCTAACAGGAACTTGGACTATCTAGTTTACCTAGCGGGCACTTTGACTATGTAGGTTACCTAGCGGGCACTTAGACAATCTAGGTTAGCTAACGGGTACTTGGACTATCTAGGTTACCTAGCGGGCACTTGGACTATGTAGGTTACCTAACGGGCACTTGGACTATGCAGGTAACCTAGCGGACACTTGGACTGTCTAGGTTAAATAGCGGGCACTTGGACTTCTATGTTAACGAACGGGCAATCGGACTATGTAGGTTGCCAGCGGGCAATTGGACGATCTAGGATAGGTAACGGGCCCTTGACTATCTAGATTACCTAGCGGGAACTTGGACTATGTAGGTTACCTAAGGGCACTTGGACTATGTAGGTTAACTAGCGGACACTTGGACAATCTAGGTTAACTAGCGGGCACGTGGACTATCTAGGTTAACTAAGGGGCCCTTCGACTATGTAGGTTAACTAGCGGGCACTTGGACTATCTAGGTTACCTAGCGGGCACTTGGACTATGCAAGTAACCTAGCGGGCACTTGGACTATCTGGGTTACCTAGCGGGCACTTGGAATATGTACGTCCCCTAGTGGGCACTTGGACTATCTAGGTTAACTAACGGGCAATAGGACTATCTAGGTTACCTAGCGGGCACTTGGACTATGTAGGTCAACTAGCGGGCCCTTGTACTATCTAGGTTAGCTAACGGGCATTTGGATTATGTAGGTTAACTAGCGGACACTTGTACGATCTAGGTTAACTAGCGGGCCTTTGGACTATGTAGGTTAACTAGCGGGCACTTGGATTATCTAAGTTACCTAGCGGGCACTTGAACTATGTAGGTTAACTAGTGGGCCCTTAGACTATCTAGGTTAGCTAACGGTCACTTGGACTATGTAGGTTAATTAGCGGGTACTTGGACTATGTAGGTTCCCTAGCGGGCATTTGGACTATATAGATTACCTAGCGGGCACTTGGACTTTGTAGGTTACCTAGCGGGCACTTGGACTATCTAGGTTACCTAGCGGGCACTTGGATGATACAGGTTCGCTAGCCAGCACTAAGACTATTGGTTCCCTAACGGGCAGTTGGACTATGTAGGTTCCCTAAAGGGCTTTGACTATATAGGTTTCTTTCGGGCACTTGGACTATGTAGGTTAACTAGCGGGCACATGGACTATCTAGGTTACCTAGCGGGCACTTGGACTATCTAGGTTACCTAGCGGGCACTTGGACTATGTAGGTTAACTAGAAGGCACTTGGACTATCAAGGTTACCTAGCGGGCTCTTGGACTGTGTAGGTTACCAGCGGGCACTTGGACTATCTAGGTAAACAAAAGTGCACTTGGGCTATGTAGGTAACCTAAGGGGCACTTGGACTTGTAGGTAACCTAGTGGTCACTTGGACTGTCTAGGTTACCTAGCGGGCACTTGGACTATGTAGGTAAACTAGCGGGCACTTGGACTATCTAGGTTAACTAGCGGGCACTTGGACTATCTAGGTTAACTAGCGGGCACTTGGACTATGTAGGTTAACTAGCGGGCACTTGCACTCTCTAGGTTAAATAGCGGGCAATTGGACTATCAAGGTTACCTAACAGGCACTTGGACTATGTAGGTTACCTAGCGGGCACTTGGACTATCTAGGTTAACTAACAGGCACTTGGACTATGTATGTTCCAGAGCGGACAATTGGACTATGTAGGTTCCCTAGCGGGCACTTGGACTATCTAGGTTCCCTAAAGGGCACTTGGACTATGTAGGTTAACTAGCGGACAATTGGATAATCTAGGTTAACTAGCGGGTACTTGGACTACGTAGGTTAACTTGCGGACACTTGCACTATGGAGGTTACCTAGCGGGCACTTGGACTATGTAGGTTAACTAGCAGGCACTTGCACTCTTTAGGTTACCTAGCAGGCACTTGGACTATGAACCTTCCCTAGCAGGCACTTGGACTATCTATGTTAACTAGCGGGCACTTGGAGTATGTAGGTTACCTAGCGGACACTTGCACTATGTAGGTTACCTAGCGGGTACTTGGAATATGTAGGTTAACTAAGGGCACTTGGACAATCTAGGTTAACTAGCGGGCACTTGGACTATCTAGGTTACCTAGCAGGCACTTGGATTATGTAGTTTCCCAGGCGGGCATTTGGACTATTTAGGTTACCTAGCGGACACTTGGACTATGTAGGTTATCTAGCGGGCACTTGGACTATCTAGGTTAGCTAGCAGGCACTTAGACTATCTAGGTTACCTAGCGGGCACTTGGACTATCTAGGTTAGCTAACAGGAACTTGGACTATCTAGGTTACCTAGCGGGCAGTAGGACTATGTAGGTAACCTAGCGGGCACTTGGACTATCTAGGTTAACTAGCGGGTTCTTGGACTATATAGGTTAACTAGCGGGCCCTTGGACTATGTAGGTTAACTAGCGGACACTTGGAGGTTCTAGGTTAACTAGCGGGCACTTGGACTATCTAGGTTAACTAGCGGGCACTTGGATTATCTTGGTTACCTAGCAAGCACTTGCACGATGAAGGTTCCCTAGTGGGCACTTGTACTATCTAGGTTCCCTAACGGGAATTTGGACTATGTAGGTTACCTCGCGGGCACTTGGTCTATGTACATACCTTGGCGGGCACTTGGACTATGTAGGTTACCTAGCGGGCACTTGGAGTATGTAGTCCCCTAGTGGGCACTTGGACTATCTACTTGACCTAGCGGGTACTTGGACTATATAGGTTACTAGCGGGCACTTGGACTATGTAAGTTCCCTAGCGGGCACTGGACTATGTGGTTTCCCTAGCGGGCACTTGGACTGTCTAGGTTAACGAACGGGCACTTGGACTATCTAGGATAACTAGGGAGCACTTGGACTATGTAAGTTCCCTAGAGGGCACTGGACTATGTGGTTTCCCTAGCGGGCACTTGGACTGTCTAGGTTAACAAACTGGCACTTGGACTATCTAGGTTAACTAGCGGGCACTTGGACTATGTAAGTTCCCTAGCGGGCACTGGACTATGTGGTTTCCCTAGCGGGCACTTGGACTGTCTAGGTTAACGAACGGGCACTTGGACTATGTAAGTTCCCTAGCGGGCACTTGGACTATGTGGGTTCCATAGCGGGCATTTGGACTATGTAGGTTACCTAGCGGGCACTTGGACTGTCTAGGTTAATGAACGGGCACTCGGACTATCTAGCTTAATTAGCGGGCACTTGGACTATCTAGGTTAACTAACGGGCACTTGGACTCTGTAAGTTCCCTAGCGGGCACTTAACTATGTGGGTTCCCTAGCGGGCATTTGGACTATGTAGGTTACTAGCGGGCATTTGGACTATGTAGGTTACCTAACAGGCACTTGGACTATGTAGGTTCCGTACCGGGCATTTGGACAATATTGGTTAACTAGCGGGCACTAGGACGATGTAGGTTACCTAGCGGGCACTTGGACTATCTAGGTTAGATAACGGGCACTTGGACTATCTAGGTGACCTAGTGGGAACTTGGACTATGTACGTTACGTAGCGGACACTTTGACTATCTTGTTTACCTAGCGGACACTTGGACGAACTAGGTTAACGAGCGCGGCCTTGGACTATGTAGGTTACCTAGCGGGCACTAGGACTATCTAGGTTAGCTAACAGGAACTTGGACTATCTAGTTTACCTAGCGGGCACTTTGACTATGTAGGTTACCTAGCGGGCACTTAGACTATCTAGGGTAGCTAATGGGTACTTGGACTATCTAGGTTACCTAGCGGGCACTTGGACTATGTAGGTTACCTAACGGGCACTTGGACTATGCAGGTAACCTAGCGGGCACTTGGACTATCTGGGTTACCTAGCGGGCACTTGTGATATGTACGTCCCCTAGTGGGCACTTGGACTATCTAGGTTAACTAACGGGCAATAGGACTATCTAGGTTACCTAGCGGGCACTTGGACTATGTAGGTCAACTAGTGGGCCCTTTGACTATCTAGGTTAGCTAACGGGCATTTGGATTATGTAGGTTAACTAGTGTACACTTGTACGATCTAGGTTAACTAGCGGGCCCTTGCACTATGTAGGTTAACTAGCGGGCCTTTGGACAATGTAGGTTAACTAGCGGGCACATGGGTTATCTAAGTTACCTAGCGGGCACTTGAACTATGTAGGTTAACTAGTGGGCCCTTAGACTATCTAGGTTAGCTAACGGTCACTTGGACTATGTAGGTTAATTAGCGGGTACTTGGACTATGTAGGTTCCCTAGCGGGCATTTGGACTATATAGATTACCTAGCGGGCACTTGGATTTTTTTGTAGGTTACCTAGCGGGCACTTGGACTATCTAGGTTACCTAGCGGGCACTTGGATGATACAGGTTCCCTAGCCAGCACTAAGACTATTGGTTCCCTAACGGGCAGTTGGACTATGTAGGTTCCCTAAAGGGCTTGGACTATATAGGTTTCTTTCGGGCACTTGGACTATGTAGGTTAACTAGCGGGCACATGGACTATCTAGGTTACCTAGCGGGCACTTGGACTATCTAGGTTACCTAGCGGGCACTTGGACTATGTAGGTTAACTAGAAGGCACTTGGACTATCAAGGTTACCTAGCGGGCTCTTGGACTGTGTAGGTTACCAGCGGGCACTTGGACTATCTAGGTAAACAAAAGTGCACTTGGGCTATGCAGGTAACCTAAGGGGCACTTGGACTATGTAGGTAACCTAGTGGTCACTTGGACTGTCTAGGTTACCTAGCGGGCACTTGGACTATGTAGGTTAACTAGCGGGCACTTGGACTATCTAGGTTAACTAGCGGGCACTTGGACTATCTAGGTTAACTAGCGGGCACTTGGACTATGTAGGTTAACTAGCGGGCACTTGCACTCTCTAGGTTAACTAGCGGGCAATTGGACTATCAAGGTTACCTAACAGGCACTTGGACTATGTAGGTTACCTAGCGGGCACTTGGACTATCTAGGTTACCTAGCAGGCACTTTGACTATCTTGGTTAACTAAGGGGCACTTGAACTATGCTGGTTGCCAAGCGAGCACTTGGACTATGTAGGTTCCCTAGCGGGTACATGGACTGTCTAGGATAACTAGCGGACAATTGGACTGTCTAGGTTACCTAGTGGGCACTTGGACTATGTAGTTTACCTAGCAGGCACTTGGACTATGTAGGTTAACTAGCGGGCACTTGGACTATCTAGGTTACCTAGCGGGCACTTGGACTATGTAGGTTAACTAGCGGGCACTTGGATTATCTAGGTTAACTAACAGGCACTTGGACTATGTATGTTCCAGAGCGGACAATTGGACTATGTAGGTTCCCTAGCGGGCACGTGGACTATCTAGGTTCCCTAAAGGGCACTTGGACTATGTAGGTTAACTAGCGGACAATTGGATGATCTAGGTTAACTAGCAGGCACTTGCACTCTCTAGGTTACCTAGCGGGCACTTGCACTATGAACCTTCCCTAGCGGGCACTTGGACTATCTATGTTACCTAGCGGACACTTGCACTATGTACGTTACCTAACGGGCACTTGGAATATGTAGGTTAACTAAGGGCACTTGGACAATCTAGGTTAACTAGCGGGCACTTGGACTATCTAGGTTACCTAGCAGGCACTTGGATTATGTAGTTTCCCTAGCGGGCATTTGGACTATTTAGGTTACCTAGCGGACACTTGGACTATGTAGGTTATCTAGCGGGCACTTGGACTATCTAGCTTAGCTAGCAGGCACTTGGACTAGCTAGGTTACCTAGCGGGCACTTGGACTATGTAGGTTAACTAGAAGGCACTTGGACTATCAAGGTTACCTAGCGGGCTCTTTGACTGTGTAGGTTACCAGCGGGCACTTGGACTATCTAGGTAAACAAAAGTGCACTTGGGCTATGTAGGTAACCTAACGGGCACTTGGACTGTCTAGGTTAACTAGCGTGTACTTGGACTATCTAGATTAACTAGGGGTCCCTAGGACTACGTAGGTTAACTAGCGGACACTTGCACTATGTAGGTTACCTAGCGGGCACTTGGACTATCTAGGTTAACTAGCAGGCCCTTGGACTATCTAGGTTACCTAGCAGGCACTTTGACTATCTTGGTTAACTAAGGGGCACTTGAACTATGCAGGTTGCCAAGCGAGAACTTGGACAATGTAGGTTCCCTAGCGGGTAAATGGACTGTCTAGGTTAACTAGCGGACAATTGGACTGTCTAGGTTAACTAGCAGGCACTTGCACTCTCTAGGTTACCTAGCGGGCACTTGCACTATGAACCTTCCCTAGCGGGCACTTGGACTATCTAGTTTACCTAGCGGGCACTTGGACTACGTAGGTTAACTAGCGGGCACTTGGATTATCTAGGTTAACTAACAGGCACTTGGACTATGTATGTTCCAGAGCGGACAATTGGACTATGTAGGTTCCCTAGCGGGCACTTGGACTATCTAGGTTCCCTAAAGGGCACTTGGACTATGTAGGTTAACTAGCGGACAATTGGATAATCTAGGTTAACTAGCGGGTACTTGGACTACGTAGGTTAACTTGCGGACACTTGCACTATGGAGGTTACCTAGCGGGCACTTGAACTATGTAGGTTAACTAGCAGGCACTTGCACTCTTTAGGTTACCTAGCGGGCACTTGGACTATGAACCTTCCCTAGCGGGCACTTGGAATATCTATGTTAACTAGCGGGCACTTGGACTATGTAGGTTACCTAGCGGACACTTGCACTATGTAGGTTACCTAGCGGGTACTTGGAATATGTAGGTTAACTAAGGGCACTTGGACAATCTAGGTTAACTAGAGGGCACTTCGACTATCTAGGTTACCTAGCAGGCACTTGGATTATGTAGTTCCCTAGCGGGCATTTGGACTATTTAGGTTACCTAGCGGACACTTGGACTATGTAGGTTATCTAGTGGGCACTTGGACTATCTAGGTTAGCTAGCAGGCACTTAGACTATCTAGGTTACCTAGCGGGCACTTGGACTATCTAGGTTAGCTAACAGGAACTTGGACTATCTAGGTTACCTAGCGGGCACTAGGACTATGTAGGTAACCTAGCGGGCACTTGGACTATCTAGGTTAACTAGCGGATTCTTGGACTATATAGGTTAACTAGCGGGCCCTTGGACTATGTAGGTTAACTAGCGGACACTTGGAGGTTCTAGGTTAACTAGCGGGCACTTGAACTATCTAGGTTAACTAGCGGGCACTTGGATTATCTTGGTTACCTAGCAAGCACTTGCACGATGCAGGTTCCCTAGTGGGTACTTGGACTATCTAGGCTCCCTAACGGGCATTTGGACTATGTAGGTTACCTAGCGGGCACTTGGTCTATGTACATACCTTGGCGGGCACTTGGACTATCTAGGTTACCTAGCGGGCACTTGGAGTATGTAGTCCCCTAGTGGGCACTTGGACTATCTACATGACCTAGCAGGTACTTGGACTATATAGGTTCCTAGCGGGCACTTGGACTATGTAAGTTCCCTAGCGGGCACTGGACTATGTGGTTTCCCTAGCGGGCACTTGACTGTCTAGGTTAACGAACGGGCACTTGGACTATCTAGGATAACTAGCGGGCACTTGGACTATGTAAGTTCCCTAGCGGGCACTGGACTATGTGGTTTCCCCAGCGGGCACTTGGACTGTCTAGGTTAACGAACGGGCACTTGGACTATCTAGGTTAACTAGCTGGCACTTGGACTATGTAAGTTCCCTAGCGGGCACTGGACTATGTGGTTTCCCTAGCGGGCACTTGGATTGACTAGGTTAACGAACGGGCACTTGGACTATGTAAGTTCCCTAGCGGGCACTTGGACTATGTGGGTTCCCTAGCGGGCATTTGGACTATGTAGGTTACCTAGCGGGCACTTGGACTGTCTAGGTTAATGAACGGGCACTCAGACTATCTAGGTTAATTAGCGGGCACTTGGACTATCTAGGTTAACTAACGGGCACTTGGACTCTGTAAGTTCCCTAGCGGGCACTTAACTATGTGGGTTCCCTAGCGGGCATTTGGACTATGTAGGTTACCTAACAGGCACTTGGACTATGTAGGTTCCATACCGGGCACTTGGACAATATTGGTTAACTAGCGGGCACTAGGACGATGTAGGTTACCTAGCGGGCACTTGGACTATCTACGTTAGATAACGGGCACTTGGACTATCTAGGTTAGATAACGGGCACTTCGACTATCTAGGTGACCTAGTGGGAACTTGGACTATGTACGTTACGTAGCGGACACTTTGACTATCTTGTTTACCTAGCGGACACTTGGACGAACTAGGTTAACGAGCGGGGCCTTGGACTATGTAGGTTACCTAGCGGGCACTAGGACTATCTAGGTTAGCTAACAGGAACTTGGACTATGTAGTTTACCTAGCGGGCACTTTGACTATGTAGGTTACCTAGCGGGCACTTAGACTATCTAGGTTAGCTAATGGGTACTTGGACTATCTAGGTTACCTAGCGGGCACTTGGACTATGTAGGTTACCTAACGGGCACTTGGACTATGCAGGTAACCTAGCGGGCACTTGGACTATCTGGGTTACCTAGCGGGCACTTGGAATATGTACATCCCCTAGTGGGCACTTGGACTATCTAGGTTAACTAACGGGCAATAGGACTATCTAGGTTACCTAGCGGGCACTTGGACTATGTAGGTCAACTAGTGGGCCCTTTGACTATCTAGGTTAGCTAACGGGCATTTGGATTATGTAGGTTAACTAGCGGACACTTGTACGATCTAGGTTAACTAGCGGGCCCTTGCACTATGTAGGTTAACTAGCGGGCCTTTGGACAATGTAGGTTAACTAGCGGGCACATGGATTATCTAAGTTACCTAGCGGGCACTTGAACTATGTAGGTTAACTAGTGGGGCTTAGACTATCTAGGTTAGCTAACGGTCACTTGGACTATGTAGGTTAATTAGCGGGTACTTGGACTATGTAGGTTCCCTAGCGGGCATTTGGACTATATAGATTACCTAGCGGGCACTTGGACTTTGTAGGTTACCTAGCGGGCACTTGGACTATCTAGGTTACCTAGCGGGCACTTGGATGATACAGGTTCCCTAGCCAGCACTAAGACTATTGGTTCCCTAACGGGCAGTTGGACTATGTAGGTTCCATAAAGGGCTTGGACTATATAGGTTTCTTTCGGGCACTGGACTATGTAGGTTAACTAGCGGGCACATGGACTATCTAGGTTACCTAGCGGGCACTTGGACTATCTAGGTTACCTAGCGGGCACTTGGACTATGTAGGTTAACTAGAAGGCACTTGGACTATCAAGGTTACCTAGCGGGCTCTTGGACTGTGTAGGATACCAGCGGGCACTTGAACTATCTAGGTAAACAAAAGTGCACTTGGGCTATGTAGGTAACCTAAGGGGCACTTGGACTATGTAGGTAACCTAGTGGTCACTTGGACTGTCTAGGTTACCTAGCGGGCACTTGGTCTATGTAGGTTAACTAGCGGGCACTTGGACTATCTAGGTTAACTAGCGGGCACTTGGACTATGTAGGTTAACTAGCGGGCACTTGGACTATGTAGGTTAACTAGCGGGCACTTGCACTCTCTAGGTTAACTAGCGGGCAATTGGACTATCAAGGTTACCTAACAGGCACTTGGACTATGTAGGTTACCTAGCGGGCACTTGGACTATCTAGGTTACCTAGCAGGCACTTTGACTATCTTGGTTAACTAAGGGGCACTTGAACTATGCAGGTTGCCAAGCGAGCACTTGGACTATGTAGGTTCCCTAGCGGGTACATGGACTGTCTAGGATAACTAGCGGACAATTGGACTGTCTAGGTTACCTAGTGGGCACTTGGACTATGTAGTTTACCTAGCAGGTACTTGGACTATGTAGGTTAACTAGCGGGCACTTGGACTATCTAGGTTGCCTAGCGGGCACTTGGACTATGTATGTTCCAGAGCGGACAATTGGACTATGTAGGTTCCCTATCGGGCACTTGGACAATCTAGATTCCCTAAAGGGCACTTGGACTATGTAGGTTAACTAGCGGACAATTGGATGATCAAGGTTAACTAGCGGGTACTTGGACTACGTAGGTTAACTTGCGGACACTTGCACTATGGAGGTTACCTAGCGGGCACTTGGACTATGTAGGTTAACTAGCAGGCACTTGCACTCTCTAGGTTACCTAGCGGGCACTTGCACTATGAACCTTCCCTAGCGGGCACTTGGACTATCTATGTTAACTAGCGGGCACTTGGACTATGTAGGTTACCTAGCGGACACTTGCACTATGTACTTTACCTAGCGGGCACTTGGAATATGTAGGTTAACTAAGGGCACTTAGACAATCTAGGTTAACTAGCGGGCACTTGGACTATCTAGGTTACCTAGCAGGCACTTGGATTATGTAGTTTCCCTAGCGGGCATTTGGACTATGTAGGTTATCTAGCGGGCACTTGGACTATCTAGGTTAGCTAGCAGGCACTTGGACTAGCTAGGTTACCTAGCGGGCACTTGGACTATGTAGGTTAACTAGAAGGCACTTGGACTATCAAGGTTACCTAGCGGGCTCTTTGACTGTGTAGGTTACCAGCGGGCACTTGGACTATCTAGGTAAACAAAAGTGCACTTGGGCTATGTAGGTAACCTAACGGGCACTTGGACTGTCTAGGTTAACTAGCGTGTACTTGGACTATCTAGGTTAACTAGGGGTCCCTAGGACTACGTAGGTTAACTAGCGGACACTTGCACTATGTAGGTTACCTAGCGGGCACTTGGACTATCTAGGTTAACTAGCAGGCCCTTGGACTATCTAGGTTACCTAGCAGACTTTGACTATCTTGGTTAACTAAGGGGCACTTGAACTATGCAGGTTGCCAAGCGAACACTTGGACAATGTAGGTTCCCTAGCGGGTACATGGACTGTCTAGGTTAACTGGCGGACAATTGGACTGTCTAGGTTACCTAGTGGGCACTTGGACTATGTAGTTTACCTAGCAGGCACTAGGACTATGTAGGTTAACTAGCGGGCACTTGGACTATCTAGGTTAACTAACAGGCACTAGGACTATGTATGTTCCAGAGCGGACAATTGGACTATGTAGGTTCCCTAGCGGGCACTTGGACTATCTAGGTTCCCTAAAGGGCACTTGGACTATGTAGGTTAACTAGCGGACAATTGGATGATCTAGGTTAACTAGCGGGTACTTGGACTACGTAGGTTAACTTGCGGACACTTGCACTATGGAGGTTACCTAGCGGGCACTTGAACTATGTAGGTTAACTAGCAGGCACTTGCACTCTTTAGGTTACCTAGCGGGCACTTGGACTATGAACCTTCCCTAGCGGGCACTTGGACTATCTATGTTAACTAGCGGGAACTTGGACTAAGTAGGTTACCTAGCGGACACTTGCACTATGTAGGTTACCTAGCGGGTACTTGGAATATGTAGGTTAATTAAGGGCACTTGGACAATCTAGGTTAACTAGCGGGCACTTGGACTATCTAGGTTACCTAGCAGGCACTTGGATTATGTAGTTTCCCTAGCGGGCATTTGGACTATTTAGGTTACCTAGCGGACACTTGGACTATGTAGGTTACCTAGCGGGCACTTGGACTATCTAGGTTACCTAGCGGGCACTAGGAATATGTAGGTAACCTAGCGGGCACTTGGACTATCTAGGTTAACTAGCGGGTTCTTGGACTATATAGGTTAACTAGCGGGCCCTTGGACTATGTAGGTTAACTAGCGGACACTTGAAGGTTCTAGGTTAACTAGCGGGCACTTGGACTATCTAGGTTAACTAGCGGGCACTTGGATTATCTTGGTTACCTAGCAAGCACTTGCACGATGCAGGTTCCCTAGTGGGCCCTTGGACTATCTAGGCTCCCTAACGGGCATTTGGACTATGTAGGTTACCTAGCGGGCACTTGGTCTATGTACATACCTTGGCGGGCACTTGGACTATCTAGGTTACCTAGCGGGCACTTGGAGTATGTAGTACCCTAGTGGGCACTTGGACTATCTACTTGACATAGCAGGTAGTTGGACTATATAGGTTACTAGCGGGCACTTGGACTATGTAAGTTCCCTAGCGGGCACTGGACTATGTGGTTTCCCTAGCGGGCACTTGGGCTGTCTAGGTTAACGAACGGGCACTTGGACTATCTAGGATAACTAGCGGGCACTTAGACTATGTAAGTTCCCTAGCGGGCACTGGACTATGTGATTTCCCTAGCGGGCACTTGGACTCTCTAGGTTAACGAACGGGCACTAGGACTATGTAAGTTCCCTAGCGGGCACTTGGACTATGTGGGTTCCCTAGCGGGCATTTGGACTATGTAGGTTACCTAGCGGGCACTTGGACTGTCTAGGTTAATGAACGGGCACTCGGACTATCTAGGTTAATTAGCGGGCACTTGGACTATCTAGGTTAACTAACGGGCACTTGGACTCTGTAAGTTCCCTAGCGGGCACTTAACTATGTGGGTTCCCTAGCGGGCATTTGGACTATGTAGGTTACTAGCGGGCATTTGGACTATGTAGGTTACCTAACAGGCACTTGGACTATATAGGTTCCGTACCGGGCACTTGGACAATATTGGTTAACTAGCGGGCACTAGGACGATGTAGGTTACCTAGCGGGCACTTGGACTATCTAGGTTAGATAACGGGCACTTGGACTATCTAGGTGACCTAGTGGGAACTTGGACTATGTACGTTACGTAGCGGACACTTTGACTATCTTGTTTACCTAGCGGACACTTGGACGAACTAGGTTAACGAGCGGGGCCTTGGACTATGTAGGTTACCTAGCGGGCACTAGGACTATCTAGGTTAGCTAACAGGAACTTGGACTATCTAGTTTACCTAGCGGGCACTTTGACTATGTAGGTTACCTAGCGGGCACTTAGACTATCTAGGTTAGCTAACGGGTACTTGGACTATCTAGGTTACCTAGCGGGCACTTGGACTATGTAGGTTACCTAACGGGCACTTGGACTATGCAGGTAACCTAGCGGGCACTTGGACTATCTGGGTTACCTAGCGGGCACTTGGAATATATCCGTCCCCTAGTGGGCACTTGGTCTATCTAGGTTAACTAACGGGCAATAGGACTATCTAGGTTACCTAGCGGGCACTTGGACTATGTAGGTCAACTAGTGGGCCCTTCGACTATCTAGGTTAGCTAACGGGCATTTGGATTATGTAGGTTAACTAGCGGACACTCGTACGATCTAGGTTAACTAGCGGGCCCTTGCACTATGTAGGTTAACTAGCGGGCCTTTGGACAATGTAGGTTAACTAGCGGGCACATGGATTATCTAAGTTACCTAGCGGGCACTTGAAGTATGTAGGTTAACTAGTGGGCCCTTAGACTATCTAGGTTAGCTAACGGTCACTTGGACTATGTAGGTTAATTAGCGGGTACTTGGACTATGTAGGTTCCCTAGCGGGCATTTGGACTATATAGATTACCTAGCGGGCACTTGGACTTTGTAGGTTACCTAGCGGGCACTTGGACTATCTAGGTTACCTAGCGGGCACTTGGATGATACATGTTCCCTAGCCAGCACTAAGACTATTGGTTCCCTAACGGGCAGTTGGACTATGTAGGTTCCCTAAAGGGCTTGGACTATATAGGTTTCTTTCGGGCAATTGGACTATGTAGGTTAACTAGCGGGCACATGGACTATCAAGGTTACCTAGCGGGCTCTTGGGCTGTGTAGGTTACCAGCGGGCACTTGGACTATCTAGGTAAACAAAAGTGCACTTGGGCTATGCAGGTAACCTAAGGGGCACTTGGACTATGTAGGTAACCTAGTGGTCACTTGGACTGTCTAGGTTACCTAGCGGGCACTTGGACTATGTAGGTTAACTAGCGGGCACTTGCACTCTCTAGGTTAACTAGCGGGCAATTGGACTATCAAGGTTACCTAACAGGCACTTGGACTATGTAGGTTACCTAGCGGGCACTTGGATTATCTAGGTTACCTAGCAGGCACTTTGACTATCTTGGTTAACTAAGGGGCACTTGAACTATGCAGGTTGCCAAGCGAGAACTTGGACTATGTAGGTTCCCTAGCGGGTACATGGACTGTCTAGGATAACTAGCGGACAATTGGACTGTCTAGGTTACCTAGTGGGCACTTGGACTATGTAGTTTACCTAGCAGGCACTTGGACTATGTAGGTTAACTAGCGGGCACTTGGACTATCTAGGTTACCTAGCGGGCACTTGGACTATGTATGTTCCAGAGCGGACAATTGGACTATGTAGGTTCCCTATCGGGCACTTGGACAATCTAGATTCCCTAAAGGGCACTTGGACTATGTAGGTTAACTAGCGGACAATTGGATGATCAAGGTTAACTAGCGGGTACTTGGACTACGTAGGTTAACTTGCGGACACTTGCACTATGGAGGTTACCTAGCGGGCACTTGGACTATGTAGGTTAACTAGCAGGCACTTGCACTCTCTAGGTTACCTAGCGGGCACTTGCACTATGAACCTTCCCTAGCGGGCACTTGGACTATATATGTTAACTAGCGAGCACTTGGACTATGTAGGTTACCTAGCGGACACTTGCACTATGTACTTTACCTAGCGGGCACTTGGAATATGTAGGTTAACTAAGGGCACTTGGACAATCTAGGTTAACTAGCGGGCACTTGGACTATCTAGGTTACCTAGCAGGCACTTGGATTATGTAGTTTCCCTAGCGGGCATTTGGACTATGTAGGTTATCTAGCGGGCACTTGGACTATCTAGGTTAGCTAGCAGGCACTTGGACTATCAAGGTTACCTAGCGGGCTCTTTGACTGTGTAGGTTACCAGCGGGCACTTGGACTATCTAGGTAAACAAAAGTGCACTTGGGCTATGTAGGTAACCTAACGGGCACTTGGACTGTCTAGGTTAACTAGCGTGTACTTGGACTATCTAGGTTAACTAGGGGTCCCTAGGACTACGTAGGTTAACTAGCGGACACTTGCACTATGTAGGTTACCTAGCGGGCACTTGGACTATCTAGGTTAACTAGCAGGCCCTTGGACTATCTAGGTTACCTAGCAGACTTTGACTATCTTGGTTAACTAAGGGGCACTTGAACTATGCAGGTTGCCAAGCGAACACTTGGACAATGTAGGTTCCCTAGCGGGTAAATAGACTGTCTAGGTTAACTGGCGGACAATTGGACTGTCTAGGTTACCTAGTGGGCACTTGGACTATGTAGTTTACCTAGCAGGCACTAGGACTATGTAGGTTAACTAGCGGGCACTTGGACTATCTAGGTTAACTAACAGGCACTAGGACTATGTATGTTCCAGAGCGGACAATTGGACTATGTAGGTTCCCTAGCGGGCACTTGGACTATCTAGGTTCCCTAAAGGGCACTTGGACTATGTAGGTTAACTAGCGGACAATTGGATGATCTAGGTTAACTAGCGGGTACTTGGACTACGTAGGTTAACTTGCGGACACTTGCACTATGGAGGTTACCTAGCGGGCACTTGAACTATGTAGGTTAACTAGCAGGCACTTGCACGCTTTAGGTTACCTAGCGGGCACTTGGACTATGAACCTTCCCTAGCGGGCACTTGGACTATCTATGTTAACTAGCGGGCACTTGGACTAAGTAGGTTACCTAGCGGACACTTGCACTATGTAGGTTACCTAGCGGGTACTTGGAATATGTAGGTTAATTAAGGGCACTTGGACAATCTAGGTTAACTAGCGGGCACTTGGACTATCTAGGTTACCTAGCAGGCACTTGGATTATGTAGTTTCCCTAGCGGGCATTTGGACTATTTAGGTTACCTAGCGGACACTTGGACTATGTAGGTTACCTAGCGGGCACTTGGACTATCTAGGTTACCTAGCGGGCACTAGGAATATGTAGGTCACCTAGCGGGCACTTGGACTATCTAGGTTAACTAGCGGGTTCTTGGACTATATAGGTTAACTAGCGGGCCCTTGGACTATGTAGGTTAACTAGCGGACACTTGAAGGTTCTAGGTTAACTAGCGGGCACTTGGACTATCTAGGTTAACTAGCGGGCACTTGGATTATCTTGGTTACCTAGCAAGCACTTGCACGATGCAGGTTCCCTAGTGGGCACTTGGACTATCTAGGCTCCCTAACGGGCATTTGGACTATGTAGGTTACCTAGCGGGCACTTGGTCTATGTACATACCTTGGCGGGCACTTGGACTATCTAGGTTACCTAGCGGGCACTTGGAGTATGTAGTCCCCTAGTGGGCACTTGGACTATCTACTTGACATAGCAGGTAGTTGGACTATATAGGTTACTAGCGGGCACTTGGACTATGTAAGTTCCCTAGTGGGCACTGGACTATGTGGTTTCCCTAGCGGGCACTTGGGCTGTCTAGGTTAACGAACGGGCACTTGGACTATCTAGGATAACTAGCGGGCACTTGGACTATGTAAGTTCCCTAGCGGGCACTGGACTATGTGATTTCCCTAGCGGGCACTTGGACTGTCTAGGTTAACGAACGGGCACTAGGACTCTGTAAGTTCCCTAGCGGGCACTTGGACTATGTGGGTTCCCTAGCGGGCATTTGGACTATGTAGGTTACCTAGCGGGCACTTGGACTGTCTAGGTTAATGAACGGGCACTCGGACTATCTAGGTTAATTAGCGGGCACTTGGACTATCTAGGTTAACTAACGGGCACTTGGACTCTGTAAGTTCCCTAGCGGGCACTTAACTATGTGGGTTCCCTAGCGGGCATTTGGACTATGTAGGTTGCTAGCGGGCATTTGGACTATGTAGGTTACCTAACAGGCACTTGGACTATATAGGTTCCGTACCGGGCACTTGGACAATATTGGTTAACTAGCGGGCACTAGGACGATGTAGGTTACCTAGCGGGCACTTGGACTATCTAGGTTAGATAACGGGCACTTGGACTATCTAGGTGACCTAGTGGGAACTTGGACTATGTACGTTACGTAGCGGACACTTTGACTATCTTGTTTACCTAGCGGACACTTGGACGAACTAGGTTAACGAGCGGGGCCTTGGACTATGTAGGTTACCTAGCGGGCACTAGGACTATCTAGGTTAGCTAACAGGAACTTGGACTATCTAGTTTACCTAGCGGGCACTTTGACTATGTAGGTTACCTAGCGGGCACTTAGACTATCTAGGTTAGCTAACGGGTACTTGGACTATCTAGGTTACCTAGCGGGCACTTGGACTATGTAGGTTACCTAACGGGCACTTGGACTATGCAGGTAACCTAGCGGACACTTGGACTATCTGGGTTACCTAGCGGGCACTTGGAATATATCCGTCCCCTAGTGGGCACTTGGACTATCTAGGTTAACTAACGGGCAATAGGACTATCTAGGTTACCTAGCGGGCACTTGGACTATGTAGGTCAACTAGTGGGCCCTTTGACTATCTAGGTTAGCTAACGGGCATTTGGATTATGTAGGTTAACTAGCGGACACTTGTACGATCTAGGTTAACTAGCGGGCCCTTGCACTATGTAGGTTAACTAGCGGGCCTTTGGACAATGTAGGTTAACTAGCGGGCACATGGATTATCTAAGTTACCTAGCGGGCACTTGAACTATGTAGGTTAACTAGTGGGCCCTTAGACTATCTAGGTTAGCTAACGGTCACTTGGACTATGTAGGTTAATTAGCGGGTACTTGGACTATGTAGGTTCCCTAGCGGGCATTTGGACTATATAGATTACCTAGCGGGCACTTGGACTTTGTAGGTTACCTAGCGGGCACTTGGACTATCTAGGTTACCTAGCGGGCACTTGGATGATACAGGTTCCCTAGCCAGCACTAAGACTATTGGTTCCCTAACGGGCAGTTGGACTATGTAGGTTCCCTAAAGGGCTTGGACTATATAGGTTTCTTTCGGGCACTTGGACTATGTAGGTTAACTAGCGGGCACATGGACTATCAAGGTTACCTAGCGGGCTCTTGGGCTGTGTAGGTTACCAGCGGGCACTTGGACTATCTAGGTAAACAAAAGTGCACTTGGGCTATGCAGGTAACCTAAGGGGCACTTGGACTATGTAGGTAACCTAGTGGTCACTTGGACTGTCTAGGTTACCTAGCGGGCACTTGGACTATGTAGGTTAACTAGCGGGCACTTGCACTCTCTAGGTTAACTAGCGGGCAATTGGACTATCAAGGTTACCTAACAGGCACTTGGACTATGTAGGTTACCTAGCGGGCACTTGGACTATCTAGGTTACCTAGCAGGCACTTTGACTATCTTGGTTAACTAAGGGGCACTTGAACTATGCAGGTTGCCAAGCGAGCACTTGGACTATGTAGGTTCCCTAGCGGGTACATGGACTGTCTAGGATAACTAGCAGACAATTGGACTGTCTAGGTTACCTAGTGGGCACTTGGAATATGTAGTTTACCTAGCAGGCACTTGGACTATGTAGGTTAACTAGCGGGCACTTGGACTATCTAGGTTACCTAGCGGGCACTTGGACTATGTAGGTTAACTAGCGGGCACTTGGATTATCTAGGTTAACTAACAGGCACTAGGACTATGTATGTTCCAGAGCGGACAATTGGACTATGTAGGTTCCCTAGCGGGCACTTGGACTATCTAGGTTCCCTAAAGGGCACTTGGACTATGTAGGTTAACTAGCGGACAATTGGATGATCTAGGTTAACTAGCGGGTACTTGGGCTACGTAGGTTAACTTGCGGACACTTGCACTATGGAGGTTACCTAGCGGGCACTTGGACTATGTAAGTTAACTAGCAGGCACTTGCACTCTCTAGGTTACCTAGCGGGCACTTGCACTATGAACCTTCCCTAGCGGGCACTTGGACTATCTATGTTAACTAGCGGGCACTTGGACTATGTAGGTTACCTAGCGGACACTTGCACTATGTACATTACCTAGCGGGCACTTGGAATATGTAGGTTAACTAAGGGCACTTGGACAATCTAGGTTAACCTGCGGGCACTTGGACTATCTAGGTTACCTAGCAGGCACTTGGATTATGTAGTTTCCCTAGCGGGCATTTGGACTATGTAGGTTATCTAGCGGGCACTTGGACTATCTAGGTTAGCTAGCAGGCACTTGGACTAGCTAGGTTACCTAGCGGGCACTTGGACTATGTAGGTTAACTAGAAGGCACTTGGACTATCAAGGTTACCTAGCGGGCTCTTTGACTGTGTAGGTTACCAGCGGGCACTTGGACTATCTAGGTAAACAAAAGTGCACTTGGGCTATGTAGGTAACCTAACGGGCACTTGGACTGTCTAGGTTAACTAGCGTGTACTTGGACTATCAAGGTTAACTAGCGGGTACTTGGACTACGTAGGTTAACTTGCGGACACTTGCACTATGGAGGTTACCTAGCGGGCACTTGAACTATGTAGGTTAACTAGCAGGCACTTGCACTCTTTAGGTTACCTAGCGGGCACTTGGACTATGAACCTTCCCTATCGGGCACTTGGACTATCTATGTTAACTAGCGGGCACTTGGACTATGTAGGTTACCTAGCGGACACTTGCACTATGTAGGTTACCTAGCGGGTACTTGGAATATGTAGGTTAACTAAGGGCACTTGGACAATCTAGGTTAACTAG
This sequence comes from Tenrec ecaudatus, assembly GCF_050624435.1. NCBI lineage: Eukaryota > Metazoa > Chordata > Mammalia > Afrosoricida > Tenrecidae > Tenrec > Tenrec ecaudatus. Next base: position 371,870 of record NW_027457686.1, read on the forward strand.
CGGGCACTTGTACTATCTAGGTTACCTAGCAGGCACTTGGGTTATGTAGTTTCCCTAGCGGGCATTTGGACTATTTAGGTTACCTAGCGGACACTTGGACCATGTAGGTTATCTAGTGGGCACTTGGACTATCTAGGTTAGCTAGCAGGCACTTAGACTATCTAGGTTACCTAGCGGGCACTTGGACTATCTAGGTTAGCTAACAGGAACTTGGACTATCTAGGTTACCTAGCGGGCACTAGGAATATGTAGGTAACCTAGCGGGCACTTGGACTATCTAGGTTAACTAGCGGGTTCTTGGACTATATAGGTTAACTAGCGGGCCCTTGGACTATGTAGGTTAACTAGCGGACACTTGAAGGTTCTAGGTTAACTAGCGGGCACTTGGACTATCTAGGTTAACTAGGGGGCACTTGGATTATGTACATACCTTGGCGGGCACTTGGACTATCTAGGTTACCTAGCGGGCACTTGGAGTATGTAGTCCCCTAGTGGGCACTTGGACTATCTACTTAACCTAGCAGGTACTTGGCCTATATAGGTTACTAGCGGGCACTTGGACTATGTAAGTTCCCTAGCGGGCACTGGACTATGTGGTTTCCCTAGCGGGCACTTGGACTGTCTAGGTTAACGAACGGGCACTTGGACTATCTAGGATAACTAGCGGGCACTTGGACTATGTCAGTTCCCTAGCGGGCACTGGACTATGTGATTTCCCTAGCGGGCACTTGGACTGTCTAGGTTAACGAACGGGCACTCGGACTATGTAAGTTCCCTAGCGGGCACTTGAACTATGTCGGTTCCCTAGTGGGCATTTGGACTATGTAGGTTACCTAGCGGGCACTTGGACTGTCTAGGTTAATGAACGGGCACTCGGACTATCTAGGTTAATTAGCGGGCACTTGGACTATCTAGGTTAACTAACGGGCACTTGGACTCTGTAAGTTCCCTAGCGGGCACTTAACTATGTGGGGTCCCTAGCGGGCATTTGGACTATATAGGTGACTAGCGGGCATTTGGACTATGTAGGTTACCTAACAGGCACTTGGACTATGTAGGTTCCGTACCGGGCACTTGGACAATATTGGTTAACTAGCGGGCACTAGGACGATGTAGGTTACCTAGCGGGCACTTGGACTATCTAGGTTAGATAACGGGCACTTGGACTATCTAGGTGACCTAGTGGGAACGTGGACTATGTACGTTACGTAGCGGACACTTTGACTATCTTTTTTACCTAGCGGACACTTGGACGAACTAGGTTAACGAGCGGGGCCTTGGACTATGTAGGTTACCTAGCGGGCACTAGGACTATCTAGGTTAGCTAACAGGAACTTGGACTATCTAGTTTACCTAGCGGGCACTTTGACTATGTAGGTTACCTAGCGGGCACTTAGACTATCTAGGTTAGCTAACGGGTACTTGGACTATCTAGGTTACCTAGCGGGCACTTGGACTATGTAGGTTACCTAACGGGCACTTGGACTATGCAGGTAATCTAGCGGGCACTTGGACTATCTGGGTTACCTAGCGGGCACTTGGAATATGTACGTCCCCTAGTGGGCACTTGGACTATCTAGGTTAACTAACGGGCAATAGGACTATCTAGGTTACCTAGCGGGCACTTGGACTATGTAGGTCAACTAGTGGGCCCTTTGACTATCTAGGTTAGCTAACGGGCATTTGGATTATGTAGGTTAACTAGCGGACACTTGTACGATCTAGGTTAACTAGCGGGCCCTTGCACTATGTAGGTTAACTAGCGGGCCTTTGGACAATGTAGGTTAACTAGCGGGCACATGGATTATCTAAGTTACCTAGCGGGCACTTGAACTATGTAGGTTATCTAGTGGGCCCTTAGACTATCTAGGTTAGCTAACGGTCACTTGGACTATGTAGGTTAATTAGCGGGTACTTGGACTATGTAGGTTCCCTAGCGGGCATTTGGACTATATAGATTACCTAGCGGGCACTTGGACTTTGTAGGTTACCTAGCGGGCACTTGGAATATCTAGGTTACCTAGCGGGCACTTGGATGATACAGGTTCCCTAGCCAGCACTAAGACTATTGGTTCCCTAACGGGCAGTTGGACTATGTAGGTTCCCTAAAGGGCTTGGACTATATAGGTTTCTTTCGGGCACTTGGACTATGTAGGTTAACTAGCGGGCACATGGACTATCTAGGTTACCTAGCGAGCACTTGGACTATCTAGGTTACCTAGCGGGCACTTGGACTATGTAGGTTAACTAGAAGGCACTTGGACTATCAAGGTTACCTAGCGGGCTCTTGGGCTGTGTAGGTTACCAGCGGGCACTTGGACTATCTAGGTAAACAAAAGTGCACTTGGGCTATGCAGGTAACCTAAGGGGCACTTGGACTATGTAGGTAACCTAGTGGTCACTTGGACTGTCTAGGTTACCTAGCGGGCACTTGGACTATGTAGGTTAACTAGCGGGCACTTGCACTCTCTAGGTTAACTAGCGGGCAATTGGACTATCAAGGTTACCTAACAGGCACTTGGACTATGTAGGTTACCTAGCGGGCACTTGGACTATCTAGGTTACCTAGCAGGCACTTTGACTATATTGGTTAACTAAGGGGCACTTGAACTATGCAGGTTGCCAAGCGAGAACTTGGACTATGTAGGTTCCCTAGCGGGTACATGGACTGTCTAGGATAACTAGCGGACAATTGGACTGTCTAGGTTACCTAGTGGGCACTTGGACTATGTAGTTTACCTAGCAGGCACTTGGACTATGTAGCTTAACTAGCGGGCACTTGGACTATCTAGGTTACCTAGCGGGCACTTGGACTATGTATGTTCCAGAGCGGACAATTGGACTATGTAGGTTCCCTAGCGGGCACTTGGACTACCTAGGTTCCCTAAAGGGCACTTGGACTATGTAGGTTAACTAGCGGACAATTGGATGATCTAGGTTAACTAGCGGGTACATGGACTACGTAGGTTAACTTGCGGACACTTGCACTATGGAGGTTACCTAGCGGGCACTTGGACTATGTAGGTTAACTAGCAGGCACTTGCACTCTCTAGGTTACCTAGCGGGCACTTGCACTATGAACCTTCCCTAGCGGGCACTTGGACTATCTATGTTAACTAGCGGGCACTTGGACTATGTAGGTTACCTAGCGGACACTTGCACTATGTACTTTACCTAGCGGGCACTTGGAATATGTAGGTTAACTAAGGGCACTTGGACAATCTAGGTTAACTAGCGGGCACTTGGACTATCTAGGTTACCTAGCAGGCACTTGGATTATGTAGTTTCCCTAGCGGGCATTTGGACTATGTAGGTTATCTAGCGGGCACTTGGACTATCTAGGTTAGCTAGCAGGCACTTGGACTAGCTAGGTTACCTAGCGGGCACTTGGACTATGTAGGTTAACTAGAAGGCACTTGGACTATCAAGGTTACCTAGCGGGCTCTTTGACTGTGTAGGTTACCAGCGGGCACTTGGACTATCTAGGTAAACAAAAGTGCACTTGGGCTATGTAGGTAACCTAACGGGCACTTGGACTGTCTAGGTTAACTAGCGTGTACTTGGACTATCTAGGTTAACTAGGGGTCCCTAGGACTACGTAGGTTAACTAGCGGACACTTGCACTATGTAGGTTACCTAGCGGGCACTTGGACTATCTAGGTTAACTAGCAGGCCCTTGGACTATCTAGGTTACCTAGCAGGCACTTTGACTATCTTGGTTAACTAAGGGGCACTTGAACTATGCAGGTTGCCAAGCGAACACTTGGACAATGTAGGTTCCCTAGCGGGTACCTGGACTGTCTAGGTTAACTGGCGGACAATTGGACTGTCTAGGTTACCTAGTGGGCACTTGGACTATGTAGTTTACCTAGCAGGCACTTGGACTATGTAGGTTAACTAGCGGGCACTTGGACTATCTAGGTTAACTAACAGGCACTAGAATTATGTATGTTCCAGAGCGGACAATTGGACTATGTAGGTTCCCTAGCGGGCACTTGGACTATCTAGGTTCCCTAAAGGGCACTTGGACTATGTAGGTTAACTAGCGGACAATTGGATAATCTAGGTTAACTAGCGGGTACTTGGACTACGTAGGTTAACTTGCGGACACTTGCACTATGGAGGTTACCTAGCGGGCACTTGAACTATGTAGGTTAACTAGCAGGCACTTGCACTCTTTAGGTTACCTAGCGGGCACTTGGACTATGAACCTTCCCTATCGGGCACTTGGACTATCTATGTTAACTAGCGGGCACTTGGACTATGTAGGTTACCTAGCGGACACTTGCACTATGTAGGTTACCTAGCGGGTACTTGGAATATGTAGGTTAACTAAGGGCACTTGGACAATCTAGGTTAACTAGCGGGCACTTGGACTATCTAGGTTACCTAGCAGGCACTTGGATTATGTAGTTTCCCTAGCGGGCATTTGGACTATTTAGATTACCTAGCAGACACTTGGACTATGTAGGTTATCTAGTGGGCACTTGGACTATCTAGGTTAGCTAGCAGGCACTTAGACTATCTAGGTTACCTAGCGGGCACTTGGACTATCTAGGTTAGCTAACAGGAATTTGGACTATCTAGGTTACCTAGCGGGCACTAGGACTATGTAGGTAACCTAGCGGGCACTTGGACAATCTAGGTTAACTAGCGGGTTCTTGGACTATATAGGTTAACTAGCGGGCCCTTGGACTATGTAGGTTAACTAGCGGACACTTGGAGGTTCTAGGTTAACTAGCGGGCACTTGGACTATCTAGGTTAACTAGCGGGCACTTGGATTATCTTGGTTACCTAGCAAGCACTTGCACGATGCAGGTTCCCTAGTGGGCACTTGGACTATCTAGGCTCCCTAACGGGCATTTGGACTATGTAGGTTACCTAGCGGGCACTTGGTCTATGTACATACCTTGGCGGGCACTTGGACTATCTAGGTTACCTAGCGGGCACTTGGAGTATGTAGTCCCCTAGTGGGCACTTGGACTATCTACTTGACCTAGCAGGTACTTGGACTATATAGGTTACTAGCGGGCACTTGGACTATGTAAGTTCCCTAGCGGGCACTGGACTATGTGGTTTCCCTAGCGGGCACTTGAACTGTCTAGGTTAACGAACGGGCACTTGGACTATCTAGCATAACTAGCGGGCACTTGGACTATGTAAGTTCCCTAGCGGGCACTGGACTATGTGGTTTCCCCAGCGGGCACTTGAACTGTCTAGGTTAACGAACGGGCACTTGGACTATCTAGCATAACTAGCGGGCACTTGGACTATGTAAGTTCCCTAGCGGGCACTGGACTATGTGGTTTCCCTAGCGGGCACTTGGACTGTCTAGGTTAACGAAAGGGCACTAGGACTATGTAAGTTCCCTAGCCGGCACTTGGACTATGTGGGTTCCCTAGCGGGCATTTGGACTATGTAGGTTACCTAGCGGGCACTTGGACTGTCTAGGTTAATGAACGGGCACTCGGACTATCTAGGTTAATTAGCGGGCACTTGGACTATCTAGGTTAACTAACGGGCACTTGGACTCTGTAAGTTCCCTAGCGGGCACTTAACTATGTGGGTTCCCTAGCGGGCATTTGGACTATGTAGGTTACTAGCAGGCATTTGGACTATGTAGGTTACCTAACAGGCACTTGGACTATGAAGGTTCCGTACCGGGCACTTGGACAATATTGGTTAACTAGCGGGCACTAGGACGATGTAGGTTACCTAGCGGGCACTTGGACTATCTAGGTTAGATAACGGGCACTTGGACTATCTAGGTGACCTAGTGGGAACTTGGACTATGTACGTTACGTAGCGGACACTTTGACTATCTTGTTTACCTAGCGGACACTTGGACGAACTAGGTTAACGAGCGGGGCCTTGGACTATGTAGGTTAGCTAGAGGGCACTAGGACTATCTAGGTTAGCTAACGTGTACTTGGACTATCTAGGTTACCTAGCGGGCACTTTGACTATGTAGGTTACCTAGCGGGCACTTAGACTATCTAGGTTAGCTAACGGGTACTTGGACTATCTAGGTTACCTAGCGGGCACTTGGACTATGTAGGTTACCTAACGGGCACTTGGACTATGCAGGTAACCTAGCGGGCACTTGGACTATCTGGGTTACCTAGAGGGCACTTGGAATATGTACGTCCCCTAGTGGGCACTTGGACTATCTAGGTTAACTAACGGGCAATAGGACTATCTAGGTTACCTAGCGGGCACTTGGACTATGTAGGTCAACTAGTGGGCCCTTTGACTATCTAGGTTAGCTAACGGGCATTTGGATTATGTAGGTTAACTAGCGGACACTTGTACGATCTAGGTTAACTAGCGGGCCCTTGCACTATGTAGGTTAACTAGCGGGCCTTTGGACAATGTAGGTTAACTAGCGGGCACATGGATTATCTAAGTTACCTAGCGGGCACTTGAACTATGTAGGTTAACTAGTGGGCCCTTAGACTATCTAGGTTAGCTAACGGTCACTTGGACTATGTAGGTTAATTAGCGGGTACTTGGACTATGTAGGTTCCCTAGCGGGCATTTGGACTATATAGATTACCTAGCGGGCACTTGGACTTTTTAGGTTACCTAGCGGGCACTTGGAGTATCTAGGTTACCTAGCGGGCACTTGGATGATACAGGTTCCCTAGCCAGCACTAAGACTATTGGTTCCCTAACGGGCAGTTGGACTATGTAGGTTCCCTAAAGGGCTTGGACTATATAGGTTTCTTTCGGGCACTTGGACTATGTAGGTTAACTAGCGGGCACATGGACTATCTAGGTTACCTAGCGGGCACTTGGACTATCTAGGTTACCTAGCGGGCACTTGGACTATGTAGGTTAACTAGAAGGCACTTGGACTATCAAGGTTACCTAGCGGGCTCTTGGACTGTGTAGGTTACCAGCGGGCACTTGGACTATCTAGGTAAACAAAAGTGCACTTGGGCTATGCAGGTAACCTAAGGGGCACTTGGACTATGTAGGTAACCTAGTGGTCACTTGGACTGTCTAGGTTACCTAGCGGGCACTTGGACTATCTAGGTTAACTAGCGGGCACTTGGACTATCTAGGTTAACTAGCGGGCACTTGGACTATGTAGGTTAACTAGCGGGCACTTGCACTCTCTAGGTTAACTAGCGGGCAATTGGACTATCAAGGTTACCTAACAGGCACTTGGACTATGTAGGTTACCTAGCGGGCACTTGGACTATCTAGGTTACCTAGCAGGCACTTTGACTATCTTGGTTAACTAAGGGGCACTTGAACTATGCAGGTTGCCAAGCGAGCACTTGGACTATGTAGGTTCCCTAGCGGGTACATGGACTGTCTAGGATAACTAGCGGACAATTGGACTGTCTAGGTTACCTAGTGGGCACTTGGACTATGTAGTTTACCTAGCAGGCACTTGGACTATGTAGGTTAACTAGCGGGCACTTGGACTATCTAGGTTAACTAACAGGCACTTGGACTATGTATGTTCCAGAGCGGACAATTGGACTATGTAGGTTCCCTAGCGGGTACATGGACTGTCTAGGATAACTAGCGGACAATTGGACTGTCTAGGTTACCTAGTGGGCACTTGGACTATGTAGTTTACCTAGCAGGCACTTGGACTACGTAGGTTAACTTGCGGACACTTGCACTATGGAGGTTACCTAGCGGGCACTTGGACTATGTAGGTTAACTAGCAGGCACTTGCACTTTCTAGGTTACCTAGCGGGCACTTGCACTATGAACCTTCCCTAGCGGGCACTTGGACAATCTAGGTTAACTAGCGGGCACTTGGACTATGTAGGTTACCTAGCGGACACTTGCACTATGTACGTTACCTAGCGGGCACTTGGAATATGTAGGTTAACTAAGGGCACTTGGAAAATCTAGGTTAACTAGCGGGCACTTGGACTATCTAGGTTACCTAGCGGGCACTTGGACTATCTAGGTTAACTAGCGGGTTCTTGGACTATATAGGTTAACTAGCGGGCCCTTGGACTATGTAGGTTAACTAGCGGACACTTTGAGGTTTTAGGTTAACTAGCGGGCACTTGGACTATCTAGGTTAACTAGCGGGCACTTGGATTATCTTGGTTACCTAGCAAGCACTTGCACGATGCAGGTTCCCTAGTGGGCACTTGGACTATCTAGGCCCCCTAACGGGCATTTGGACTATGTAGGTTACCTAGCGGGCACTTGGTCTATGTACATACCTTGGCGGGCACTTGGACTATCTAGGTTACCTAGCGGGCACTTGGAGTATGTAGTCCCCTAGTGGGCACTTGGACTATCTACTTAACCTAGCAGGTACTTGGACTATATAGGTTACTAGCGGGCACTTGGACTATATAAGTTCCCTAGCGGGCACTGGACTATGTGTTTTCCCTAGCGGGCACTTGGACTGTCTAGGTTAACGAACGGGCACTTGGACTATCTAGGATAACTAGCGGGCACTTGGACTATGTAAGTTCCCTAGCGGGCACTGGACTATGTGCTTTCCCCAGTGGGCACTTGGACTGTCTAGGTTAACGAACGGGCACTTGGACTATCTAGGTTAACTAGCGGGCACTTGGACTATGTAAGTTCCCTAGCGGGCACTGGACTATGTGGTTTCCCTAGCGGGCACTTGGACTGTCTAGGTTAACAAACGGGCTCTTGGACTATGTAAGTTCCCTAGCGGGCACTTGGACTATGTGGGTTCCCTAGCGGGCATTTGGACTATGTAGGTTACCTAGCGGGCACTTGGACTGTCTAGGTTAATGAACGGGCACTCGGACTATCTAGGTTAATTAGCGGGCACTTGGACTATCTAGGTTAACTAACGGGCACTTGGACTCTGTAAGTTCCTTAGCGGGCACTTAACTATGTGGGTTCCTAAGCGGGCATTTGGACTATGTAGGTTACTAGCGGGCATTTGGACTATGTAGGTTACCTAACAGGCACTTGGACTATGTAGGTTCTGTACCGGGCACTTGGACAATATTGGTTAACTAGCGGGCACTAGGACGATGTAGGTTACCTAGCGGGCACTTGGACTATCTAGGTTAGATAACGGGCACTTGGACTATCTAGGTGACCTAGTGGGAACTTGGACTATGTACGTTACGTAGCGGACACTTTGACTATCTTGTTTACCTAGCGGACTCTAGGAAGAACTAGGTTAACGAGCGGGGCCTTGGACTATGTAGGTTACCTAGCGGGCACTAGGACTATCTAGGTTAGCTAACGGGTACTTGGACTATCTAGGTTACCTAGCGGGCACTTTGACTATGTAGGTTACCTAGCGGGCACTTAGACTATCTAGGTTAGCTAACGGGTACTTGGACTATCTAGGTTACCTAGCGGGCACTTGGACTATGTAGGTTACCTAACGGGCACTTGGACTATGCAGGTAACCTAGCGGGCATTTGGACTATCTGGGTTACCTAGCGGACTCTAGGACGAACTAGGTTAACGAGCGGGGCCTTGGACTATGTAGGTTACCTAGCGGGCACTAGGACTATCTAGGTTAGCTAAAGGGTACTTGGACTATCTAGGTTACCTAGCGGGCACTTTGACTATGTAGGTTACCTAGCGGGCACTTAGACTATCTAGGTTAGCTAACGGGTACTTGGACTATCTAGGTTACCTAGCGGGCACTTGGACTATGTAGGTTACCTAACGGGCACTTGGACTATGCAGGTAACCTAGCGGGTACTTGGACTATCTGGGTTACCTAGAGGGCACTTGGAATATGTACGTCCCCTAGTGGGCACTTGGACTATCTAGGTTAACTAACGGGCAATAGGACTATCTAGGTTACCTAGCGGGCACTTGGACTATGTAGGTCAACTAGTGGGCCCTTTGACTATCTAGGTTAGCTAACGGGCATTTGGATTATGTAGGTTAACTAGCGGACACTTGTACGATCTAGGTTAACTAGCGGGCCCTTGCACTATGTAGGTTAACTAGCGGGCCTTTGGACAATGTAGGTTAACTAGCGGGCACATGGATTATCTAAGTTACCTAGCGGGCACTTGAACTATGTAGGTTAACTAGTGGGCCCTTAGACTATCAAGGTTAGCTAACGGTCACTTGGACTATGTAGGTTAATTAGCGGGTACTTGGACTATGTAGGTTCCCTAGCGGGCATTTGGACTATATAGATTACCTAGCGGGCACTTGGACTTTTTAGGTTACCTAGCGGGCACTTGGAGTATCTAGGTTACCTAGCGGGCACTTGGATGATACAGGTTCCCTAGCCAGCACTAAGACTATTGGTTCCCTAAAGGGCAGTTGGACTATGTAGGTTCCCTAATGGGCTTGGACTATATAGGTTTCTTTCGGGCACTTGGACTATGTAGGTTAACTAGCGGGCACATGGACTATCTAGGTTACCTAGCGGGCACTTGGACTATCTAGGTTACCTAGCGGGCACTTGGACTATGTAGGTTAACTAGAAGGCACTTGGACTATCAAGGTTACCTAGCGGGCTCTTGGACTGTGTAGGTTACCAGCGGGCACTTGGACTATCTAGGTAAACAAAAGTGCACTTGGGCTATGCAGGTAACCTAAGGGGCACTTGGACTATGTAGGTAACCTAGTGGTCACTTGGACTGTCAGGTTACCTAGCGGGCACTTGGACTATCTAGGTTAACTAGCGGGCACTTGGACTATCTAGGTTAACTAGCGGGCACTTGGACTATGTAGGTTAACTAGCGGGCACTTGCACTCTCTAGGTTAACTAGCGGGCAATTGGACTATCAAGGTTACCTAACAGGCACTTGGACTATGTAGGTTACCTAGCGGGCACTTGGACTATCTAGGTTACCTAGCAGGCACTTTGACTATCTTGGTTAACTAAGGGGCACTTGAACTATGCAGGTTGCCAAGCGAGCACTTGGACTATGTAGGTTCCCTAGCGGGTACATGGACTGTCTAGGATAACTAGCGGACAATTGGACTGTCTAGGTTACCTAGTGGGCACTTGGACTATGTAGTTTACCTAGCAGGCACTTGGACTATGTAGGTTAACTAGCGGGCACTTGGACTATCTAGGTTACCTAGCGGGCACTTGGACTATGTAGGTTAACTAGCGGGCACTTGGATTATCTAGGTTAACTAACAGGCACTTGGACTATGTATGTTCCAGAGCGGACAATTGGACTATGTAGGTTCCCTAGCGGGTACATGGACTGTCTAGGATAACTAGCGGACAATTGGACTGTCTAGGTTACCTAGTGGGCACTTGGACTATGTAGTTTACCTAGCAGGCACTTGGACTACGTAGGTTAACTTGCGGACACTTGCACTATGGAGGTTACCTAGCGGGCACTTGGACTATGTAGGTTAACTAGCAGGCACTTGCACTCTCTAGGTTACCTAGCGGGCACTTGCAATATGAACCTTCCCTAGCGGGCACTTGGACAATCTAGGTTAACTAGCGGGCACTTGGACTATGTAGGTTACCTAGCGGACACTTGCACTATGTACGTTACCTAGCGGGCACTTGGAATATGTAGGTTAACTAAGGGCACTTGGAAAATCTAGGTTAACTAGCGGGCACTTGGACTATCTAGGTTACCTAGCGGGCACTTGGACTATCTAGGTTAACTAGCGGGTTCTTGGACTATATAGGTTAACTAGCGGGCCCTTGGACTATGTAGGTTAACTAGCGGACACTTGGAGGTTTTAGGTTAACTAGCGGGCACTTGGACTATCTAGGTTAACTAGCGGGCACTTGGATTATCTTGGTTACCTAGCAAGCACTTGCACGATGCAGGTTCCCTAGTGGGCACTTGGACTATCTAGGCCCCCTAACGGGCATTTGGACTATGTAGGTTACCTAGCGGGCACTTGGTCTATGTACATACCTTGGCGGGCACTTGGACTATCTAGGTTACCTAGCGGGCACTTGGAGTATGTAGTCCCCTAGTGGGCACTTGGACTATCTACTTAACCTAGCAGGTACTTGGACTATATAGGTTACTAGCGGGCACTTGGACTATATAAGTTCCCTAGCGGGCACTGGACTATGTGTTTTCCCTAGCGGGCACTTGGACTGTCTAGGTTAACGAACGGGCACTTGGACTATCTAGGATAACTAGCGGGCACTTGGACTATGTAAGTTCCCTAGCGGGCACTGGACTATGTGGTTTCCCCAGTGGGCACTTGGACTGTCTAGGTTAACGAACGGGCACTTGGGCTATCTAGGTTAACTAGCGGGCACTAGGACTATGTAAGTTCCCTAGCGGGCACTGGACTATGTGGTTTCCCTAGCGGGCACTTGGACTGTCTAGGTTAACGAACGGGCTCTTGGACTATGTAAGTTCCCTAGCGGGCACTTGGACTATGTGGGTTCCCTAGCGGGCATTTGGACTATGTAGGTTACCTAGCGGGCACTTGGACTGTCTAGGTTAATGAACGGGCACTCGGACTATCTAGGTTAATTAGCGGGCACTTGGACTATCTAGGTTAACTAACGGGCACTTGGACTCTGTAAGTTCCTTAGCGGGCACTTAACTATGTGGGTTCCTAAGCGGGCATTTGGACTATGTAGGATACTAGCGGGCATTTGGACTATGTAGGTTACCTAACAGGCACTTGGACTATGTAGGTTCCGTACCGGGCACTTGGACAATATTGGTTAACTAGCGGGCACTAGGACGATGTAGGTTACTTAGCGGGCACTTGGACTATCTAGGTTAGATAACGGGCACTTGGACTATCTAGGTGACCTAGTGGGAACTTGGACTATGTACGTTACGTAGCGGACACTTTGACTATCTTGTTTACCTAGCGGACTCTAGGACGAACTAGGTTAACGAGCGGGGCCTTGGACTATGTAGGTTACCTAGCGGGCACTAGGACTATCTAGGTTAGCTAAAGGGTACTTGGACTATCTAGGTTACCTAGCGGGCACTTTGACTATGTAGGTTACCTAGCGGGCACTTAGACTATCTAGGTTAGCTAACGGGTACTTGGACTATCTAGGTTACCTAGCGGGCACTTGGACTATGTAGGTTACCTAACGGGCACTTGGACTATGCAGGTAACCTAGCGGGTACTTGGACTATCTGGGTTACCTAGAGGGCACTTGGAATATGTACGTCCCCTAGTGGGCACTTGGACTATCTAGGTTAACTAACGGGCAATAGGACTATCTAGGTTACCTAGCGGGCACTTGGACTATGTAGGTCAACTAGTGGGCCCTTTGACTATCTAGGTTAGCTAACGGGCATTTGGATTATGTAGGTTAACTAGCGGACACTTGTACGATCTAGGTTAACTAGCGGGCCCTTGCACTATGTAGGTTAACTAGCGGGCCTTTGGACAATGTAGGTTAACTAGCGGGCACATGGATTATCTAAGTTACCTAGCGGGCACTTGAACTATGTAGGTTAACTAGTGGGCCCTTAGTCTATCTAGGTTAGCTAACGGTCACTTGGACTATGTAGGTTAATTAGCGGGTACTTGGACTATGTAGGTTCCCTAGCGGGCATTTGAACTATATAGATTACCTAGCGGGCACTTGGACTTTGTAGGTTACCTAGCGGGCACTTGGACTATCTAGGTTACCTAGCGGGCACTTGTATGATACAGGTTCCCTAGCCAGCACTAAGACTATTGGTTCCCTAACGGGCAGTTGGACTATGTAGGTTCCCTAAAGGGCTTGGACTATATAGGTTTCTTTCGGGCACTTGGACTATGTAGGTTAACTAGCGGGCACATGGACTATCTAGGTAACCTAGCGGGCACTTGGACTATCAAGGTTACCTAGCGGGCTCTTGGACTGTGTAGGTTACCAGCGGGCACTTGGACTATCTAGGTAAACAAAAGTGCACTTGGGTTATGCAGGTAACCTAAGGGGCACTTGGACTATGTAGGTAACCTAGTGGTCACTTGGACTGTCTAGGTTACCTAGCGGGCACTTGGACTATGTAGGTTAACTAGCGGGCACTTGGACTATCTAGGTAAACTAGCGGGCACTTGGACTATCTAGGTTAACTAGCGGGCACTTGGACTATGTAGGTTAACTAGCGGGCACTTGCACTCTCTAGGTTAACTAGCGGGCAATTGGAGTATCAAGGTTACCTAACAGGCACTTGGACTATGTAGGTTACCTATCGGGCACTTGGACTATCTAGGTTACCTAGCAGGCACTTTGACTATCTTGGTTAACTAAGGGGCACTTGAACTATGCAGGTTGCCAAGCGAGCACTTGGACTATGTAGGTTCCCTAGCGGGTACATGGACTGTCTAGGATAACTAGCGTACAATTGGACTGTCTAGGTTACCTAGTGGGCACTTGGACTATGTAGTTTACCTAGCAGGCACTTGCACTCTATAGGTTACCTAGCGGGCACTTGCACTATGAACCTTCCCTAGCGGGCACTTGGACTATCTATGTTAACTAGCGGGCACTTGGACTATGTAGGTTACCTAGCGGACACTTGCACTATTTACGTTACCTAGCGGGCACTTGGAATATGTAGGTTAACTAAGGGCACTTGGAAAATCTAGGTTAACTAGCGGGCACTTGGACTATCTAGGTTACCTAGCAGGCACTTGGATTATGTAGTTTCCCTAGCGGGCATTTGGACTATTTAAGTTACCTAGCGGACACTTGGACTATGTAGGTTATCTAGCAGGCACTTGGACTATCTAGGTTAGCTAGCAGGCACTTGGACTAGCTAGGTTACCTAGCGGACACTTGGACTATGTAGGTTAACTAGAAGGCACTTGGACTTTCAAGGTTACCTAGCGGGCTCTTTGACTGTGTAGGTTACCAGCGGGCACTTGGACAATCTAGGTAAACAAAAGTGCACTTGGGCTATGTAGGTAACCTAACGGGCACTTGGACTGTCTAGGTTAACTAGCGTGTACTTGGACTATCTAGGTTAACTAGGGGTCCCTAGGACTACGTAGGTTAACTAGCGGACACTTGCACTATGTAGGTTACCTAGCGGGCACTTGGACTATCTAGGTTAACTAGCAGGCCCTTGGACTATCTAGGTTACCTAGCAGGCACTTGGACAATGTAGGTTAACTAGCGGGCTCTTGCACTCTCTAGGTTACCTAGCGGCCACTTGGACTATGTACCTTCCCTAGCGGGCACTTGGACTATCTATGTTAACTAGCGGGCACTTGGACTATGTAGGTTACCTAGCAGACACTTGCACTATGTAGGTTACCTAGCGGGCACTTGGACTATATAGGTTAACTAAGGGCACTTGGACAATCTAGGTTAACTAGCGGGCACATGTCCTATCTAGGTTACCTAGCAGGCACTGGATTATGAAGGATCCCTAGCGGGCAATTGGACTATCAGGTTACCTAGCTGGCACTTGGACTATGTAGGTTAACTAGCAGACACTTGCAAGATCTAGGTTAACTAGCGGGCCCTTGCACTATGTAGGTTAACTAGCGGGCCCATGGATTATGTAGGTTTACTAGGGGGCACTTGGACTATCAAGGTTAACGAACGTGCACTTGGACTATGTAGGTTAACTAGCGGACACTTCGACTATCTAGGTTAGCTAACGGGCAATTGGACTATCTAGGTTAACTAGCGGGCACTTGGACTATGTAGTTTCCCTAGCGGGTATTTGGACTATTTAGGTTACCTAGCGGGCACTTGGACTACGTAGGTTATCTAGCGGGCACTTGGACTATCTAGGTTACCTAGCAGGCACTTTGACTATCTAGGTTAACTAACGGGCACTTGGACTATGTAGGGTAACTAGCGGGCACTTGGACTGTCTAGGTTAACTAACGGGCACCTGGATTGTCTAGGTTAACGAACGGGCACTTAGACTATGTAGGTGACCTAGCCACCACTTGGAATATCTAGGTTAGCTAACAGGCACTTGGACGATCTAGGTTCCCTAGCGGGCACTTGTACTATCTAGGTTACCTAGCTGGCACTTGGACTATGTAGGTCAACTAGCGGGCCCTTGGACTATCTAGGTTTGCTAACGGGCACCTGGACTATGTATGTTCCAGAGTGGGCACTTTGATTATGTAGGTTGCCTAGCGGGCATTTAGACTATGTAGGTTTCCTTGCGGGCATTTGGACTATGTAGTTTACCTAGCGGGCACTTGGACTATGTAGGTTCCCTAGCGGTCACCTGGACTATCTAGGCTCCCTAGAAGGCACTTGGAGTATGTAGGTTAAATAGCGGGCACTTGGACTAACCAGGTTACCAAGCGGGCACTTGGACTATGTAGGTTACCCAATGGGCACTTGGACTATCTATGTTAACGAACGGACACTTGGACTATGTAGGTTAGCTATCAGGCACTTGAACTATCTAGGTTACCTAGCAGGCACTTGGACTATGTAGGTTACCTAGCGGACACTTGGACGATTTAGGTTAACTAGCGGGCACTTGGACTATCTAGGTTAACTAGCAGGCCCTTGGACTATCTAGGTTTACTAGCGGGCACTTGGACTATCTAGGTTAAGTAGCGGGCACTTGGACTATATAGGTTAACTAGCGGGCACTTGCACTCTCTAGGTTACCTAGCGGACACTTGGACTATGTACCTTCCCTAGCGGGCACTTGGACTATCTAGGTTACCTAGCAGGCACTTGGATTATGAAGGATCCCTAGCGGGCAATTGGACTATCTAGGTTACCTAACTGGCACATGGACTATGTAGGTTAACTAGCAGACACTTGCACGATCTAGGTTAACTAGCGGGCCCTTGCACTATGTAGGTTAACTAGCGGGCCCATGGATTATGTAGGTTTACTAGGGGGCACATGGACTATCTAGGTTAACTAGCGGGCACTTGGACTATGTAGTTTCCATAACGGGCACTTGGATTATTTAGGTTGCCTAGCGGGCACTTGTACTATGTTGGTTACCTAGCGGGCACTTGGACTGTCTAGGTTACCTAACGGGCACTTGGATTATCTAGGTTAACGAACGGGCACTTGGACTCTGTAGGGTACCTAGCGGCCACTTGGTCTATCTAGGTTAGCTAAAAGGCACTTGGACTATCTAGGTTCCCTAGCGGGCACTTTTACTATCTAGGTTACCTAGCTGGCACTTGGACTATGTAGGTCAACTAGCGGGCCCTTGGACTATCTAGGTTAGTTAACGGGCACTTGGACTATGGATGTTCCAGAGCGGGCACTTGGATTATGTAGGTTGCCTAGCGGACATTTAGACTGTGTAGGTTTCCTTGCGGGCATTTGGACTATGTAGGTTACCAAGCGGGCACTTGGACTATGTAGGTTCCCTAACGGGCACTTGGACTATGTAGGTTCCCTAGCGGTCACGTGGACTATGTAGGCTCCCTAGAAGGCACTTGGACTATGTAGGTTAACTAGCGGGCACTTGGACTATGTAGGTTACCCACTGGGCACTTGGACTATGTAGGTTACCCAATGGGCACTTGGACTATCTAGGTTAACGAACGGACACTTGGACTATGTAGGTTAGCTATCAGGCACTTGGACTATCTAGGTTACCTAGCGGAAACTTGGACGATTTAGGTTAACTACCGGGCACTTGGACTATCTCGGTTAACTAGCAGGCCCTTGGACTATCTAGGTTTACTAGCGGGCACTTGGACTATCTAGGTTAACTAACGGGCTCTTTGACTATGCAGTTTCCCTAGGGGGCGTTTGGATTATTTAGGTTACCTAGTGGGCACTTGGACTATGTAGGTTATCTAGCGGGCACTTGGACTACGTAGGTTAACTAGAAGGCATTTGGACTATCAAGGTTACCTAGCGGGCCCTTGGACTATGTAGGTTACCAGCGGGCACTTGGACTATCTAGGTTAACGAACGTGCACTTGGACTAGGTAGGTAACCTAGCGGGCACTTGGACTGTCTAGGTTACATAGCGGGCACTTGGACTATGTAGGTTAACGAACGGGCACTTGGACTATGTAGGTTAACTAGCGGACACTTCGACTATCTAGGTTAGCTAACGGGCAATTGGACTATATAGGTTAACTAACGGGCACTTGGACTATGTAGGTTCCCTAGCGGTCACGTGGACTATGTAGGCTCCCTAGAAGGCACTTGGACTATGTAGGTTAACTAGCGGGCACTTGGACTAACCAGGTTACCAAGCGGGCACTTGGACTATGTAGGTTACCCGATGGGCACTTGGACTATCTAGATTAACGAACGGACACTTTGGCTATGTAGGTTACCTATCAGGCACTTGGACTATCTAGGTTACCTAGCAGGCACTTGGACTATGTAGGTTACCTAGCGGACAATTGGACGATTTAGATTAACTAGCGGGCACTTGGACTATCTAGGTTAACTAGCAGGCCCTTGGACTATCTAGGTTTACTAGCGGGCACTTGGACTATCTAGGTTAACTAGCGGGCACTTGGACTATGTAGGTTAACTAGCGGGCACTTGCACTCTCTAGGTTACCTAGCGGACACTTGGACTATGTACCTTCCCTAGCGGGCACTTGGACTATCTAGGTTACCTAGCAGGCACTTGGATTATGAAGGATCCCTAGCAGGCAATTGGACTATCTAGGTTAACTAGCAGGCCCTTGGACTATCTAGGGTTACTAGCGGGCACTTGGACTATCTAGGTTAACTAGCGGGCACTTGGACTATATAGGTTATTTAGCGGGCACTTGCACTCTCTAGGTTACCTAGCGGACACTTGGACTATGTACCTTCCCTAGCGGGCACTTGGACTATCTAGGTTACCTAGCAGGCACTTTGACTATCTAGGTTAACTAACGGGCACTTGGACTATATAGGGTAACTAGCGGGCACTTGGACTGTCTAGGTTACCTAACGGGCACTTGGATTATCTAGGTTAACGAACAGGCACTTGGACTATGTAGGTTACCTAGCCGCCACTTGGACTATCTAGGTTAGCTAACAGGCACTTGGACATCTAGGTTCCCTAGCGGGCACTTGTACTATCTAGGTTACCTAGCTGGCACTTGGACTATGTAGGTCAACTAGCGGGCCCTTGGGCTATCTAGGTTAGCTAAAGAGGCACTTGGACTATGTATGTTCCAGAGCGGGCACTTGGATTATGTAGGTTGCCTAGCGGACATTTAGACTATGTAGGTTTCCTTGTGGGCATTTGGACTATGAAGGTTACCTAGCGGCACTTGGACTATGTAGGCTCCCTAGAAGGCACATGGAGTATGTAGGTTAAATAGCGGGCACTTGGACTTTCCAGGTTACCAAGCGGGCACTTGGACTATGTAGGTTACCCAATGGGCACTTGGACTATCTAGGTTAACGAACGGACACTTGGACTATGTAGGTTAGCTATCAGGCACTTGGACTATCTAGGTTACCTAGCGGACACTTGGACGATTTAGGTTAACTACCGGGCACTTGGACTATCTAGGTTAACTAGCAGGCCCTTGGACTATCTAGGTTTACTAGCGGGCACTTGGACTATCTAGGTTAACTAACGGGCACTTGGACTATGTAGTTTCCCTAGCGGGCATTTGGATTATTTAGGTTACCTAGTGGGCACTTGGACTATGTAGGTTATCAAGCGGGCACTTGTACTACGTAGGTTAACTAGAAGGTATTTGGACTATCAAGGTTACCTAGCGGGCCCTTGGACTATGTAGGTTACCAGCGGGCACTTGGACTATCTAGGTTAACGAACGTGCACTTGGACTATGAAGGTAACCTAGCGGGCACTTGGACTGTCTAGGTTACATAGCGGTCATTTGGACTATCTAGGTTAAGGAACAGGCACTTGGACTATGTAGGTTAACTAGCGGACACTTCGACTATCGAGGTTAGCTAACGGCAATTGGACTATCTAAGTTAACTAACGGGCACTTGGATTATGTAAGTTCCCTAACGGTCACGTGGACTATGTAGGCTTCCTCGAAGGCACTTGGAGTATATACGTTAACTAGCGGGCACTTGGACTAACCAGGTTACCAAGCGGGCACTTGGACTATGTAGGTTACCAAATGGGCACTTGGACTATCTAGGTTAACGAACGGACACTTGGACTATGTAGGTTCGAAATCAGGCACTTGGACTATCTAGGTTACCTAGCAAGCACTTGGACTATGTAGGTTACCTAGCGGACACTTGGACGATTTAGGTTAACTAGCGGGCACTTGGACTATCTAGGTTAAATAGCAGGCCCTTGGACTATCTAGGGTTACTAGCGGGCTCTTGGACTATCTAGGTTAACTAGCGGGCACTTGGACTATGTAGGTTAACTAGCAGGCACTTGCACTCTCTAGGTAACCTAGCAGACACTTGGACTATGTACCTTCCCTAGCGGGCACTTGGACTATCTAGGTTACCTAGCAGGCACTTGGATTATGAAGGATCCCTAGCGGGCAATTGGACTATCTAGGTTACCTAGCTGGCACTTGGACTATGTATGTTAACTAGCGGACACTTCCACGATCTAGGTTAACTAGCGGGCCCTTGCACTATGTAGGTTAACTAGCGGGCCCTAGGATTATGTAGGTTTACTAGGGGGAACTTGGACTATCTAGGTTAACTAGCGGGCACTTGGACTATGTAGTTTCCCTCGCGGGCATTTGGAATATTTATGTTGCCTAGCGGGCACTTGGAATATGTAGGTTACCTACCGGGCACTTGGACTATCTAGGTTACCTAGCAGGCACTTTGACTATCTAGGTTAACTAACGGGCACTTGGACTATTAGGGTAACTAGCGGGCACTTGGACTGTCTAGGTTACCTAACGGGCACTTGAATTATCTAGGTTAACGAACGGGCACTTGGATTATGTAGGCTACCTAGCCGCCACTTGGACTATCTAGGTTAGCTAAAAGGCACTTGGACTATCTAGGTTCCCTAGCGGGCACTTGTACTATCTAGGTTACCTAGCTGGCACTTGGACTATGTAGGTCAACTAGCGGGCCCTTGGGCTATCTAGGTTTGCTAACGGGCACTTGGACTATGTATGTTCCAGAGCGGGCACTTGGATTATGTAGGTTGCCTAGCGGACATTTAGACTATGTAGGTTTCCTTGCGGGCATTTGGACTATGTAGGTTACCTAGCGGGCACTTGGAGTATGTAGGTTCCCTAACGGGCACTCTGACTATGTAGGTTCCCTATCGGTCACGTGGACTATGTAGGCTCCCTAGAAGGCACTTGGACTATGTAGGTTAACTAGCGGGCACTTGGACTATCCAGGTTACCAAGCGGGCACTTGGACTATGTAGGTTACCCAATGGGCACTTGGACTATCTAGGTTAACAAACGGACACGTGGACTATGTAGGTTAGCTATCAGGCACTTGGACTATCTAGGTTACCTCCCGGACACATGGACGATTTAGGTTAACTAGCGGGCACTTGGACTATCTAGGTTAACTAGCAGGCCCTTGGACTATCTAGGTTTACTAGCGGGCACTTGGACTGTCTAGGTTAACTAATGGGCACTTGGACTATCAAGGTTACCTAGCGGGCCCTTGGACTATGTAGGTTACCAGCGGGCACTTGGACTATCTAGGTTAACGGACGTGCACTTGGACTTTGTAGGTAACCTAGCGCGCACTTGGACTGTCTACGTTACATAGCGGGCACTTGGACTATCTAGGTAAACGAACGGGCACTTGGACTATGTACGTTCCCTAGCGGGCACTTGGGCTATCTACGTTACCTAGCGGGCACTTGGACTATGTAGGTTAACGAACGGGCACTTAGACTATGTAGGTAACCTAGTGGTCACTTGGACTGTCTAGGTTAACTAGCGGGAACTTGGACTATCTAGGTTAACTAGCGGGCCCTTGGTCTAAGTAGGTTAACTAGCAGGCCTTTGGACTATGTAAGTTAACTAGAGGGCACTTTGATGATCCTGGTTAACTAGCGGGCACTTGGCTATCTCGGTTAACTAGCGGGCACTTGGACTATGTATGTTCCAGAGCGGGCAATTGGACTATGTAGGTTCCCTAGCGGGCACTTGAACTATCTAGGTTCCCTAAAGGGCACTTGGACTATCTAGGTTACCTAGCGGGCACTTGGACTATGTAGGTTAACTAGCGGAAAATTGGACTATCTAGGTTAACTAGCGGACACTTGCACTATGTAGGTTACCTAGCGGGCACTTGGACTATCTAGGTTAACTAGCGGGCACTTTGACTATGTAGGTTAACTAGCGGACACTTGCACTATGTAGGTTACCTAGGGGGCACTTGGACTATGTACGTTAACTAGCGGGCACTTGTACTCTCTAGGTTACCTAGCGGGCACTTGGACTATGTACCTTCCCTAGTGGGCACTTGGACTATCTATGTTAACTAGCGGGCACTTGCACTATGTAGGTTACCTAGCAGACACTTGCACTATGTAGGTTACATAGCGGGCACTAGGACTATGTAGGTTAACTAGAGGACACTTGGACAATCTAGGTTAACTAGCGGGCAATTAGACGATCTAGGTTAACTAACGGGCACTTGGACTATCAAAGTTAACAAGCGAGCCCTTGAACTATGTAGTTTAACTAGTGGGCCCTTGGACTATCTAGGTTACCTAGATAGCACTTGGACTATATAGGTACCCTAGTGGGCACTTGGACTATCTAGGTTAACGAACGGGCACTTGGACTATGCAGGTAACCTAGCGGGAACATGGGCAATGTAGGTTACCTAGCAGGTACTTGGACTATCTAGGTTACCTAACGGGCACTTTGTCTATCTAGGTTACCTAGCGGGCCCTTGGACTATGTAGGTTACCTAGCGGGCACTTGGACTATCTAGGTTAACGAACGGGCACTTGGACTATGTAGGTTGCCTACCGGGCACTTCGATTATGCAGGTTCCCTATCGGGAACTTGGACTATGTAGATTAACTAGCGGACACTTTGACTGTCTAGGTAACCTAGCGGGCACTTGGACAGTCTAGGTTACCTAGCAGGCACTTTAACAATCTCGGTTAACTAGCAGACCTTGGACTATGTAGGTTAACTAGCGGGCCCTTGGACTATGTAGGTTAACTAGCGGGCACTTGGACAATCTAGGTTTCCTAGCAGGCACTTGGACTATGTACATACCCTAGCGCGCAATTGGACTTTCTAGGTTACCTAGCGGGCACTTGGACTATGTACGTACCCTAGTGGGCACTTGGACTATCTAGGTTAACTAACGGGCACTAGGATTATCTAGGTTAACTAGCGGGCACTTGGACTATCTAGGTTACCTAGAAGGCACTTGGATTATGAAGGATCCCTAGCGGGCACTTGGACTTTCTAGGTTAACTAGCAGGCACTTAGACTATGTAAGTTAACTAGCGGACACTTGCACGATCTAGGTTAACTAGCGGGCCCTTGCACTATGTAGGTTAACTAGCGGGCCCATTGATTATGTAGGTTTACTAGCAGGCACTTGGACTATCTAGGTTAACTTGCAGGCGCATGGATTATGTAGGTTTACTAGGGGGCACTTGGACTATCTAGGTTAACTAGAGGGCATTTGGACTATGTAGTTTCCCTAGCGGGCATTTGGACTATTTAGGTTACCTAGCAAGCACTTTGACTATCTAGGTTAACTAACGGGCACTTGGACTATGTAGGGTAACTAGCGGGCACTTGGACTGTCTAGGTTACCTAGCGGGCACTTGGATTATCTAGGTTACCTAGCGGGCACTTGGACTTTGTACGTTCCCTAGCGGGTACTTGGGCTATCTATGTTACCTAGCGGGCACTTGGACTATGTAGGTTAACGAACGGGCACTTGGACTATGTAGGTAACCTAGTGGTCACTTGGACTGTCTAGGATACCTAGAGGGCACTTGGACTATGTAGGTTAACTAGTGGGCACTTGGACTATCTAGGTTCACTAGCGGGCACTTGGACTATATAGGTTCCCCAGCGGGCAATTGGACTATATAGGTTACCTAGCGGGCACTTGGATTATGTAGGTTACCTAGCGGGCACTTGGACTCTGTAGGTTAACTAGCGGCACTTGGATTATCTAGTTTAACTAACAGGCACTTGGACTATGTATGTTCCAGAGCGGACAATTGGACTATGTAGGTTCCCTAGCGGGCACTTGGACTATGTAGGTTCCCTAAAGGGCACTTGGACTATGTAGGTTAACTAGCGGACAATTGGATGATCTAGATTAACTAGCAGGTACTTGGACTATCTAGGTTACCTAGGGGTCCCTTGGACTACGTAGGTTACTAGCGGACACTTGCACTATGTAGGTTACCTAGCGGGCACTTGGACTATCTAGGTTAACTAGCGTGCATTTGGACTATGTAGGTTAACTAGCGGACACTTGTACTATGTAGGTTACCTAGCGGGCACTTGGACTATGCAGGTTAACTAGCAGGCCCTTGGACTATCTAGGTTACCTAGCAGGCACTTCGATTATGTAGGTTAACTAGCGGGCACTTGCACTCTCTAGGTTACCTAGTGGGCACTTGGACTATGTACCTTCCCTAGCGGGCACTTGGACTATCTATTTTAACTAGCGGACACTTGGACTATGTAGGTTACCTAGCGGACACTTGCACTATGTAGGTTGCCTAGCGGGCACATGGACTATGTAGGTTAACAAAGGGCACTTGGACAATCTATGTTAACTAGCGGGCACTTGGACTATCTAGGTTACCTAGCAGGCACTTGGATTATGAAGGATCCCTAGCGGGCAATTGGACTATGTAGGTTCCTTAGCGGGCACTGGACTATCTAGGTTGCCTAGCGGGCACTTGTACTATGTAGGTTAACTAGCGTGCCCTTGGACTACCTAGGTTACGTAGCGGGCACTTGGTATGTAGGTTAACTAGCGGGCACTTGGATTATCTAGTTTAACTAACAGGCACTTGGACTATGTATGTTCCAGAGCGGACAATTGGACTATGTAGGTTACCTAGCGGGCAATTGGACTATGCAGGTTAACTAGCAGGCCCTTGGACTATCTAGGTTACCTAGCAGGCACTTGGACTATGTAGGTTAAGTAGCGGGAACTTGCACTCTCTAGGTTACCTAGCGGGCACTTGGACAATGTACCTTCCCTAGCGGGCACTTGGACTATCTATGTAAACTAGCGGACACTTGGACTATGTAGGTTACCTAGCGGACACTTGCACTATGTAGGGTGCCTAGCGGGCACTTGGACTATGTAGGTTAACAAAGGGCACTTGGACAATCTATGTTAACTAGCGGGCACTTGGACTATCTAGGTTACCTAGCAGGCACTTGGATTATGAAGGATCCCTAGCGGGCAATTGGACTATGTAGGTTAACTAGCGGGCACTTGGACTATCTAGGTTTCCTATCCGGCACTTGGACTATGTACATACCCAAGCGCGCAATAGGACTATCTAGGTTACCTAGCGGGCACTTGGACTATGTACGTACCCTAGTGGGCACTTGGACTATCTAGGTTAACTAATGGGCACTAGGACTATCTAGGTTAACTAGCGGGCACTTGGACTATCTAGGTTACCTAGAAGGCACTTGGATTATGAAGGATCGCTAGCGGGCACTTGGACTCTCTAGGTTAACTAGCAGGCACTTGGACTATGTAGGTTAACTGGCGGACACTTGCACGATCTAGGTTAACTAGCGGGCCCATTGATTATGTAGGTTTACTAGCAGGCACTTGGACTATCTAAGTTAACTAGTGGGCCCTTGCACTATGTAGGTTAACTAGCGGGCCCATGGATTACGTAGGTTTACTAGGGGGCACTTGGACTATCTAGGTTAACTAGCGGGCACTTGGACTATGTAGTTTCCCTAGCGGGCATTTGGACTATTTAGGTTACCTAGCGGACACTTGGACTATGTAGGTTACCTAGCGGGCACTTGGACTATCTAGGTTACCTAGCAGGCATTTTGACTATCTAGGTTAACTAACGGGCACTTGGACTATGTAGGGTAACTAGCGGGCACTTGGACTGTCTAGGTTACCTAGAGGGCACTTGGATTATCTAGGTTACCTAGCGGGCACTTGGACTATGTACTTTCCCTAGCGGACACTTGGGCTATCTACGTTACCTAGCAGGCACTTGGACTATGTACGTTAACGAACGGGCACTTGGACTATGTAGGTTAACTAGCGGGCACTTGGACTATCTAGGTTACCTAGCAGGCACTTTGACTATCTAGGTTAACTAGCGGGCACTTGGACTATGTACGTTGCCTAGCGGGCACTTGGGCTATCTACGTTACCTAGCGGTCACTTGGACTATGTAGGTTAACGAACGGGCACTTGAACTATGTAGGTAACCTAGTGGTCACTTGGATTGTCTAGGATACCTAGAGGGCACTTGGACTATGTCGGTTAACTAGCGGGCACTTGGACTATCTAGGTTAACTAGCGGGCACTTGGACTATCTAGGTTAACTAGCGGGCACTTGGACTATGTAGGTTCCCCAGCGGGCATTTGGACTATATAGGTTACCTAGCGGGCACTTGGATTATGTAGGTTCCTAGCGGGCACTTGGACTATATAGGTTAACTAGCGGGCCCTTGGATTATCTAGTTTAACTAACAGGCACTTGGACTATGTATGTTCCAGAGCGGACAATTGGACTATGTAGGTTCCCTAAAGGGCAATTGGACTATGCAGGTTAACTAGCAGGCCCTTGGACTATCTTGTCACGCGCGACCCTCCCACGGCGGAAGATAAGAGGATGAACGCGACACACGACGAGACAAATTGACCAGGATCCTTCTGATAGCGTGATAAGCGGAGTTTATTGAGAGCTGCCTCTAGATCCGAGGTCAGCTATGGAAGACCCCGGGCAGGCTAAAAACCCTGGCTTATATATGCTTCGGGGTGACGGGGCTCTCTCAGATAGGCGCAAAGCTCTCCTGCGTCAAAGTCCAGACTGAGCGCATGCGTGGCATAACTTGTTATCACTAACCCTGAAGATAAGGGCGCGGTCCAGCGCCATCTTGTAATGGCGTCCACATCTCCTCCCTTTTTATATTAAGATTTTGGAATCCCGCCTGTCTTAGGTGACCTAGCATGCCACATGGTCCTTACCCGTCATCGGAACTCCTGCCCTCTAGCGGCAGGCTCCTGTCTTAGGTTGGTACTATGTCCCACTGGTCTTTCCCGTCTTTGGCTGCGGACTCAGCTTGCGCATGGTCTAGCGCTTGAGGAGGGAAAGCCAAATCTCTGGCTGCTCGCCCTTTTCAAGAGCCATGAGGGCTTGTAATATCACACGCTTTTCGCTAGCCTGATTGCGCTTGAGCTTGCAAATCATCCAGAGAAGAATTATGCCACCGAAGCAGATTAAGCCCAAAAATAAAAATGTTCCCACCCACTCCTTGAAATAGGAAAAAGCAGAGGACAACCAAGAGGTGTAATCTCCAAGCGTGATAGGCTTAGTACGTGTGCCATTCAATTTCAAAATCTTCAACAACATCTGGTCCTGTATCGCTTCCAGCTCTTCACTCCATTGGCCTGTCAAAAAATCTGAAATGTTTTTAATAATGCTGCTTGATTCATTATATACAATAGGGGTGACTACAAACCGCAGGTGTTGATAATACACAGCTCAGTTGTACCAAGCTGGTAAGTTGCTCAATTTCTTGTTGCAATAAATCCGTTTTTTGATTCAACAAAATTATTCCCGCCGCTAAATGAGCTTGGGCATTACGGGCTTCCATTAGTGCATCCGCGGTTTTTTCCACAACTTCATTTATAACTTTAGCTGTGTGCACTTGATTGGCCATAGCGATACCCGCAGTTACGGCCGCTGTTGCTGATATCGCTATTGCTGTAACAATTGCAGCTGTTACGCCAAAATCTCTTTTATGTCTCAATAGAGTAGTAATGGGGAATTGATTCGGATCCGCTTCCACAGGTATAGGAACTAAGGTGGGAATGCGAATGACCATAGCATTATGCGTTCGGTTTCCAGACCAACACTCTCTAATTTTACATCTACATTTACTACTATTGCAACTAACAACATCATTTATAATACATGTATCATTAAAAACTAAAAATAAAAAAGGACTTTTTACGCAAACTGGATTATAATCATGAATATAATTATGACTATAACTCAAGCCTTCACTAACGTTTGCCATATTTTCCACAATAACTACATTAGCTCTTTTGAGACGTATGACGCTTCCCAACAAGCCAGCAAAAGGGGACATAATAGTGGCAGCATTCAATCTGTTATTTAGAATCCACTGATGCCACGGCCATGTATTCTTGCTCACATTCTGGGTGCTGTTATATAATTTTGGGGAAAAATTGAGGTTTAGTTTAGATAAATACAATTTATCCTGTACCCCTGGGTCACAGTTTTCAAACTCTGGTGGAAATCTTTCTCTAGGACGACAGGGAGGGAATACCCTCACTCTTTCCAGAGTACCATTGCATCGAGTTCTTTCCTCATGTTCTTCGCCCGTCTCTACTGGTGCTAGCAATTCTTCTTGCCAGACATATGTCTCGACACGCGTCACCGGCGGAGTTGCTGGTGTCGACCATTCGCCTAGTTGCGGGGCTGGGGGCGAGCCACTAAAAATCATCTCGCCTTCTTGATCGACCTCTACCTTGACAGTCGACCCTGGGGTAACTTCAGGATCAAGCCATGTTGTAACATTTATCTTTCTCAAATTTATGCACTGATTACTGGAAGAATTTTTTACGATATGGAAACATAAGCTATTAACTAAAGTAAAATTTGTGACATTATAAAATTTTGATACTTTACTCACAGGAGGACTACAAGGGACTCCCAATCTATCACATTTTTGAGCAAAAAATACTGGGAGAACTGGGGCTTGTCTATTTACTGGATGGGGTATAGGCCAGGTTCTCACCACTCCCCACAATTTTTCCTGCTGCTTCTAGCATTCTAGCCACAAAATCTGAAAATGGCTCCGTAGGGCCTTGTATTATTTTTGTAAGGTTCCCTCTTACTTCTCCCCTATTGGGCAGCGCTTTCCAGGCCTTTCCGGCGGCTAAATTAATTTGTTGGTATACATCTATAGGGTAACCTGTCTGATTGTTTACCCATTGACCATTTCCTGTTAGCATCTCATATGTCCAAGCCTGCTGAGGCATGCCCCTGGCTGCATTTTGTCTTGCTTGGGTCATGCTGTTTTCCATCCACATAGACTTCCACTCTAGGTACTGTCCTGTGGTTAGGACCGCCTTGGTGACTGAACACCAGTCAGTAGGAGTCATACAATGCGCACAGACACGATCTATTAAAGATTGTGTGTAATTAGCATTGACTCCGTAAGATCTTACTGCCTCGGCCAATTCCTTGACAATTTTATAATCTAAAGGTTCATGATATCGCTGTTGGTTGGCATTTTCAAAAACCGGGAACATCTGACTAAGCATCCGTTGGCTCTTCGGCGTCAAAAGAGAATAATTTTGTCCCCCTGAGCTATAGGGGGGAGGTATCTGAGGTGCCGGAGGTATAGACTTAATAGCAGCAAACTCATCGTACCTCCCTCTGTCATATGCAGCCGCCGCCTCCTCCAATTCCTCCTCATCACTTTCGGTAAGGCCTAAAGCCCCTAATTCCTTCCAGGGATAAATACTTCCTGGCACTTTGGATTTGTCTTTAAGCTTAATCTCAGTAGGGGCTTCCTGCCGTGCCCGCGCGGCAGCCCCCCTCTCTCTTGTGGTCCCTCCTGTTTTTGGCTGTTTTGTCTCCATTTCCTCTCCGGTCTCTGATTCCGAGCCGGTCACGGAGGTTTCCTCTGACTCCGTATTTGTCTCCAATTTTGAGCTCCTGTGTTTTTTCCTTTTAGATCGATCTATTCCCGGATCGTCCTTTTCGGACGTCCCGTTTCCTCGGGTGTGTTCCTGTCCTGCTTCTGACATGCTGTCTTGAAAGTCAATCCACTCACGCTGCCCCTGACGTATCACTTCTGCACAAGCTTCGTCCACTAAGCAACTTCTAACTAGTTTCCAGACCGGTCTCGTGCCTGGTCTTATCTGTCCCTCTTCTTTTGCTCGATCAATGTCTCTTCCCAACTTGTCCCAACATGGGACAGTCAGAGAGCCCGTTGTTAGAAACCATGATGCAATCTGGTCTATTTCCCTCACAAATTTGCTAAGCGTGCGTTCTGATATCTTCAGTTTACGAGCTAGCAAGATTTGCTGCAAAGTTTTAACCATCTGTTTTATTGGAACATTTCCCATGTCGCCCGTTTATCTACACGGGACTTAAGCACAGGATTTTCTTCTCGGTCTAAACCGAAAGCAGAAGCAGCACTCTCTCTCACACTCAGCCAAGGCCGCCGCAGCCGTAGCGGATAAACATTCACACAGCAGTGGCCTTGCAGAACTCACCCTCTCCGCAGCGCTGATCAGTTCTGAATCCTCCCTTTCGGGGGTCTCCACTCAACCGTCTCGTCGCCTTGTTAAGGACTCGAAATCCCGGGTTTTCGGCACCAGCTGTCACGCGCGACCCTCCCACGGCGGAAGATAAGAGGATGAACGCAACACACGACGAGACAAATTGACCAGGATCCTTCTGATAGCGTGATAAGCGGAGTTTATTGAGAGCTGCCTCTAGATC
Source organism: Tenrec ecaudatus (assembly GCF_050624435.1). Taxonomy (NCBI): domain Eukaryota; kingdom Metazoa; phylum Chordata; class Mammalia; order Afrosoricida; family Tenrecidae; genus Tenrec; species Tenrec ecaudatus. The sequence continues at coordinate 402,313 of NW_027457686.1, forward strand.
CGAGGTCAGCTATGAAAGACCCCGGGCAGGCTAAAAACCCTGGCTTATATATGCTTCGGGGTGACGGGGCTCTCTCAGATAGGCACAAAGCTCTCCTGCGTCAAAGTCCAGACTGAGCGCATGCGTGGCATAACTTGTTATCACTAACCCTGAAGATAAGGGCGCGGTCCAGCGCCATCTTGTAATGGCGTCCACACTATCTAGGTTACCTAGCAGGCACTTGGACTATGTAGGTTAACTAGCGGGCACTTGCACTCTCTAGGTTACCTAGCGGGCACTTGGACAATGTACCTTCCCTAGCGGGCACTTGGACTATCTATGTAAACTAGCGGACACTTGGACTATGTAGGTTACCTAGCAGACACTTGCACTATTTAGGTTGCCTAGCGGGCACTTGGACTATGTAGGTTAACAAAGGGCACTTGGACAATCTATGTTAACTAGCGGGCACTTGGACTATCTAGGTTACCTAGCAGGCACTTGAATTATGAAGGATCCCTAGCGGGCAATTGGACTATGTAGGTTAACTAGCGGGCACTTGGACTATCTAGGTTTCCTAGCAGGCACTTGGACTATGTACATACCCAAGCGCGCAATTGGACTATCTAGGTTACCTAGCGGGCACTTGGACTATGTACGTACCCTAGTGGGCACTTGGACTATCTAGGTTAACTAACGGGCACTAGGACTATCTAGGTTAACTAGCGGGCACTTGAACTATCTAGGTTACCTAGAAGGCACTTGGATTATGAAGGATCCCTAGCGGGCACTTGGACTATCTAGGTTAACTAGCAGGCACTTGGACTATGTAGGTTAACTGGCGGACACTTGCACGATCTAGGTTAACTAGCGGGCCCTTGCACTATGTAGGTTAACTAGCGGGCCCATTGATTATGTAGGTTTACTAGCAGGCACTTGGACTATCTAACTTAACTAGTGGGCCCTTGCACTATGTAGGTTAACTAGCGGGCCCATGGATTACGTAGGTTTACTAGGGGGCACTTGGACTATCTAGGTTAACTAGCGGGCACTTGGACTATGTAGTTTCCCTAGCGGGCATTTGGACTATTTAGGTTACCTAGCGGGCACTTGGACTATGTAGGTTACCTAGCAGGCACTTTGACTATCTAGGTTAACTAACGGGCACTTGGACTATGTAGGGTAACTAGCGGGCAATTGGACTGTCTAGGTTACCTAGCGGGCACTTGGATTATCTAGGTTACCTAGCGGGCACTTGGACTATGTACTTTCCCTAGCGGACACTTGGGCTATCTACATTACCTAGCGGGCACTTGGACTATGTAGGTTAACGAACGGGCACTTGGACTATGTAGGTTAACTAGCGGCCCCATTGATTATGTAGGTTTACTAGCAGGCACTTGGACTATCTAGGTTAACTAGTGGGCCCTTGCACTATGTAGGTTAACTAGCGGGCCCATGGATTATGTAGGTTTACTAGGGGGCACTTGGACTATCTAGGTTAACTAGCGGGCACATGGACTATGTAGTTTCCCTAGCGGGCATTTGGACTATCTAGGTTACCTAGCGGGCACTTGGACTATGTAGGTTACCTAGCGGGCACTTGGACTATCTAGGTTACCTAGCAGGCACTTTGACTATCTAGGTTAACTAGCGGGCACTTGGACTATCTAGGTTACCTAGCGGGCACTTGGACTATGTAGGTTCCCCAGCGGGCATTTGGACTATATAGGTTACCTAGCGGGCACTTGGATTATGTAGGTTACCTAGCGGGCACTTGGACTATGTAGGTTAACTAGCGGGCACTTGGATTATCTAGTTTAACTAACAGGCACTTGGACTATGTATGTTCCAGAGCGGACAATTGGACTATGTAGGTTACCTAGCGGGCAATTGGACTATGCAGGTTAACTAGCGGGCACTTGCACTCTCTAGGTTACCTAGCGGGCACTTGGACAATGTACCTTCCCTAGCGGGCACTTGGACTATCTATGTAAACTAGCGGACACTTGGACTATGTAGGTTACCTAGCGGACACTTGCACTATGTAGGTTGCCAAGTGGGCACTTGGATTATGTAGGTTAACAAAGGGCACTTGGACAATCTATGTTAACTAGCGGGCACTTGGACTATCTAAGTTACCTAGCAGGCTCTTGGATAATGAAGGATCCCTAGCGGGCAATTGGACTATCTAGGTTAACTAGCTGGCACTTGGATTTTGTAGGTTAACTAGCGGACACTTGCACGATCTAGGTTAACTAGCGGGCCCTTGCACTATGTAGGTTAACTAGCGGGCCCATGGATTATGTAGGTTTACTAGGGGGCACTTGGACTATCTAGGTTAACTAGCAGGCACTTGGACTATGTAGTTTCCCTAGCGGGCATTTGGACTATTTAGGTTACCATCGGGAACTTGGACTATGTAGGTTACCTAGCGGGCACTTGGACTATGTACGTCCCCTAGTGTGCACTTGGACTATCTAGGTTAACTAACGGGCACTTGGACTATGTAGTTTCCCTAGCGGGCATTTGGACTATTTAGATTACGTAGCGGGCACCTGGACTATGTAGGTTTTCTAGCAGGCACTTTGACTTTCTAGGTTAAGTAACGGGCACTTGGACTATGTAGGGTAACTAGCGGGCACTTGGACTGTCTAGGTTACCTAACGGGCACTTGGATTATCTAGGTTAACGAACGGGCATTTGGACTATGTAGGTTACCTAGCCACCACTTGGACTATCTAGGTTAGCTAACAGGCACTTGGACTATCTAGGTTCCCTAGCGGGCACTTGTACGATCTAGGTTACCTAGCTGGCACTTGGACTATGTAGGTCAACTAGCGGGCCCTTGGACTATCTAGGTTAGCTAACGGGCACTTGGACTATGTATGTTCCAGAGCGGGCATTGGATTACGTAGGTTGCCGAGCGGGCATTTAGACTATGTAGGTTTCCTTGCGGACATTTGGACTATGTAGGTTACCTAGCGGGCACTTGGACTATGTAGGTTCCCTAATGGGCACTTGGACTATGTAGGTTCCCTAGGGGGCACGTGGACTATGTAGGCTCTCTAGAAGGCAAGTGGACTATGTAGGTTAACTAGCGGGCAAATGGACTATCCAGGTTACCAAGCGGACACTTGGACTATGTAGGTTACCCAATGGGCTCTTGGACTATCTAGGTCAACGAACGGACACTTGGACTATGTAGGTTAGCTATCAGGCACTTGGACTATCTAGGTTACCTAGCAGGCACTTGGACTATGTAGCTTACCTAGCGGACACTTGGACGATTTAGGTTAACGAGCGGGCACTTGGACTATCTAGGTTAACTAGTAGGCCCTTGGACTATCTAGGTTTACTAGCGGGCACTTGGACTATCTAGGTTAACTAGCGGGCACTTGGACTATGTAGGTTAACTTGCGGGCACTTGCACTCTCTAGGTTACCTAGCGGACATTTGGACTATGTAGGTTATCTAGCGGGCACTTGGACTACGTAGGTTACCTAAAAGGCACTTGGACTATCAAGGTTACCTAGCGGACCCTTGGACTATGTAGGTTACCAGCGGGCACTTGGACTATCTTGGTTAACGAAGGTGCACTTGGACTATGTAGGTAACCTAGCGGGCACTTGGACTGTCTAGGTTACATAGCGGGTACTTGGACTATCTAGGTTAAAGAACGGCACTTGGACTATGTAGGTTAACTAGCTGACACTTCGACTATCTAGGTTAACTAACGGGCACTTGGACTATGTAGGTTGCCTAGCGAGCACTTGGACTATGTAGGTTCCCTAGCGGGCACTTGGACTATGTAGGTTCCCCATCGGGTACTTGGACTGTCTAGGTTAACTAGGGGGCAATTGGACTGTCTAGGTTACCTACTGGGCACTCGGAATATGTACGTTCCCTAGCGGGCACTTGGGCTATCTACGTTACCTAGCGGGCACTTGGACAATGTAAGTTAACGATCGGGCACTTGGACTATCTAAATTACCTACGGACACTTGGACTATGTAGGTTAACGAACGGGCACTTGGACTATGTAGGTAACCTAGTGGTCACTTGGACTGTCTAGGTTAACTAGCGGGCACTTGGACTATGTAGGTTAACTAGCGGGCACTTGGACTATGTAGGTTCCCTAGCGGGCATTTGGACTATATAGGTTACCTAGCGGGCACTTGGACTATGTAGGTTAACTAGCGGGCACTTGGATTATCTAGTTTAACTAACAGGCACTTGGACTATGTATGTTCCAGAGCGGACAATTGGACTATGTAGGTTCCCTAGCGGGCACTTGGACTATCTATGTTAACTAGCGGGCACTTGGACTATGTAGGTTACCTAGCGGACACTTGCACTATGTAGGTTACCTAGCGGGCACTTGGACTATGTAGGTTAACAATGGGCACTTGGACAATCTATGTTAACTATCGGGCACTTGGACTATCTAGGTTACCTAGCAGGCACTTGGATTATGAAGAATCCCTAGCGGGCAATTGGACTATGTAGGTTCCTTAGCGGGCACTTGGACTATCTAGGTTGCCTAGCGGGCACTTGTACTATGTAGGTTAACTAGCGTGCCCTTGGACTATCTAGGTTACGTAGCGGGCACTTGGTGTATAGGTTAACTAGCGTGCACTTGGACTATGTAGGTTAACTAGCGGACACTTGCACGATCTAGGTTAACTAGCGGGCCCTTGTACTACGTAGGTTAACTAGCGGGCCCATGGATTATGTAGGTTAACTAGAGTGCCCTTGGACTATCTAGGTTACATAGCGGGCACTTGGACTATATAGGTTACCTAGTGGGCACTTGGACTATCTAGGTTAACGAACGGGCACTTGGAATATGCAGGTAACCTAGCGGTCACTTGGACTGTCTAGGTTACCTAGCGGGCACTTGGACTTCTAGGTTAACGAACGGGCTCTTGGACCATGTAGGTTGCCTAACGGGCACTTGGACTATCTAGGTTACCTAACGGGCACTTTGACTATCTAGGTTACATAGCGGGCAATTGGACTATGTAGGTTAACTAACGGGCACTTGGACTATGTAGGTTCCCTAGCGGCCCTTGGACCATGTAAGTTCCCTAGCGGGCACTTGTACTATGTGGGTTCCGAGCAGGCATTTGGACTATCTAGGTTAACTAGAAGACCTTGGACTGTGTAGGTTAACTAGCAGGCCCTTGGACTATGTAGGTTACCTAGCGGGCGCTTGGACTATGTAGGTTCCCTATCGGGCACTTGGAGAATGTAGGTTAACTAGGGGGCACTAGGACTATGTAGGTTACCTAGCGGGCCCTTGGACTCTCTAGGTTTCCTAGCGGGCATTTGGATTATGTAGGTTCCCTAGCGGGCATTTGGACTATATACATTCCTTAGCGGGCACATAGACCTTGTAGGTTACCTAGCGGGCACTTGGACTATTTAGGTTGCCTAGCGGGCACTTGGACTATGTAGGTTAACAAAGGGCACTTGGACAATCTATGTTAACTAGCGGGCACTTGGACTATCTAGGTTACCTAGCAGGCACTTGGATTATGAAGGATCCCTAGCGGGCAATTGGACTATGTAGGTTACCTAGCTGGCACTTGAACTATCTACGTTACCTAGTGGGTACTTGGAGTATGTAGTTTACCTACCGGGCTGTTGGACTATCTAGGTTACCTAGCGGGCACTAGGACTATCTATGTTAACTAACGGGCACTTGGACTATGTAGGTTCCCTACCGGCCCTTGGACTATGTAATTTCCCTAGCGGGCACTTGGACTATGTGGGTTCCCTAGCGGGCATTTGGACTATCTAGGTTACCTAACGGGCACTTGGACTTCTAGGTCAATGAATGGGCTCTTGGACCATGTAGGTTGCCTAACGGGCATTTGGACTATCTAGGTTACCTAATGGGTACTTGGACTATCTAGGTTAACTAACGGGCACTTAGACTATGTAGGTTCCCTAGCGGGCATTTGGACTATCTAGTTTACTTAACGGGCACTTGGACTATGTAGGTTAACTAGCGGGCATTTGGATTATGTAGGTTACCTAGCGGGCACTTGGACTGTCTAGGTTACCTAGCGGGCCTTGGATTATCTAGGTTAACGAACGGGCACTTGGACTATGTAGGTTACCTAGCCGCCACTTGGACTATCTAGGTTAGCTAAAAGGTACTTGGACTATCTAGGTTCCCTAGCGGGCACTTGTACTATCTAGGTTACCTAGCTGGCACTTGGATTTTCTAGGTTAACTAGCGGGCACTTGGACTATCTAGGTTACCTAGTGGGCACTTGGAGTATGTACGTTCCCTAGCGGGCACTTGGGCTATCTATGTTACCTAGCGGGCACTTGGACTATGTAGGTTAACGAACGGGCACTTGGACTATGTAGGTAACCTAGTGGTCACTTGGACTGTCTAGGTTACCTAGCGGGAACTTGGACTATGTAGGTTAACTAGCGGGCACTTGGACTATCTAGGATAACTAGCAGGCCTTTGGACTATGTAAGCTAATTAGAGGACACTTTAATGATCCTGGTTAACTAGAGGGCACTTGGACTAACTAGGTTAAGTAGCGCGCGCTTGGACTATGTAGGTTCCCTAGCGGGCATTTGGACTATATAGGTTACCTAGCGGGCACTTGGACTATGTAGGTTCCCTAGCGGGCATTTGGACTATCTAGTTTAACTAGCGGGCACTTGGATTATCTAGGTTAACTAACGGGCACTTGGACTATGTATGTTCCAGAGCGGGCAATTGGACTATGTAGGTTCCCTAGCGGGCACTTGGACTATCTAGGTTCCCTAAAGGGCACTTGGACTATCTAGGTTACCGAACGGGCACTTGGACTATCTTGTTTACCTAGCGGGCTCTTGGACTATGTAGGTTAACTAGCTGACAATTGGACGATCGAGGTTAACTAGCGGACACTTGCACTATGTAGGTTACCTAGCAGGCACTTGGACTATCTAGGTTACCTAGCAGGAACTTGGACTATGTAGGTTAACTAGCGGGCACTTGCACTCTCTAGGTTACCTACGGGGCACTTGGATTATGTAGGTTACCTAGCGGGCACTTGGACTATCTACGTTAACTAGCGGGCACTTGGACTATGTAGGTTACCTAGCAGACACTTGCACTATGTAGGTTACCTAGCGGTCACTTGGACTATGTAGGTTAACTAGAGGACACTTGGACGATCTAGGTTAACTAGGGCTCACTTGCACGATCTAGTTTTACTAACGGGCACTTGGATTATCAAAGTTAACAAGCGAGCCCTTGGACTATGTAGGTTAACTAGTGGGCCCTTAGACTATCTAGGTTACCTAGATAGCACTTGGAGTATATAGGTTCCCTAGCGGGCACTTGGACTATCTAGGTTAACGAATGGGCACTTGGACTGTCTAGGTTACATAGCGGGCACTTGGACTAGCGGGCACTTGGACTATCTGGGTTAGGTAACGGGCACTTGGACTATCTAGGTTACCTAGCGGGAACTTGAACAATGTAGGTTACCAGGCAGGCACTTGGACTATCTAGGTTACCTAACGGGCACTTTCACTATCTAGGTTAACTAGCGGGCATTTGGACCATGTAGGTTACCTAGCGGGCACTTGGACTGTCTAGGTTACCTTGCGGGCACATGGATTATCTAGGTTAACGAACGGGCACTTGGACTATGTAGGTTACCTAGCCGCCACTTGGACTATCTAGGTTAGCTAACAGGCACTTGGATTATCTAGGTTCCCTAGCGGGCACTTGTACTATCTAGGTTACCAAGCTGGCACTTGGACTATTTAGGTCAACTAGCGGGCCCTTGGACTATCTAGGTTAGCTAATGGGCATTTGGACTGTGTATGTTCCAGAGCGGGCACTTGGATTATGTAGGTTGCCTAGCCGCCACTTGGACTATCTAGGTTAGCTAACAGGCACTTGGATTATCTAGGTTCCCTAGCGGGCCCTTGTACTATCTAGGTTACCTAGCTGGCACTTGGACTATGTAGGTCAACTCGCGGGCCCTTGGACTATCTAGGTTAGCTAACGGGCACTTGGACTATGTATGTTCCAGAGCGGGCACTTGGATTATGTAGGTTGCCTAGCGGGCATTTAGACTATGTAGGTTTCCTTGCGGGCATTTGGACTATGTAGGTTACCTAGCGGGCACTTGGACTATGTAGTTTCCCTTACGGGCACTTGGACTATGTAGGTTCCCTAGCGGTCACGTGGACTATGTAGGCTCCCTAGGAGGCACTTGGACTATGTAGGTTAACTAGCGGGCACTTGGACTATCCAGGTTACCAAGCGGGCACTTGGATTATGTAGGTTACCCAATGGGCACTTGGACTATCTAGGTTAACGAACGGACACTTGGACTATGTAGGTTAGCTATCAGGCACTTTGACTACCTAGGTTACCTAGCAGTCACATGGACTATGTAGGTAACCTAGCGGGCACTTGGCATGTCTAGGTTACCTAGCAGGCACTTGAACTATCTAGGTTACCTAGTGGGCACTTGGTCTATGTAGGTTAACTAGCGGACACTTTGACTATCTAGGTTAGCTAACTGGCATTTGGACAATCTAGGTTACCTAGCGGGCACTTGGACTATGTAGGTTCCCTAGTGGGCACTAGGACTATTTAGGTTACCTAGCAGGCACTTTGACTATCTAGGTTAACTAACGGGCACTTGGACTATGTAGGTTGCCTAGCGAGCACTTGGACTATGTAGGTTCCCTAGCAGGCACTTGGACTATGTAGGTTCCCTATCGGGTACTTGGACTGTCTAGGTTAACTAGAGGGCAATTGGACTGTCAATGTTACCTAGTGGGCACTTGGACTATGTATGTTCCCTAGCGGGCACTTGGGCTATCTATGTTACCTAGCGGGCACTTGGATTATGTAGGTTAACAAACGGGCACTTGGACTATGTAGGTTAATGAACGGGCACTTGGACTAAGTAGTTTACCTAGCAGGCACTTGGACTATGTAGGTTAACTAGCGGGCATTTGGACTATCTATGTTACCTAAGGGCACTTGGACTATGTACGTTTCCTAGCGGGCACTTGGGCTATCTACGTTACCTAGCGGGCACTTGGACTATGTAGGTTAACGAACGGGCACTTGGACTATGTAGGTAACCTAGTGGTCACTTAGACTGTCTAGGTTACCTAGCGGGAACTTGGACTATGTAGGTTAACTAGCGGGCACTTGGACTATCTAGGTTAACTAGCGGGCCCTTGGTCTATGTAGGTTAACTAGCAGGCCTTTGGACTATATAGGTTACCTAGTGGGCACTTTGACTATGTAGGTTACCTAGCGGGCACTTGGACTATCTAGGTTAACTAGCGGGCACTTGGATTATCTAGGTTAACGAACGGGCATTTGGACTATGTAGGTTACCTAGCCACCACTTGGACTATCTAGGTTAGCTAACAGGCACTTGGATTATCTAGGTTCCCTAGCGGGCACTTGTACGATCTAGGTTACTTAGCTGGCACTTGGACTATGTAGGTCAACTAGCGGGTCCTTGGACTATCTAGGTTAGCTAACGGGCACTTGGACTATGGATGTTCCAGAGCGGGCATTGGATTACGTAGGTTGCCGAGCAGGCATTTAGACTATGTAGGTTTCCTTGCGGGCATTTGGACTATGTAGGTTACCTAGCGGGCACTTGGACTATGTAGGTTCCCTAATGAGCACTTGGACTATGTAGGTTCCCTAGGGGTCACGTGGACTATGTAGGCTCCCTAGAAGGCACTTGGACTATGTATGTTAACTAGCGGGCAAATGGACTATCCAGGTTACCAAGCGGGCACTTGGACTATGTAGGTTACCCAAAGGGCACTTGGACTATCTAGGTTAACGAACGGACACTTGGACTATGTAGGTTAGCTATCAGGCACTTGGACTATCTAGGTTACCTAGCAGGCACTTGGACTATGTAGGTTACCTAGCGGACACTTGGACGATTTAGGTTAACTAGCGGGCACTTGGACTATTTAGGTTAACTAGCGGGCACTTGCACTCTCCAGGGTACGTAGCGGACACTTGGACTATGTAGGTTATCTAGCGGGCACTTGGACTATCTAGGTTATCTAGCGGGCACTTGGACTACGTAGGTTAACTAAAAGGCACTTGGACTATCAAGGTTACCTAGCGGGCTCTTGGGCTATGTAGGTTACCAGCGGGCACTTGGACTATCTAAGTTAACGAACGTGCACTTGGACTATGTAGGTTAGCTATCAGGCACTTGGACTATCTAGGTTACCTAGCAGGCACTTGGACTATGTAGGTTACCTAGCGGACACTTGGACGATTTAGGTTAACTAGCGGGCACTTGGACTATGTACGTCCCCTAGTGTGCACTTGGACTATCTAGGTTAACTAACGGGCACTTGGACTATGTAGTTTCCCTAGCGGGCATTTGGACTATTTAGATTACGTAGCGGGCCCTTGGACTATGTAGGTTTTCTAGCAGGCACTTTGACTTTCTAGGTTAAGTAACGGGCACTTGGACTATGTAGGGTAACTAGCGGGCACTTGGACTGTCTAGGTTACCTAACGGGCACTTGGATTATCTAGGTTAACGAACGGGCATTTGGACTACGTAGGTTACCTAGCCACCACTTGGACTATCTAGGTTAGCTAACAGGCACTTGGACTATCTAGGTTCCCTAGCGGGCACTTGTACGATCTAGGTTACCTAGCTGGCACTTGGACTATGTAGGTCAACTAGCGGGCCCTTGGACTATCTAGGTTAGCTAACGGGCACTTGGACTATGTATGTTCCAGAGCGGGCATTGGATTACGTAGGTTGCCGAGCGGGCATTTAGACTATGTAGGTTTCCTTGCGGACATTTGGACTATGTAGGTTACCTAGCGGGCACTTGGACTATGTAGGTTCCCTAATGGGCACTTGGACTATGTAGGTTCCCTAGGGGGCACGTGGACTATGTAGGCTCTCTAGAAGGCAAGTGGACTATGTAGGTTAACTAGCGGGCAAATGGACTATCCAGGTTACCAAGCGGACACTTGGACTATGTAGGTTACCCAATGGGCTCTTGGACTATCTAGGTCAACGAACGGACACTTGGACTATGTAGGTTAGCTATCAGGCACTTGGACTATCTAGGTTACCTAGCAGGCACTTGGACTATGTAGCTTACCTAGCGGACACTTGGACGATTTAGGTTAACGAGCGGGCACTTGGACTATCTAGGTTAACTAGTAGGCCCTTGGACTATCTAGGTTTACTAGCGGGCACTTGGACTATCTAGGTTAACTAGCGGGCACTTGGACTATGTAGGTTAACTAGCGGGCACTTGCACTCTCTAGGTTACCTAGCGGACATTTGGACTATGTAGGTTATCTAGCGGGCACTTGGACTACGTAGGTTACCTAAAAGGCACTTGGACTATCAAGGTTACCTAGCGGACCCTTGGACTATGTAGGTTACCAGCGGGCACTTGGACTATCTTGGTTAACGAAGGTGCACTTGGACTATGTAGGTAACCTAGCGGGCACTTGGACTGTCTAGGTTACATAGCGGGTACTTGGACTATCTAGGTTAAAGAACGGCACTTGGACTATGTAGGTTAACTAGCTGACACTTCGACTATCTAGGTTAACTAACGGGCACTTGGACTATGTAGGTTGCCTAGCGAGCACTTGGACTATGTAGGTTCCCTAGCGGGCACTTGGACTATGTAGGTTCCCCATCGGGTACTTGGACTGTCTAGGTTAACTAGGGGGCAATTGGACTGTCTAGGTTACCTACTGGGCACTCGGAATATGTACGTTCCCTAGCGGGCACTTGGGCTATCTACGTTACCTAGCGGGCACTTGGACAATGTAAGTTAACGATCGGGCACTTGGACTATCTAAATTACCTACGGACACTTGGACTATGTAGGTTAACGAACGGGCACTTGGACTATGTAGGTAACCTAGTGGTCACTTGGACTGTCTAGGTTAACTAGCGGGCACTTGGACTATGTAGGTTAACTAGCGGGCACTTGGACTATCTAGGTTAACTAGCGGGCACTTGGACTATGTAGGTTCCCTAGCGGGCATTTGGACTATATAGGTTACCTAGCGGGCACTTGGATTATGTAGGTTACCTAGCGGGCACTTGGACTATGTAGGTTAACTAGCGGGCACTTGGATTATCTAGTTTAACTAACAGGCACTTGGACTATGTATGTTCCAGAGCGGACAATTGGACTATGTAGGTTCCCTAGCGGGCACTTGGACTATCTATGTTAACTAGCGGGCACTTGGACTATGTAGGTTACCTAGCGGACACTTGCACTATGTAGGTTACCTAGCGGGCACTTGGACTATGTAGGTTAACAATGGGCACTTGGACAATCTATGTTAACTATCGGGCACTTGGACTATCTAGGTTACCTAGCAGGCACTTGGATTATGAAGAATCCCTAGCGGGCAATTGGACTATGTAGGTTCCTTAGCGGGCACTTGGACTATCTAGGTTGCCTAGCGGGCACTTGTACTATGTAGGTTAACTAGCGTGCCCTTGGACTATCTAGGTTACGTAGCGGGCACTTGGTGTATAGGTTAACTAGCGTGCACTTGGACTATGTAGGTTAACTAGCGGACACTTGCACGATCTAGGTTAACTAGCGGGCCCTTGTACTACGTAGGTTTAATTGCGGGCCTTGGATTATGTAGGTTAACTAGAGTGCCCTTGGACTATCTAGGTTACATAGCGGGCACTTGGACTATATAGGTTACCTAGTGGGCACTTGGACTATCTAGGTTAACGAACGGGCACTTGGAATATGCAGGTAACCTAGCGGTCACTTGGACTGTCTAGGTTACCTAGCGGGCACTTGGACTTCTAGGTTAACGAACGGGCTCTTGGACCATGTAGGTTGCCTAACGGGCACTTGGACTATCTAGGTTACCTAACGGGCACTTTGACTATCTAGGTTACATAGCGGGCAATTGGACTATGTAGGTTAACTAACGGGCACTTGGACTATGTAGGTTCCCTAGCGGCCCTTGGACCATGTAAGTTCCCTAGCGGGCACTTGTACTATGTGGGTTCCGTAGCAGGCATTTGGACTATCTAGGTTAACTAGAAGACCTTGGACTGTGTAGGTTAACTAGCAGGCCCTTGGACTATGTAGGTTACCTAGCGGGCGCTTGGACTATGTAGGTTCCCTATCGGGCACTTGGAGAATGTAGGTTAACTAGGGGGCACTAGGACTATGTAGGTTACCTAGCGGGCCCTTGGACTCTCTAGGTTTCCTAGCGGGCATTTGGATTATGTAGGTTCCCTAGCGGGCATTTGGACTATATACATTCCTTAGCGGGCACATAGACCTTGTAGGTTACCTAGCGGGCACTTGGACTATTTAGGTTGCCTAGCGGGCACTTGGACTATGTAGGTTAACAAAGGGCACTTGGACAATCTATGTTAACTAGCGGGCACTTGGACTATCTAGGTTACCTAGCAGGCACTTGGATTATGAAGGATCCCTAGCGGGCAATTGGACTATGTAGGTTACCTAGCTGGCACTTGAACTATCTACGTTACCTAGTGGGTACTTGGAGTATGTAGTTTACCTACCGGGCTGTTGGACTATCTAGGTTACCTAGCGGGCACTAGGACTATCTATGTTAACTAACGGGCACTTGGACTATGTAGGTTCCCTACCGGCCCTTGGACTATGTAATTTCCCTAGCGGGCACTTGGACTATGTGGGTTCCCTAGCGGGCATTTGGACTATCTAGGTTACCTAACGGGCACTTGGACTTCTAGGTCAATGAATGGGCTCTTGGACCATGTAGGTTGCCTAACGGGCATTTGGACTATCTAGGTTACCTAATGGGTACTTGGACTATCTAGGTTAACTAACGGGCACTTAGACTATGTAGGTTCCCTAGCGGGCATTTGGACTATCTAGTTTACTTAACGGGCACTTGGGCTATGTAGGTTAACTAGCGGGCATTTGGATTATGTAGGTTACCTAGCGGGCACTTGGACTGTCTAGGTTACCTAGCGGGCCTTGGATTATCTAGGTTAACGAACGGGCACTTGGACTATGTAGGTTACCTAGCCGCCACTTGGACTATCTAGGTTAGCTAAAAGGTACTTGGACTATCTAGGTTCCCTAGCGGGCACTTGTACGATCTAGGTTACCTAGCTGGCACTTGGACTATGTAGGTCAACTAGCGGGCCCTTGGACTATCTAGGTTAGCTAACGGGCACTTGGACTATGTATGTTCCAGAGCGGGCATTGGATTACGTAGGTTGCCGAGCGGGCATTTAGACTATGTAGGTTTCCTTGCGGACATTTGGACTATGTAGGTTACCTAGCGGGCACTTGGACTATGTAGGTTCCCTAATGGGCACTTGGACTATGTAGGTTCCCTAGGGGGCACGTGGACTATGTAGGCTCTCTAGAAGGCAAGTGGACTATGTAGGTTAACTAGCGGGCAAATGGACTATCCAGGTTACCAAGCGGACACTTGGACTATGTAGGTTACCCAATGGGCTCTTGGACTATCTAGGTCAACGAACGGACACTTGGACTATGTAGGTTAGCTATCAGGCACTTGGACTATCTAGGTTACCTAGCAGGCACTTGGACTATGTAGCTTACCTAGCGGACACTTGGACGATTTAGGTTAACGAGCGGGCACTTGGACTATCTAGGTTAACTAGTAGGCCCTTGGACTATCTAGGTTTACTAGCGGGCACTTGGACTATCTAGGTTAACTAGCGGGCACTTGGACTATGTAGGTTAACTTGCGGGCACTTGCACTCTCTAGGTTACCTAGCGGACATTTGGACTATGTAGGTTATCTAGCGGGCACTTGGACTACGTAGGTTACCTAAAAGGCACTTGGACTATCAAGGTTACCTAGCGGACCCTTGGACTATGTAGGTTACCAGCGGGCACTTGGACTATCTTGGTTAACGAAGGTGCACTTGGACTATGTAGGTAACCTAGCGGGCACTTGGACTGTCTAGGTTACATAGCGGGTACTTGGACTATCTAGGTTAAAGAACGGCACTTGGACTATGTAGGTTAACTAGCTGACACTTCGACTATCTAGGTTAACTAACGGGCACTTGGACTATGTAGGTTGCCTAGCGAGCACTTGGACTATGTAGGTTCCCTAGCGGGCACTTGGACTATGTAGGTTCCCCATCGGGTACTTGGACTGTCTAGGTTAACTAGGGGGCAATTGGACTGTCTAGGTTACCTACTGGGCACTCGGAATATGTACGTTCCCTAGCGGGCATTTGGGCTATCTACGTTACCTAGCGGGCACTTGGACAATGTAAGTTAACGATCGGGCACTTGGACTATCTAAATTACCTACGGACACTTGGACTATGTAGGTTAACGAACGGGCACTTGGACTATGTAGGTAACCTAGTGGTCACTTGGACTGTCTAGGTTAACTAGCGGGCACTTGGACTATGTAGGTTAACTAGCGGGCACTTGGACTATCTAGGTTAACTAGCGGGCACTTGGACTATGTAGGTTCCCTAGCGGGCATTTGGACTATATAGGTTACCTAGCGGGCACTTGGATTATGTAGGTTACCTAGCGGGCACTTGGACTATGTAGGTTAACTAGCGGGCACTTGGATTATCTAGTTTAACTAACAGGCACTTGGACTATGTATGTTCCAGAGCGGACAATTGGACTATGTAGGTTCCCTAGCGGGCACTTGGACTATCTATGTTAACTAGCGGGCACTTGGACTATGTAGGTTACCTAGCGGACACTTGCACTATGTAGGTTACCTAGCGGGCACTTGGACTATGTAGGTTAACAATGGGCACTTGGACAATCTATGTTAACTATCGGGCACTTGGACTATCTAGGTTACCTAGCAGGCACTTGGATTATGAAGAATCCCTAGCGGGCAATTGGACTATGTAGGTTCCTTAGCGGGCACTTGGACTATCTAGGTTGCCTAGCGGGCACTTGTACTATGTAGGTTAACTAGCGTGCCCTTGGACTATCTAGGTTACGTAGCGGGCACTTGGTGTATAGGTTAACTAGCGTGCACTTGGACTATGTAGGTTAACTAGCGGACACTTGCACGATCTAGGTTAACTAGCGGGCCCTTGTACTACGTAGGTTAACTAGCGGGCCCATGGATTATGTAGGTTAACTAGAGTGCCCTTGGACTATCTAGGTTACATAGCAGGCACTTGGACTATATAGGTTACCTAGTGGGCACTTGGACTATCTAGGTTAACGAACGGGCACTTGGAATATGCAGGTAACCTAGCGGTCACTTGGACTGTCTAGGTTACCTAGCGGGCACTTGGACTTCTAGGTTAACGAACGGGCTCTTGGACCATGTAGGTTGCCTAACGGGCACTTGGACTATCTAGGTTACCTAACGGGCACTTTGACTATCTAGGTTACATAGCGGGCAATTGGACTATGTAGGTTAACTAACGGGCACTTGGACTATGTAGGTTCCCAAGCGGCCCTTGGACCATGTAAGTTCCCTAGCGGGCACTTGTACTATGTGGGTTCCGTAGCAGGCATTTGGACTATCTAGGTTAACTAGAAGACCTTGGACTGTGTAGGTTAACTAGCAGGCCCTTGGACTATGTAGGTTACCTAGCGGGCGCTTGGACTATGTAGGTTCCCTATCGGGCACTTGGAGAATGTAGGTTAACTAGGGGGCACTAGGACTATGTAGGTTACCTAGCGGGCCCTTGGACTCTCTAGGTTTCCTAGCGGGCATTTGGATTATGTAGGTTCCCTAGCGGGCATTTGGACTATATACATTCCTTAGCGGGCACATAGACCTTGTAGGTTACCTAGCGGGCACTTGGACTATTTAGGTTGCCTAGCGGGCACTTGGACTATGTAGGTTAACAAAGGGCACTTGGACAATCTATGTTAACTAGCGGGCACTTGGACTATCTAGGTTACCTAGCAGGCACTTGGATTATGAAGGATCCCTAGCGGGCAATTGGACTATGTAGGTTACCTAGCTGGCACTTGAACTATCTACGTTACCTAGTGGGTACTTGGAGTATGTAGTTTACCTACCGGGCTGTTGGACTATCTAGGTTACCTAGCGGGCACTAGGACTATCTATGTTAACTAACGGGCACTTGGACTATGTAGGTTCCCTACCGGCCCTTGGACTATGTAATTTCCCTAGCGGGCACTTGGACTATGTGGGTTCCCTAGCGGGCATTTGGACTATCTAGGTTACCTAACGGGCACTTGGACTTCTAGGTCAATGAATGGGCTCTTGGACCATGTAGGTTGCCTAACGGGCATTTGGACTATCTAGGTTACCTAATGGGTACTTGGACTATCTAGGTTAACTAACGGGCACTTAGACTATGTAGGTTCCCTAGCGGGCATTTGGACTATCTAGTTTACTTAACGGGCACTTGGGCTATGTAGGTTAACTAGCGGGCATTTGGATTATGTAGGTTACCTAGCGGGCACTTGGACTGTCTAGGTTACCTAGCGGGCCTTGGATTATCTAGGTTAACGAACGGGCACTTGGACTATGTAGGTTACCTAGCCGCCACTTGGACTATCTAGGTTAGCTAAAAGGTACTTGGACTATCTAGGTTCCCTAGCGGGCACTTGTACTATCTAGGTTACCTAGCTGGCACTTGGATTTTCTAGGTTAACTAGCGGGCACTTGGACTATCTAGGTTACCTAGTGGGCACTTGGAGTATGTACGTTCCCTAGCGGGCACTTGGGCTATCTATGTTACCTAGCGGGCACTTGGACTATGTAGGTTAACGAACGGGCACTTGGACTATGTAGGTAACCTAGTGGTCACTTGGACTGTCTAGGTTACCTAGCGGGAACTTGGACTATGTAGGTTAACTAGCGGGCACTTGGACTATCTAGGATAACTAGCAGGCCTTTGGACTATGTAAGCTAATTAGAGGACACTTTAATGATCCTGGTTAACTAGAGGGCACTTGGACTAACTAGGTTAAGTAGTGCGCGCTTGGACTATGTAGGTTCCCTAGCGGGCATTTGGACTATATAGGTTACCTAGCGGGCACTTGGACTATGTAGGTTCCCTAGCGGGCATTTGGACTATCTAGTTTAACTAGCGGGCACTTGGATTATCTAGGTTAACTAACGGGCACTTGGACTATGTATGTTCCAGAGCGGGCAATTGGACTATGTAGGTTCCCTAGCGGGCACTTGGACTATCTAGGTTCCCTAAAGGGCACTTGGACTATCTAGGTTACCGAACGGGCACTTGGACTATCTTGTTTACCTAGCGGGCTCTTGGACTATGTAGGTTAACTAGCTGACAATTGGACGATCGAGGTTAACTAGCGGACACTTGCACTATGTAGGTTACCTAGCAGGCACTTGGACTATCTAGGTTACCTAGCAGGAACTTGGACTATGTAGGTTAACTAGCGGGCACTTGCACTCTCTAGGTTACCTACGGGGCACTTGGATTATGTAGGTTACCTAGCGGGCACTTGGACTATCTACGTTAACTAGCGGGCACTTGGACTATGTAGGTTACCTAGCAGACACTTGCACTATGTAGGTTACCTAGCGGTCACTTGGACTATGTAGGTTAACTAGAGGACACTTGGACGATCTAGGTTAACTAGGGCTCACTTGCACGATCTAGTTTTACTAACGGGCACTTGGATTATCAAAGTTAACAAGCGAGCCCTTGGACTATGTAGGTTAACTAGTGGGCCCTTAGACTATCTAGGTTACCTAGATAGCACTTGGAGTATATAGGTTCCCTAGCGGGCACTTGGACTATCTAGGTTAACGAATGGGCACTTGGACTGTCTAGGTTACATAGCGGGCACTTGGACTTCTAGGTTAACGAACGGGCACTTGGACTATGTATGTTGCCTAGCGGGCACTTGGACTATCTGGGTTAGGTAACGGGCACTTGGACTATCTAGGTTACCTAGCGGGAACTTGGACATTGTAGGTTACCAGGCAGGCACTTGGACTATCTAGGTTACCTAACGGGCACTTTCACTATCTAGGTTAACTAGCGGGCATTTGGACCATGTAGCTTACCTAGCGGGCACTTGGACTGTCTAGGTTACCTTGCGGGCACATGGATTATCTAGGTTAACGAACGGGCACTTGGACTATGTAGGTTACCTAGCCGCCACTTGGACTATCTAGGTTAGCTAACAGGCACTTGGATTATCTAGGTTCCCTAGCTGGCACTTGTACTATCTAGGTTACCAAGCTGGCACTTGGACTATTTAGGTCAACTAGCGGGCCCTTGGACTATCTAGGTTAGCTAATGGGCACTTGGACTATGTATGTTCCAGAGCGGGCACTTGGATTATGTAGGTTGCCTAGCCGCCACTTGGACTATCTAGGTTAGCTAACAGGCACTTGGATTATCTAGGTTCCCTAGCGGGCCCTTGTACTATCTAGGTTACCTAGCTGGCACTTGGACTATGTAGGTCAACTAGCGGGTCCTTGGACTATCTAGGTTAGCTAACGGGCACTTGGACTATGGATGTTCCAGAGCGGGCATTGGATTACGTAGGTTGCCGAGCAGGCATTTAGACTATGTAGGTTTCCTTGCGGGCATTTGGACTATGTAGGTTACCTAGCGGGCACTTGGACTATGTAGGTTCCCTAATGAGCACTTGGACTATGTAGGTTCCCTAGGGGTCACGTGGACTATGTAGGCTCCCTAGAAGGCACTTGGACTATGTATGTTAACTAGCGGGCAAATGGACTATCCAGGTTACCAAGCGGGCACTTGGACTATGTAGGTTACCCAAAGGGCACTTGGACTATCTAGGTTAACGAACGGACACTTGGACTATGTAGGTTAGCTATCAGGCACTTGGACTATCTAGGTTACCTAGCAGGCACTTGGACTATGTAGGTTACCTAGCGGACACTTGGACGATTTAGGTTAACTAGCGGGCACTTGGACTATTTAGGTTAACTAGCGGGCACTTGCACTCTCCAGGTTACGTAGCGGACACTTGGACTATGTAGGTTATCTAGCGGGCACTTGGACTATCTAGGTTATCTAGCGGGCACTTGGACTACGTAGGTTAACTAAAAGGCACTTGGACTATCAAGGTTACCTAGCGGGCTCTTGGGCTATGTAGGTTACCAGCGGGCACTTGGACTATCTAAGTTAACGAACGTGCACTTGGACTATGTAGGTTAGCTATCAGGCACTTGGACTATCTAGGTTACCTAGCAGGCACTTGGACTATGTAGGTTACCTAGCGGACACTTGGACGATTTAGGTTAACTAGCGGGCACTTGGACTATGTAGGTTAACTAGCGGGCATTTGGACTATCTAGGTTACCTAAGGGCACTTGGATTATGTACGTTCCCTAGCGGGCACTTGGGCTATCTATGTTACCTAGCGGGCACTTGGACAATATATGTTAACGAACGGGCACTTGGACTATCTAAATTACCTACAGGCACTTGGACTATGTACGTTCCCTAGCGGACACTTGGGCTATCTACATTACCTAGCGGGCACTTGGACTATGTAGGTTGACGAACGGGCACTTGGACTATGTAGGTAACCTAGTGGTCACTTGGACTGTCTAGGTTAACTAGCGGGCACTTGGACTATGTTGGTTAACTAGCGGGCACTTGGACTATCTAGGTTAACTAGCGGGCACTTGGACTATGTAGGTTCCCTAGCGGGCATTTGGACTATATAGTTTACCTAGCGGGCACTTGGATTATGTAGGTTACCTAGCGGGCACTTGTACTATGTAGGTTAACTAGCGGGCACTTGGATTATATAGTTTAACTAACAGGCACTTGGACTATGTATGTTCCAGAGCGGACAATTGAACTACGTAGGTTCCCTAGCGGGCACTTGGACTATCTATGTTAACTAGCGGGCACTTGAACTATGTAGGTTACCTAGCGGACACTTGCACTATGTAGGTTACCTAGCGGGCACTTGGACTATGTAGGTTAACAAAGGGCACTTGGACAATCTATGTTAACTAGCGGGCACTTGGACTATCTAGGTTACCTAGCAGGCACTTGGATTATGAAGGATCCCAAGTGGGCAATTGGACTATGTAGATTCCTTAGCGGGCACTTGGACTATCTAGGTTGCCTAGCGGGCACTTGTACTATGTAGGTTAACTAGCGTGCCCTTGGACTATCTAGGTTACGTAGCGGGCACTTGGTATATAGGTTAACTAGCGGGCACTTGGACTATGTAGGTTAACTAGCGGACACTTGCACGATCTATGTTAACTAGCGGGCCCTTGTACTACGTAGGTTAACTAGCGGGCCCATGGATTATGTAGGTTAACTAGCGTGCCCTTGGACTATCTAGGTTACCTGGCGGGCACTTGGACTATATAGGTTACCTAGTGGGCACTTGGACTATCTAGGTTAACGAACGGGCACTTGGAATATGCAGGTAACCTAGAGGTCACTTGGACTGTCTAGGTTACCTAGCGGGCACTTGGACTTCTAGGTTAACGAACGGGCTCTTGGACCATGTAGGTTGCCTAACGGGCACTTGGACTATCTAGGTTACCTAACGGTCACTTTGACTATCTAGGTTACATAGCGGGCACTTGGACTATGTAGGTTAACTAGCGAGCACTTGGACAATTTAGGTTAACTAACGGGCACTTGGACTATGTAGGTTACCAGCGGGCACTTGGACTATCTAAGTTAACGAACGTGCACTTGGACTATGTAGGTTAGCTATCAGG
Source organism: Tenrec ecaudatus (assembly GCF_050624435.1). NCBI lineage: Eukaryota > Metazoa > Chordata > Mammalia > Afrosoricida > Tenrecidae > Tenrec > Tenrec ecaudatus. The sequence goes on from NW_027457686.1 coordinate 424,004, forward strand.
CACTTGGACTATCTAGGTTACCTAGCAGGCACTTGGACTATGTAGGTTACCTAGCGGACACTTGGACGATTTAGGTTAACTAGCGGGCACTTGGACTATGTAGGTTAACTAGCGGGCATTTGGACTATCTAGGTTACCTAAGGGCACTTGGATTATGTACGTTCCCTAGCGGGCACTTGGGCTATCTATGTTACCTAGCGGGCACTTGGACAATATATGTTAACGAACGGGCACTTGGACTATCTAAATTACCTACAGGCACTTGGACTATGTACGTTCCCTAGCGGACACTTGGGCTATCTACATTACCTAGCGGGCACTTGGACTATGTAGGTTGACGAACGGGCACTTGGACTATGTAGGTAACCTAGTGGTCACTTGGACTGTCTAGGTTAACTAGCGGGCACTTGGACTATGTTGGTTAACTAGCGGGCACTTGGACTATCTAGGTTAACTAGCGGGCACTTGGACTATGTAGGTTCCCTAGCGGGCATTTGGACTATATAGTTTACCTAGCGGGCACTTGGATTATGTAGGTTACCTAGCGGGCACTTGTACTATGTAGGTTAACTAGCGGGCACTTGGATTATATAGTTTAACTAACAGGCACTTGGACTATGTATGTTCCAGAGCGGACAATTGAACTACGTAGGTTCCCTAGCGGGCACTTGGACTATCTATGTTAACTAGCGGGCACTTGAACTATGTAGGTTACCTAGCGGACACTTGCACTATGTAGGTTACCTAGCGGGCACTTGGACTATGTAGGTTAACAAAGGGCACTTGGACAATCTATGTTAACTAGCGGGCACTTGGACTATCTAGGTTACCTAGCAGGCACTTGGATTATGAAGGATCCCAAGTGGGCAATTGGACTATGTAGATTCCTTAGCGGGCACTTGGACTATCTAGGTTGCCTAGCGGGCACTTGTACTATGTAGGTTAACTAGCGTGCCCTTGGACTATCTAGGTTACGTAGCGGGCACTTGGTATATAGGTTAACTAGCGGGCACTTGGACTATGTAGGTTAACTAGCGGACACTTGCACGATCTATGTTAACTAGCGGGCCCTTGTACTACGTAGGTTAACTAGCGGGCCCATGGATTATGTAGGTTAACTAGCGTGCCCTTGGACTATCTAGGTTACCTGGCGGGCACTTGGACTATATAGGTTACCTAGTGGGCACTTGGACTATCTAGGTTAACGAACGGGCACTTGGAATATGCAGGTAACCTAGAGGTCACTTGGACTGTCTAGGTTACCTAGCGGGCACTTGGACTTCTAGGTTAACGAACGGGCTCTTGGACCATGTAGGTTGCCTAACGGGCACTTGGACTATCTAGGTTACCTAACGGTCACTTTGACTATCTAGGTTACATAGCGGGCACTTGGACTATGTAGGTTAACTAGCGAGCACTTGGACAATTTAGGTTAACTAACGGGCACTTGGACTATGTAGGTTAACTAGCGGGCACTTGCACTCTCTAGGTTACCTAGCGGACACTTGGACTATGTAGGTTATCAAGCGGGCACTTGGACTATCTAGGTTATCTAGCGGGCACTTGGAGTACGTAGGTTAACTAAAAGGCACTTGGACTATCAAGGTTACCTAGCGGGCCGTTGGACTATGTAGGTTACCAGCGGGCACTTGGACTATCTAGGTTAACGAACGTGCACTTGGACTATGTAGGTTAGCTATCAGGCACTTGGACTATCTAGGTTACCTAGCAGGCACATGGACTATGTAGGTTACCTAACGGACACTTGGACGATTTAGGTTAACTAGCGGGCACTTGGACTATGTAGGTTAATTAGCGGGCACTTGGACTATCTAGGTTACCTAAGGGCACTTGGATTATGTACGTTCCCTAGCGGGCACTTGGGCTATCTACGTTACTTAGCGGGCACTTGGACAATGTAAGTTAACGAACGGGCACTTGGACTATCTAAATTACCTACGGGCACTTGGACTATGTACGTTCCCTAGCGGACACTTGGGCTATCTACGTTACCTAGCGGGCACTTGGACTATGTAGGTTAATGAACAGGCACTTGGACTATGTAGGTAACCTAGTGGTCACTTGGACTGTCTAGGTTAACTAGCGGGCACTTGGACTATGTAGGTTAACTAGCGGGCACTTGGACTATCTAGGTTAACTAGCCGGCACTTGGACTATGTAGGTTCCCTAGCGGGCATTTGGAATATAGGGGTTACCTAGCGGGCACTTGGATTATGTAGGTTACCTAGCGGGCACATGGACTATGTAGGTTAACTAGCGGGCACTTGGATTATCTAGTTTAACTAACAGGCACTTGGACTATGTATGTTCCAGAGCGGACAATTGGACTATGTAGGTTCCCTAGCGGGCACTTTGACTATCTATGTTAACTAGCGGGCACTTGGACTATGTAGGTTACCTAGCGGACACTTGCACTATGTAGGTTACCTAGCGGGCACTTGGACTATGTAGGTTAACAAAGGGCACTTGGACAATCTATGTTAACTAGCGGGCACTTGGACTATCTAGGTTACCTAGCAGGCACTTGGATTATGAAGGATCCCTAGCGGGCAATTGGACTATGTAGGTTCCTTAGCGGGCACTTGGCCTATTTAGGTTGCCTAGCGGGCACTTGTACTATGTAGGTTAACTAGCGTGCCCTTGGACTATCTAGGTTACGTAGCGGGCACTTGGTAGGTAGGTTAACTAGCGGGTACTTGGACTATGTAGGTTAACTAGCGGACACTTGCACGATCTAGGTTAACTAGCGGGCCATTGTACTACGTAGGTTAACTAGCGTGCCCTTGGACTATCTAAGTTTCCTAGCGGGCACTTGGACTATATAGGTTACCTAGTGGGCACTTGGACTATCTAGGTTAACGAACGGGCACTTGGAATATGCAGGTAAACTAGCGGTCACTTGGACTGTCTAGGTTACCTAGCGGGCACTTGGACTTCTAGGTTAACGAACGGGCTCTTGGACCATGTAGGTTGCCTAACGGGCACTTGGACTATCTAGGTTACCTAACGGTCACTTTGACTATCTAGGTTACATAGCGGGCACTTGGACTATGTAGGTTAACTAGCGAGCACCTGGACTCTAGGTTTCCTAGCGGGCACTTGGACTATCTAGGTTAACTAACGGGCACTTGGACTTTGTAGGTTCCCTAGCGGCCCTTGGACTATGTAAGTTCCCTAGCGGGCACTTGGACTATGTGGGTTCCCTAGCAGGCATTTGGACTATCTAGGTTAACTAGCAGACCTTGGACTATGTATGTTAACTAGCGGGCCTTGGACTATGTAGGTTACCTAGCGGGCACTTGGAGTATGTAGGTTCCCTATCGGGCACTTGGAGAATGTAGGTTAACTAGGGGGCACTAGGACTATGTAGGTTACCTAGTGGGCACTTGGACTATCTAGGTTAAGGAACGGGCACTTGGAATATGCAGGTAACCTAGCGGTCACTTGGACTGTCTAGGTTACCTAGCGGGCACTTGGACTTCTAGGTTAACGAACGGGCTCTTGGACCATGTAGGTTGCCTAACGGGCACTTGGACTATCTAGGTTACCTAACGGGCACTTTGATTATGTGGGTTCCGTAGCAGGCATTTGGACTATCTAGGTTAACTAGCAGACCTTGGACTATGTAGGTTACATAGCGGGCACTTGGACTCTAGGTTTCCTAGCGGGCACTTGGACTATCTAGGTTAACTAACGGGCACTTGGACTATGTAGGTTCCCTAGCGGCCCTTGGACTATGTAAGTTCCCTAGCGGGCACTTGGACTATGTGGGTAACCTAGCAGGCATTTGGACTATCTAGGTTAACTAGCAGACCTTGGACTATGTAGGTTAACTAGCGGGCCTTGGACTATGTAGGTTACCTAGCGGGCACTTGGAGTATGTAGGTTCCCTATCTGGCACTTGGAGAATGTAGGTTAACTAGGGGGCACTAGGACTATGTAGGTTACCTAGCGGGCCCTTGGACTATCTAGGTTACCTAGCGGGCATTTGGATTATGTAGGTTCCCTAGCGGGCATTTGGACTATATAGATTCCTTAGCGGGCACATAGACCTTGTAGGTTACCTAGCGGGCACTTGGACTATCTAGGTTACCTAGCTGGCACTTGAACTATCTATGTTACCTAGTGGGTACTTGGAGTATGTAGGTTACCTATCGGGCTGTTGGATTATCTAGGTTACCTAGCGGGCACTTGGACTATCTAGGTTAACTAACGGGCACTTGGACTATATAGGTTCCCTACGGGCCCTTGGACTATGTAATTTCCCTAACGAGCACATGGACTATGTGGGTTCCCTAGCGGGCATTTGGACTATCTAGGTTACCTAGCGGGCACTTGGACTTCTGGGTCAATGAATGGGCTTTTGGACCATGTAGGTTGCCTAACGGGCACTTGGACTATCTAGGTTACCTAACGGGCACTTTGACTATCTAGGTTACATAGCGGGCACTTGGACTATGTAGGTTAACTAGCGAGCACTTGGACTCTAGTTTACCTAGCGGGCACTTGGACTATCTAGGTTAACGAACGGGCACTTGGACTATGTAGGTAACCTAGCGGGCACTTGGACAGTCTAGGTTACCTAGCGGGCACTTGGACTATCTAGGTTAACGAACGGGCACTTGGACTATGTAGGTCACCTAGCGGGCATTTGGACTATATAGATAACCTAGCGGGTACTTAGACTTTTTAGGTTACCTAGCGGGCACTTGGACTATCTTGGTTACCTAGCTGGCACTTGAACTATCTACGTTGCCTAGCGAGTTCTTGGAGTATGTTGGTTACCTAGCGGGCTGTTGGACTATCTAGGTTACCTAGCGGGCACTTGGACTATCTAGGTTAACTAACGGGCACTTGGACTATGTAGGTTCCCTAGCGGGCCCTTGGACTATTATGTTAGTTCCCTAGCGGGCACTTGGACTATGTGGGTTAACTAGAGGGCATTTGGACTATGTAGGTTACCTAGCGGACACTTGGAATATGTAGGTTCCCTATGGGGCACTTGGAGACTGTAGGTTAACTAGGGGGCACTAGGACTATGTAGGTTACCTAGCAGGCCCTTGGACTATCTAGGTTACCTAGCGGGCACTTGAACTATCTAGGTTACCTAGTGGGCACTTGGACTATGTAAGTTAACTAGCGGACACTTCGACTATCTAGGTTAGCTAACTGGTATTTGGACTATCTAGGTTACCTAGCGGGCACTTGGACTATGTAGGTTCCCTAGCGGGCACTTGGACTATTTAGGTTACCTAGCAGGCACTTTGACTATCTAGGTTAACTAACGGGCACTTGGACTATGTAGGTTGCCTAGCGAGCACTTGGACTATGTAGGTTTCCTAGCAGGCACTTGGACTATGTAGGTTCCCTATCGGGTACTTGGACTGTCTAGGTTAACTAGAGGGCAATTGTATGTCTATGTTACCTAGTGGGCACTTGGACTATGTATGTTCCCTAGCGGGCACTTGGGCTATCTATGTTACCTAGCGGGCACTTGGACTATGTAGGTTAACGAACGGGCACTTGGACTATGTAGGTTAATGAACGGGCACTTGGACTAAGTAATTTACCTAGCAGGCACTTGGACTATGTAGGTTAACTAGGGGGCATTTGGACTATCTATGTTACCTAAGGGCACTTGGACTATGTACGTTCCCTAGCGGGCACTTGGGCTATCTACGTTACCTAGCGGGCACTTGGACTATGTAGGTTAACGAACGGGCACTTGGACTATGTAGGTAACCTAGTGGTCACTTAGACTGTCTAGGTTACCTAGCGGGAACTTGGACTATGTAGGTTAACTAGCGGGCACTTGGAATATCTAGGTTAACTAGCGGGCCCTTGGTCTATGTAGGTTAACTAGCAGGCCTTTGGACTATATAGGTTACCTAGCGGGCACTTTGACTATGTAGGTTACCTAGCGGGCACTTGGACTATCTAGGTTAACTAGCGGGCACTTGGATTATCTAGGTTAACGAACGGGCATTTGGACTATGTAGGTTACCTAGCCACCACTTGGACTATCTAGGTTAGCTAACAGGCACTTGGATTATCTAGGTTCCCTAGCGGGCACTTGTACGATCTAGGTTACCTAGCTGGCACTTGGACTATGTAGGTCAACTAGCGGGTCCTTGGACTATCTAGGTTAGCTAACGGGCACTTGGACTATGGATGTTCCAGAGCGGGCATTGGATTACGTAGGTTGCCGAGCAGGCATTTAGACTATGTAGGTTTCCTTGCGGGCATTTGGACTATGTAGGTTACCTAGCGGGCACTTGGACTATGTAGGTTCCCTAATGAGCACTTGGACTATGTAGGTTCCCTAGGGGTCACGTGGACTATGTAGGCTCCCTAGAAGGCACTTGGACTATGTATGTTAACTAGCGGGCAAATGGACTATCCAGGTTACCAAGCGGGCACTTGGACTATGTAGGTTACCCAAAGGGCACTTGGACTATCTAGGTTAATGAACGGACACTTGGACTATGTAGGTTAGCTATCAGGCACTTGGACTATCTAGGTTACCTAGCAGGCACTTGGACTATGTAGGTTACCTAGCGGACACTTGGACGATTTAGGTTAACTAGCGGGCACTTGGACTATTTAGTTTAACTAGCGGGCACTTGCACTCTCCAGGTTACGTAGCGGACACTTGGACTATGTAGGTTATCTAGCGGGCACTTGGACTATCTAGGTTATCTAGCGGGCACTTGGACTACTTAGGTTAACTAAAAGGCACTTGGACTATCAAGGTTACCTAGCGGGCTCTTGGGCTATGTAGGTTACCAGCGGGCACTTGGACTATCTAAGTTAACGAACGTGCACTTGGACTATGTAGGTTAGCTATCAGGCACTTGGACTATCTAGGTTACCTAGCAGGCACTTGGACTATGTAGGTTACCTAGCGGACACTTGGACGATTTAGGTTAACTAGCGGGCACTTGGACGATGTAGGTTAACTAGCGGGCATTTGGACTATCTAGGTTACCTAAGGGCACTTGGATTATGTACGTTCCCTAGCGGGCACTTGGGCTATCTATGTTACCTAGCGGGCACTTGGACAATGTATGTTAACGAACGGGCACTTGGACTATCTAAATTACCTACAGGCACTTGGACTATGTACGTTCCCTAGCGGACACTTGGGCTATCTACATTACCTAGCGGGCACTTGGACTATGTAGGTTGACGAACGGGCACTTGGACTATGTAGGTAACCTAGTGGTCACTTGGACTGTCTAGGTTAACTAGCGGGCACTTGGACTATGTTGGTTAACTAGCGGGCACTTGGACTATCTAGGTTAACTAGCGGGCACTTGGACTATGTAGGTTCCCTAGCGGGCATTTGGACTATATAGGTTACCTAGCGGGCACTTGGATTATGTAGGTTACCTAGCGGGCACTTGTACTATGTAGGTTAACTAGCGGGCACTTGGATTATATAGTTTAACTAACAGGCACTTGGACTATGTATGTTCCAGAGCGGACAATTGAACTACGTAGGTTCCCTAGCGGGCACTTGGACTATCTATGTTACCTAGCGGGCACTTGAACTATGTAGGTTACCTAGCGGACACTTGCACTATGTAGGTTACCTAGCGGGCACTTGGACTATGTAGGTTAACAAAGGGCACTTGGACAATCTATGTTAACTAGCGGGCACTTGGACTATCTAGGTTACCTAGCAGGCACTTGGATTATGAAGGATCCCAAGTGGGCAATTGGACTATGTAGATTCCTTAGCGGGCACTTGGACTATCTAGGTTGCCTAGGGGGCACTTGTACTATGTAGGTTAACTAGCGTGCCCTTGGACTATCTAGGTTACGTAGCGGGCACTTGGTATATAGGTTAACTAGCGGGCACTTGGACTATGTAGGTTAACTAGCGGACACTTGCACGATCTATGTTAACTAGCGGGCCCTTGTACTACGTAGGTTAACTAGCGGGCCCATGGATTATGTAGGTTAACTAGCGTGCCCTTGGACTATCTAGGTTACCTGGCGGGCACTTGGACTATATAGGTTACCTAGTGGGCACTTGGACTATCTAGGTTAACGAACGGGCACTTGGAATATGCAGGTAACCTAGAGGTCACTTGGACTGTCTAGGTTACCTAGCGGGCACTTGGACTTCTAGGTTAATGAACGGGCTCTTGGACCATGTAGGTTGCCTAACGGGCACTTGGACTATCTAGGTTACCTAACGGTCACTTTGACTATCTAGGTTACATAGCGGGCACTTGGACTATGTAGGTTAACTAGCGAGCACTTGGACAATTTAGGTTAACTAACGGGCACTTGGACTATGTAGGTTAACTAGCGGGCACTTGCACTCTCTAGGTTACCTAGCGGACACTTGGACTATGTAGGTTATCAAGCGGGCACTTGGACTATCTAGGTTATCTAGCGGGCACTTGGAGTACGTAGGTTAACTAAAAGGCACTTGGACTATCAAGGTTACCTAGCGGGCCGTTGGACTATGTAGGTTACCAGCGGGCACTTGGACTATCTAGGTTAACGAACGTGCACTTGGACTATGTAGGTTAGCTATCAGGCACTTGGACTATCTAGGTTACCTAGCAGGCACATGGACTATGTAGGTTACCTAACGGACACTTGGACGATTTAGGTTAACTAGCGGGCACTTGGACTATGTAGGTTAATTAGCGGGCACTTGGACTATCTAGGTTACCTAAGGGCACTTGGATTATGTACGTTCCCTAGCGGGCACTTGGGCTATCTACGTTACTTAGCGGGCACTTGGACAATGTAAGTTAACGAACGGGCACTTGGACTATCTAAATTACCTACGGGCACTTGGACTATGTACGTTCCCTAGCGGACACTTGGGCTATCTACGTTACCTAGCGGGCACTTGGACTATGTAGGTTAATGAACAGGCACTTGGACTATGTAGGTAACCTAGTGGTCACTTGGACTGTCTAGGTTAACTAGCGGGCACTTGGACTATGTAGGTTAACTAGCGGGCACTTGGACTATCTAGGTTAACTAGCCGGCACTTGGACTATGTAGGTTCCCTAGCGGGCATTTGGAATATAGGGGTTACCTAGCGGGCACTTGGATTATGTAGGTTACCTAGCGGGCACTTGGACTATGTAGGTTAACTAGCGGGCACTTGGATTATCTAGTTTAACTAACAGGCACTTGGACTATGTATGTTCCAGAGCGGACAATTGGACTATGTAGGTTCCCTAGCGGGCACTTTGACTATCTATGTTAACTAGCGGGCACTTGGACTCTGTAGGTTACCTAGCGGACACTTGCACTATGTAGGTTACCTAGCGGGCACTTGGACTATGTAGGTTAACAAATGGCACTTGTACAATCTATGTTAACTAGCGGGCACTTGCACTATCTAGGTTACCTAGCAGGCACTTGGATTATGAAGGATCCCTAGCGGGCAATTGGACTATGTAGGTTCCTTAGCGGGCACTTGGCCTATTTAGGTTGCCTAGCGGGCACTTGTACTATGTAGGTTAACTAGCGTGCCCTTGGACTATCTAGGTTACGTAGCGGGCACTTGGTAGGTAGGTTAACTAGCGGGTACTTGGACTATGTAGGTTAACTAGCGGACACTTGCACGATCTAGGTTAACTAGCGGGCCATTGTACTACGTAGGTTAACTAGCGTGCCCTTGGACTATCTAAGTTTCCTAGCGGGCACTTGGACTATATAGGTTACCTAGTGGGCACTTGGACTATCTAGGTTAACGAACGGGCACTTGGAATATGCAGGTAAACTAGCGGTCACTTGGACTGTCTAGGTTACCTAGCGGGCACTTGGACTTCTAGGTTAACGAACGGGCTCTTGGACCATGTAGGTTGCCTAACGGGCACTTGGACTATCTAGGTTACCTAACGGTCACTTTGACTATCTAGGTTACATAGCGGGCACTTGGACTATGTAGGTTAACTAGCGAGCACCTGGACTCTAGGTTTCCTAGCGGGCACTTGGACTATCTAGGTTAACTAACGGGCACTTGGACTTTGTAGGTTCCCTAGCGGCCCTTGGACTATGTAAGTTCCCTAGCGGGCACTTGGACTATGTGGGTTCCCTAGCAGGCATTTGGACTATCTAGGTTAACTAGCAGACCTTGGACTATGTATGTTAACTAGCGGGCCTTGGACTATGTAGGTTCCCTATCGGGCACTTGGAGAATGTAGGTTAACTAGGGGGCACTAGGACTATGTAGGTTACCTAGTGGGCACTTGGACTATCTAGGTTAAGGAACGGGCACTTGGAATATGCAGGTAACCTAGCGGTCACTTGGACTGTCTAGGTTACCTAGCGGGCACTTGGACTTCTAGGTTAACGAACGGGCTCTTGGACCATGTAGGTTGCCTAACGGGCACTTGGACTATCTAGGTTACCTAACGGGCACTTTGATTATGTGGGTTCCGTAGCAGGCATTTGGACTATCTAGGTTAACTAGCAGACCTTGGACTATGTAGGTTACATAGCGGGCACTTGGACTCTAGGTTTCCTAGCGGGCACTTGGACTATCTAGGTTAACTAACGGGCACTTGGACTATGTAGGTTCCCTAGCGGCCCTTGGACTATGTAAGTTCCCTAGCGGGCACTTGGACTATGTGGGTTCCCTAGCAGGCATTTGGACTATCTAGGTTAACTAGCAGACCTTGGACTATGTAGGTTAACTAGCGGGCCTTGGACTATGTAGGTTACCTAGCGGGCACTTGGAGTATGTAGGTTCCCTATCTGGCACTTGGAGAATGTAGGTTAACTAGGGGGCACTAGGACTATGTAGGTTACCTAGCGGGCATTTGGACTATATAGGTTACCTAGCGGGCACTTGGATTATGTAGGTTACCTAGCGGGCACTTGTACTATGTAGGTTAACTAGCGGGCACTTGGATTATATAGTTTAACTAACAGGCACTTGGACTATGTATGTTCCAGAGCGGACAATTGAACTACGTAGGTTCCCTAGCGGGCACTTGGACTATCTATGTTACCTAGCGGGCACTTGAACTATGTAGGTTACCTAGCGGACACTTGCACTATGTAGGTTACCTAGCGGGCACTTGGACTATGTAGGTTAACAAAGGGCACTTGGACAATCTATGTTAACTAGCGGGCACTTGGACTATCTAGGTTACCTAGCAGGCACTTGGATTATGAAGGATCCCAAGTGGGCAATTGGACTATGTAGATTCCTTAGCGGGCACTTGGACTATCTAGGTTGCCTAGCGGGCACTTGTACTATGTAGGTTAACTAGCGTGCCCTTGGACTATCTAGGTTACGTAGCGGGCACTTGGTATATAGGTTAACTAGCGGGCACTTGGACTATGTAGGTTAACTAGCGGACACTTGCACGATCTATGTTAACTAGCGGGCCCTTGTACTACGTAGGTTAACTAGCGGGCCCATGGATTATGTAGGTTAACTAGCGTGCCCTTGGACTATCTAGGTTACCTGGCGGGCACTTGGACTATATAGGTTACCTAGTGGGCACTTGGACTATCTAGGTTAACGAACGGGCACTTGGAATATGCAGGTAACCTAGAGGTCACTTGGACTGTCTAGGTTACCTAGCGGGCACTTGGACTTCTAGGTTAACGAACGGGCTCTTGGACCATGTAGGTTGCCTAACGGGCACTTGGACTATCTAGGTTACCTAACGGTCACTTTGACTATCTAGGTTACATAGCGGGCACTTGGACTATGTAGGTTAACTAGCGAGCACTTGGACAATTTAGGTTAACTAACGGGCACTTGGACTATGTAGGTTAACTAGCGGGCACTTGCACTCTCTAGGTTACCTAGCGGACACTTGGACTATGTAGGTTATCAAGCGGGCACTTGGACTATCTAGGTTATCTAGCGGGCACTTGGAGTACGTAGGTTAACTAAAAGGCACTTGGACTATCAAGGTTACCTAGCGGGCCGTTGGACTATGTAGGTTACCAGCGGGCACTTGGACTATCTAGGTTAACGAACGTGCACTTGGACTATGTAGGTTAGCTATCAGGCACTTGGACTATCTAGGTTACCTAGCAGGCACATGGACTATGTAGGTTACCTAACGGACACTTGGACGATTTAGGTTAACTAGCGGGCACTTGGACTATGTAGGTTAATTAGCGGGCACTTGGACTATCTAGGTTACCTAAGGGCACTTGGATTATGTACGTTCCCTAGCGGGCACTTGGGCTATCTACGTTACTTAGCGGGCACTTGGACAATGTAAGTTAACGAACGGGCACTTGGACTATCTAAATTACCTACGGGCACTTGGACTATGTACGTTCCCTAGCGGACACTTGGGCTATCTACGTTACCTAGCGGGCACTTGGACTATGTAGGTTAATGAACAGGCACTTGGACTATGTAGGTAACCTAGTGGTCACTTGGACTGTCTAGGTTAACTAGCGGGCACTTGGACTATGTAGGTTAACTAGCGGGCACTTGGACTATCTAGGTTAACTAGCCGGCACTTGGACTATGTAGGTTCCCTAGCGGGCATTTGGAATATAGGGGTTACCTAGCGGGCACTTGGATTATGTAGGTTACCTAGCGGGCACTTGGACTATGTAGGTTAACTAGCGGGCACTTGGATTATCTAGTTTAACTAACAGGCACTTGGACTATGTATGTTCCAGAGCGGACAATTGGACTATGTAGGTTCCCTAGCGGGCACTTTGACTATCTATGTTAACTAGCGGGCACTTGGACTCTGTAGGTTACCTAGCGGACACTTGCACTATGTAGGTTACCTAGCGGGCACTTGGACTATGTAGGTTAACAAAGGGCACTTGGACAATCTATGTTAACTAGCGGGCACTTGCACTATCTAGGTTACCTAGCAGGCACTTGGATTATGAAGGATCCCTAGCGGGCAATTGGACTATGTAGGTTCCTTAGCGGGCACTTGGCCTATTTAGGTTGCCTAGCGGGCACTTGTACTATGTAGGTTAACTAGCGTGCCCTTGGACTATCTAGGTTACGTAGCGGGCACTTGGTAGGTAGGTTAACTAGCGGGTACTTGGACTATGTAGGTTAACTAGCGGACACTTGCACGATCTAGGTTAACTAGCGGGCCATTGTACTACGTAGGTTAACTAGCGTGCCCTTGGACTATCTAAGTTTCCTAGCGGGCACTTGGACTATATAGGTTACCTAGTGGGCACTTGGACTATCTAGGTTAACGAACGGGCACTTGGAATATGCAGGTAAACTAGCGGTCACTTGGACTGTCTAGGTTACCTAGCGGGCACTTGGACTTCTAGGTTAACGAACGGGCTCTTGGACCATGTAGGTTGCCTAACGGGCACTTGGACTATCTAGGTTACCTAACGGTCACTTTGACTATCTAGGTTACATAGCGGGCACTTGGACTATGTAGGTTAACTAGCGAGCACCTGGACTCTAGGTTTCCTAGCGGGCACTTGGACTATCTAGGTTAACTAACGGGCACTTGGACTTTGTAGGTTCCCTAGCGGCCCTTGGACTATGTAAGTTCCCTAGCGGGCACTTGGACTATGTGGGTTCCCTAGCAGGCATTTGGACTATCTAGGTTAACTAGCAGACCTTGGACTATGTATGTTAACTAGCGGGCCTTGGACTATGTAGGTTCCCTATCGGGCACTTGGAGAATGTAGGTTAACTAGGGGGCACTAGGACTATGTAGGTTACCTAGTGGGCACTTGGACTATCTAGGTTAAGGAACGGGCACTTGGAATATGCAGGTAACCTAGCGGTCACTTGGACTGTCTAGGTTACCTAGCGGGCACTTGGACTTCTAGGTTAACGAACGGGCTCTTGGACCATGTAGGTTGCCTAACGGGCACTTGGACTATCTAGGTTACCTAACGGGCACTTTGATTATGTGGGTTCCGTAGCAGGCATTTGGACTATCTAGGTTAACTAGCAGACCTTGGACTATGTAGGTTACATAGCGGGCACTTGGACTCTAGGTTTCCTAGCGGGCACTTGGACTATCTAGGTTAACTAACGGGCACTTGGACTATGTAGGTTCCCTAGCGGCCCTTGGACTATGTAAGTTCCCTAGCGGGCACTTGGACTATGTGGGTAACCTAGCAGGCATTTGGACTATCTAGGTTAACTAGCAGACCTTGGACTATGTAGGTTAACTAGCGGGCCTTGGACTATGTAGGTTACCTAGCGGGCACTTGGAGTATGTAGGTTCCCTATCTGGCACTTGGAGAATGTAGGTTAACTAGGGGGCACTAGGACTATGTAGGTTACCTAGCGGGCCCTTGGACTATCTAGGTTACCTAGCGGGCATTTGGATTATGTAGGTTCCCTAGCGGGCATTTGGACTATATAGATTCCTTAGCGGGCACATAGACCTTGTAGGTTACCTAGCGGGCACTTGGACTATCTAGGTTACCTAGCTGGCACTTGAACTATCTATGTTACCTAGTGGGTACTTGGAGTATGTAGGTTACCTATCGGGCTGTTGGATTATCTAGGTTACCTAGCGGGCACTTGGACTATCTAGGTTAACTAACGGGCACTTGGACTATATAGGTTCCCTACGGGCCCTTGGACTATGTAATTTCCCTAACGAGCACATGGACTATGTGGGTTCCCTAGCGGGCATTTGGACTATCTAGGTTACCTAGCGGGCACTTGGACTTCTGGGTCAATGAATGGGCTTTTGGACCATGTAGGTTGCCTAACGGGCACTTGGACTATCTAGGTTACCTAACGGGCACTTTGACTATCTAGGTTACATAGCGGGCACTTGGACTATGTAGGTTAACTAGCGAGCACTTGGACTCTAGTTTACCTAGCGGGCACTTGGACTATCTAGGTTAATGAACGGGCACTTGGACTATGTAGGTAACCTAGCGGGCACTTGGACAGTCTAGGTTACCTAGCGGGCACTTGGACTATCTAGGTTAACGAACGGGCACTTGGACTATGTAGGTTACCTAGCGGGCATTTGGACTATATAGATAACCTAGCGGGTACTTAGACTTTTTAGGTTACCTAGCGGGCACTTGGACTATCTTGGTTACCTAGCTGGCACTTGAACTATCTACGTTGCCTAGCGAGTTCTTGGAGTATGTTGGTTACCTAGCGGGCTGTTGGACTATCTAGGTTACCTAGCGGGCACTTGGACTATCTAGGTTAACTAACGGGCACTTGGACTATGTAGGTTCCCTAGCGGGCCCTTGTACTATTATGTAAGTTCCCTAGCGGGCACTTGGACTATGTGGGTTAACTAGAGGGCATTTGGACTATGTAGGTTACCTAGCGGACACTTGGAATATGTAGGTTCCCTATGGGGCACTTGGAGACTGTAGGTTAACTAGGGGGCACTAGGACTATGTAGGTTACCTAGCAGGCCCTTGGACTATCTAGGTTACCTAGCGGGCACTTGAATTATCTAGGTTACCTAGTGGGCACTTGGACTATGTAAGTTAACTAGCGGACACTTCGACTATCTAGGTTAGCTAACTGGCATTTGGACTATCTAGGTTACCTAGCGGGCACTTGGACTATGTAGGTTCCCTAGCGGGCACTTGGACTATTTAGGTTACCTAGCAGGCACTTTGACTATCTAGGTTAACTAACGGGCACTTGGACTATGTAGGTTGCCTAGCGAGCACTTGGACTATGTAGGTTCCCTAGCAGGCACTTGGACTATGTAGGTTCCCTATCGGGTACTTGGACTGTCTAGGTTAACTAGAGGGCAATTGTATGTCTATGTTACCTAGTGGGCACTTGGACTATGTATGTTCCCTAGCGGGCACTTGGGCTATCTATGTTACCTAGCGGGCACTTGGACTATGTAGGTTAACGAACGGGCACTTGGACTATGTAGGTTAATGAACGGGCACTTGGACTAAGTAGTTTACCTAGCAGGCACTTGGACTATGTAGGTTAACTAGTGGGCATTTGGACTATCTATGTTACCTAAGGGCACTTGGACTATGTACGTTCCCTAGCGGGCACTTGGGCTATCTACGTTACCTAGCGGGCACTTGGACTATGTAGGTTAACGAACGGGCACTTGGACTATGTAGGTAACCTAGTGGTCACTTAGACTGTCTAGGTTACCTAGCGGGAACTTGGACTATGTAGGTTAACTAGCGGGCACTTGGACAATCTAGGTTAACTAGTGGGCCCTTGGTCTATGTAGGTTAACTAGCAGGCCTTTGGACTATATAGGTTACCTAGCGGGCACTTGGACTATGTAGGTTACCTAGCGGGCACTTGGACTATCTAGGTTAACTAGCGGGCACTTGGATTATCTAGGTTAACGAACGGGCATTTGGACTATGTAGGTTACCTAGCCACCACTTGGACTATCTAGGTTAGCTAACAGGCACTTGGATTATCTAGGTTCCCTAGCGGGCACTTGTACGATCTAGGTTACCTAGCTGGCACTTGGACTATGTAGGTCAACTAGCGGGTCCTTGGAATATCTACGTTAGCTAACGGGCACTTGGACTATGGATGTTCCAGAGCGGGCATTGGATTACGTAGGTTGCCGAGCGGGCATTTAGACTATGTAGGTTTCCTTGCGGGCATTTGGACTATGTAGGTTACCTAGCGGGCACTTGGACTATGTAGGTTCCCTAACGGGCACTTGGACTATGTAGGTTAACTAGCGGGCAAATGGACTATCCAGGTTACCAAGCAGGCACTTGGACTATGTAGGTTACCCAATGGGCACTTGGACTATCTAGGTTAACGAACGGACACTTGGACTATGTAGGTTAGCTATCAGGCACTTGGACTATGTAGGTTACCTAGCAGGCACTTGGACTATGTAGGTTACCTAGCGGACACTTGGACGATTTAGGTTAACTAGCGGGCACTTGGACTATGTAGGTTAACTAGCGGGCACTTGCACTCTCTAGGTTACCTAGCGGTCACTTGGACTATGTAGGTTATCTAGCGTGCACTTGGACTATGCAGGTTATCTAGCGGGCACTTGGACTACGTAGGTTAACTAAAAGGCACTTGGACTATCAAGGTTACCTAGCGGGCTCTTGGACTATGTAGGTTACCAGCGGGCACTTGGACTATCTAGGTTAACGAACGTGCACTTGGACTATGTAGGTTAGCTATCAGGCACTTGGACTATCTAGGTTACCTAGCAGGCACTTGGACTATGTAGGTTACCTAGCGGACACTTGGACGATTTAGGGTAACTAGCGGGCACTTGGACTATGTAGGTTAACTAGCGGGCATTTGGACTATCTAGGTTACCTAAGGGCACTTGGATTATGTACGTTCCCTAGCGGGCACTTGGGCTATCTACGTTACCTAGCCGGGCACTTGGACAATGTAAGTTAACGAACGGGCACTTGGACTATCTAAATTACCTACGGGCACTTGGACTATGTACGTTCCCTAGCGGACACTTTGGCTATCTACGTTACCTAGCGGGCACTTGGACTATGTAGGTTAACGAACAGGCACTTGGACTATGTAGGTAACCTAGTGGTCACTTGGACTGTCTAGGTTAACTAGCGGGCACTTGGACTATGTAGGTTAACTAGCGGGCACTTGGACTATGTAGGTTCCCTAGCGGGCATTTGGACTATATAGGTTACCTAGCCGGCACTTGGATTATGTAGGTTACCTAGCGGGCACTTGGACTATGTAGGTTAACTAGCGGGCACTTCGATTACCTAGTTTAACTAACAGGCACTTGGACTATGTATGTTCCAGAGCGGACAATTGGACTATGTATGTTCCCTAGCGGGCACTTGGACTATCTATGTTAACTAGCGGGCACTTGGACTATGTAGGTTACCTAGCGGACACTTGCACTATGTAGGTTACCTAGCGGGCACTTGGACTATGTAGGTTAACAGAGGTCACTTGGACAATCTATGTTAACTAGCGGGCACTTGGACTATCTAGGTTACCTAGCAGGCACTTGGATTATGAAGGATCCCTAGTGGGCAATTGGACTATGTAGGTTCCTTAGCGGGCACTTGGACTATCTAGGTTGCCTAGCGGACACTTGTACTATGTAGGTTAACTAGCGTGCCCTTGGACTATCTAGGTTACGTAGCGGGCACTTGGTATGTAGGTTAACTAGCGGGCACTTGGACTATGTAGGTTAATTAGCGGACACTTGCACGATCTAGGTTAACTAGCGGGCCCTTGTACTACGTAGGTTAACTAGCGTGCCCTTGGACTATATAGGTTTCCTATCGGGCACTTGGACTATATAGGTTACCTAGTGGGCACTTGGGCTATCTAGGTTAACGAACGGGCACTTGGAATATGCAAGTAACCTAGCGGTCACTTGGACTGTCTAGGTTACCTAGCGGGCACTTGGACTTCTAGGTTAACGAACGGGCTCTTGGACCATGTAGGTTGCCTAACGGGCACTTGGACTATCTAGGTTACCTAACGGTCACTTTGACTATCTAGGTTACATAGCGGGCACTTGGACTATGTAGGTTAACTAGCGAGCACTTAGACTCTAGGTTTCCTAGCGGACACTTGGACTATCTAGGTTAACTAACGGGCACTTGGACTGGGTAGGTTCCCTAGCGGCCCTTGGACTATGTAAGTTCCCTAGCGGGCACTTGGACTATGTGGGTAACCTAGCAGGCATTTGGACTATCTAGGTTAACTAGCAGACCTTGGACTATGTAGGTTAACTAGCGGGCCTTGGACTATGTAGGTTACCTAGCGGGCACTTGGAGTATGTAGGTTCCCTATCGGGCACTTGGAGAATGTAGGTTAACTAGGGGGCACTAGGACTATGTAGGTTACCTAGCGGGCCCTTGGACTATCTAGGTTACCTAGCGGGCATTTGGATTATGTAGGTTCCCTGGGGGGCATTTGGACTATATAGATTCCTTAGCGGGCACATAGACCTTGTAGGTTACCTAGCGGGCACTTGGACTATCTAGGTTACCTAGCTGGCACTTGAACTATCTACGTTACCTAGTGGGTACTTGGAGTATGTAGGTTACCTATCGGGCTGTTGGACTATCTAGGTTACCTAGCGGGCACTTGGACTATCTAGGTTAACTAACGGGCACTTGGACTATATAGGTTCCCTACCGGCCCTTGGACTATGTAATTTCCCTAGCGGGCACATGGACTATGTGGGTCCCCTAGCGGGCATTTGGACTATCTAGGTTACCTAGCGGGCACTTGGACTTCTCGGTGAATGAATGGGCTTTTGGACAATGTAGGTTGCCTAACGGGCACTTGGACTATCTAGGTTACCTAGCGGGCATTTGGATTATGAAGGCTCCCTAGTGGGCATTTGGACTATATAGATTCCTTAGCGGGCACATAGACTTTGTAGGTTACCTAGCTGGCACTTGAAGTATCTATGTTACCTAGCGGGTACTTGGAGTATGTAGGTTACCTACCGGGTTGTTGGACTATCTAGGTTACCTAGCGGGCACTTAGACTATCTAGGTTAACTAACGGGCACTGGGAGTATGTAGGTTCCCTAGCGGCCCTTGGACTATGGAAGTTCCCTAGCGGGCACTTGGACTATGTGTGTTCCCTAGCGGGCATTTGGACTATCTAGGTTACTTAACGGGCACTTGGACTATGTAGGTTAACTAGCGGTCATTTGGACTATGTAGGTTAGCTAGCGGGCACTTGGACTCTCTAGGTTACCTAGCGGGCACTTGGATTATCTAGGTTAACGAACGGGCACTTGGACTATGTAGGTTACCTAGCCGCCACTTGGACTATCTAGGTTAGCTAAAAGTCACTTGGTCTATCTAGGTTCCTAGCGGGCACTTGTACTATCTAGGTTACCTAGCTGGCACTTGGATTTTGTAGGTTAACTAGCGGGCACTTGGACTATCTAGGTTACCTAGTGGGCACATGGAGAATGTACGTTCCCTAGCGGGCACTTGGGCTATCTACGTTACCTAGCGGGCACTTGGACTATGTAGGTTAACGAACGGGCACTTGGACTATGTAGGTAACCTAGTGGTCACTTGGACTGTCTAGGTTACCTAGCGGGAACTTGGACAATGTAGGTTAACTAGCGGGCACTTGGACTATGTAAGCGAACAAGAGGGCACTTTGATGATCCTGATTAACTAGCGGGCACTTGGACTATCTAGGTTAAGTAGCGCGCGCTTGGACTATGTAGGTTCCCTAGCGGGCATTTGGACTATATAGGTTACCTAGCGGGCACTTGGACTATGTAGGTTATCTAGCGGGCACTTGGACTATCTAGTTTAACTAGCGGGCACTTGGATTATCTAGGTTAACTAACGGGCACTTGGACTATGTATGATCCAGAGCGGGCAATTGGACTATGTAGGTTCCCTGGCGGGACTTGGACTATCTAGGTTCCCTAAAGGGCACTTGGACTATCTAGATTACCGAACGGGCACTTGGACTATCTAGGTTACCTAGTGGGCACTTGGACTATGTAGGTTAACTAGCGGACAATTGGACGATCTAGGTTAACTAGCGGACACTTGCACTATGTAGGTTACCTAGCAGGCACTTGGACTATCTAGGTTACCTAGCAGGCACTTGGACTATGTAGGTTAACTAGCGGGCACTTGCACTCTCTAGGTTACCTACGGGGCACTTGGACTATATACCTAACCTAGCGGGCACTTGGACTATCTACGTTAACTAGCGGGCACTTGGACTATGTAGGTTACCTAGCAGACACTTGCACTATGTAGGTTACCTAGCGGTCACTTAGACTATGTAGGTTAACTAGAGGACACTTGGACGATCTAGGTTAACTAGGGGGCACTTGCACGATCTAGGTTTACTAACGGGCACTTGGATTATCAAAGTTAACAAGCGAGCCCTTGGACTATGTAGGTTAACAAGTGGGCCCTTGGACTATCTATGTTACCTAGATAGCACTTGGAGTATATAGGTTCCCTAACGGGCACTTGGACAATCTAGGGTAACGAATGGGCTCTTGGACTGTCTAGGTTACATAGCGGGCACTTGGACTTCTAGGTTAACGAACGGGCACTTGGACTATGTATGTTGCCTCGCGGGCACTTGGACTATCTAAGTTAGGTAACGGGCACTTGGACTATCTAGGTTACCTAGCGGGATCTTGGACAATGTACGTTACCTGGCAGGCACTTGGACTATCTAGGTTACCTAACGGGCACTTTCACTATCTAGGTTACCTAGCGGGCACTTGGACTATGTAGGTTAATTAGCGGGCACTTGGACTATCTAGGTTACCTAAAGGGCACTTGGACTATGTAGGTTAACTAGCGGGCATTTGGACTATGTAGGTTACCTAGCGGGCACTTGGACTGTCTAGGTTACCTTGCGGGCACTTGGATTATCTAGGTTAACGAACGGGCACTTGGACTATGTAGGTTACCTAGCCGCCACTTGGACTATCTAGGTTAGCTAACAGGCACTTGGATTATCTAGGTTACCTAGCTGGCACTTGGACTATGTAGGTCAACTAGCGGGCCCTTGGACTATCTAGGTTAGCTAACGGGCACTTGGACTATGTATGTTCCAGAGCGGGCACTTGGATTATGTAAGTTGCCTAGCGGGCATTTAGACTATGTAGGTTTCCTTGCGGGCATTTGGACTATGTAGGTTCCCTAGCGGTCACTTGGACTATGTAGGCTCCCTAGAAGGCACTTGGACTATGTAGGTTAACTAGCGGGCACTTGGACTATCCAGGTTACCAAGCGGGCACTTGGACTATGTAGGTTACCCAATGGGCACTTGGACTATCTAGGTTAACGAACGGACACTTGGACTATGTAGGTTAGCTATCAGGCACTTTGACTATCTAGGTTACCTAGCAGTCACATGGACTATGTAGGTAACCTAGCGGGCACTTGGACTGTCTAGGTTACCTAGCGGGCACTTGAACTATCTAGGTTACCTAGTGGGCACTTGGACTGTGTAGGTTAACTAGCGGACACTTCGACTATCTAGGTTAGCTAATGGGCATTTGGACTATCTAGGTTATCTAGCGGGCACTTGGACTATGTACGTTCCCTAGCGGCCCTTGGACTATGTAAGTTCCCTAGCGGGCACTTGGACTATGTGGGTTCCCTAGCCGGCATTTGGACAATGTAGTTTGCCTAGCGAGCACTTGGACTATGTAGGTTCCCTAGCGGGCTTTTGGACTATGTAGGTTAGCTAGCGGGCACTTGGACTGTCTAGGTAACCTAGCGGGCACTTGGATTATCTAGGTTAACGAACGGGCACTTGGACTATGTAGGTTACCTAGCCGCCACTTGGACTATCTAGGTTAGCTAAAAGTCACTTGGTCTATCTAGGTTCCCTAGCGGGCACTTGTACTATCTAGGTTACCTAGCTGGCACTTGGATTTTGTAGGTTAACTAGCGGGCACTTGGACTATCTAGGTTACCTAGTGGGCACTTGGAGAATGTACGTTCCCTAGCGGGCACTTGGGCTATCTACGTTACCTAGCGGGCACATGGACTATGTAGGTTAACGAACGGGCACTTGGACCATGTAGGTAACCTAGTGGTCACTTTGACTGTCTAGGTTACCTAGCGGGAACTTGGACAATGTAGCTTAACTAGCGGGCACTTGGACTATGTAAGCTAACTAGAGGGCACTTTGATGATCCTGATTAACTAGCGGGCACTTGGACTATCTAGGTTAAGTAACGCGCGCTTGGACTATGTAGGTTCCCTAGCGGGCATTTGGACTATATAGGTTACCTAGCGGGCACTTGGACTATCTAGTTTAACTAGCGGGCACTTGGATTATCTAGGTTAACTAACGGGCACTTGGACTATGTATGTTCCAGAGCGGGCAATTGGACTATGTAGGTTCCCTAGCGGGCACTTGGACTATCTAGGTTCCCTAAAGGGCACTTGGACTATCTAGGTTACCGAACGGGCATTTGGACTATCTAGGTTACCTAGTGGGCACTTGGACTATGTAGGTTAACTAGCGGACAATTGGACGATCTAGGTTAACTAGCGGACAGTTGCACTATGTAGGTTACCTAGCAGGCACTTGGAATATCTAGGTTACCTAGCAGGCACTTGGACTATGTAGGTTAACTAGCGGGCACTTGCACTCTCTAGGTTACCTACGGGGCACTTGGACTATGTACCTAACCTAGCGGGCACTTGGACTATCTACGTTAACTAGCGGGCACTTGGAGTATGTAGGTTACCTAGCAGACATTTGCACTATGTAGGTTACCTAGCGGTCACTTGGACTATGTAGGTTAACTAGAGGACACTTGGACGATCTAGGTTAACTAGGGGGCACTTGCACGATCTAGGTTTACTAACGGGCACTTGGATTATCAAAGTTAACAAGCGAGCCCTTGGACTATGTAGGTTAACTAGTGGGCCCTTGGACTATCTAGGTTACCTAGATAGCACTTGGAGTATATAGGTTCCCTAGCGGGCACTTGGACAATCTAGGTTAACGAATGGGCTCTTGGACTGTCTAGGTTACATAGCGGCCACTTGGACTTCTAGGTTAACGAACGGGCACTTGGACTATGTATGTTGCCTAGCGGGCACTTGGACTATCTAGGTTAGGTAACGGGCACATGGACTATCTAGGTTACCTAGCGGGAACTTGGACAATGTACGTTACCTGGCAGGCACTTGGACTATCTAGGTTACCTAACGGGCACTTTCACTATCTAGGTTACCAGCGGGCACTTGGACTATGTAGGTTAATTAGCGGGCACTTGGACTATCAAGGTTACCTAAAGGGCACTTGGACTATGTAGGTTAACTAGCGGGCATTTGGACTATGTAGGTTACCTAGCGGGCACTTGGACTGTCTAGGTTACCTTGCGGGCACTTGGATTATCTAGGTTAACGAACGGGCACTTGGACTATGTAGGTTACCTAGCCGCCACTTGGACTATCTATGTTAGCTAACAGGCACTTGGATTATCTAGGTTCCCTAGCGGGCACTTGTACTATCTAGGTAACCTAGCTGGCACTTGGACTATGTAGGTCAACTAGCGGGCCCTTGGACTATCTAGGTTAGCTAACGGGCACTTGGACTATGTATGTTCCAGAGCGGGCACTTGGATTATGTAGGTTGCCTAGCGAGCATTTAGACTATGTAGGTTTCCTTGCGGGCATTTGGACTATGTAGGTTACCTAGCGGGTACTTGGAATATGTAGTTTCCCTAACGGGCACTTGGACTATGTAGGTTCCCTAGCGGTCACGTGGATTATGTAGGCTCCCTAGAAGGCACTTGGACTATGTAGGTTAACTAGCGGGCACTTGGACTATCCAGGTTACCAAGCGGGCACTTGGACTATGTAGGTTACCCAATGGGCACTTGGACTATCTAGGTTAACGAACGGACACTTGGACTATGTAGGTTAGCTATCAGGCACTTTGACTATCTAGGTTACCGAGCAGTCACATGGACTATGTAGGTAACCTAGCGGGCACTTGGACTGTCTAGGTTACCTAGCGGGCACTTGAACTATCTAGGTTACCTAGTGTGCACTTGAACTATGTAGGTTAACTAGCGGACACTTGGACTATTTAGTTTCCCTAACGGGCACTTGGACTATGTAGGTTCCCTAGCGGTCACGTGGACTATGTAGGCTCCCTAGAAGGCACTTGGACTATGTAGGTTAACTAGCGGGCACTTGGACTATCCAGGTTACCAAGCGGGCACTTGGACTATGTAGGTTACCCAATGGGCACTTGGACTATTTAGGTTAACGAACGGACACTTGGACTATGTAGGTTAGCTATCAGGCACTTTGACTATCTAGGTTACCTAACAGTCACATGGACTATGTAGGTAACCTAGCGGGCACTTGGACTGTCTAGCTTACCTAGCGGGCACTTGAACTATCTAGATTACCTAGTGGGCACTTGGACTATGTAGGTTAACTAGCGGACACTTCGACTATCTAGGTTAGCTAATGGGCATTTGGATTATCTAGGTTACCTAGCGGGCACTTGGACTATGTAGGTTCCCTAGCGGACCTTGGACTATGTAAGTTCCCTAGTGGGCACTTGGACTATGTGGGTTCCCTAGCGGGCATTTGGACAATGTAGTTTGCCTAGCGCGCACTTGGACTATGTAGGTTCCCTAGCGGGCATTTGGACTATGTAGGTTAGCTAGCGGGCACTTGGACTGTCTAGGTTACCTAGCGGGCACTTCGATTATCTAGGTTAACGAACGGGCACTTGGAGTATGTAGGTTACCTAGCCGCCACTTAGACTATCTAGGTTAGCTAAAAGGCACTTGGACTATCTAGGTTACCTAGCTGGCACTTGGATTTTGTAGGTTAACTAGCGGGCACTTGGACTATCTAGGTTACCTAGTGGGCACTTGGAGTATGTACGTTCCCTAGCGGGCACTTGGGCTATCTACGTTACCTAGCGGGCACTTGGACTATGTAGGTTAACGAACGGGCACTTGGACTATGTAGGTAAACTAGTGGTCACTTGGACTGTCTATGTTACCTAGCGGGAACTTGGACAATGTAGGTTAACTAGCGGGCACTTGGACTCTGTAAGCTAACTAGAGGGCACTTTGATGATCCTGATTAACTAGCGGGCACTTGGACTATCTAGGTTAAGTAGCGCGCGCTTGGACTATGTAGGTTCCCTAGCGGGCATTTGGACTATATAGGTTACCTAGGGGCACTTGGACTATCTAGGTTACCGAACGGGCACTTGGACTATCTAGGTTACCTAGTGGGAACTTGGACTATGTAGGTTAACTAGCGGACAATTGGACGATCTAGGTTAACTAGCGGACACTTGCACTATGTAGGTTACCTAGCAGGCACTTGGACTATCTAGGTTACCTAGCAGGCACTTGGACTATGTAGGTTAACTAACGGGCACTTTCACTATCTAGGTTACCTAGCGGGCACTTGGACTATGTAGGTTAATTAGCGGGCACTTGGACTATCTAGGTTACCTAGCGGGCACTTGGACTATGTAGGTTACCTAGCAGACATTTGCACTATGTAGGTTACCTAGCGGTCACTTGGACTATGTAGGTTACCTAGAGGACACTTGGACGATCTAGGTTAACTAGGGGGCACTTGCACGATCTAGGTTTACTAACGGGCACTTGGATTATCAAAGTTAACAAGCGAGCCCTTGGACTATGTAGGTTAACTAGTGGGCCCTTGGACTATCTAGGTGACCTAGATAGCACTTGGAGTATATAGGTTCCCTAGCGGGCACTTGGACAATCTAGGTTAACGAATGGGCTCTTGGACTGTCTAGGTTACATAGCGGGCACTTGGACTTCTAGGTTAACGAATGGGCACTTGGACTATGTATGTTGCCTAGCGGGCACTTGGACTATCTAGGTTAGGTAACGGGCACTTGGACTATCTAGGTTACCTAGCGGGAACTTGGACAATGTACGTTACCTGGCAGGCACTTGGACTATCTAGGTTACCTAACGGGCACTTTCACTATCTAGGTTACCTAGCGGGCACTTGGACTATGTAGGTTAATTAGCGGGCACTTGGACTATCTAGGTTACCTAAAGGGCACTTGGGCTATGTAGGTTAACTAGCGGGTATTTGGACTATGTAGGTTACCTAGCGGGCACTTGGACTGTCTAGGTTACCTTGCGGGCACTTGGATTATCTAGGTTAACGAACGGGCACTTGGACTATGTAGGTTACCTAGCCGCCACTTGGACTATCTAGGTTAGCTAACAGGCACTTGGATTATCTAGGTTCCCTAGCGGGCACCTGTACTATCTAGGTTACCTAGCTGGCACTTGGACTATGTAGGACAACTTGCGGGCCCTTGGACTATCTAGGTTAGCTAACGGGCACTTGGACTATGTATGTTCCAGAGCGGGCACTTGGACTATGTAGGTAACCTAGCGGGCACTTGGACTGTCTAGGTTACCTAGTGGGCACTTGGACTATGTAGGTTAACTAGCGGACACTTGGACTATGTAGTTTCCCTAACGGGCACTTGGACTATGTAGGTTCCCTAGCGGTCACGTGGACTATGTAGGCTCCCTAGAAGGCACTTGGACTATGTAGGTTAACTAGCGGGCACTTGGACTATCCAGGTTACCAAGCGGGCACTTGGACTATGTAGGTTACCCAATGGGCACTTGGACTATCTAGGTTAACGAACGGACACTTGGACTATGTAGGTTAGCAATCAGGCACTTTGACTATCTAGGTTACCTCTCAGTCACATGGACTATGTAGATAACCTAGCGGGCACTTGGACTATCTAGGTTACCTAGCGGGCACTTGGACTATGTAGGTTCCCTAGCGGGCACTTGGACTATTTAGGTTACCTAGCAGACACTTTGACTATCTAGGTTAACTAACGGGCATTTGGACAATGTAGGTTGCCTAGCGAGCACTTGGACTATGTAGGTTCCCTAGAGGGCACTTGGACTATGTAGGTTCCCTATCGGGTACTTGGACTGTCTAGGTTAACTAGCGGGCAATTGGGCTGTCTCGGTTACCTAGCAGGCACTTGGACTATGTAGGTTAACTAGCGGGCATTTGGACTATCTAGGTTACCTAAGGGCACTTGGACTATGTACGTTCCCTAGCGGGCACTTGGGCTATCTACGTTACCTATCGGGCACTTGGACTATGTAGGTTAACGAACGGGTACTTGGACTATGTAGGTAATCTAGTGGTCACTTAGACTGTCTAGGTTACCTAGCGGGAACTTGGGCTATGTAGGTTAACTAGCGGGCACTTGGACTATCTAGGTTAACTAGAGGGCCCTTGGTCTATGTAGGTTAACTAGCAGGCCTTTGGACTATATAGGTTACCTAGGAGGCACTTGGACTATGTAGGTTACCTAGCGGGCACTTGGACTATCTAAGTTAACTAGCGGGCACTTGGATTATCTAGGTTAACTAACGGGCACTTGGACTATGTATGTTCCAGAACGAGCAATTGGACTATGTAGGTTCCCTAGCGGGCAATTGGAAGATCTAGGTTAACTAGCGGACACTTGCACTATGTAGGTTACCTAGCGGGCACTTGGACTATCTAGGTTAACTAGCGGGCACTTTGACAATGCAGGTTAACTAGCGGACTCTTGCACTATGTAGGTTACCTAACGGGCACTTGGACTATATAGGTTAACTAGCAGGCCCTTGGACTATCTAGGTTGCCTAGCGGGCACTTGGACTATCTAGGTTAACTAGCGGGCACTTTGACAATGTAGGTTATGTAGCGGGCACTTGCACTCTCTAGGTTACCTAGCGTGCACTTGGACTATGTACCTTCCATAGCGGGCACTTGGACTATCTATGTTAACTAGCGGGCACTTGGACTATGTAGGTTACCTAGCAGACACTTGCACTATATAGGTTACCTAGCGGGCACTTGGACTATGTAGGTTAACTAGAGGACACTTGGACGATCTATGTTAACTAGCGGGCACTTGGACGATCTATGTTAACTAACTGGCACTTGGACTATCAAAGTTAACAAGCGAGCCCTTGGACTATGTAGGTTAACTAGCGGGCCCTTGGACTATCTAGGTTACCTAGATAGCACTTGGAATATATAGGTTCCCTAGCTGGCACTTGGACTATCTATGTTAACGAACGGGCACTTGGACTGTCTAGGTTACATAGCGGGCACTTGGACTTCTAGGTTAACTAACGGGCACTTGGACTATGTATGTTGCCTAGCGGGCACTTGGACTATCTAGGTTAGGTAAAAGGCTCTTGGACTATCTAGGTTACCTAGCGGGAACTTGGACAATGTAGATTACCTAGCAGGCACTTGGACTATCTAGGTTACCTAACGGGCACTTTCACTATCTAGGTTACCTACCAGGAACTTGGACTATGTAGGTTAACTAGCGGGCACTTGGACGATCTAGGTTACTTAGCGGGCACTTGGACTATCTAGTTTCCCTAGCGGGCATTTGGACTATTTAGGTTACCAAGCTGGAACTTGGACTATGTAGGTTACCTAGCGGGCACTTTGACTATCTAGGTTAACTAACGGGCACTTGGACTATGTAGGTTCCCTAGCGGGCACTTGGTTTATGTAGGTTCCCTATCGGGCACTTGGATTATGTAGGTTAACTAGCGGGCACTTGGACTGTCTAGGTTACCTAGCGGGCACTTGGATTATCTAGGTTAACGAATGGGCACTTGGACTATGTAGGTTACCTAGCCGCCACTTGGACTATCTAGGTTAGCTAGGGGGCACTTGTACTATCTAGGTTACCTAGCTGGCACTTGGACTATGTAGGTCAACTAGCGGGCCCTTGGACTACCTAGGTTAGCTAACGGGAACTTAGATTATGTAGGTTAACTAGGGGGCACTTTGAATATGTAGGTTAACTAGCGGACACTTGCATTATGTAGGTTAACTAGCGGGCCCATGGACTATGTTGGTTTACTAGCGGTCCATTGGACTATCTAGATTCCCTAAAGGGCACTTGGACTATCTAGGTTACCGAACGGGCACTTGGACTATCTAGGTTACCTAGCGGGAACTTGGACAATGTAGGTTACCTAGCAGGCACTTGGACTATCTAGGTTACCTAACGGGCACTTTCACTATCTAGGTTACCTAGGGGTCACTTGGACTATGTAGGTTAACTAGCGAGCACTTGGACTATCTAGGTTACCTAGCGGGCACTTTGACTATCTAGGTTAACTAGCAGACCTTCGACTATGTAGGTTAACTAGCGGTCGGGTGTATTATGTAGGTTAACTAGCAGGCACTTGTACTATCTTGGTTTCCTAGCAGGCACTTGGACTATGTACATACCCTAGCACGCACTTGGATTATCTAGGTTACCTAGCGGGCACTTGGACTATGTACGTCCCTTAGGGGGCACTGGACTATCTAGGTTAATTAAAGGGCACGAGGACTCTCTAGGTTAACTAGCGGGCACTTGGACTATCTAGGTTACCTAGCAGGCACTTGGATTATAAAGGATCCCTAGCGGGCACTTGGACTATCTAGGTTACCTAGCAGGCACTTGGATTATGAAGGATCCCTAGCCTGTACTTGTACTATCTAGGTTAACTAGCGGGCCCTTGCACTATGTAGGTTAACTAGGGGGCTCATGGATTATGTAGGTTTACTAGCAGGTACTTGGACTATCTAGGTTAACTAGCGGGCACTTGGACTATCTAGTTTCCCTAGGGGGCATTTGGACTATTTAGGTTACCAAGCGGGAACTTGGGCTATGTAGGTTACCTAGCAGGCACTTGGACTATCTAGGTTACCTAGCAGGCACTTTGACTATCTAGGTTAACTAACGGGCACTTGGACTATGTAGGTTGCCTAGCGGGCACTTGGACTATGTAGGTTCCCTAGCGGGCACATGGATTATGTAGGTTACCTATCGGGCACTTGGATTATGTAGGTTAACTAGCGGGCACTTGGACTGTCTAGGTTACCTAGCGGGCACTTGGATTATCTAGGTTAACGAATGGGCACTTGGACTATGTAGGTTACCTAGCCGCCACTTGGACTATCTAGGTTAGCTAGGGGGCACTTGTACTATCTAGGTTACCTAGCTGGCACTTGTACTATGTAGGTAAACCTGCGGGCCCTTGGACTACCTAGGTTAGCTAACGGGAACTTAGATTATGTAGGTTAACTAGGGGGCACATGGAATATGTAGGTTAACTAGCGGACACTTGCATTATGTAGGTTAACTAGCGGGCCCATGGACTATGTTGGTTTACTAGCGGGCCCTTGGACTATCTAGATTCCCTAAAGGGCACTTGGACTATCTAGGTTACCGAACGGGCACTTGGACTATGTAGGTTACCTAATGGGAACTTGGACAATGTAGGTTACCTAGCAGGCACTTGGACTATCTAGGTTACCTAACTGGCACTTTCACTATCTAGGTTACCTAGCGGGCACTTGGACTATGTATGTTAACTAGCGGGCACTTGGACTATCTAGGTTACCTAGCGGGCACTTGGACTGTCTAGGTTATCTAGCGGGCACTTTGACTATCTAGGTTAACTAGAAGACCTTCGACTATGTAGGTTAACTAGCGGTCCGGTGGACTATGTAGGTTAACTAGCGGGGACTTGGACTATCTAGGTTTCCTAGCAGGCACTTGGACTATGTACATACCCTAGCACGCACTTGGATTATCTAGGTTACCTAGCGGGCACTTGGACTATGTACGTCCCCTAGTGGGCACTTGGACTATCTAGGTTAATTAAAGGGCACGAGGACTTTTTAGGTTAACTAGCGGGCACTTGGACTATCTAGGTTACCTAGCAGGCACTTGGATTATGAAGCATCCCTAGCGGGCACTTGGACTATCTAGGTTACCTAGCAGGCACTTGGATTATGAAGGATCCCTAGCGGGTACTTGTACTATCTAGGTTAACTAGCGGGCCCTTGCACTATGTAGGTTAACTAGCGGGCCCATGGATTATGTAGGTTTACTAGCAGGTACTTGGACTATCTAGGTTAACAAGCGGGCACTTGGACTATCTAGTTTCCCTAGGGAGCATTTGGACTATTTAGGTTACCAAGCGGGAACTTGGACTATGTAGGTTAACTAGCGGGCCCATGGATTATGTAGGTTTACTAGCAGGTACTTGGACTATCTAGGTTTACTAGCGGGCACTTGGACTATCTAGTTTCCCTAGGGGGCATTTGGACTATTTAGGTTACCAAGCGGGAACTTGGACTATGTAGGTTACCTAGCGGGCACTTGGACTATCTAGGTTACCTAGCAGGCACTTTGACTATCTCGGTTAACTAACGGGCACTTGGACTATGTATGTTGCCTAGCGGGCACTTGGACTATGTACATACCCTAGCGCGCACTTGGATTATCTATGTTACCTAGCGGGCACTTGGACTATGTACGTCCCATAGTGGGCACGTGGACTATCTAGGTTAACTAGCGGGCACTTGGACTATCTAGGTTACCTAGCAGGCACTTGGATTATGAAGGATCCCTAGCGGGCACTTGGACTATCTAGGATAACTAGCGGGCACTTGGACTATGTAGATTAACTAGCGGACACTTGCACGATCTAGGTTAACTAGCGGGCCCTTGCACTATGTAGGTTAACTAGCGGGCCCATGGATTATGTAGGTTTACTAGCAGGCACTTGGACTATCTAGGTTAACTAGCGGGCACTTGGAATATGTAGTTTCCCTAGCGGGCATTTGGACTATTTAGGTTACCAAGCGGGAACTTGGACTATGTATGTTACCTAGCGGGCACTTGGTCTATCTAGGTTACCTAGCAGGCACTTTGACTATCTAGGTTAACTAAAGGGCACTTAGACTTTGTAGGTTCTCTAGCAGGCACTTGGATTATGTAGGTTCCCTATCGGGCACTTGGATTATGTAGGTTAACTAGCGGGCACTTGGACTGTCTATGTTACCTAGCGGGCACTTGGATTATCTAGGTTAACGAATGGGTACATGGACTATGTAGGTTACCTAGCCGCCACTTGGACTATCTAGGTTAGCTAGGGGGCACTTGTACTATCTACGTTACCTAGCTGGCACTTGGACTATGGAGGTCAACTAGCGGGCCCTTGGACTACCTAGGTTAGCTAACGGGAATTTAGATTATGTAGGTTAACTAGGGGGCACTTGGAATATGTAGGTTAACTAGCAGACACTTGCACTATGTAGGTTAACTAGCGGGCCCATGGACTATGTTGGTTTACTAGCGGGCCCTTTGACAATCTAGGTTCCCTAAAGGGCACTTGGACTATCTAGGTTGCCGAACGGGCACTTGGACTATCTAGGTTACCTAGCGGGAACTTGGACAATGTACGTTACCTAGCAGGCACTTGGACTATCTAGGTTACCTAACGGGCACTTTCACTATCTAGGTTACCTAGCGGGCACTTGGAGTATGTAGGTTAACTAGCGGGCACTTGGACTATCTAGGTTAACTAGCGGGCACTTGGACTATCTAGGTTACCTAGCGGGCACTTGGACTATCTAGGTTAACGAACGGGCACTTGGACAATGTAGGTAACCTAGCGGGCACTTGGACTGTCTATGTTATCTAACGGGCACTTTGACTATCTAGGTTAACTAGCAGACCTTCGACTATGTAGGTTAACTAGCGGTTTGGGGGACTATGTAGGTTAACTAGCGGGCACTTTGACTATCTAGGTTTCCTAGCAGGCACTTGGACTATGTACATACCCTAGCACGCACTTGGATTATCTAGGTTACCTAGCGGGCACTTGGACTATGTACGTCCCCTAGTGGGCACTTGGACTATCTAGGTTAACTAACGGGCACGAGGACTATCTAGGTTAACTAGCGGGCACTTGGATTATCTAGGTTACCTAGCAGGTACTTGGATTATGAAGGATCCGTAGCGGGCACTTGGACTATCTAGGTTACCTAGCAGACACTTGGATTATGACGGATCCCTAGCGGGTACTTGTACTATCTAGGTTAACTAGTGGGCCCTTGCACTATGTAGGTTAATTAGCGGGCCCATGGATTATGTAGGTTTACTAGCAGGCACTTGGACTATCTAGGTCAACTAGCGGGCACTTGGACTATCTAGTTTCCCTAGCGGGCATTTGGACTATTTAGGTTACCAAGCTGGAACTTGGACTATGTAGGTTACCTAGCGGGCACTTGGACTATCTAGGTTACCTAGCACGCACTTTGACTAGCTAGGTTAACTAACGGGCACTTTGACTATGTATGTTGCCTAGCGGGCACTTGGACTATGTAGGTTCCCTAGCGGGCACTTGGATTATGTAGGTTAACTAGCGGGCACTTGGACTGTCTAGGCTACCTAGCGGGCACTTGGATTATCTAGGTTAACGAATGGGCACTTGGACTATGTAGGTTACCTAGCCGCCACTTGGACTATCTAGGTTAGCTAGGGGGCACTTGTACTATCTAGGTTACCTAGCTGGCACTTGGACTATGTAGGTCAACTAGCGGGCCCATGGACTACCTAGGTTAGCTAACGGGAACTTAGATTATGTAGGTTAACTATGGGGCACTTGGAATATGTAGGTTACCTAGCGGACACTTGCACTATGTAGGTTAACAAGCGGGCACTTGGACTATCTAGGTTAACTAGCGTGCACTTGGACTATCTAGGTTACCTAGCAGGCACTTTGAGTATCTAGGTTAACTAACGGGCACTTGGACTTTGCAGGTTAAATAGCGGCCACTTGGACTGTCTAGGTTACCTAGCGGGCAATTGGACTATGTAGGTTAACTAGCGGACAATTGGACGATCTAGGTTAACTAGCGGACACTTGCACTATGTAGGTAACCTAGGGGCACTTGGACTATCTAGGTTAACTAGCGGGCACTTTGACTATGTAGGTTAAGTAGCGGACACTTGCACTATGTAGGTTACCTAGCGGGCACTTGGACTATGTACCTTCCCTAGCAGGCACTTGGACTATGTAGGTTACCTAGCAGACACTTGCACTATATAGGTTAACTAGCGGGCACTTGGACTATGTAGGTTAACCAGAGGACACTTGGACGATCTAGGTTAACTAGCGGGCACTTGGACGATCTAGGTTAAGTAACTGACACTTGGACTATCAAAGTTAACAAGCGAGCCCTTGGACAATGTAGGTTAACTAATGGGCCCTTGGACTATCTAGGTTACCTAGATAGCACTTGGACTATATAGGTTCCCTAGCGGGCACTTGGACTATCTATGTTAACGAAAGGGCACATGGACTGTCTAGGTTACATAGCGGTCACTTGGACTTCTAGGTTAACTAACGGGCAATTGGACTATGTATGTTGCCTAGCGGGTACTTGGACTATCTAGGTTAGGTATCAGGCACTTGGACTATCTAGGTTACCTAGCGGGAACTTGGACAATGTAGGTTACCTAGCAGGCACTTGGACTATCTTGGTTACCTAACGGGCACTTTCACTATCTAGGTTACCTAGCGGGCCCTTGGACTATGTAGGTTACCTAGTGGGCACTTGGACTATCTAGGTTAACGAACGGGCACTTGGACAATGTAGGTAACCTAGCGGGCATTGGACTGTCTAGGTTATCTAGCGGGCACTTTGACTATCTAGGTTAACTAGCAGACCTTCGACTATGTAGGTTAACTAGCGGGCACTTGGACTATGTACATACCCTAGCGCGCACTTGGATTATCTAGGTTACCTAGCGGGCACTTGGACTATGTACGTCCCCTAGTGGGCACGTGGACTATCTAGGTTAACTAGCGGGCACTTGGACTATGTAGGTTAACTAGCGGACACTTGCACGATCTAGGTTAACTAGCGGGCCATTACACTATGTAGGTTAACTAGCGGGCCCATGGATTATGTAGGTTTACTAGCAGGCACTTGGACTATCTAGGTTACCTAACGGGCACTTTCACTATCTAGGTTACCTAGCGGGCCCTAGGACTATGTAGGTTACCTAGTGGGCACTTGGACTATCTAGGTTAACGAACGGGCACTTGGACAATGTAGGTAACCTAGCGGGCATTGGACTGTCTAGGTTACCTAGCGGGCACTTTGACTATCTAGGATAACTAGCAGACCTTCAACTATTTAGGTTAACTAGCGGGCACTTAGACTATGTACATACCCTAGCGCGCACTTGGATTATCTAGGTTACCTAGCGGGCACTTGGACTATGTATGTCCCCTAGTGGGCACGTAGACTATCTAGGTTAACTAGCGGGCACTTGGACTATGTAGGTTAACTAGCGGACACTTGCACGATCTAGGTTAACTAGCGGGCCCTTGCACTATGTAGGTTAACTAGCGGGCCCATGGATTATGTAGGTTTCCTAGCAGGCACTTGGACTATCTAGGTTAACTAGCGGGCACCTGATCTATGTAGTTTCCCTAGCGGGCATATGGACTATTTAGGTTACGAAGCGGGAACTTGGACTATGTAGGTCACCTAGCGGGCACTTTGACTATCTAGGTTAACTAACGGGCACTTGGACTATGTAGGTTGCCTAGCGGGCACTTGGACTATGTACGTTCCCTAGCGGGCACTTGGATTATGTAGGTTCCCTATCGGGCACTTGGATTATGTACGTTAACTAGCGGGCACTTGGACTGTCTATGTTACCTAGCGGGCACTTGGATTATCTAGGTTAACGAATGGGCACTTGGACTATGTAGGTTACCTAGCTGCCACTTGGACTATCTAGGTTACCGAACGGGCACTTGGACTATTTAGTTTACCAAGCGGGATCTTGGACTATGTAGGTCAACTAGCGGGCCCTTGGACTACCTAGGTTAGCTAACGGGAACTTAGATCATGTAGGTTAACTAGGGGGCACTTGGAATATGTAGGTTAACTAGCGGACACTTGCACTATGTAGGTTAATTAGCGGACCCATGGACTATGTTGGTTTACTAGCGGGCCCTTGGACTCTCTAGGTTCCCTAAAGGGCACTTGGACTATCTAGGTTACCGAACGGGCACTTGGACTATCTAGGTTACCTAGTGGGCACTTGGACTATGTAGGTTAACTAGGGGGCCCTTGGACGATCTAGGTTACCTAGCAGGTACTAGAACTATCTAGGTAAACTAGCAGGCACTTGCACTATCTAAGTTACCTAGCGGGCACATGGACTATGTACGTTACCTAGCGGGCTTTGGACTATCTATGTTAACTAGCGGGCACTTGGAATATGTAGGTTAACTAGCGGACCTTTGCACTATGTAGGTTACCTAGCAGGCACTTGGACTATCTAGGATAACTAGCGGGCACTTGGACTATGTAGATTAACTAGCGGACACTTGCACGATCTAGGTTAACTAGCGGGCCCTTGCACTATGTAGGTTAACTAGCGGGCCCATGGATTATGTAGGTTTACTAGCAGGCACTTGGACTATCTAGGTTAACTAGCGGGCACTTGGAATATGTAGTTTCCCTAGCGGGCATTTGGACTATTTAGGTTACCAAGCGGGAACTTGGACTATGTATGTTACCTAGCGGGCACTTGGTCTATCTAGGTTACCTAGCAGGCACTTTGACTATCTAGGTTAACTAAAGGGCACTTAGACTTTGTAGGTTCTCTAGCAGGCACTTGGATTATGTAGGTTCCCTATCGGGCACTTGGATTATGTAGGTTAACTAGCGGGCACTTGGACTGTCTATGTTACCTAGCGGGCACTTGGATTATCTAGGTTAACGAATGGGTACATGGACTATGTAGGTTACCTAGCCGCCACTTGGACTATCTAGGTTAGCTAGGGGGCACTTGTACTATCTACGTTACCTAGCTGGCACTTGGACTATGGAGGTCAACTAGCGGGCCCTTGGACTACCTAGGTTAGCTAACGGGAATTTAGATTATGTAGGTTAACTAGGGGGCACTTGGAATATGTAGGTTAACTAGCAGACACTTGCACTATGTAGGTTAACTAGCGGGCCCATGGACTATGTTGGTTTACTAGCGGGCCCTTTGACAATCTAGGTTCCCTAAAGGGCACTTGGACTATCTAGGTTGCCGAACGGGCACTTGGACTATCTAGGTTACCTAGCGGGAACTTGGACAATGTACGTTACCTAGCAGGCACTTGGACTATCTAGGTTACCTAACGGGCACTTTCACTATCTAGGTTACCTAGCGGGCACTTGGAGTATGTAGGTTAACTAGCGGGCACTTGGACTATCTAGGTTACCTAGCGGGCACTTGGACTATCTAGGTTAACGAACGGGCACTTGGACAATGTAGGTAACCTAGCGGGCACTTGGACTGTCTATGTTATCTAACGGGCACTTTGACTATCTAGGTTAACTAGCAGACCTTCGACTATGTAGGTTAACTAGCGGTTTGGGGGACTATGTAGGTTAACTAGCGGGCACTTTGACTATCTAGGTTTCCTAGCAGGCACTTGGACTATGTACATACCCTAGCACGCACTTGGATTATCTAGGTTACCTAGCGGGCACTTGGACTATGTACGTCCCCTAGTGGGCACTTGGACTATCTAGGTTAACTAACGGGCACGAGGACTATCTAGGTTAACTAGCGGGCACTTGGATTATCTAGGTTACCTAGCAGGTACTTGGATTATGAAGGATCCGTAGCGGGCACTTGGACTATCTAGGTTACCTAGCAGACACTTGGATTATGACGGATCCCTAGCGGGTACTTGTACTATCTAGGTTAACTAGTGGGCCCTTGCACTATGTAGGTTAATTAGCGGGCCCATGGATTATGTAGGTTTACTAGCAGGCACTTGGACTATCTAGGTCAACTAGCGGGCACTTGGACTATCTAGTTTCCCTAGCGGGCATTTGGACTATTTAGGTTACCAAGCTGGAACTTGGACTATGTAGGTTACCTAGCGGGCACTTGGACTATCTAGGTTACCTAGCACGCACTTTGACTAGCTAGGTTAACTAACGGGCACTTTGACTATGTATGTTGCCTAGCGGGCACTTGGACTATGTAGGTTCCCTAGCGGGCACTTGGATTATGTAGGTTAACTAGCGGGCACTTGGACTGTCTAGGCTACCTAGCGGGCACTTGGATTATCTAGGTTAACGAATGGGCACTTGGACTATGTAGGTTACCTAGCCGCCACTTGGACTATCTAGGTTAGCTAGGGGGCACTTGTACTATCTAGGTTACCTAGCTGGCACTTGGACTATGTAGGTCAACTAGCGGGCCCATGGACTACCTAGGTTAGCTAACGGGAACTTAGATTATGTAGGTTAACTATGGGGCACTTGGAATATGTAGGTTACCTAGCGGACACTTGCACTATGTAGGTTAACAAGCGGGCACTTGGACTATCTAGGTTAACTAGCGTGCACTTGGACTATCTAGGTTACCTAGCAGGCACTTTGAGTATCTAGGTTAACTAACGGGCACTTGGACTTTGCAGGTTAAATAGCGGCCACTTGGACTGTCTAGGTTACCTAGCGGGCAATTGGACTATGTAGGTTAACTAGCGGACAATTGGACGATCTAGGTTAACTAGCGGACACTTGCACTATGTAGGTAACCTAGGGGCACTTGGACTATCTAGGTTAACTAGCGGGCACTTTGACTATGTAGGTTAAGTAGCGGACACTTGCACTATGTAGGTTACCTAGCGGGCACTTGGACTATGTACCTTCCCTAGCAGGCACTTGGACTATGTAGGTTACCTAGCAGACACTTGCACTATATAGGTTAACTAGCGGGCACTTGGACTATGTAGGTTAACCAGAGGACACTTGGACGATCTAGGTTAACTAGCGGGCACTTGGACGATCTAGGTTAAGTAACTGACACTTGGACTATCAAAGTTAACAAGCGAGCCCTTGGACAATGTAGGTTAACTAATGGGCCCTTGGACTATCTAGGTTACCTAGATAGCACTTGGACTATATAGGTTCCCTAGCGGGCACTTGGACTATCTATGTTAACGAAAGGGCACATGGACTGTCTAGGTTACATAGCGGTCACTTGGACTTCTAGGTTAACTAACGGGCAATTGGACTATGTATGTTGCCTAGCGGGTACTTGGACTATCTAGGTTAGGTATCAGGCACTTGGACTATCTAGGTTACCTAGCGGGAACTTGGACAATGTAGGTTACCTAGCAGGCACTTGGACTATCTTGGTTACCTAACGGGCACTTTCACTATCTAGGTTACCTAGCGGGCCCTTGGACTATGTAGGTTACCTAGTGGGCACTTGGACTATCTAGGTTAACGAACGGGCACTTGGACAATGTAGGTAACCTAGCGGGCATTGGACTGTCTAGGTTATCTAGCGGGCACTTTGACTATCTAGGTTAACTAGCAGACCTTCGACTATGTAGGTTAACTAGCGGGCACTTGGACTATGTACATACCCTAGCGCGCACTTGGATTATCTAGGTTACCTAGCGGGCACTTGGACTATGTACGTCCCCTAGTGGGCACGTGGACTATCTAGGTTAACTAGCGGGCACTTGGACTATGTAGGTTAACTAGCGGACACTTGCACGATCTAGGTTAACTAGCGGGCCATTACACTATGTAGGTTAACTAGCGGGCCCATGGATTATGTAGGTTTACTAGCAGGCACTTGGACTATCTAGGTTACCTAACGGGCACTTTCACTATCTAGGTTACCTAGCGGGCCCTAGGACTATGTAGGTTACCTAGTGGGCACTTGGACTATCTAGGTTAACGAACGGGCACTTGGACAATGTAGGTAACCTAGCGGGCATTGGACTGTCTAGGTTACCTAGCGGGCACTTTGACTATCTAGGATAACTAGCAGACCTTCAACTATTTAGGTTAACTAGCGGGCACTTAGACTATGTACATACCCTAGCGCGCACTTGGATTATCTAGGTTACCTAGCGGGCACTTGGACTATGTATGTCCCCTAGTGGGCACGTAGACTATCTAGGTTAACTAGCGGGCACTTGGACTATGTAGGTTAACTAGCGGACACTTGCACGATCTAGGTTAACTAGCGGGCCCTTGCACTATGTAGGTTAACTAGCGGGCCCATGGATTATGTAGGTTTCCTAGCAGGCACTTGGACTATCTAGGTTAACTAGCGGGCACCTGATCTATGTAGTTTCCCTAGCGGGCATATGGACTATTTAGGTTACGAAGCGGGAACTTGGACTATGTAGGTCACCTAGCGGGCACTTTGACTATCTAGGTTAACTAACGGGCACTTGGACTATGTAGGTTGCCTAGCGGGCACTTGGACTATGTACGTTCCCTAGCGGGCACTTGGATTATGTAGGTTCCCTATCGGGCACTTGGATTATGTACGTTAACTAGCGGGCACTTGGACTGTCTATGTTACCTAGCGGGCACTTGGATTATCTAGGTTAACGAATGGGCACTTGGACTATGTAGGTTACCTAGCTGCCACTTGGACTATCTAGGTTACCGAACGGGCACTTGGACTATTTAGTTTACCAAGCGGGATCTTGGACTATGTAGGTCAACTAGCGGGCCCTTGGACTACCTAGGTTAGCTAACGGGAACTTAGATCATGTAGGTTAACTAGGGGGCACTTGGAATATGTAGGTTAACTAGCGGACACTTGCACTATGTAGGTTAATTAGCGGACCCATGGACTATGTTGGTTTACTAGCGGGCCCTTGGACTCTCTAGGTTCCCTAAAGGGCACTTGGACTATCTAGGTTACCGAACGGGCACTTGGACTATCTAGGTTACCTAGTGGGCACTTGGACTATGTAGGTTAACTAGGGGGCCCTTGGACGATCTAGGTTACCTAGCAGGTACTAGAACTATCTAGGTAAACTAGCAGGCACTTGCACTATCTAAGTTACCTAGCGGGCACATGGACTATGTACGTTACCTAGCGGGCTTTGGACTATCTATGTTAACTAGCGGGCACTTGGAATATGTAGGTTAACTAGCGGACCTTTGCACTATGTAGGTTACCTAGCAGGCACTTGGACTATCTAGGTTAACTAGCGGGCACTTGGACTATGTAGGTTAACTAGCGGGCACTTGGACTGTCTAGGTTACCTAGCGGGCACATGGATTATCTAGGTTAACGAATGGGCACTTGGACTATGTAGGTTACCTAGCCGCCACTTGGACTATCTAGGTTAGCTAGGGGGCACTTGTACTATCTAGGTTACCTAGCTGGCACTTGGACTATATAGGTCAACTAGCGGGCCCTTGGATTACCTAGGTTAGCTAACGGGAACTTAGATTATGTAGGTTAACTAGGGAGCACTTGGAATATGTAGGTTACCTAGCGGACACTTGCACTATGTAGGTTACCTAGCGGGCACTTGGACTATCTATGTTAACTAGCGGGCACTTGGACTATGTAGGTTACCTAGCAGGCACTTGGATTATGAAGGATCCCTAGCGGTCACTTGGACTATCCCGGTTAGCTAACGGGAACTTAGATTATGTAGGTTAACAAGGGGGCACTTGGAATATGTAGGTTAACTAGCGGACACTTGCACTATGTAGGTTAACTAGAGGGCCCATGGACTATGTTGGTTTACTAGCGGGCCCTTGGACTATCTAGGTTACCTAGCGGGCACTTGGACTATCTAGGTTAACGAACGGGCACTTGGACAATGTAGGTAACCTAGCGGGCACTTGGACTGTCTCGGTTATCTAGCGGGCACTTTGACTATCTTGGTTAACCAGCAGACCTTCGACTATGTAGGTTAACTAGCGGTCCGGTGGACTATGTAGGTTAACTAGCGGGCACTTGGACTATCTAGGTTTCCTAGCAGGCACTTGTACTATGTACATACCCTAGCACGCACTTGGATTATCTAGGTTACCTAGCGGGCACTTGGACTATGTACGTCCCCTAGTGGGCACTTGGACTATCTAGGTTAACTAAAGGGCACGAGGACTATCTAGGTTAACTAGCGGGCACTTGGACTATCTAGGTTACCTAGCAGGCATTTGGATTATGAAGGATCCCTAGTGGGAACTTGGACTATCTAGGTTACCTAGCAGGCACTTGGATTATGAAGGATCCCTAGCGGGTACTTGTACTATCTAGGTTAACTAGGGGGCCCTTGCACTATGTAGGTTAACTAGCGGGCCCATGGATTATGTAGGTTTACTAGCAGGCACTTGGACTATCTAAGTTAACTAGCGGGCACTTGGACTATCCAGTTCCCTAGCGGGCATTTGGACTATTTAGGTTACCAAGCGGGAACTTGGACTATGTAGGTTACCTAGCGGGCACTTGGACTATCTAGGTTACCTAGCAGGCACTTTGACTATCTAGGTTAACTAACGGGCATTTGAAATATGTATGTTGCCTAGCGGGCACTTGGACTATGTCGGTTCCCTAGCGGGCACTTGGATTATGTAGGTTAACTAGCGGGCACTTGGACTGTCTAGGTTACCTAGCGGGCATTTGGATTATCTAGGTTAACGAATGGGCACTTGGACTGTGTAGGTTACCTAGCCGCCACTTGGACTATCTAGGTTAGCTAGGTGGCACTTGTACTATCTAGGTTACCTAGCTGGCACTTGGACTATGTAGGTCAACTAGCAGGCCCTTGGACTACCTAGGTTAGCTAACGGGAACTTAGATTATGTAGGTTAACTAGGGGGCAATTGGAATATGTAGGTTACCTAGCGGACACTTGCACTATGTAGGTTAACTAGCGGGCACTTGGCCTATCTAGGTTAACTAGCGTGCACTTGGACTATGTAGGTTAACTAGCGGACAATTGGACGATCTAGGTTAACTAGCGGGCACTTTGACTATGTAGGTTAACTAGGGGACACTTGCACTATGTAGGTTACCTAGCGGGCACTTGGACTATGTAGGTTGCCCAGCGGGCACTTGGAATATGTAGGTTCCCTAGCAGGCACTTGGATTATGTAGGTTCCCTTTCGGGCACTTGGACTATGTAGGTTAACTAGCGGGCATTTGGACTATTTAGGTTACCAAACGGGAACTTGGACTATGTAGGTTACCTAGCGGGCACTTGGACTATCTAGGTTACCTAGCAGGCACTTTGACTATCTAGGTTAACTAACGGGCACTTGGACTATGTCGGTTCCCTAGCGGGCACTTGGATTATGTAGGTTCCCTATCAGGCACTTGGATTATGTACGTTAACTAGCGGGCACTTGGATTGTCTAGGTTACCTAGCGGGCACTTGGATTATCTAGGTTAACGAATGGGCACTTGGACTATGTAGGTTACCTAACCTCCACTTGGACTATCTAGGTTAGCTAGGGGGCACTTGTACTATCTAGGTTACCTAGCTGGCACTTGGACTATGTAGGTCAACTAGCGGGCCCTTGGACTACCTAGGTTAGCTAACGGGAACTTAGATTATGGAGGTTAACTAGGGGGCACTTGGAATATGTAGGTTAACTAGCGGACACTTGCACTATGTAGGTTAACTAGCGGGCCCATGGACTATGTAGGTTTACTATCGG
This sequence comes from Tenrec ecaudatus, assembly GCF_050624435.1. Taxonomy (NCBI): domain Eukaryota; kingdom Metazoa; phylum Chordata; class Mammalia; order Afrosoricida; family Tenrecidae; genus Tenrec; species Tenrec ecaudatus. The sequence continues at coordinate 467,810 of NW_027457686.1, forward strand.
GCCCTTGGACAATCTAGGTTCCCTAAAGGGCACTTAGACTATCTAGGTTACCGAACGGGTACTTGGACTATCTAGGTTACCTAGCGGGCACTTGGACTATGTAGGCTAACTAGGGGGCCCTTGGACGATCTAGGTTACCTAGCGGGTACTAGAACTATCTAGGTTAACTAGCGGGCACTTGCACTATGTAAGTTACCTAGCGGGCACATGGACTAAGTACGTTCCCTAGCGGGCACTTGGACGATCTAGGTTAACTAGCGGGCACTTGGAATATGTAAGTTAACTAGCGGACATTTGCACTATGTTGGTTACCTAGCAGGCACTTGGACTATCTAGGTTAACTAGCGGGCACTTGGACTATGTAGGTTAACTAGCGTGCACTTGGACTATCTAGGTTACCTAGCAGGCACTTTGACTATCTAGGTTAACTAACGGGCACTTGGACTATGTAGGTTGCCTAGCGGGCACTTGGATTATGTAGGTTCCCTATTGGGCACTTGGGCTATGTAGGTTAACTAGCGGACACATGGACTGTCTAGGTTACCTAGCGGGCACTTGGATTATCTAGGTCAACGAACAGGCACTTGGACCTTGTAGGTTACCTAGCCGCCACTTGGACTATCTAGGTTAGCAAACAGGCACTTGGACTATCTAGTTTCCCTAGCGGGCACTTGTACTATCTAGGTTACCTAGCTGGCACTTGGACTATGTAGGTCAACTAGCGGGCCCTTGGACTATCTAGGTTAGCTAACGGGCACTTAGATTATGTAGGTTAACTAGTGGGCACTTGGAATATGTAGGTTAACTAGCGGACACTTGCACTATGTAGGTTTACTAGCGGGCCCTTGGACTATCTACATTCCCTAAAGTGCACTTGGACTATCTAGTTACCGAAGGGGCACTTGGACTATTAGGTTACCTAGCGGGCAGTTGTTCTATTTGAATAACTAGGGGGCCCTTGGACGATCTAGTTTACCTAGCGGGTACTTGAACTATCTAGGTTAACTAGCGGGCACTTGCAGTATCTAGGTTGCCTAGCGGGCACTTGTACTATGTAGGGTAACTAGCGTGCCCTTGGACTATCTAGGTTATGTAGCGGGCACTTTGTATATAGGTTAACTAGCGGGCACTTGGACTATGTAGGTTAACTAGAGGACACTTGGACTATCTAGGTTAACTAGTGGGCCCTTGGACTATGCAGGTTAACCACCAGGCACTTGGGCGATCTAGGTTAACTAGCGGGCACTTGGACTATCAAAATTAAGAAGTGATGCCTTGGACTATGTAGGTTAACTAGCCGGCCCTTGGACTATCTTGGTTACCTAGCGGGCACATGGACTATATAGGTTACCTAGCAGGCACTTGGACTATGTAGGTTACCTAGTGGGCACTTGGACTATCTAGATTAACGAACGGGTATTGGAATATACAGGTAACCTAGCGGGCACTTGGACTGTCTAGGTTACCTAGCGGGCACTTGGACTTCTAGGTTAACGAACGGGATCTTGGACTATGTAGGCTGCCTAGCGGGCATTTGGACTATAAAGGTTACCTAACGGGCACTTTGACTAACTAGGTTACATAGCGGGCACTTGGACTATGTAGGTTAACTAGCGAGCACGTGGACTCTAGGTTACCTAGCGGGCGCTTGGACTATCTAGGTTACCTAGCGGGCCCTGGGACTATGTAGGTTTCCTAGCGGGCACTTGGACTACCTAGGTTAACAAACAGGCATTTGGACTATGTAGGTAACCTAGCGGGCACTTGGACTATGTAGGATCCCTATCGGACTATTGGACTACTTAGGTTACCTAGCGGGCACTTGGACTATCTAGGTCAACTAGCGAGCCATTGTACTATGTAGGTTAACTAGCGAGCACTTGGACTATCTAGGTTAACTAGCGGACCTTGGACTATGTAGGTTAATTAGCGGGCCCTTGGACTATGTATGTTGACTAGCGGGCACTTGGACGATCTAGGTTAACTAGCGGGCACTTGGACTATGTAGGTACCCTAGCGGGCATTTGGTCTATATAGATAACCTAGCGGGCACTTAGACTTTGTAGAATACCTAGCGGGCACTTGGACTATCTAGGTTACCTAGCAGGCACTTTGAATATCTAGGTTAACTAATGGGCACTTGGACTATGTATGTTGCCTAGCGGGCACTTGGATTATATAGGTTCTTTATCGGGCACTTGGACTATGAAGGTTAACTAGCGGGCACTTGGACAGTCTAGGTTACCTAGCGGGCACTTGGATTATCTAGGTTAACGAACGTGCACTTGGACTATGTAGGTTACCCAGCCGCCACTTGGACTATCTAGGTTAGCTAACAGGCACTTGGACTATCTAGGTTCCCTAGCGGTCACTTGTACTATCTAGGTTACCTAGCGGGCACTTGGACTATGTACGTCCCCTAGTGGGCACGTGGACTATCTAGGTTAACTAGAGGGCACTTGGACTATCTAAATTACCTAGCAGGCACTTGGATTATGAAGGATCCCTAGCGGGCACTTAGACAATCTAGGTTAACTAGCGGGCACTTGGACTATGTAGGTTAACTAGCGGACACTTACACGATCTAGGTTAACTAGCGGGCCCTTGCACTATGTAGGTTAACTAGCGGGCCCATGGATTATGTAGGTTTACTAGCAGGCACTTGGACTATCTAGGTTAACTAGCGGCCACTTGGACTATGTAGTTTCCCTAGCGGGAACTTGGACTATGTAGGTTACCTAGCGGGCACTTGGACTATCTAGGTTACCTAGCACGCACTTGGACTATCTAGGTTAACTAACGGGCACTTGGACTATGTAGGTTGCCTATCGGGCACTTGGATTATGTAGGTTCCCTATCGGGCACTTTGATTATGTAGGTTAACTAGTGGGCACTTGGACTGTCTAGGTTACCTAGCGGGCACTTGGATTATCTAGGTTAACGAATGGGCACTTGTACTATGTAGGTTACCTAGCCGCCACTTGGACTATCTAGGTTAGCTAGGGGGCACTTGTACAATCTAGGTTACCTAGCTGGCACTTGGACTATGTAGGTCAACTAGCGGGCCCTTGGACTACCTAGGTTAGCTAACGGGAACTTAGATTATGTAGGTTAACTAGGGGGCACTTGGAATATGTAGGTTACCTAGCGGACCCATGCACTATGTAGGTTAACTAGCGGGCACTTGGACTATCTAGGTTAACTAGCGTGCACTTGGACTATCTAGGTTACCTAGCAGGCACTTTGACTATCTAGGTTAACTAACGGGCACTTGGACTTTAAAGGTTGCCTAGCAGGCACTTGGATTATGTAGGTTCCCTATCGGGCACTTGGACTATGTAGGTTACCTAGCCAGCACATGGACTATGTAGGTTAACTAGCGGGCACTTGGATTATCTAGGTTAACTAACAGGCACTTAGACTATGTATGTTCCAGAGCGGGCAATTAGATTATGTAGGTTCCCTAGTGGGCACTTGAACTACCTAGGTTCCCTAAAGGGCACTTGGACTATGTAGGTTAACTAACGGACAATTGGACGATCTAGGTTAACTAGCGCATACTTGGACTATCTAGGGTAACTAGCGGTCCCTTGGAATACGTAGGTTAACTAGCGCACACTTAGACTATCTAGGTTAACTAGCGGGCCCTTGGTCTGTGTAGGTTAACTAGCAGGCCCTTGGACTATGTAAGTTAACTAGAGGGCACTTGCACTATGTAGGTTACCTAGCGGGCACTTGGACTATCTAGGTTAACTAGCGGGCACTTGGACTATGTAGGTTAACTAGCGGACACTTGGACTATCTAGGTTACCTAGCGGGAACTTGGACAATGTATGTTACCAGCGGGCACTTGGACTATGTAGGTTACCTAGAGGGCAATTGGACTATCTAGGTTACCTAGCAGGCACTATGACTATCTAGGTTAACTAACGGGCACTTGGACTATGTAGGTTGCCTAGCGAGCACTTGGACTATGTAGGTTCCCTAGCGGTTACTTGGACTGTCTAGGTTAACTAGCAGGCAATTAGGCTGTCTAGGTTACCTAGTGGGCACTTGGACTATGTAGTTTACCTAGCAGGCACTTGGACTATGTAGGTTAACTAGCGCACTCTTGGACTATCTAGGTAACCTAGCGGGCACCTGGACTATCTAGGTTAACGAACGGGCACTTGGACTATGTAGGGTAACTAGCGGACACTTGGACTATCTAGGTTAGCTAACGGGCAATTGGACTATCAAGGTTAACTAACGGGCACTTGGATTATGTAGGTGTCCTAGCGAGCACTTGGACTATGTAGGTTCCCTCGCGGGCGCTTGGACTATGTAGGTTCCCTAGCGGATACTTGGACTGTCTAGGTTACCCAGCGGGCACTTGGACGATCTAGGTTAACTAGCGCTTACTTGGACTATCTAGGTTACCTAGCAGGCACTTTGACTATCTAGGTTAACTAACGGGCACTTGGACTATGTAGGTTGCATAGCGAGCACTTGGACTTTGTAGGTTCCCTAGCGGTTACTTGGACTGTCTAGGTTAACTAGCGGGCAATTGGACTGTCTAGTTTACCTAGTGGGCACTTGGACTATGTAGTTTACCTAGCAGGCACTTGGACTATGTAGGTTAACTAGCGCACACTTGGACTATCTAGGTTACCTAGCGGGCACTTGGACTATATACGTTCCCTAGCAGGCACTTGGGCTATCTACATTACCTAGCGGCCACTTGGACTATGTAGGTTAACGAATGGGCACTTGGACTATGTAGGTAACCTAGTGGTCACTTGGACTGTCTAGGTTACCTAGCGGGCACTTGGACGATCTAGGTTAACTAGCGCGTACTTGGACTATCTAGGTTAACTAGCGGTCCCTTGGACTACGTAGGTTAACTAGCGGACACTTGCCCTATGTAGGTTACCTAGCGGGCACTTGGACTATATTGGTTAACTAGCGGGCACTTGGATTATCTAGGGTAATTGACAGGCACTTGGACTATGTATGTTCCAGAGCGGGCAATTAGATTATGTAGGTTCCCTAGCGGGCACTTGGACTATCTAGGTTCCCTAAAGGGCACTTGGACTATGTAGGTTAACTAGCGGACAATTGGACGATCTAGGTTAACTAGCGCGTACTTGGACTATCTAGGTTAACTAGCGGTCCCTTGGACTACGTAGGTTAACTAGCGGACACTTGCACTATGTAGGTTACCTAGCGGGCACTTGGACTATCTAGGTTAACTAGCGGGCACTTGGACTATGTAGCTTAACTAGCGGACACTTGCACTATGTAGGTTACCTAGCGGGCACTTGGACTATGTAGGTTAACTAGCGGACACTTGCACTCTCTAGTTTACCTAGCGGGCACTTGAACTATGTACCTTCCCTAGCGGTCACTTGGACTATCTATGTTAACTAGCGGGCACTTGGACTATGTAGGTAGACTAGCGGACACATGGACGATCTAGGTTAGGTAACGGGCACTTGGACTATCTAGGTTAGCTAACAAGAACTTGGACTATCTAGGTTACCTAGCGGGCACTAGGAATATGTAGGTTACCTAGCGTGCACTAGGACTATCTAGGTTACCTAGCGGGAACTTGGACAACGTAGGTTACCAGCGGACACTTGGACTATCTAGGTTACCTAGCGGGCACTTGGACTATGTAGGTTGCCTAGCGGGCACTTGGACGATCTAGGTTAGGTAACGGGAACTTGGACTATCTAGGTTAGCTAACAGGAACTTTGACTATCTAGGTTACCTAGCGGGCACTAGGACTATGTAGGTTACCTAGCAGGCACTTGGACTATCTAGGTTACCTAGCGGGCATTTGGTCTATATAGATAACCTAGCGGGCATTTAGACTTTGTAGATTACCTAGCGGGCACTTGGACTATCTAGGTACCTAGCAGGCACTTTGAATATCTAGGTTAACTAATGGGCACTTGGACTATGTATGTTGCCTAGCGGGCACTTGGATTATATAGGTTCTTTATCGGGCACTTGGACTATGTAGGTTCCCTAGCGGTTACTTGGACTGTCTAGGTTAACTACCGGGCAATTAGACTGTCTAGGTTACCTAGTGGTCACTTGGACTATGTAGTTTACCTAGCAGGCACTTGGACTATGTAGGTTAACTAGCGCACTCTTGGACTATCTAGGTAACCTAGCGGGCACGTGGACTATCTAGGTTAACGAACGGGCACTTGGACTATGTAGGGTAACTAGCGGACACTTGGACTATCTAGGTTAGCTACCGGGCAATTGGACTATCAAAGTTAACTAACGGGCACTTGGACTATGTAGTTGCCTAGCGAGCACTTGGACTATGTAGGTTCCCTAGCGGGCGCTTGGACTATGTAGGTTCCCTAGCGGTTACTTGGATTGTCTAGGTTACCTAGTGGGCACTTGGACTATGTAGTTTACCTAGCAGGCACTTGGATTATGTAGGTTAACTAGCGCACACTTGGACTATCTAGGCTACCTAGCGGGCACTTGGACTATATATGTTCCCTAGCGGGCACTTGGGCTATCTACGTTACCTAGCGGGCACTTGGACTATGTAGGTTAACGAACGGGCACTTGGACTATGTAGGTAACCTACTGGTCACTTGGACTGAATAGGTTACCTAGCGGGCTCTTGGACGATCTAGGTTAACTAGCGCGTACTTGGACTATCTAGGTTAACTAGTGGTCCCTTGGACTACGTAGGTTAACTAGCGGACACTTGCACTATGTAGGTTACCTAGCGGGCACTTGCACTATGTAGGTTACCTAGCGGGCACTTGGACTGTGTAGGTTAACTAGCGGGCACTTGGATTATCTAGGTTAAGTAACAGGCACTTGGACTATGTATGTTCCAGAGCGGGCAATTAGATTATGTAGGTTCCCTAGCGGGCACTTGGACTATCTAGGTTCCCTAAAGGGCACTTGGACTATGTAGGTTAACTAGCGGACAATTGGACAATCTAGGTTAACAAGCGCGTACTTGGACTATATAGGTTACTTAGCGGTCCCTTGGACCACGTAGGTTCACTAACGGACACTTGCACTATGTAGGTTACCTAGCGGGCATTTGGACTTTCTAGGTTAACTAGCGGGCACTTGGACTATGTAGGTTAACTAGCGGACACTTGGACTATCTAGGTTACCTAGCGGGAACTTGGACAATGTAGGTTACCAGCGGGCACTTGGACTATCTAGGTTAACGAACGAGCACTTGGACTATGTAGGTAACCTAGCGGGCACTTGGACTGTCTAGGTTACCTAGCGGGCACTTGGACTATCTAGGTTAACGAACGGGCACTTGGACAATGTAGGTTAACTAGCGGACACTTGCACTATGTAGGTTACCTAGCGGGCACTTGGACTATGTAGTTTACCTAGCAGGCACTTGATGTAGGTTAACTAGCGGGCACTTGGACTATCTAGGTTAAGGAACGAGCACTTGGACTATGTAGGTAACCTAGCGGGCACTTGGACTGTCTAGGTTACCTAGCGGGCACTTGGACTATCTAGGTTACTTAGTAGGCACTTGGACTAAGTAGTTTAACTAGCAGGCACTTGCACTCTCTAGATTACCTAGCGGGCACTTGGACTATGTACCTTCCCTAGCGGTCACTTGGACTATCTATGTAAACTAGCGGGCACTTGGACTATGTAGGTTGCCTAGCGGGCACTTGGACGATCTAGGTTAGGTAACGGGCACTTGGACTATCTAGGTTAGCTAACAGGAACTTTGATTATCTAGGTTACCTAGCGGGCACTAGGACTATGTAGGTTACCTAGCAGGCACTTGGACTATCTAGGTTACCTAGCGGGAACTTGGACAATGTAGGTTAACAGCGGGCACTTGGACTATCTAGGTTAACGAATGAGCACTTGGACTATGTAGGTTGCCTAGCGAGCACTTGGACTATGTAGGTTCCCTAGCGGGAGCTTGGACTGTCTAGGTTACCTAGTGGGCACTTGGACTATGTAGTTTACCTAGCAGGCACTTGGACTACGTAGGTTAACTAGCGGACACTTGCACTATGTAGGTTACCTAGCGGGCACTTGGACTATGTAGTTTACCTAGCGGGCACTTGGACTGTGTAGGTTAACTAGCGGGCACTTGGATTATCTAGGTTAAGTAACAGGCACTTGGACTATGTATGTTCCAGAGCGGGCAATTAGATTATGTAGGTTCCCTAGCGGGCACTTGGACTATCTAGGTTCCCTAAAGGGCACTTGGACTATGTAGGTTAACTAGCGGACAATTGGACGATCTAGGTTAACAAGCGCGTACTTGGACTATCTAGGTTAATTAGCGGTCCCTTGGACTACGTAGGTTAACTAGCGGACACTTGCACTATGTAGGTTACCTAGCGGGCACTTGGACTATCTAGGTTAACTAGCGGGCACTTGGACTATGTAGGTTAACTAGCGGACACTTGGACTATCTAGGTTACCTAGAGGGAACTTGGACAATGTAGGTTACCAGCGGGCACTTGGACTATCTAGGTTAAAGAACGAGCACTTGGACTATGTAGGTAACCTAGCGGGCACTTGGACTGTCTAGGTTACCTAGCGGGCACTTGGACTATCTAGGTTAACGAACGGGCACTTGGACTATGTAGGTTAACTAGCGAACACTTGGACTATCTAGGTTAGCTAACGGGCAATTGGACTATCAAGGTTACCTAACGGGCACTTGGACTATGTAGGTTACCTAGAGGGCACTTGGACTATCTAGGTTACCTAGCAGGCACTTTGACTATCTAGGTTAACTAACGGGCACTTGGACTATGTAGGTTGCCTAGCGAGCACTTGGACTATGTAAGTTCCCTAGAGGGCGCTTGGACTATGTAGGTTCCCTAGCGGTTACTTGGATTGTCTAGGTTACCTAGTGGGCACTTGGACTATGTAGTTTACCTAGCAGGCACTTGGACTATGTAGGTTAACTAGCGCACACTTGGACTATCTAGGCTACCTAGCGGGCACTTGGACTATATACGTTTCCTAGCGGTCACTTGGGCTATCTACGTTACCTAGCGGGCACTTGGACTATGTAGGTTAACGAACGGGCACTTGGACTATGTAGGTAACTTACTGGTCACTTGGACTGAATAGGTTACCTAGCGGGCTCTTGGACGATCTAGGTTAACTAGCGCGTACTTGGACTATCTAGGTTAACTAGTGGTCCCTTGGACTACGTAGGTTAACTAGCGGACACTTGCACTATGTAGGTTACCAAGCGGGCACTTGGACTATGTAGTTTACCTAGCGGGCACTTGGACTGTGTAGGTTAACTAGCGGGCACTTGGATTATCTAGGTTAAGTAACAGGCACTTGGACTATGTATGTTCCAGAGCGGGCAATTAGATTATGTAGGTTCCCTAGCGGGCACTTGGACTATGTAGGTTAACTAGCGGACAATTAGACGATCTAGGTTAACAAGCGCGTACTTGGACTATATAGGTTACTTAGCGGTCCCTTGGACTACGTAGGTTCACTAACGGACACTTGCACTATGTAGGTTACCTAGCGGGCATTTGGACTTTCTAGGTTAACTAGCGGGCACTTGGACTGTGTAGGTTAACTAGCGGACGCTTGGACTATCTAGGTTACCTAGCGGGAACTTGGACTATGTAGTTTACCTAGCGGGCACTTGGACTGTGTAGGTTAACTAGCGGGCACTTGGATTATCTAGGTTAAGTAATAGGCACTTGGACTATGTATGTTCCAGAGCGGGCAATTAGATTATGTAGGTTCCCTAGCGGGCACTTGGACTATCTAGGTTCCCTAAAGGGCACTTGGACTATGTAGGTTAACTAGAGGACAATTGGACGATCTAGGTTAACAAGCGCGTACTTGGACTATCTAGGTTAACTAGCGGTCCCTTGGACTACGTAGGTTCACTAACGGACACTTGCACTATGTAGGTTACCTAGCGGGCATTTGGACTTTCTAGGTTAACTAGCGGGCACTTGGACTATGTAGGTTAACTAGCGGACACTTGGACTATCTAGGTTACCTAGTGGGAACTTGGACAATGTAGGTTACCAGCGGGCACTTGGACTATCTAGGTTAACGAACGAGCACTTGGACTATGTAGGTAACCTAGCGGGCACTTGGACTGTCTAGGTTACCTAGCGGGCACTTGGACTATCTAGGTTAACGAACGGGCACTTGGACAATGTAGGTTAGCTAGCGGACACTTGGACTATCTAGGTTAGCTAACGGGCAATTGGACTATCAAGGTTAACTAACGGGCACTTGGACTATGTAGGTTGCCTAGCGAGCACTTGGACTATGTAGGTTCCCTAGCGGTTACATGGACTGTCTAGGTTAACTAGCGGGCAATTAGACTGTCTAGGTTACCTAGTGGGCACTTGGACTATGTAGTTTACCTAGCAGGCACTTGGACTATGTAGGTTAACTAGCGCACTCTTGGACTATCTAGGTAACCTAGCGGGCACTTGGACTATATACGTTCCTTAGCGGGCACTTGGGCTATCTACGTTACCTAGCCGGCACTTGGACTATGTAGGTTAACGAACGGGCACTTGGACTATGTAGGTAACCTAGTGGTCACTTGGACTGTCTAGGTTACCTAGCGGGCACTTGGACGAGCTAGGTTAACTAGTGCGTACTTGGACTATCTAGGTTAGCTTGCGGTCCCTTGGAATACGTAGGTTAACTAGCGGACACTTGCACTATGTAGGTTACCAAGCGGGCAATTGGACTATGTAGGTTAACTAGCGGACACTTGCACTATGTAGGTTACCTAGCGGGCTCTTGGACTAAGTAGGTTAACTAGCAGGCCCTTGGACTATCTAGGTTACCTAGTAGGCACTTGGACTAAGTAGTTTAACTAGCAGGCACTTGCACTCTCTAGTTTACCTAGCGGGTACTTGGACTATGTACCTTCCCTAGCGGTCACTTGGACTATCTATATTAACTAGCGGGCACTTGGACTATGTAGGTTGCCTAGCGGGCACTTGGACGATCTAGGTTAGGTAACGGGCACTTGGACTATCTAGGTTAGCTAACAGGAACTTTGACTATCTAGGTTACCTAGCGGGCACTAGGACTATGTAGGTTACCTAGCAGGCACTTGGACTATCTAGGTTAACTAGCGGGAACTTGGACAATGTAGGTTACCAGCGGGCACTTGGACTATCTAGGTTAACGAACGAGCACTTGGACTATGTAGGTTGCCTAGCGAGCACTTGGACTATGTAGGTTCCCTAGCGGGCGCTTGGACTGTCTAGGTTACCTCGTGGGCACTTGGACTATGTAGTTTACCTAGCAGGCACTTGGACTACGTAGGTTAACTAGCGTACACTTGCACTATATAGGTTACCTAGCGGGCACTTGGACTATGTAGTTTACCGAGCGGGCACTTGGACTGTGTAGGTTAACTAGCGGGCACTTGGACTATCTAGGTTCCCTATAGTGCACTTGGACTATGTAGGTTAACTAGCGGCCCATTGGACGATCTAGGTTAACAAGCGCGTACTTGGACTATCTAGGTTAACTAGCGGTCCCTTGGACTACATAGGTTAACTAGCGGACACTTGCACTATGTAGGTTACCTAGCGGGGACCTGGACTATCTAGGTTAACTAGCGGGCACTTGGACTATGTAGGTTAACTAGCGGACAGTTGGACTATCTAGGTTACCTAGCTGGAACTTGGACAATGTAGGTTACCAGCGGGCACTTGGACTATCTAGGTTAACGAACGAGCTCTTGGACAATGTAGGTAACCTAGCGGGCACTTGGACTGTCTAGGTTACCTAGCGGGCACTTGGACTATCTAGGTTAACGAACGGGCACTTGGACTATGTAGGTTAACTAGCGGACACTTGGACTATCTAGGTTAGCTAACGGGCAATTGAACTATCAAGGTTACCTAACGGGCACTTGGACTATGTAGGTTACCTAGAGGGCACTTGGACTATCTAGGTTACCTAGCAGGCACTTTGACTATCCAGGTCAACTAACGGGCACTTGGACTATGTAGGTTGCCTAGCGAGCACTTGGACTATGTAAGTTCCCTAGCGGTTACTTGGACTGTGTAGGTTAACTAGCGGGCAATTAGACTGTCTAGGTTACCTAGTGGGCACTTGGACTATGTAGTTTACCTAGCAGGCTCTTGGACTATGTAGGTTAACTAGCGCACTCTTGGACTATCTAGGTAACCTAGCGGGTGCTTGGACTATCTAGGTTAACGAACGGGCACTTTGACTATGTAGGGTAACTAGCGGACACTTGGACTATCTAAGTTAGCTAACGGGCAATTGGACTATCAAGGTTACCTAACGGGCACTTGGACTATGTAGGTTACCTAGAGGGCACTTGGACTATCTAGGTTACCTAGCAGGCACTTTGATTATCTAGGTTAACTAACGGGCACTTGGACTATGTAGGTTGCCTAGCGAGCACTTGGACTATGTAGGTTCCCTAGCGGTTACTTGGACTGTCTAGGTTAACTAGCAGATAATTAGACTGTCTAGGTTACCTAGCGGGCATTTGGTCTATATAGATAACCTAGCGGGCACTTAGACTTTGTAGATTACCTAGCGGGCACTTGGACTATCAAGGTTACCTAGCAGGCACTTTGAATATCTAGGTTAACTAATGGGCACTTGGACTATGTATGTTGCCTAGCGGGCACTTGGATTATATAGGTTCTTTATCGGGCACTTGGACTATGTAGGTTAACTAGCGGGCCCTTGGACTAACTAGGTTACCTAGCGTGAACTTGGACTATATAGGTTACCTAGCGGGCAATTGGACTATGTAGGGTACCTAGTGGGCACTTGGACTATCTAGGTTAACGAATGGGCACTTGGAATATGCAGGTAACCTAGCGGACACTTGATCTGTCTAGGTTACCTAGCGGGCACTTCGACAATCTAGGTGACCTAGCGGGAACTTGGTCAATGTAAGTTACCTAGCGGGCACTTGGACTATCTAGGTTACCTAACGGGCACTTTGACTATCTAGGTTACATAGTGGGCACTTGGACTATGTAGGTTAACTAGCGAGCACTTGGACTCTAGGTTATCTAGCGGACACTTGGACGATCTAGGTTACCTAGTGGGCCCTTGGACTATGTAGGTTTCCTAGCGGGCACTTGGACTATCTAGGTTAAGGAACGGGCACTTGGACTATGTAGGTAACCTAGCGGGCACTTTGACAGTCTAGGTTACCTAGCGGGCACTTGGACTATCTAGGTTAACGAACGGGCACTTGGACAATGTAGGTTACCTAGCGGGCACTTGGACTATGTAGGATCCCTATCGAATATTTGGACTATTTAGGTTACCTAGCAGGCACTTGGAATATATAGGTTAACTAGTGGGCCCTTGTACTATGTAGGATAACTACCGAGCACTTGGACTATCTAGGTTAACTAGCAGACCTTGAACTATGTATGTTAACTAGCGGGTCTTTGGACTATGTAGGTTAACTAGCGGGCACGTGGAGGATCTAGGTTAACTAGAGGGCACTTGGACTATCTAGGTTAACTAGCATGCACTTGGACTATCTAGGTTAACTAGCGGGCACTTGGATGATCAATGTTAACTAGCGGGCAATTGGACTATCTAGGTTAGCTAATGGGCACATGGACTAAGTACGTCCCCTAGTGGGCACTTGGACAATCTAGCTTAACTAACGGGCACTTGGACTATCTAGGTTACCTAGCAGGCACTTGGACTATGAAGGTTCCCTAGCGGGCACTTGGATTATCTAGGTTACCCAGCGGGCACTTGGACTATGTAGGTTAACTAGCGGACACTTGCAAGATCTAGGTTAACTAGCAGGCTCTTGCACTATGTAGGTTAACTAGCGGGCACTTGGACGATCTAGGTTAACTAGCGGGCACTTGGACGATATAGGTTAACTAGTGGGCACTTGGATTATCTAGGTTAGCTAGCGGGCTCTTGCACTATGTAGGTTAACTAGCGGGCCCATTGATTATGTAGGTTAACTAGCGGGCACTTGGACGATCTAGGTTAACTAGCAGGCACTTGGACGATATAGGTTAACTAGCGCGCACTTGGATTATCTAGGTTACCTAGCGGGCACTTGGACTATGTAGGTTCCCAGTGGACATTTGGACTATATAGATAACCTAGCGGGCACTTAGACTTTGTAGGTTACCTAGCGGGCACTTGGACTATGTACCTTCCCTAGCGGGCACTTGGACTATCTATGTTAACTAGCGGGCACTTGGACTATGTATTTTACCTAGCAGACACTTGCACTATGTAGGTTACCTAGCGGGCTCTGGACTATGTAGGCTAACTAGAGGACACTTGGACGATCTAGGTTAACTAGTGGGCCCAAGGACTATGTAGGTTAACGAGCCAGTACTTGGACAATCTAGGTTAACTAGCGGGCACTTGGATGATCTAGGTTAACTAAGGGGCATTTGGACTATCAAAGTTAACAAGCGAGCCCTTGGACTATGTAGGTTAACTAGCGGTCCCTTGGACTATCTAGTTTACCTAGATAGCACTTGGACTATATAGGTTCCCTAGCGGGCACATGGACTATCTATGTTAACGAACGGGCACATGGACTATGCAGGTAACCTAGAGGGCACTTGGACTGTCTAGGTTACATAGCGTGCACTTTGACTTCTAGGTTAACGAACGGGCACTTGGACTAGGTAGGTTCCCTAGCGGGCACTTGGTCTATCTAGGTTAACTAGCGAGCACTTGGACTATCTAGGATAACTAGCGGGCACTTGGACTATTAGGGTCCCTAGCGGGCATTTGGACTATATAGGTTTCCTAGCGGGCACTTGGACTATGTAGGTTAACGAACAGGCACTTGGACTATGTAGGTAACCTAGTGGTCACTTGAAATGTCCAGGTTACATAGCGGACACTTGGACTATGTAGGTTAACTAGCGGGCACTTGGACTATCTAGGTTAACTAGCGGGCCCTTGGACGATGTAGGTTAACTAGCGGGCCCTTGGACTAATTAGGTTACCTAGCGGGCATTTGGACTATATAGGTTACCTAGCGGGCACTTGGACTATGTAGGGTACCTACTGGGCACTTGGACTATCTAGCTTAACGAATGGGCACTTGGAATATGCAGGTAACCTAGCGGAGACTTGGACTGTCTAGGTTACCTTGTGGGCACTTGGACTATCTAGGTTACGTAGCGGGCACTTGGACTATGTACGTTCCCTAGCGGGCACTTGGATTATCTATGTTAACTAGCGGGCACTTGGAATAGGTAGGTTAACTAGCGGACACTTGCACTATGTAGGTTACCTAGCAGGCACTTGGATTATCTAGGTTAACTAGCAGGCACTTGGACTATAAGGATAACTAGTGTGCACTTGGACTATGTAGGTTCCTTAGCGGGCACTTGGACTATCTAGGTTGCCTTGCGGGCACTTTGACGATATAGGTTAACTAGCGTGCCCTTGGAATATCTAGGTTACGTAGCGGGCACTTGGTATATAGGTTAACTAGCGGGCACTTGGACTATGTAGGTTAACTAGAGGACACTTGAACTATCTAGGTTAACTAGTGGGCCCTTGGACTATGTAGCTTAACTAGCGGGAACTTGGACAATCTAGGTTAACTAGCGGGCACTTGTACTATCAAAGTGTACAAGTGAGCCTTTGGACTATCAAAGTGAACAAGTGAGCCCTTGGACTATGTAGGTTAACTTGCGGGCCCTTGGACTAACTAGGTTACCTAGCGTGAACTTGGACTTTATAGGTTACTTGGCGGGCAATTGGACTATGTAGGGTACCTAGTGGGCACTTGGACTATCTAGGTTAACGAATGGGCACTTTGACTATCTAGGTTACATAGTGGGCACTTGGACTATGTAGGTTAACTAGCGAGCACTTGGACTCTAGGTTATCTAGCCGACACTTGGTCGATCTAGGTTACCTAGCGGGCCCTTGGACTATGTAGGTTTCCTAGCGGGCACTTGGACTATCTAGGTTAAGGAACGGGCACTTGGACTATGTAGGTAACCTAGCGGGCACTTTGACAGTCTAGGTTACCTAGCGGGCACTTGGACTATCTAGGTTAACGAACGGGCACTTGGATAATGTAGGTTACCTAGCGGGCACTTGGACTATGTAGGATCCCTATCGAATATTTGGACTACTTAGATTACCTAGCAGGCACTTGGAATATATAGGTTAACTAGTGGGCCCTTGTACTATGTAGGTTAACTACCGAGCACTTGGACTATCTAGGTTAACTAGCAGACCTTGAATTATGTAGGTTAACTAGCGGGTCTTTGGACTATGTAGGTTAACTAGCGGGCACGTGGAGGATCTAGGTTAACTAGAGGGCACTTGGACTATCTAGGTTAACTAGCATGCACTTGGACTATCTAGGTTAACTAGCGGGCACTTGGATGATCAATGTTAACTAGCGGGCAATTGGACTATCTCGGTTAGCTAATGGGCACATGGACTAAGTACGTCCCCTAGTGGGCACTTGGACAATCTAGCTTAACTAACGGGCACTTGGACTATCTAGGTTACCTAGCAGGCACTTGGACTATGAAGGTTCCCTAGCGGGCACTTGGATTATCTAGGTTACCCAGAGGGCACTTGGACTATGTAGGTTAACTAGCGGACACTTGCATGATCTAGGTTAACTAGCAGGCTCTTGCACTATGTAGGTTAACTAGCGGGCACTTGGACGATCTAGGTTAACTAGCGGGCACTTGGGCGATATAGGTTAACTAGTGGGCACTTGGATTATCTAGGTTAGCTAGCGGGCTCTTGCACTATGTAGGTTAACTAGCGGGCCCATTGACTATGTAGGTTAACTAGCGGGCACTTGGACGATCTAGGTTAACTAGCAGGCACTTGGACGATATAGGTTAACTAGCGGGCACTTGGATTATCTAGGTTACCTAGCGGGCACTTGGACTATGTAGGTTCCCAGCGGACATTTGGACTATATAGATAACCTAGCGGGCACTTAGATTTTGTAGGTTACCTAGCGGGCACTTGGACTATGTACATTCCCTAGCGGGCATTTGGACTATCTATGTTAACTAGCGGGCACTTGGACTATGTAGTTTACCTAGCAGACACTTGCACTATGTACGTTACCTAGCGGACTCTGGACTATGTAGGCTAACTAGAGGACACTTGGACGATCTAGGTTAACTAGTGGGCCCTTGGACTATGTAGGTTAATTAGCCAGTACTTGGACGATCTAGGTTAACTAGCGGGCACTTGGATGATCTAGGTTAACTAAGGGGCACTTGGACTATCAAAGTTAACAAGCGAGCCCTTGGACTATGTAGGTTAACTAGCGGGCCCTTGGACTATCTAGTTTACCTAGATAGCACTTGGACTATATAGGTTCCCTAGCGGGCACTTGGACTATCTATGTTAACGAACGGGCACTTGGATTATGCAGGTAACCTAGCGGGCACTTGGACTGTCTAGGTTACATAGCGGGCACTTGGACTGTCTAGGTTAACTAGCGGGCCCTTGGACGATGTAGGTTAACTAGCGGGCCCTTGGACTAACTAGGTTACCTAGCGGGCATTTGGATTATATAGGTTACCTAGCGGGCACTTGGACTATGTAGGGTACTTAGTGGGCACTTGGACTATCTAGCTTAACGAATGGGCACTTGGAATATGCAGGTAACCTAGCAGAGACTTGGACTGTCTAGGTTACCTAGTGGGCACTTGGACTATCTAGGTTACGTAGCGGGCACTTGGACTATGTACGTTCCCTAGCGGGCACTTGGATTATCTATGTTAACTAGCGGGCACTTGGAATATGTAGGTTAACTAGCGGACACTTGCACTATGTAGGTTACCTAGCAGGCACTTGGACTATCTAGGTTAACTAGCAGGCACTTGGACTATCTAGGATAACTAGTGTGCACTTGGACTATGTAGGTTCCTTAGCGGGCACCTGGACTATCTAGGTTGCCTTGCGGGCACTTTGACGATATAGGTTAACTAGCGTGCCCTTGGAATATCTAGGTTACGTAGCGGGCACTTGGTATATAGGTTAACTAGCGGGCACTTGGACTATGTAGGTTAACTAGAGGACACTTGAACTATCTAGGTTAACTAGTGGGCCCTTGGACTATGTAGGTTAAGTAGCAGGCACTTGGACAATCTAGGTTAACTAGCGGGCACTTGGACTATCAAAGTGTACAAGTGAGCCCTTAGACTATCAAAGTGAACAAGTGAGCCCTTGGACTATGTAGGTTAACTAGCGGGCCCTTGGACTAACTAGGTTACCTAGCGTGAACTTGGACTATATAGGTTACCTAGCGGGCAATTGGACTATGTAGGGTACCTAGTGGGCACTTGGACTATCTAGGTTAACGAATGGGCACTTGGAATATGCAGGTAACCTAGCGGACACTTGGCCTGTCTAGGTTACCTAGCGGGCACTTCGACAATCTAGGTTACCTAGCGGGAACATGGACAAAGTAAGTTACCTAGCGGGTACTTGGACTATCTAGGTTACCTAACGGGCACTTTGACTATCTAGGTTACATAGTGGGCACTTGGACTATGTAGGTTAACTAGCGAGCACATGGACTCTAGGTTATCTAGCGGACACTTGGACTATCTAGGTTACCTAGCGGGCCCTTGGACTATGTAGGTTTCCTAGCGGGCACTTGGACTATCTAGGTTAAGGAACGGGCACTTGGACTATGTAGGTAACCTAGCGGGCACTTTGACAGTCTAGGTTACCTAGCGGGCACTTGGACTATCTAGGTTAACGAACGGGCACTTGGACAATGAAGGTTACCTTGCGGGCACTTGGACTATGTAGGATCCCTATCGAATATTTGGACTACTTAGGTTACCTAGCAGGCACTTGGAATATATAGGTTAACTAGTGGGCCCTTGTACTATGTAGGTTAACTACCGAGCACTTGGACTATCTAGGTTAACTAGCAGACCTTGAACTATGTAGGTTAACTAGCGGGTCTTTGGACTATGTAGGTTAACTAGCGGGCACGTGGAGGATCTAGGTTAACTAGAGGGCACTTGGACTATCTAGGTTAACTAGCATGTACTTGGACTATCTAGGTTAACTAGCGGGCACTTGGATGATCAATGTTAACTAGCGGGCAATTGGACTATCTACGTTAGCTAATGGGCACATGGACTAAGTACGTCCCCAAGTGGGAACTTGGACAATCTAGCTTAACTAACGGGCACTTGGACTATCTAGGTTACCTAGCAGGCACTTGGACTATGAAGGTTCCCTAGCGGGCACGTGGATTATCTAGGTTACCCAGAGGGCACTTGGACTATGTAGGTTAACTAGCGGACACTTGCATGATCTAGGTTAACTAGCAGGCTCTTGCACTATGTAGGTTAACTAGCGGGCACTTGGACGATCTAGGTTAACTAGCGCACTTGGACGATATAGGTTAACTAGTGGGCACTTGGATTATCTAGGTTAGCTAGCGGGCTCTTGCACTATGTAGGTTAACTAGCGGGCCCATTGACTATGTAGGTTAACTAGCGGGCACTTGGACGATCTAGGTTAACTAGCAGGCACTTGGACGATATAGGTTAACTAGCGGGCACTTGGATTATCTAGGTTACCTAGCGGGCACTTGGACTATGTAGGTTCCCAGCGGACATTTGGACTATATAGATAACCTAGCGGGCACTTAGATTTTGTAGGTTACCTAGCGGGCACTTGGACTATGTACCTTCCCTAGCGGGCATTTGGACTATCTATGTTAACTAGCGAGCACTTGGACTATGTAGTTTACCTAGCAGACACTTGCACTATGTAGGTTACCTAGCGGACTCTGGACTATGTAGGCTAACTAGAGGACACTTGGACGATCTAGGTTAACTAGTGGGCCCAAGGACTATGTAGGTTAACTAGCCAGTACTTGGACGATCTAGGTTAACTAGCGGGCACTTGGATGATCTAGGTTAACTAAGGGGCACTTGGACTATCAAAGTTAACAAGCGAGCCCTTGGACTATGTAGGTTAACTAGCGGGCCCTTGGACTATCTAGTTTAGCTAGATAGCACTTGGACTATATAGGTTCCCTAGCGGGCACTTGGACTATCTATGTTAACGAACGGGCACTTGGATTATGCAGGTAACCTAGCGGGCACTTGGACTGTCTAGGTTACATAGCGGGCACTTGGACTGTCTAGGTTAACTAGCGGCCCCTTGGACGATGTAGGTTAACTAGCGGGCCCTTGGACTAACTAGGTTACCTAGCGGGCATTTGGATTATATAGGTTACCTAGCGGGCACTTGGACTATCTAGGTTCCCTACCGGGCACTTGGACTATGTAGGTTAACTAGCGGACACTTGGACGATCTAGGTTAACTAGCAGTTACTTGGATTATGTAGGTTAACTAGCGGGCCCTTGGACTATGTAGATTAACTAGTAGCACTTGGACTATCTACGTTAACTAGCGGGCCCTTGGACTATGTAGATTCCCTAGCGGGCACTTGGACTACGTAGGTTCCCTAGCGGGCACTTGGACTATGTATGTTCTCTAGCGGGCACTTGGACTATGTATGTTCCCTACGGACACTTGAACTATGTAAGTTAACTACCGGGCACTTGGATTATGTATGTTAACTAGCGGGCCCTTGGACTACCTAGGTTATCTAGCGGGCACTTGGACTATGTAGGCTAACTAGAGGATACTTGGACTATCTAGGTTAACTAGCGGGCATTTGGACCATGTAGGTTACCTAGCGGGCACTTGGAGAATGTAGGTTAACTAGCAGGCCCTTGGAGTATCAAGGTTACCTAGGGGGAACCTGGACTTTGTAGGTTAACTAGTGGGCACTTGGACTATCTAGGTTACCTAGCAGGCATTTGGGCTATATACGTTCCCTAGCAGGCCCTTGGACTATCTAGGTTACCTAGCGGGCACTTAGACTATGCATGTTACCTAGCGGGCACTTGGACTATGTACGTTTCCTAGCGGGTACTTGGACTAGATAGGTTCCCTAGTGGGCACTTGGTCTATCTAGGTTAACTAGCGGGCACTGGGACTATCTAGGATAACTAGCGAGCACTTGGACTATCTAGGTTAACTAGCGGGCATTTGGAATATTAGGGCCCCTAGCGGGCATTTGGACTATATTGGTTACCTAGCGGGCACTTGGACTATATAGGTTAACGAAAGGGCACTTGGACTATGTAGGTAACCTAGTGGTCACTTGAAATGTCTAGGTTACCTCGAGGGCACTTGGACTATGTAGGTTAACTAGCGGGCCCTTGTACTATGTAGGTTACCTAGTGGGCACTTGGACGATCTAGGTTAACTAGCGGGCACTTGGACTATGTAGGTTAACTAGCGGGCCCTTGGACTATGTAGATTAACTAGCAACACTTGGACTATCTACATTAACTAGCGGGCCCTTGGACTATGTAGATTCCCTAGCGGGCACTTGGACTACGTAGGTTCCCTAGCGGGCACTTGGACTATCAAAGTTAACAAGCGAGCCCTTGGACTATGTAGGTTAACTAGCGGGCCCTTGGACTATCTAGGTTACCTAGATAGCACTTGGACTATATAGGTTCCCTAGCGGGCACTTGGACTATCTATGTTAACGAACGGGCACTTGGACTATACAGGTATCTTACATAGCGGGCACTTGGACTGTCTAGGTTACATAGCGGGCATTTTGACTTCGAGTTTAACGAACGGGCACTTGGATTATGTAGGTTGCCTAGCGGGCACTTGGACTATCTAGGTTAGGTAACGGGCACTTGGACTATCTAGGTTACCTAGCGGGAACTTGGACTATCTAGGTTGCCTACCAGGCACTTGGATTATGAAGGATCCCTAGCGGGCACTTGGACTATCTAGGTTACCTAGCGGCCACTTGGACTATCTAGGTTACCTAGCAGGCACTTGGGCTATGTAGGTCAACTAGCGGGCCCTTGGACTATCTAGGTTAGCTAACTGTCACGTGGACTATGTAGGTTAACTAGCGGACACTTGCACGATCTAGGTTAACTTGCGGGCTCTTGCACTATATAGGTTAACTAGCGGGCCCATTGTCTATGTAGGTTAACTAGCGGGCACTTGGACGATCTAGGTTAACTAGCGGGCACTTGGACGATCTAGGTTAACTAGCAGGCACTTGGACGATATAGGTTAACTAGCGGGCACTTGGATTATCTAGGTTAGCTAACTGTCACGTGGACTATGTAGGTTAACTAGCGGACACTTGCACGATCTAGGTTAACTAGCGGGCTCTTGCACTATATAGGTTAACTAGCGGGCCCATTGTCTATGTAGGTTAACTAGCGGGCACTTGGACGATCTAGGTTAACTAGTGGGCACTTGGACGATCTAGGTTAACTAGCAGGCACTTGGACGATATAGGTTAACTAGCGGGCACTTGGATTATCTAGGTTACCTAGCGGGCACTTGGACTATGTAGGTTCCCAGCGGACATTTGGACTATATAGATAACCTAGCGGGCACTTAGACTTTGTAGTTTACCTAGCTGGCACTTGAACTATCTACGTTGCCTAGCGGGTTCTTGGAGTATGTAGGTTACCTAGCGGGCTGTTGGACTATCCAGGTTACCTAGCAGGCATTGGACTATCTAGGTTAACTAACGGGCACTTGGACTATGTAGGTTCGCTAGCGGGCCCTTGGACTATGTAAGTTCCCTATCGGGCACTTGGACTAGGTAGGTTCCCAAGCGGGCACTTGGTCTATCTAGGTTAACTAGCGGGCACTTGGACTATCTAGGTTAACTAGCGAGCAATTGGACTAACTAGGATAACTAGCAGGCACTTGGACTATTAGGGTCCCTAGCAGGCATTGGACTATCTAGGTTAACTAACGGGCACTTGGACTATGTAGGTTCCCTAGCGGGCCCTTGGACTATGTAAGTTCCCT
This sequence comes from Tenrec ecaudatus, assembly GCF_050624435.1. Taxonomy (NCBI): domain Eukaryota; kingdom Metazoa; phylum Chordata; class Mammalia; order Afrosoricida; family Tenrecidae; genus Tenrec; species Tenrec ecaudatus. The sequence goes on from NW_027457686.1 coordinate 490,691, forward strand.
ATCGGGCACTTGGACTAGGTAGGTTCCCAAGCGGGCACTTGGTCTATCTAGGTTAACTAGCGGGCACTTGGACTATCTAGGTTAACTAACGGGCACTTGGACTAAGTACGTCCCCAAGTGGGCACTTGGACAATCTAGCTTAACTAACGGGCACTTGGACTATCTAGGTTACCTAGCAGGCACTTGGACTATGAAGGTTCCCTAGCGGGCACTTGGATTATCTAGGTTACCCAGAGGGCACTTGGACTATGTAGGTTAACTAGCGGACACTTGCATGATCTAGGTTAACTAGCAGGCTCTTGCACTATGTAGGTTAACTAGCGGGCACTTGGACGATCTAGGTTAACTAGCGGGCACTTGGACGATATAGGTTAACTAGTGGGCACTTGGATTATCTAGGTTAGCTAGCGGGCTCTTGCACTATGTAGGTTAACTAGCGGGCCCATTGACTATGTAGGTTAACTAGCGGGCACTTGGACGATCTAGGTTAACTAGCAGGCACTTGGACGATATAGGTTAACTAGGGGGCACTTGGATTATCTAGGTTACCTAGCGGGCACTTGGACTATGTAGGTTCCCAGCGGACATTTGGACTATATAGATAACCTAGCGGGCACTTAGATTTTGTAGGTTACCTAGCGGGCACTTGGACTATGTACCTTCCCTAGCGGGCATTTGGACTATCTATGTTAACTAGCGAGCACTTGGACTATGTAGTTTACCTAGCAGACACTTGCACTATGTAGGTTACCTAGCGGACTCTGGACTATGTAGGCTAACTAGAGGACACTTGGACGATCTAGGTTAACTAGTGGGCCCAAGGACTATGTAGGTTAACTAGCCAGTACTTGGACGATCTAGGTTAACTAGCGGGCACTTGGATGATCTAGGTTAACTAAGGGGCACTTGGACTATCAAAGTTAACAAGCGAGCCCTTGGACTATGTAGGTTAACTAGCGGGCCCTTGGACTATCTAGTTTAGCTAGATAGCACTTGGACTATATAGGTTCCCTAGCGGGCACTTGGACTATCTATGTTAACGAACGGGCACTTGGATTATGCAGGTAACCTAGCGGGCACTTGGACTGTCTAGGTTACATAGCGGGCACTTGGACAGTCTAGGTTCACTAGCGGCCCCTTGGACGATGTAGGGTAACTAGCGGGCCCTTGGACTAACTAGGTTACCTAGCGGGCATTTGGATTATATAGGTTACCTAGCGGGCACTTGGACTATCTAGGTTCCCTACCGGGCACTTGGACTATGTAGGTTAACTAGCGGACACTTGGACGATCTAGGTTAACTAGCAGTTACTTGGATTATGTAGGTTAACTAGCGGGCCCTTGGACTATGTAGATTAACTAGTAGCACTTGGACTATCTACGTTAACTAGCGGGCCCTTGGACTATGTAGATTCCCTAGCGGGCACTTGGACTACGTAGGTTCCCTAGCGGGCACTTGGACTATGTATGTTCTCTAGCGGGCACTTGGACTATGTATGTTCCCTACGGACACTTGAACTATGTAAGTTAACTACCGGGCACTTGGATTATGTATGTTAACTAGCGGGCCCTTGGACTACCTAGGTTATCTAGCGGGCACTTGGACTATGTAGGCTAACTAGAGGATACTTGGACTATCTAGGTTAACTAGCGGGCATTTGGACCATGTAGGTTACCTAGCGGGCACTTGGAGAATGTAGGTTAACTAGCAGGCCCTTGGAGTATCAAGGTTACCTAGGGGGAACCTGGACTTTGTAGGTTAACTAGTGGGCACTTGGACTATCTAGGTTACCTAGCAGGCATTTGGGCTATATACGTTCCCTAGCAGGCCCTTGGACTATCTAGGTTACCTAGCGGGCACTTAGACTATGCATGTTACCTAGCGGGCACTTGGACTATGTACGTTTCCTAGCGGGTACTTGGACTAGATAGGTTCCCTAGTGGGCACTTGGTCTATCTAGGTTAACTAGCGGGCACTGGGACTATCTAGGATAACTAGCGAGCACTTGGACTATCTAGGTTAACTAGCGGGCATTTGGAATATTAGGGCCCCTAGCGGGCATTTGGACTATATTGGTTACCTAGCGGGCACTTGGACTATATAGGTTAACGAAAGGGCACTTGGACTATGTAGGTAACCTAGTGGTCACTTGAAATGTCTAGGTTACCTCGAGGGCACTTGGACTATGTAGGTTAACTAGCGGGCCCTTGTACTATGTAGGTTACCTAGTGGGCACTTGGACGATCTAGGTTAACTAGCGGGCACTTGGACTATGTAGGTTAACTAGCGGGCCCTTGGACTATGTAGATTAACTAGCAACACTTGGACTATCTACATTAACTAGCGGGCCCTTGGACTATGTAGATTCCCTAGCGGGCACTTGGACTACGAAGGTTCCCTAGCGGGCACTTGGACTATCAAAGTTAACAAGCGAGCCCTTGGACTATGTAGGTTAACTAGCGGGCCCTTGGACTATCTAGGTTACCTAGATAGCACTTGGACTATATAGGTTCCCTAGCGGGCACTTGGACTATCTATGTTAACGAACGGGCACTTGGACTATACAGGTATCTTACATAGCGGGCACTTGGACTGTCTAGGTTACATAGCGGGCATTTTGACTTCTAGTTTAACGAACGGGCACTTGGATTATGTAGGTTGCCTAGCGGGCACTTGGACTATCTAGGTTAGGTAACGGGCACTTGGACTATCTAGGTTACCTAGCGGGAACTTGGACTATCTAGGTTGCCTACCAGGCACTTGGATTATGAAGGATCCCTAGCGGGCACTTGGACTATCTAGGTTACCTAGCGGCCACTTGGACTATCTAGGTTACCTAGCAGGCACTTGGGCTATGTAGGTCAACTAGCGGGCCCTTGGACTATCTAGGTTAGCTAACTGTCACGTGGACTATGTAGGTTAACTAGCGGACACTTGCACGATCTAGGTTAACTAGCGGGCTCTTGCACTATATAGGTTAACTAGCGGGCCCATTGTCTATGTAGGTTAACTAGCGGGCACTAGGACGATCTAGGTTAACTAGCGGGCACTTGGACGATCTAGGTTAACTAGCAGGCACTTGGACGATATAGGTTAACTAGCGGGCACTTGGATTATCTTGGTTAGCTAACTGTCACGTGGACTATGTAGGTTAACTAGCGGACACTTGCACGATCTAGGTTAACTAGCGGGCTCTTGCACTATATAGGTTAACTAGCGGGCCCATTGTCTATGTAGGTTAACTAGCGGGCACTTGGACGATCTAGGTTAACTAGTGGGCACTTGGACGATCTAGGTTAACTAGCGGGCACTTGGATTATCTAGGTTACCTAGCGGGCACTTGGACTATGTAGGTTCCCAGCGGACATTTGGACTATATAGATAACCTAGCGGGCACTTAGACTTTGTAGTTTACCTAGCTGGCACTTGAACTATCTACGTTGCCTAGCGGGTTCTTGGAGTATGTAGGTTACCTAGCGGGCTGTTGGACTATCCAGGTTACCTAGCAGGCATTGGACTATCTAGGTTAACTAACGGGCACTTGGACTATGTAGGTTCGCTAGCGGGCCCTTGGACTATGTAAGTTCCCTATCGGGCACTTGGACTAGGTAGGTTCCCAAGCGGGCACTTGGTCTATCTAGGTTAACTAGCGGGCACTTGGACTATCTAGGTTAACTAGCGAGCACTTGGACTAACTAGGATAACTAGCAGGCACTTGGACTATTAGGGTCCCTAGCAGGCATTGGACTATCTAGGTTAACTAACGGGCACTTGGACTATGTAGGTTCCCTAGCGGGCCCTTGGACTATGTAAGTTCCCTATCGGGCACTTGGACTAGGTAGGTTCCCAAGCGGGCACTTGGTCTATCTAGGATAACTAGCGGGCACTTGGACTATCTAGGTTAACTAGCGAGCACTTGGACTATCTAGGATAACTAGCGGGCACTTGGACTATAGGGTCCCTAGCGGGCATTTGGACTATATAGGTTACCTAGCGGGCACTTGGACTATGTAGGGTAACGAACAGGCACTTGGGCTATGTAGGTAACCTAGTGGTCACTTGAACTGTCTAGGTTACCTAGCGGGCACTTGGACTATCTAGGTTAACTAGCGGGCCCTTGGACGATGTAGGTTAAATAGCGGGCCCTTCGACTATGTAGGTTAACTAGCGGGCCCTTGGACTATGTAGGTTAATTACCATGCACTTGGAAGATCTGGGTAAACTAGCGGGTACTTGGACTATGTAGGTTAACTAGCGGGCCTTTGGACTATGTAGATTAACTAGCGGCACATGGAATATCTACGTTAACTAGCGGGCCCTTGGACTATGTAGATTCCCTAGCGGGCACTTGGACTATATATGTTCTAGAGAGGACACTTCAACTATGTAGGTTCCCTAGCAGGCACTTGGACTATGTAGGTTCCAGAGCGGGCACTTGAACTATCTAGGTTCCCTAGCGGGCACTTGGACTATGTAGGTTAACTAGCGGACACTTTGATGATCTAGGTAAACTAGCAGGTACTTGGATTATGTAGGTTAACTAGCGGGCCGTTGGACTACGTAGGTTTCCTAGCGGGCACTTGGACTATGTATGTTCCCTAGCGGTCACTTGGACTATGTATGTTCCCTACGGACACTTGAACTATGTAAGTTAACTACCAGGCACTTGGACTATGTATGATAACTAGCGGGCCCTTGGACTACCTAGGTTAACTAGCGGACACTTGCACTATATAGGTTACCTAGCGGGCACTTGGACAATCTAGTTTAACTAGCGGGCGCTTGGACTATGTAGGTTAACTAGCGGACACTTGCACTATGAAGGTTACCTAGCGGGCACTTGGACTATGTAGGTTAACTAGCAGGCCCTTGGACTATCTAGGTTACCTAGCAGGCACTTGGACTATGTAGGTTAACTAGCGGGCACTTGCACTCTCTAGGTTACCTAGTGGGCACATGGACTATGTACCTTCCCTAGCGGGCACTTTGACTATCTATGTTAACTAGCGGGCACTTGGACTATGTAGGTTAACTAGCAGGCCCTTGGAGTATCTAGGTTACCTAGCGGGCTCTTGGACTATGTAGGCTAACTAGAGGACACTTGGACGATCTAGGTTAACTAGTGGGCCCTTAGACTATGTAGGTTAACTAGCCAGTACTTGGACGATCTAGGTTAACTAGCGGGCACTTGGACGATCTAGGTTAACTAAGGGGCACTTGGACTATCAAAGTTAACAAGCGAGCCCTTGGACTATGTAGGTTAACTAGCGGGCCCTTGGACTATCTATGTTAACGAACGGGTACTTGGACTATGCAGGTATCTTAGCGGGCACATGGACTGTATAGGTTACATAGTGGGCACTTGGACTGTCTAGGTTACATAGCGGGCATTTTGACTTCTAGGTTAACGAACGGGCACTTGGACTATGTAGGTTGCCTAGCGGGCACTTGGACTATCTAGGTTAGGTAACGGGCACTTGGGCTATCTAGGTTACCTAGCGGGAACTTGGACTATCTAGGTTGCCTAGAAGGCACTTGGATTATGAAGGATCCCTAGCGGGCACTTGGACTATCTAGGTTACCTAGCGGGCACTTGGACTATGTACGTCCCCTAGTGGGCACTTGGACTATCTAGGTTAAGTATCGCACACTAGGACTATCTAGGTTAACTAGCGGGCACTTGGACTATCTAGGTTACCTAGCCGCCACTTGGAATATGTAGGTTAACTATCGGACACTTGCACTATGTAGGTTAACTTCGGGCCCAAGGATTATGTAGGTTTACTAGCAGGCACTTGGACTATGTATGTTCCCTAGCGGGCACTTGGACTATGTATGTTCTCTACGGACACTTGAACTATGTAAGTTAACTACCGGGCACTTGGACTATGTATGTTAACTAGCGGGCCCTTGGACTATCTAGGTTAACTAGCGGGCACTTGGACTATGTAGTTTCCCTAGCGGGCATTTGGACTATTTAGGTTACCAAGCGGGCACTTGGACTATGTAGGTTACCTAGCGAGCACTTGGACTATCTAGGTTACCTAGCAGGCACTTTGACTATCTAGGTTAACTAACGGGCACTTGGACTATGTAGGTTAACTAGCCAGTACTTGGACGATCTAGGTTAACTAGCGGGCACTTGGACGATCTAGGTTAACTAAGGGGCACTTGGACTATCAAAGTTAACAAGCGAGCCCTTGGACTATGTAGGTTAACTAGCGGGCCCTTGGACTATCTAGGTTACCTAGATAGCACTTGCACTATATAGGTTCCCTAGCGGGCACTTGGACTATCTATGTTAACGAACGGGCACTTGGACTATGCAGGTATCTTAGCGGACACTTGGAATGTCTAGGGTACATAGCGGGCACTTGGACTGTCTAGGTTACATAGCGGGCATTTTGACTTCTAGGTTAACGAACGGGCACTTGGACTATGTAGGTTAACGAACAGGCACTTGGACTATGTAGGTAACTTAGTGGTCACTTGAACTGTCCAGGTTACCTAGCGGGCACTTGGACTATGTAGGTTAACTAGCGGGCACTTGGACTATCTATGTTAACTAGCGGGCCCTTGGACGATGTAGGTTAACTAGCGGGCCCTTGGACTATGTAGGTTAACTTGCGGGCCCTTGGACTATGTAGGTTAACTGTGTGCAGTTGGAAGATCTTGGTAAACTAGCGGGTACTTGGACTATGTAGGTTAACTAGCGGGCCTTGGGACTATGTAGATTAACTAGCGGCACTTTGACTATCTACATTAACTAGCGGGACCTTGGACTATGTAGATTCCCTAGCTGGAACTTGGACTATGTATGTTCCAGAGCGGGCACTTCGACTATGTAGGGTCCCTAGCAGGCACTTGGACTATGTAGGTTCCAGAGCGGGCACTTGGATTATCTAGGTTCCCTACCGGGCACTTGGACTATGTATGTTAACTAGCAGACACTTGGACGATCTAGGTTAACTAGCAGGTACTTGGATTATGTAGGTTAACTAGCGGGCCCTTGGACTATGTAGATTAACTACCAGCACTTTGACTATCTACATTAACTAGCGGGCCCTTGGACTATGTAGATTCCCTAGCGGGCACTTGGACTACGTAGGTTCCCTAGCGGGCACTTAGACTATGTATGTTCCCTAGCGGGCACTTGGACTATGTATGTTCCCTACGGACACTTGAACTATGTAAGTTAACTACCGGGCACTTGGATTATGTATGTTAACTAGCGGGCCCTTGGACTACCTAGGTTACCTAGCGGGCACTTGGACTATGTAGGCTAACTAGAGGATACTTGGACTATCTAGGTTAACTAGCGGGCATTTGGACCATGTAGGTTACCTAGCGGGCACTTGGACTATGTAGGTTCCCTATCGGGCACTTGGAGAATGTAGGTTAACTAGCGGGCCCTTGGACTATCTAGGTTACCTAGGGGGAACCTGGACTTTGTAGGTTAACTAGTCGGCACTTGGACTATCTAGGTTACCTAGCAGGCATTTGGGCTATATACGTTCCCTAGCAGGCCCTTGGACTATCTAGGTTACCTAGCGGGCACTTGGACTATGTACGTTTCCTAGCGGGTACTTGGACTAGATAGGTTCCCTAGTGGGCACTTGGTCTATCTAGGTTAACTAGCGGGCACTTGGACTATCTAGGATAACTAGCGAGCACTTGGACTATCTAGGTTAACTAGCGGGCATTTGGACTATTAGGACCCCTAGCGGGCATTTGGACAATATTGGTTACCTAGCGGGCACTTGGACTATGTAGGTTAACGAAAGGGCACTTGGACTATGTAGGTAACCTAGTGGTCACTTCAAATGTCTAGGTTACCTCGAGGGCACTTGGACTATGTAGGTTAACTAGCAGGCACTAGGACTATGTAGGTTAAGTAGCGCGCCCTTGGACTATGTAGGTTACCTAGTGGGCACTTGGACGATCTAGGTTAACTAGCGGGCACTTGGACTATGTAGGTTAACTAGCGGGCCCTTGGACTATGTAGATTAACTAGCAGCACTTGGACTATCTACATTAACTAGCGGGCCCTTGGACTATGTAGATTCCCTAGCGGGCACTTGGACTACGTAGGTTCCCTAGCGGGCACTTGGACTATCAAAGTTAACAGGCGAGCCCTTGGACTATGTAGGTTAACTAGCGGGCCCTTGGACTATCTAGGTTACCTAGATAGCACTTGGACTATATAGGTTCCCTAGCGGGCACTTGGACTATCTATGTTAACGAACGGGCACTTGGACTATACAGGTATCTTACATAGCGGGCACTTGGACTGTCTAGGTTACATAGCGGGCATTTTGACTTCTAGGTTAACGAACGGGCACTTGGACTATGTAGGTTGCCTAGCGGGCACTTGTACTATCTAGGTTAGGTAACGGGCACTTGGACTATCTAGGTTACCTAGCGGGAACTTGGACTATCTAGGTTGCCTAGCAGGCACTTGGATTATGAAGGATCCCTAGCGGGCACTTGGACTATCTAGGTTACCTAGCGGCCACTTGGACGATGTAGGTTAACTAGCGGACACTTGCACGATCTAGGTTAACTAGCGGGCCCTTGCACTATGTAGGTTAACTAGCGGGCCCATGGATTATGTAGGTTTACTAGCAGGCACTTGGACTATGTATGTTCCCTAGCGGGCACTTGGACTATGTATGTTCCCTACGGACACTTGAACTATGTAAGTTAACTACCGGGCACTTGGACTATATATGTTAACTAGCGGGCACATGGACTATGTAGGATCCCTATCGGACATATGGACTACTTAGGTTACCTAGCGGGCACTTGGACTCTATAGGTTAACTAGCGGGCATTTGGACTATCTAGGTCAAATAGTGGGCCCTTGTACTATGTAGGTTAACTAGCAAGCACTTGGACTATCTAGGTTAACTAGCTGACCTTGGACTATGTAGGTTAACTAGCGGGCCTTTGGACTATGTAGGTTAACTAGCGGGCCCTTGGACGATCTAGGTTAAATAGAGGGCACTTGGACTATCTAGGTTAACTAGCTGGAACTTGGATGATCAATGTTAACTAGCGGGCACTTGGACTATCTAGGTTAGCTAATGGGCACACGGACTAAGTACATCCCCTAGTGGGCACTTGGACTATCTAGGTTAACTAACGGGCACTTGGACTATCTAGGTTACCTAGCAGGCACTTGGGCTATGTAGGTCAACTAGCGGGCCCTTGGACTATCTAGTTTAGCTAACTGTCAGGTGGACTATGTAGGTTAACTAGCGGACACTTGCACGATCTAGGTTAACTAGCGGGCTCTTGCACTATATAGGTTAACTAGCGGGCCCATTGTCTATGTAGGTTAACTAGCGGGCACTTGGACGATCTAGGTTAACTAGCGGGCACTTGGACGATCTAGGTTAACTAGCAGGCACTTGGACGATATTGGTTAACTAGCGGGCACTTGGATTATCTAGGTTACCTAGCGGGCACTTGGACTATGTAGGTTCCCAGCGGACATTTGGACTATATAGATAACCTAGCGGGCACTTAGACTTTGTAGGTTACCTAGCGGTCACTTGGACTATCTAGGTTACCTAGCTGGCACTTGAACTATCTACGTTGCCTAGCGGGTTCTTGGAGTATGTAGGTTACCTAGCGGGCTGTTGGACTATCCAGGTTACCTAGCAGGCATTGGACTATCTAGGTTAACTAACGGGCACTTGGACTATGTAGGTTCGCTAGCGGGCCCTTGGACTATGTAAGTTCCCTATCGGGCACTTGGACTAGGTAGGTTCCCAAGCGGGCACTTGGTCTATCTAGGTTAACTAGCGGGCACTTGGACTATCTAGGTTAACTAGCGAGCACTTGGACTAACTAGGATAACTAGCGGGCACTTGGACTATTAGGGTCCCTAGCAGGCATTGGACTATCTAGGTTAACTAACGGGCACTTGGACTATGTAGGTTCCCTAGCGGGCCCTTGGACTATGTAAGTTCCCTATCGGGTACTTGGACTAGGTAGGTTCCCAAGCGGGCACTTGGTCTATCTCGGTTAACTAGCGGGCACTTGGACTATCTAGGTTAACTAGCGAGCACTTGGACTATCTAGGATAACTAGCGGGCACTTGGACTATTAGGGTCCCTAGCGGGCATTTGGTCTATATAGGTTACCTAGCGGGCACTTGGACTATGTAGGTTAACGAACAGGCACTTGGACTATGTAGGTAACCTAGTGGTCACTTGAACTGTCTAGGTTACCTAGCGGGCACTTGGACTATCTAGGTTAACTAGCGGGCCCTTGGACGATGTAGGTTAAATAGCGGGCCCTTGGACTATGTAGGTTAACTAGCGGGCCCTTGGACTATGTAGGTTAACTAGCATGCACTTGGAAGATCTGGGTAAACTAGCGGGTACTTGGACTATGTAGGTTAACTAGCGGGCCTTTGGACTATGTAGATTAACTAGCGGCACTTGGAATATCTACGTTAACTAGCGGGCGCTTGGACTATGTAGATTCCCTAGCGGGCACTTGGACGATATATGTTCCAGAGAGGACACTTCAACTATGTAGGTTCCATAGCAGGCACTTGGACTATGTAGGTTCCAGAGCGGGCACTTGGACTATCTAGGTTCCCTAGCGGGCACTTGGACTATGTAGGTTAACTAGCGGACACTTTGACGATCTAGGTAAACTAGCAGGTACTTGGATTATGTAGGTTAACTAGCGGGCCCTTGGACTATGTAGATTCCCTAGCGAGCACTTGGACTACGTAGGTTTCCTAGCGGGCACTTGGACTATGTATGATCCCTAGCGGTAACTTGGACTATGTATGTTCCCTACGGACACTTGAACTATGTAAGTTAACTACCAGGCACTTGGACTATGTATGATAACTAGCGGGCCCTTGGACTACCTAGGTTAACTAGCGGACACTTGCACTATGTAGGTTACCTAGCGGGCACTTGGACAATCTAGTTTAACTAGCGGGCGCTTGGACTATGTAGGTTAACTAGCGGACACTTGCAGTATGAAGGTTACCTAGCGGGCACTTGGACTATGTAGGTTAACTAGCAGGCCCTTGGACTATCTAGGTTACCTAGCAGGCACTTGGACTATGTAGGTTAACTAGCGGGCACTTGCACTCTCTAGGTTACCTAGCGGGCACTTGGACTATGTACCTTCCCTAGCGGGCACTTTGACTATCTATGTTAACTAGCGGGCACTTGGACTATGTAGGTTAACTAGCAGGCCCTTGGACTATCTAGGTTACCTAGCGGGCTCTTGGACTATGTAGTTTCCCTAGCGGGCACTTGGACTATTTAGGTTACCAAGCAGGCACTTGGACTATGTAGGTTACCTAGCGAGCACTTGGACTATCTAGGTTACCTAGCAGGCACTTTGACTATCTAGGTTAACTAACGGGCACTTGGATTATGTATGTTGCCTAGCGAGCACTTGGACTATCTAGGTTACCTAGCAGGCACTTTGACTATCTAGGTTAACTAACGGGCACTTGGACTATGTAGGTTGCCTAGCGGGCACTTGGACTATGTAGGCTAACTAGAGGACACTTGGACGATCTAGGTTAACTAGCGGGCGCTTGGACTATCTAGGATAACTAGCGAGCACTTGGACTATCTAGGTTAACTAGCGGGCATTTGGACTATTAGGGCCCCTAGCGGGCATTTGGACAATATTGGTTACCTAGCGGGCACTTGGACTATGTAGGTTAACGAAAGGGCACTTGGACTATGTAGGTAACCTAGTGGTCACTTGAAATGTCTAGGTTACCTCGAGGGCACTTGGACTATGTAGGTTAACTAGCAGGCACTTGGACTATGTAGGTTAACTAGCGCGCCCTTGGACTATGTAGGTTACCTAGTGGGCACTTGGACGATCTAGGTTAACTAGCGGGCACTTGGACTATGTAGGTTAACTAGCGGGCCCTTGGACTATGTAGATTAACTAGCAGCACTTGGACTATCTACATTAACTAGCGGGCCCTTGGACTATGTAGATTTCCTAGCGGGCACTTGGACTACGTAGGTTCCCTAGCGGGCACTTGGACTATCAAAGTTAACAGGCGAGCCCTTGGACTATGTAGGTTAACTAGCGGGCCCTTGGACTATCTAGGTTACCTAGATAGCACTTGGACTATATAGGTTCCCTAGCGGGCACTTGGACTATCTATGTTAACGAACGAGCACTTGGACTATACAGGTATCTTACATAGCGGGCACTTGGACTGTCTAGGTTACATAGCGGGCATTTTGACTTCTAGGTTAACGAACGGGCACTTGGACTATGCAGGTTGCCTAGCGGGCACTTGGACTATCTAGGTTAGGTAACGGGCACTTGGACTATCTAGGTTACCTAGCGGGAACTTGGACTATCTAGGTTACCTAGCGGGCACTTGGATTATGAAGGATCCCTAGCGGGCACTTGGACTATCTAGGTTACCTAGCGGCCACTTGGACGATGTAGGTTAACTAGCGGACACTTGCACGATCTAGGTTAACTAGCGGGCCCTTGCACTATGTAGGTTAACTAGCGGGCCCATGGATTATGTAGGTTTACTAGCAGGCACTTGGACTATGTATGTTCCCTAGCGGGCACTTGGACTATGTATGTTCCCTACGGACACTTGAACTATGTAAGTTAACTACCGGGCACTTGGACTATATATGTTAACTAGCGGGCACATGGACTATGTAGGATCCCTATCGGACATATGGACTACTTAGGTTACCTAGCGGGCACTTGGACTATATAGGTTAACTAGCGGGCATTTGGACTATCTAGGTCAACTAGTGGGCCCTTGTACTATGTAGGTTAACTAGCGAGCACTTGGACTATCTAGGTTAACTAGCTGACCTTGGACTATGTAGGTTAACTAGCGGGCCTTTGGACTATGTAGGTTAACTAGCGGGCACTTGGACGATCTAGGTTAAATAGAGGGCACTTGGACTATCTAGGTTAACTAGCTGGAACTTGGATGATCAATGTTAACTAGCGGGCACTTGGACTATCTAGGTTAGCTAATGGGCACACGGACTAAGTTCATCCCCTAGTGGGCACTTGGACTATCTAGGTTAACTAACGGGCACTTGGACTATCTAGGTTACCTAGCAGGCACTTGGGCTATGTAGGTCAACTAGCGGGCCCTTGGACTATCTAGGTTAGCTAACTGTCACGTGGACTATGTAGGTTAACTAGCGGACACTTGCACGATCTAGGTTAACTAGCGGGCTCTTGCACTATATAGGTTAACTAGCGGGCCCATTGTCTATGTAGGTTAACTAGCGGGCACTTGGACGATCTAGGTTAACTAGCGGGCACTTGGACGATCTAGGTTAACTAGCAGGCACTTGGACGATATTGGTTAACTAGCGGGCACTTGGATTATCTAGGTTAGCTAACTGTCACGTGGACTATGTAGGTTAACTAGCGGACACTTTCACGATCTAGGTTAACTAGCGGGCTCTTGCACTATATAGGTTAACTAGCGGGCCCATTGTCTATGTAGGTTAACTAGCGGGCACTTGGACGATCTAGGTTAACTAGCGGGCACTTGGACGATCTAGGTTAACTAGCAGGCACTTGGACGATATAGGTTAACTAGCGGGCACTTGGATTATCTAGGTTACCTAGCGGGCACTTGGACTATGTAGGTTCCCAGCGGACATTTGGACTATATAGATAACCTAGCGGGCACTTAGACTTTGTAGGTTACCTAGCGGTCACTTGGACTATCTAGGTTACCTAGCTGGCACTTGAACTATCTACGTTGCCTAGCGGGTTCTTGGAGTATGTAGGTTACCTAGCGGGCTGTTGGACTATCCAGGTTACCTAGCAGGCATTGGACTATCTAGGTTAACTAACGGGCACTTGGACTATGTAGGTTCGCTAGCGGGCCCTTGGACTATGTAAGTTCCCTATCGGGCACTTGGACTAGGTAGGTTCCCAAGCGGGCACTTGGTCTATCTAGGTTAACTAGCGGGCACTTGGACTATCTAGGTTAACTAGCGAGCACTTGGACTAACTAGGATAACTAGCGAGCACTTGGACTATTAGGTTCCCTAGCAGGCATTGGACTATCTAGGTTAACTAACGGGCACTTGGACTATGTAGGTTCCCTAGCGGGCCCTTGGACTATGTAAGTTCCCTATCGGGTACTTGGACTAGGTAGGTTCCCAAGCGGGCACTTGGTCTATCTGGGTTAACTAGCGGGCACTTGGACTATCTAGGTTAACTAGCGAGCACTTGGACTATCTAGGATAACTAGCGGGCACTTGGACTATTAGGGTCCCTAGCGGGCATTTGGACTATATAGGTTACCTAGCGGGCACTTGGACTATGTAGGTTAACGAACAGGCACTTGGACTATGTAGGTAACCTAGTGGTCACTTGAACTGTCTAGGTTACCTAGCGGGCACTTGGACTATCTAGGTTAACTAGCGGGCCCTTGGACGATGTAGGTTAAATAGCGGGCCCTTGGACTATGTAGGTTAACTAGCGGGCCCTTGGACTATGTAGGTTAACTAGCGTGCACTTGGAAGATCTGGGTAAACTAGCGGGTACTTGGACTATGTAGGTTAACTAGCGGGCCTTTGGACTATGTAGATTAACTAGCGGCACTTGGAATATCTACGTTAACTAGCGGGCGCTTGGACTATGTAGATTCCCTAGCGGGCACTTGGACGATATATGTTCCAGAGAGGACACTTCAACTATGTAGGTTCCATAGCAGGCACTTGGACTATGTAGGTTCCAGAGCGGGCACTTGGACTATCTAGGTTCCCTAGCGGGCACTTGGACTATGTAGGTTAACTAGCGGACACTTTGACGATCTAGGTAAACTAGCAGGTACTTGGATTATGTAGGTTAACTAGCGGGCCCTTGGACTATGTAGATTCCCTAGCGAGCACTTGGACTACGTAGGTTTCCTAGCGGGCACTTGGACTATGTATGATCCCTAGCGGTAACTTGGACTATGTATGTTCCCTACGGACACTTGAACTATGTAAGTTAACTACCAGGCACTTGGACTATGTATGATAACTAGCGGGCCCTTGGACTACCTAGGTTAACTAGCGGACACTTGCACTATGTAGGTTACCTAGCGGGCACTTGGACAATCTAGTTTAACTAGCGGGCGCTTGGACTATGTAGGTTAACTAGCGGACACTTGCAGTATGAAGGTTACCTAGCGGGCACTTGGACTATGTAGGTTAACTAGCAGGCCCTTGGACTATCTAGGTTACCTAGCAGGCACTTGGACTATGTAGGTTAACTAGCGGGCACTTGCACTCTCTAGGTTACCTAGCGGGCACTTGGACTATGTACCTTCCCTAGCGGGCACTTCGACTATCTATGTTAACTAGCTGGCACTTGGACTTTGTAGTTTACCTAGCAGACACTTGCACTATGTAGGTTACCTAGCGGGCTCTTGGACTATGTAGGCTAACTAGAGGACACTTAGACGATCTAGGTTAACTAGTGGGCCCTTGGACTATGTAGGTTAACTAGCCAGTACTTGGACGATCTAGGTTAACTAGCGGGCACTTGGACGATCTAGGTTAACTAAGGGGCACTTAGACTATCAAAGTTAACAAGCGAGCCCTTGGACTATGTAGGATAACTTCGGTCCCAAGAATTATGTAGGTTTACTAGCAGGCACTTGGACTATGTATGTTCCCTAGCGGGCACTTGGACAATGTATGTTCCCTACGGACACTTGAACTATGTAGGTTAACTACCGGGCACTTGGACTATGTATGTTAACTAGCGGGCCCTTGGACTATCTAGGTTAACTAGCGGGCACTTGGACTATGTAGTTTCCCTAGCGGGCATTTGGACTATTTAGGTTACCAAGCGGGCACTTGGACTATGTAGGTTACCTAGCGAGCACTTGGACTATCTAGGTTACCTAGCAGGCACTTTGACTATCTAGGTTAACTAACGGGCACTTGGATTATGTAGGTTGCCTAGCGAGCACTTGGACTATCTAGGTTACCTAGCAGGCACTTTGACTATCTAGGTTAACTAACGGGCACTTGGACTATGTAGGTTGCCTAGCTGGCACTTGGACTATGTAGGCTAACTAGAGGACACTTGGACGATCTAGGTTAACTAGCAGGCACTTGGACTATCTAGGATAACTAGCGAGCACTTGGACTATCTAGGTTAACTAGCGGGCATTTGGACTATTAGGGCCCCTAGCGGGCATTTGGACAATATTGGTTACCTAGCGGGCACTTGGACTATGTAGGTTAACGAAAGGGCACTTGGACTATGTAGGTAACCTACTGGTCACTTGAAATGTCTAGGTTACCTCGAGGGCACTTGGACTATGTAGGTTAACTAGCAGGCACTTGGACTATGTAGGTTAACTAGCGCGCCCTTGGACTATGTAGGTTACCTAGTGGGCACTTGGACGATCTAGGTTAACTAGCGGGCACTTGGACTATGTAGGTTAACTAGCGGGCCCTTGGACTATGTAGATTAACTATCAGCACTTGGACTATCTACATTAACTAGCGGGCCCTTGGATTATGTAGATTTCCTAGCGAGCACTTGGACTACGTAGGTTCTCTAGTGGGCACTTGGACTATCAAAGTTAACAGGCGAGCCCTTGGACTATGTAGGTTAACTAGCGGGCCCTTGGACTATCTAGGTTACCTAGATAGCACTTGGACTATATAGGTTCCCTAGCGGGCACTTGGACTATCTATGTTAACGAACGGGCACTTGGACTATACAGGTATCTTACATAGCGGGCACTTGGACTGTCTAGGTTACATAGCGGGCATTTTGACTTCTAGGTTAACGAACGGGCACTTGGACTATGCAGGTTGCCTAGCGGGCACTTGGACTATCTAGGTTAGGTAACTGGCACTTGGACTATCTAGGTTACCTAGCGGGAACTTGGACTATCTAGGTTGCCTAGCAGGCACTTGGATTATGAAGGATCCCTAGCGGGCACTTGGACTATCTAGGTTACCTAGCGGCCACTTGGACAATGTAGGTTAACTAGCGGACACTTGCACGATCTAGGTTAACTAGCGGGCCCTTGCACTATGTAGGTTAACTAGCGGGCCCATGGATTATGTAGGTTTACTAGCAGGCACTTGGACTATGTATGTTCCCTAGCGGGCACTTGGACTATGTGTGTTCCCTACGGACACTTGAACTATGTAAGTTAACTACCGGGCACTTGGACTATATATGTTAACTAGCGGGCACATGGACTATGTAGGATCCCTATCGGACATATGGACTACTTAGGTTACCTAGCGGGCACTTGGACTCTATAGGTTAACTAGCGGGCATTTGGACTATCTAGGTCAAATAGTGGGCCCTTGTACTATGTAGGTTAACTAGCGAGCACTTGGACTATCTAGGTTAACTAGCTGACCTTGGACTATGTAGGTTAACTAGCGGGCCTTTGGACTATGTAGGTTAACTAGCGGGCACTTGGACGATCTAGGTTAAATAGAGGGCACTTGGACTATCTAGGTTAACTAGCTGGAACTTGGATGATCAATGTTAACTAGCGGGCACTTGGACTATCTAGGTTAGCTAATGGGCACACGGACTAAGTACATCCCCTAGTGGGCACTTGGACTATCTAGGTTAACTAACGGGCACTTGGACTATCTAGGTTACCTAGCAGGCACTTGGGCTATGTAGGTCAACTAGCGGGCCCTTGGACTATCTAGGTTAGCTAACTGTCACGTGGACTATGTAGGTTAACTAGCGGACACTTGCACGATCTAGGTTAACTAGCGGGCTCTTGCACTATATAGGTTAACTAGCGGGCCCATTGTCTATGTAGGTTAACTAGCGGGCACTTGGACGATCTAGGTTAACTAGCGGGCACTTGGACGATCTAGGATAACTAGCAGGCACTTGGACGATATAGGTTAACTAGCGGGCACTTGGATTATCTAGGTTAGCTAACTGTCACGTGGACTATGTAGGTTAACTAGCGGACACTTTCACGATCTAGGTTAACTAGCGGGCTCTTGCACTATATAGGTTAACTAGCGGGCCCATTGTCTATGTAGGTTAACTAGCGGGCACTTGGACGATCTAGGTTAACTAGCGGGCACTTGGACGATCTAGGTTAACTAGCAGGCACTTGGACGATATAGGTTAACTAGCGGGCACTTGGATTATCTAGGTTACCTAGCGGGCACTTGGACTATGTAGGTTCCCAGCGGACATTTGGACTATATAGATAACCTAGCGGGCACTTAGACTTTGTAGGTTACCTAGCGGTCACTTGGACTATCTAGGTTACCTAGCTGGCACTTGAACTATCTACGTTGCCTAGCGGGTTCTTGGAGTATGTAGGTTACCTAGCGGGCTGTTGGACTATCCAGGTTACCTAGCAGGCATTGGACTATCTAGGTTAACTAACGGGCACTTGGACTATGTAGGTTCGCTAGCGGGCCCTTGGACTATGTAAGTTCCCTATCGGGCACTTGGACTAGGTAGGTTCCCAAGCGGGCACTTGGTCTATCTAGGTTAACTAGCGGGCACTTGGACTATCTAGGTTAACTAGCGAGCACTTGGACTAACTAGGATAACTAGCGAGCACTTGGACTATTAGGTTCCCTAGCAGGCATTGGACTATCTAGGTTAACTAACGGGCACTTGGACTATGTAGGTTCCCTAGCGGGCCCTTGGACTATGTAAGTTCCCTATCGGGTACTTGGACTAGGTAGGTTCCCAAGCGGGCACTTGGTCTATCTGGGTTAACTAGCGGGCACTTGGACTATCTAGGTTAACTAGCGAGCACTTGGACTATCTAGGATAACTAGCGGGCACTTGGACTATTAGGGTCCCTAGCGGGCATTTGGACTATATAGGTTACCTAGCGGGCACTTGGACTATGTAGGTTAACGAACAGGCACTTGGACTATGTAGGTAACCTAGTGGTCACTTGAACTGTCTAGGTTACCTAGCGGGCACTTGGACTATCTAGGTTAACTAGCGGGCCCTTGGACGATGTAGGTTAAATAGCGGGCCCTTGGACTATGTAGGTTAACTAGCGGGCCCTTGGACTATGTAGGTTAACTAGCGTGCACTTGGAAGATCTGGGTAAACTAGCGGGTACTTGGACTATGTAGGTTAACTAGCGGGCCTTTGGACTATGTAGATTAACTAGCGGCACTTGGAATATCTACGTTAACTAGCGGGCGCTTGGACTATGTAGATTCCCTAGCGGGCACTTGGACGATATATGTTCCAGAGAGGACACTTCAACTATGTAGGTTCCATAGCAGGCACTTGGACTATGTAGGTTCCAGAGCGGGCACTTGGACTATCTAGGTTCCCTAGCGGGCACTTGGACTATGTAGGTTAACTAGCGGACACTTTGACGATCTAGGTAAACTAGCAGGTACTTGGATTATGTAGGTTAACTAGCGGGCCCTTGGACTATGTAGATTCCCTAGCGAGCACTTGGACTACGTAGGTTTCCTAGCGGGCACTTGGACTATGTATGATCCCTAGCGGTAACTTGGACTATGTATGTTCCCTACGGACACTTGAACTATGTAAGTTAACTACCAGGCACTTGGACTATGTATGATAACTAGCGGGCCCTTGGACTACCTAGGTTAACTAGCGGACACTTGCACTATGTAGGTTACCTAGCGGGCACTTGGACAATCTAGTTTAACTAGCGGGCGCTTGGACTATGTAGGTTAACTAGCGGACACTTGCAGTATGAAGGTTACCTAGCGGGCACTTGGACTATGTAGGTTAACTAGCAGGCCCTTGGACTATCTAGGTTACCTAGCAGGCACTTGGACTATGTAGGTTAACTAGCGGGCACTTGCACTCTCTAGGTTACCTAGCGGGCACTTGGACTATGTACCTTCCCTAGCGGGCACTTCGACTATCTATGTTAACTAGCTGGCACTTGGACTTTGTAGTTTACCTAGCAGACACTTGCACTATGTAGGTTACCTAGCGGGCTCTTGGACTATGTAGGCTAACTAGAGGACACTTAGACGATCTAGGTTAACTAGTGGGCCCTTGGACTATGTAGGTTAACTAGCCAGTACTTGGACGATCTAGGTTAACTAGCGGGCACTTGGACGATCTAGGTTAACTAAGGGGCACTTAGACTATCAAAGTTAACAAGCGAGCCCTTGGACTATGTAGGATAACTTCGGTCCCAAGAATTATGTAGGTTTACTAGCAGGCACTTGGACTATGTATGTTCCCTAGCGGGCACTTGGACAATGTATGTTCCCTACGGACACTTGAACTATGTAGGTTAACTACCGGGCACTTGGACTATGTATGTTAACTAGCGGGCCCTTGGACTATCTAGGTTAACTAGCGGGCACTTGGACTATGTAGTTTCCCTAGCGGGCATTTGGACTATTTAGGTTACCAAGCGGGCACTTGGACTATGTAGGTTACCTAGCGAGCACTTGGACTATCTAGGTTACCTAGCAGGCACTTTGACTATCTAGGTTAACTAACGGGCACTTGGATTATGTAGGTTGCCTAGCGAGCACTTGGACTATCTAGGTTACCTAGCAGGCACTTTGACTATCTAGGTTAACTAACGGGCACTTGGACTATGTAGGTTGCCTAGCTGGCACTTGGACTATGTAGGCTAACTAGAGGACACTTGGACGATCTAGGTTAACTAGCAGGCACTTGGACTATCTAGGATAACTAGCGAGCACTTGGACTATCTAGGTTAACTAGCGGGCATTTGGACTATTAGGGCCCCTAGCGGGCATTTGGACAATATTGGTTACCTAGCGGGCACTTGGACTATGTAGGTTAACGAAAGGGCACTTGGACTATGTAGGTAACCTACTGGTCACTTGAAATGTCTAGGTTACCTCGAGGGCACTTGGACTATGTAGGTTAACTAGCAGGCACTTGGACTATGTAGGTTAACTAGCGCGCCCTTGGACTATGTAGGTTACCTAGTGGGCACTTGGACGATCTAGGTTAACTAGCGGGCACTTGGACTATGTAGGTTAACTAGCGGGCCCTTGGACTATGTAGATTAACTATCAGCACTTGGACTATCTACATTAACTAGCGGGCCCTTGGATTATGTAGATTTCCTAGCGAGCACTTGGACTACGTAGGTTCTCTAGTGGGCACTTGGACTATCAAAGTTAACAGGCGAGCCCTTGGACTATGTAGGTTAACTAGCGGGCCCTTGGACTATCTAGGTTACCTAGATAGCACTTGGACTATATAGGTTCCCTAGCGGGCACTTGGACTATCTATGTTAACGAACGGGCACTTGGACTATACAGGTATCTTACATAGCGGGCACTTGGACTGTCTAGGTTACATAGCGGGCATTTTGACTTCTAGGTTAACGAACGGGCACTTGGACTATGCAGGTTGCCTAGCGGGCACTTGGACTATCTAGGTTAGGTAACTGGCACTTGGACTATCTAGGTTACCTAGCGGGAACTTGGACTATCTAGGTTGCCTAGCAGGCACTTGGATTATGAAGGATCCCTAGCGGGCACTTGGACTATCTAGGTTACCTAGCGGCCACTTGGACAATGTAGGTTAACTAGCGGACACTTGCACGATCTAGGTTAACTAGCGGGCCCTTGCACTATGTAGGTTAACTAGCGGGCCCATGGATTATGTAGGTTTACTAGCAGGCACTTGGACTATGTATGTTCCCTAGCGGGCACTTGGACTATGTGTGTTCCCTACGGACACTTGAACTATGTAAGTTAACTACCGGGCACTTGGACTATATATGTTAACTAGCGGGCACATGGACTATGTAGGATCCCTATCGGACATATGGACTACTTAGGTTACCTAGCGGGCACTTGGACTCTATAGGTTAACTAGCGGGCATTTGGACTATCTAGGTCAAATAGTGGGCCCTTGTACTATGTAGGTTAACTAGCGAGCACTTGGACTATCTAGGTTAACTAGCTGACCTTGGACTATGTAGGTTAACTAGCGGGCCTTTGGACTATGTAGGTTAACTAGCGGGCACTTGGACGATCTAGGTTAAATAGAGGGCACTTGGACTATCTAGGTTAACTAGCTGGAACTTGGATGATCAATGTTAACTAGCGGGCACTTGGACTATCTAGGTTAGCTAATGGGCACACGGACTAAGTACATCCCCTAGTGGGCACTTGGACTATCTAGGTTAACTAACGGGCACTTGGACTATCTAGGTTACCTAGCAGGCACTTGGGCTATGTAGGTCAACTAGCGGGCCCTTGGACTATCTAGGTTAGCTAACTGTCACGTGGACTATGTAGGTTAACTAGCGGACACTTGCACGATCTAGGTTAACTAGCGGGCTCTTGCACTATATAGGTTAACTAGCGGGCCCATTGTCTATGTAGGTTAACTAGCGGGCACTTGGACGATCTAGGTTAACTAGCGGGCACTTGGACGATCTAGGTTAACTAGCAGGCACTTGGACGATATAGGTTAACTAGCGGGCACTTGGATTATCTAGGTTACCTAGCGGGCACTTGGACTATGTAGGTTCCCAGCGGACATTTGGACTATATAGATAACCTAGCGGGCACTTAGACTTTGTAGATTACCTAGCGGTCACTTGGACTATCTAGGTTACCTAGCTGGCACTTGAACTATCTACGTTGCCTAGCGGGTTCTTGGAGTATGTAGGTTACCTAGCGGGCTGTTGGACTATCCAGGTTACCTAGCAGGCATTGGACTATCTAGGTTAACTAACGGGCACTTGGACTATGTAGGTTCCCTACGGACACTTGAACTATGTAAGTTAACTACCAGGCACTTGGACTATGTATGATAACTAGCGGGCCCTTGGACTACCTAGGTTAACTAGCGGACACTTGCACTATGTAGGTTACCTAGCGGGCACTTGGACAATCTAGTTTAACTAGCGGGCGCTTGGACTATGTAGGTTAACTAGCGGAAACATGCACTATGAAGGTTACCTAGCGGGCACTTGGACTATGTAGGTTAACTAGCAGGCCCTTGGACTATCTAGGTTACCTAGCAGGCACTTGGACTATGTAGGTTAACTAGCGGGCACTTGCACTCTCTAGGTTACCTAGCGGGCACTTGGACTATGTACCTTCCCTAGCGGGCACTTCGACTATCTATGTTAACTAGCGGGCACTTGGACTTTGTAGTTTACCTAGCAGACACTTGCACTATGTAGGTTACCTAGCGGGCTCTTGGACTATGTAGGCTAACTAGAGGACACTTAGACGATCTAGGTTAACTAGTGGGCCCTTGGACTATGTAGGTTAACTAGCCAGTACTTGGACGATCTAGGTTAACTAGCGGGCACTTGGACGATCTAGGTTAACTAAGGGGCACTTAGACTATCAAAGTTAACAATCGAGCCCTTGGACTATGTAGGTTAACTAGCGGGCCCTTGGACTATCTATGTTAACGAACGGGCACTTGGACTATGCAGGTATCTTAGCGGGCACATGGACTGTCTAGGTTACATAGCGGGCACTTCGACTGTCTAGGTTACATAGCGGGCATTTTGACTTCTAGGTTAACGAACGGGCACTTGGACTATGTAGGTTGCCTAGCGGGCACTTGGACTATCTAGGTTAGGTAACGGGCACTTGGACTATCTAGGTTACCTAGCGGGAACTTGGACTACCTAGGTTGCCTAGAAGGCACTTGGATTATGAAGGATCCCTAGCGGGCACTTGGACTATCTAGGTTACCTAGCGGGCACTTGGACTATGTATGTCCCCTAGTGGGGACTTGGACTATCTAGGTTAAGTAACGCACACTAGGACTATCTAGGTTAACTAACGGGCACTTAGACTATCTAGGTTACCTAGCCGCCACGTGGACTATGTAGGTTAACTAGCGGACACTTGCACGATCTAGGTTAACTAGCGGGCACTTGCACTATGTAGGTTAACTTCGGGCCCAAGAATTATGTAGGTTTACTAGCAGGCACTTGGACTATGTATGTTCCCTAGCGGGCACTTGGACAATGTATGTTCCCTACGGACACTTGAACTATGTAGGTTAACTACCGGGCACTTGGACTATGTATGTTAACTAGCGGGCCCTTGGACTATCTAGGTTAACTAGCGGGCACTTGGACTATGTAGTTTCCCTAGCGGGCATTTGGACTATTTAGGTTACCAAGCGGGCACTTGGACTATGTAGGTTACCTAGCGAGCACTTGGACTATCTAGATTACCTAGCAGGCACTTTGACTATCTAGGTTAACTAACGGGCACTTGGATTATGTAGGTTGCCTAGCGAGCACTTGGACTATCTAGGTTACCTAGCAGGCACTTGGACTATCTAGGTTACCTAGCAGGCACTTTGACTATCTAGGTTAACTAACGGGCACTTGGACTATGTAGGTTGCCTAGCGGGCACTTGGACTATGTAGGCTAACTAGAGGACACTTGGACAATCTAGGTTAACTAGTGGGCACTTGGACTATCTAGGATAACTAGCGAGCACTTGGACTATCTAGGTTAACTAGCGGGCATTTGGACTATTAGGGCCCCTAGCGGGCATTTGGACAATATTGGTTACCTAGCGGGCACTTGGACTATGTAGGTTAACGAAAGGGCACTTGGACTATGTAGGTAACCTAGTGGTCACTTGAAATGTCTAGGTTACCTCGAGGGCACTTGGACTATGTAGGTTAACTAGCAGGCACTTGGACTATGTAGGTTAACTAGCGCGCCCTTGGACTATGTAAGTTACCTAGTGGGCACTTGGACGATCTAGGTTAACTAGCGGGCACTTGGACTATGTAGGTTAACTAGCGGGCCCTTGGACTATGTAGATTAACTAGCAGCACTTGGACTATCTACATTAACTAGCGGGCCCTTGGACTATGTAGATTTCCTAGCGGGCACTTGGACTACGTAGGTTCCCTAGCGGGCACTTGGACTATCAAAGTTAACAGGCGAGCCCTTGGACTATGTAGGTTAACTAGCGGGCCCTTGGACTATCTAGGTTACCTAGATAGCACTTGGACTATATAGGTTCCCTAGCGGGCACTTGGAATATCTATGTTAACGAACGGGCACTTGGACTATACAGGTATCTTACATAGCGGGCACTTGGACTGTCTAGGTTACATAGCGGGCATTTTGACTTCTAGGTTAACGAACGGGCACTTGGACTATGTAGGTTGCCTAGCGGGCACTTGGACTATCTAGGTTAGGTAACGGGCACTTGGACTATCTAGGTTACCTAGCGGGAACTTGGACTATCTAGGTTGCCTAGCAGGCACTTGGATTATGAAGGATCCCTAGCGGGTACTTGGACTATCTAGGTTACCTAGCGGCCACTTGGACGATGTAGGTTAACTAGCAGACACTTGCACGATCTAGGTTAACTAGCAGGCCCATGGATTATGTAGGTTTACTAGCAGGCACTTGGACTATGTATGTTCCCTAGCGGGCACTTGGACTATGTATGTTCCCTACGGACACTTGAACTATGTAAGTTAACTACCGGGCACTTGGACTATATATGTTAACTAGCGGGCACATGGACTATGTAGGATCCCTATCGGACATATGGACTACTTAGGTTACCTAGCGGGCACTTGGACTATATAGGTTAACTAGCGGGCATTTGGACTATCTAGGTCAACTAGTGGGCCCTTGTACTATGTAGGTTAACTAGCGAGCACTTGGACTATCTAGGTTAACTAGCTGACCTTGGACTATGTAGGTTAACTAGCGGGCCTTTGGACTATGTAGGTTAACTAGCGGGCACTTGGACGATCTAGGTTAAATAGAGGGCACTTGGACTATCTAGGTTAACTAGCAGGCACTTGGATGATCAATGTTAACTAGCGGGCACTTGGACTATCTAGGTTAGCTAATGGGCACACGGACTAAGTACATCCCCTAGTGGGCACTTGGACTATCTAGGTTAACTAACGGCCCCTTGGACTATCTAGGTTACCTAGCAGGCACTTGGGCTATGTAGGTCAACTAGCGGGCCCTTGGACTATCTAGGTTAGCTAACTGTCACGTGGACTATGTAGGTTAACTAGCGGACACTTGCACGATCTAGGTTAACTAGCGGGCTCTTGCACTATATAGGTTAACTAGCGGGCCCATTGACTATGTAGGTTAACTAGCGGGCACTTGGACGATCTAGGTTAACTAGCGGGCACTTGGACGATCTAGGTTAACTAGCAGGCACTTGGACAATATAGGTTAACGAGCGGGCACTTGGATTATCTAGGTTACCTAGCGGGCACTTGTACTATGTAGGTTCCCAGCGGACATTTGGACTATATAGATAACCTAGCGGGCACTTAGACTTTGTAGGTTACCTAGCGGGCACTTGGATTATCTAGGTTACCTAGCTGGCACTTGAACTATCTACGTTGCCTAGCGGGTTCTTGGAGTATGTAGGTTACCTAGCGGGCTGTTGGACTATGTAGGTTACCTAGCAGGCATTGGACTATCTAGGGTAACTAACGGGCACTTGGACTATGTAGGTTCGCTAGCGGGCCCTTGGACTATGTAAGTTCCCTATCGGGCACTTGGACTAGGTAGGTTCCCAAGCGGGCACTTGGTCTATCTAGGTTAACTAGCGGGCACTTGGACTATCTAGGTTAACTAGCGAGCACTTGGACTAACTAGGATAACTAGCGGGCACTTGGACTATTAGGGTCCCTAGCAGGCATTGGACTATCTAGGTTAACTAAGGGGCACTTGGACTATGTAGGTTCCCTAGCGGGCCCTTGGACTATGTAAGTTCCCTATCGGGCACTTGGACTAGGTAGGTTCCCAAGCGGGCACTTGGTCTATCTAGGTTAACTACCGGGCACTTGGACTATCTAGGTTAACTAGCGAGCACTTGGACTATCTAGGATAACTAGCGGGCACTTGGACTATTAGGGTCCCTAGCGGGCATTTGGACTATATAGGTTACCTAGCGGGCACTTGGACTATGTAGGTTAACGAACAGGCACTTGGACTATGTAGGTAACCTAGTGGTCACTTGAACTGTCTAGGTTACCTAGCGGGCACTTGGACTATCTAGGTTAACTAGCGGGCCCTTGGACGATGTAGGTTAAATAGCGGGCCCTTGGACTATGTAGGTTAACTAGCGGGCCTTTGGACTATGTAGATTAACTAGCGGCACTTGGAATATCTACGTTAACTAGCGGGCCCTTGGACTATGTAGATTCCCTAGCGGGCACTTGGACTATATATGTTCCAGAGAGGACACTTCAACTATGTAGGTTCCCTAGCAGGCACTTGGACTATCTAGGTTCCCTAGCGGGCACTTGGACTATGTAGGTTAACTAGCGGACAGTTTGACGATCTAGGTAAACTAGCAGGTACTTGGATTATGTAGGTTAACTAGCGGGCCCTTGGACTATGTAGATTCCCTAGCGAGCACTTGGACTACGTAGGTTTCCTAGCGGGCACTTGGACTATGTATGATCCCTAGCGGTAACTTGGACTATGTATGTTCCCTACGGACACTTGAACTATGTAAGTTAACTACCAGGCACTTGGACTATGTATGATAACTAGCGGGCCCTTGGACTACCTAGGTTAACTAGCGGACACTTGCACTATGTAGGTTACCTAGCGGGCACTTGGACAATCTAGTTTAACTAGCGGGCGCTTGGACTATGTAGGTTAACTAGCGGACACTTGCAGTATGAAGGTTACCTAGCGGGCACTTGGACTATGTAGGTTAACTAGCAGGCCCTTGGACTATCTAGGTTACCTAGCAGGCACTTGGACTATGTAGGTTAACTAGAGGGCACTTGCACTCTCTAGGTTACCTAGCGGGCACTTGGACTATGTACCTTCCCTAGCGGGCACTTCGACTATCTATGTTAACTAGCGGGCACTTGGACTTTGTAGTTTACCTAGCAGACACTTGCACTATGTAGGTTACCTAGCGGGCTCTTGGACTATGTAGGCTAACTAGAGGACACTTGGACGATCTAGGTTAACTAGTGGGCCCTTGGACTATGTAGGTTAACTAGCCAGTACTTGGACGATCTAGGTTAACTAGCGGGCACTTGGACGATCTAGGTTAACTAAGGGGCACTTAGACTATCAAAGTTAACAAGCGAGCCCTGGGACTATGTAGGTTAACTAGCGGGCCCTTGGACTATCTATGTTAACGAACGGGCACTTGGACTATGCAGGTATCTTAGCGGGCACATGGACTGTCTAGGTTACATAGCGGGCACTTCGACTGTCTAGGTTACATAGCGGGCATTTTGACTTCTAGGTTAACGAACGGGCACTTGGACTATGTAGGTTGCCTAGCGGGCACTTGGACTATCTAGGTTAGGTAACGGGCACTTGGACTATCTAGGTTACCTAGCGGGAACTTGGACTACCTAGGTTGCCTAGAAGGCACTTGGATTATGAAGGATCCCTAGCGGGCACTTGGACTATCTAGGTTACCTAGCGGGCACTTGGACTATGTATGTCCCCTAGTGGGGACTTGGACTATCTAGGTTAAGTAACGCACACTAGGACTATCTAGGTTAACTAACGGGCACTTAGACTATCTAGGTTACCTAGCCGCCACTTGGACTATGTAGGTTAACTAGCGAACACTTGCACGATCTAGGTTAACTAGCGGGCCCTTGCACTATGTAGGTTAACTTCGGGCCCAAGAATTATGTAGGTTTTCTAGCAGGCACTTGGACTATGTATGTTCCCTAGCAGGCACTTGGACAATGTATGTTCCCTACGGACACTTGAACTATGTAGGTTAACTACCGGGCACTTGGACTATGTATGTTAACTAGCGGGCCCTTGGACTATCTAGGTTAACTAGCGGGCACTTGGACTATGTAGTTTCCCTAGCGGGCATTTGGACTATTTAGGTTACCAAGCGGGCACTTGGACTATGTAGGTTACCTAGCGAGCACTTGGACTATCTAGGTTACCTAGCAGGCACTTTGACTATCTAGGTTAACTAACGGGCACTTGGATTATGTAGGTTGCCTAGCGGGCACTTGGACTATGTAGGCTAACTAGAGGACATTTGGACGATCTAGGTTAACTAGTGGGCCCTTGGACGATCTAGGTTAACTAAGGGGCACTTGGACTATCAAAGTTAACAAGCCAGCCCTTGGATTATGTAGGTTAACTAGCGGGCCCTTGGACTATCTAGGTTACCTAGCAGGCACTTGGACTATCTAGGTTAACTAGCGGGCACTTGGACTATGTAGTTTCCCTAGGAGGCATTTGGACTATTTAGGTTACCAAGCGGGCACTTGGACTATGTAGGTTACCTAGCGAGCACTTGGACTATCTAGGTTACCTAGCAGGCACTTTGACTATCTAGGTTAACTAACGGGCACTTGGACTATGTAGGTTGCCTAGCGGGCACTTGGACTATGTAGGCTAACTAGAGGACACTTGGACGATCTAGGTTAACTAGTGGGCCCTTGGACTATGTAGGTTAACTAGCCAGTACTTGGACGATCTAGGTTAACTAGCGGGCACTTGGACGATCTAGGTTAACTAAGGGGCACTTGGACTATCAAAGTTAACAAGCGAGCCCTTGGACTATGTAGGTTAACTAGCGGGCCCTTGGACTATCTAGGTTAACTAGCGGGCACTTGGACTATCTAGGTTAAATACTGTGCACTTGGACCATGTAGGTTCCTTAGCGGGCACTTTGATTATCTAGGTTGCCTAGCGGGCACTTGTACTATGCAGGTTAACTAGCGTGCCCTTGGACTATCTAGGTTACGTAGCGGGCACTTGGTATATAGTTTAATTAGCGGGCACTTAGACTATATAGGCTAACTAGCGGACACTTGCACGATCTAGGTTAACTAGCGGGCCCTTGCACTATGTAGGTTAACTAGCGGGCCCATGGATTATGTAGGTTTAATAGCAGGTACTTGGACTATCTAGGTTAACTAGCGGGCACTTGTACTATGTAGTTTCCCTAGAAGGCATTTGGACTATTTAGGTTACGTAGCGGGTACTTTGATTATCTAGGTTACCTAGCAGGTACTTTGACTATCTAGTTTAACTAACGGGCACTTGGACTATATAGGTTGCCTAGCAGGCACTTGGATTATGTAGGTTCCCTATCGGGCACTTGGACTATGTATGTTAACTAGCGGGCACTTGGACTATCTAGGTTACCTAGCTGGCACTTAGATTATGTAGGTTACCTAGCGGGCACTTGTACTATGTAGGTTAACTAGCGGGCTCTTGGATTATGTAGGTTCCCTATCGGGCACTTGGACTATGTAGGTTAACTAGAGGGCATTTGGACTATGTAGGTTACCTAGCGGGCACTTGGACTATGTAGGTTCCCTATCAGGCACTTGGAGTATGTAGGTTACTAGCGGGCATTTGGACTATGTAGGTTACCTAGCAGGCACTTGGACTATGTAGGTTAACGAGCGGGCATTTGGACACTCTAGGTTACCTAGCGGGCACATGGACTATGTACGTTTCCTAGCGGGCACTTGGACTATCTATGTTAACTAGTGGGCACTTGGACTATGTAGGTTAACTAGCGGGCACTTGGACTATCTAGGTTACCTAGCGGGAACTTGGACTATGTAGGTTACCTAGAGGGCACTTGGACTATCTAGGTTACCTAGCTGGCACTTAGATTATGTAGGTTAAATAGCGGGCACTTGGATTATGTTGGTTACCTAGCGGGCACTTGGACTATCTAGGTTACCTAGCTGGCACTTAGATTATGTAGGTTAAATAGCGGGCACTTGGATTATGTAGGTTACCTAGCGGGCACTTGTACTATGTAGGTTAACTAGCGGGCTCTTGGATTATGTAGGTTACCTATCGGGCACTTGGAGTATATAGGTTACTAGTGGGCATTTGGACTATGTAGGTTACCTAGCAGGCACTTGGACTATGTAGGTTAACGAGCGGGCACTTGGACTATCTAGGTTACCTAGCGGGCACATGGACAATGTACGTTTCCTAGCGGGCACTTGGACTCTCTATGTTACCTAGAGGGCACTTGGACTATGTAGGTTAACTAGCGGGCACGTGGACTATCTAGGTTACCTAGCGGGAACTTGGACTATGTAGGTTACCTAGAGGGCACTTTGACTATCTAGGTTACCTAACGGGCACTTTGACTATCTAGGTTACCTAGCGGGCACTTGGACTATCTAGGTTAGCTAACAGGAACTTGGACTATCTAGGTTACCTTGCGGGCACTAGGACTATGTAGGTTTCCTAGCGGTCACTTGGAATATCTAGGCTACCTAACGGGCACTTGGACTATGTAGGTTAACTAGCGGACACTTGGACGATCTAGGTTAACTAGCGGGCATTTGGAATATCTAGGTTAACTAGGGGGCCCTTGGACTATGTAGGTTAACTAGCGGGCAATTGGACTATCTAGGTTAGCTAACAGGAACTTGGACTATCTAGGTTACCTAGCGGGCACTAGGACTATGTAGGTTACCTAGCGGTCACTTGGAGTATCTAGGCTACCTAACGGGCACTTGGACTACGTAGGTTAACTAGCAGACACTTGGACGATCTAGGTTAACTAGCGGGCACTTGGAATATCTAGGTTAACTAGCGGGTTCTTGGACTATGTAGGTTAACTAGCGGAACCTTGGACTATGTAGGTTAACTAGCGGGCACTTGGACGATCTAGATTAACTAGCAGGCACTTGGACTATCTAGGTTAACTAGCGGGCACTTGGACTATGTAGTTTCCCTAGCAGGCATTTGGACTATTTAGGTTACCAAGCGGGCACTTGGACTATGTAGGTTACCTAGCGAGCACTTGGATTATCTAGGTTACCTAGCAGGCACTTTGACTATCTAGGTTAACTAACGGGCACTTGGACTATGTCGGTTGCCTAGCGGGCACTTGGACTATGTAGGCTAACTAGAGGACACTTGGACGATCTAGGTTAACTAGTGGGCCCTTGGACTATGTAGGTTAACTAGCCAGTACTTGGACGATCTAGGTTAACTAGCGGGCACTTGGACGATCTAGGTTAACTAAGGGGCACTTGGACTATCAAAGTTAACAAGCGAGCCCTTGGACTATGTAGGTTAACTAGCGGGCCCTTGGACTATGTAGGTTAACTAGCAGGCCCTTGGACTATCTAGGTTACCTAGCAGGCACTTGGACTATGTAGGTTAAATAGCGGGCACTTGCACTCTCTAGGTTACCTAGCGGGCACTTGGACTATGTACCTTCCCTAGCGGGCACTTTGACTATCTATGTTAACTAGCGGACACTTGGACTTTGTAGTTTACCTAGCAGACACTTGCACTATGTAGGTTACCTAGCGGGCTCTTGGACTATGTAGGCTAACTAGAGGACACTTGGACGATCTAGGTTAACTAGTGGGCCCTTGGACTATGTAGGTTAACTAGCCAGTACTTGGACGATCTAGGTTAACTAGCGGGCACTTGGACGATCTAGGTTAACTAAGGGGCACTTGGACTATCAAAGTTAACAAGCGAGCCCTTGGACTATGTAGGTTAACTAGCGGGCCCTTGGACTATCTACGTTACCTAGCAGGCACTTGGACTATCTAGGTTAACTAGCGGGCACTTGGACTATCTAGGTTAACTAGCGTGCACTTGGACTATGTAGGTTCCTTAGCGGGCACTTGGATTATGTAGGTTACCTAGCGGGCATTTGTACTATGTAGGTTAACTTGCGGGCTCTTGGATTATGTAGGTTCCCTATCGGGCACTTGGACTATGTAGGTTAACTAGAGGGCATTTGGACTATGTAGGTTACCTAGCGGGCACTTGGACTATGTAGGTTCCCTATCAGGCACTTGGAAAATATAGGTTAACTAGGGGGCACAAGGACTATGTAGGTTACCTAGCGGGCCCTTAGACTATCTAGGTTTCCTAGCGGGCATTTGGACTATGTAGGCTCCCTAGCGGTTATTTGGACTATATAGATTACTTAGCAGGCACTTAGACTTTGTAGGTTCCCTATCGGGCACTTGGACTATGTAGGTTAACTAGCGGGCATTTTGATGATCTAGGTTAGCAAACGGGCACTTGGACTATGTAGGTTACCTAGCAGGCACTTGGACTGTCTAGGTTACCTAGCGGGCACTTGGACTATCTAGGTTAACGAACGGGCCCTTGTAATATGTAGGTTAGCTAACAGGATCTTGGACTTTCTAGGTTAACTAGCGGGCACTTGGACGATGCATGTTCCCTAGCGGGCACTTTGACTATCTAGGTTCCCTAGCGGGCAATTGGACTATGTGTGTACCCTAGCGGACATTTGGACTATGTAGGTTACCTAACGGGCATTTCGACTATGTAGGTTCCCTAGCGGGCACTTGGATTATGTAAGTTCCCTTCTTGCACTTGGAGTATGTAGGTTACTAGCGGGCATTTGGACTATGTAGGTTACCTAGCAGGCACTTGGACTATGTAGGTTAACGAGCGGGCACTTGGACTATCTAGGTTACCTAGCGGGCACATGGACTATGTACGTTTCCTAGCGGGCACTTGGACTATCTATGTTAACTAGCGGGAACTTGGACTATGTAGGTTAACTAGCGGGCACTTGGACTATCTAGGTTACCTAGCGGGAACTTGGACTATGTAGGTTACCTAGAGGGCACTTTGACTATCTAGGTTAACTAGTGGGCCCTTGGACTATGTAGGTTAACTAGCCAGTACTTGGACGATCTAGGTTAACTAGCGGGCAATTGGTCTATGTACGTTACTAGCGGGCATTTGGACTATGTAGGTTACCTAGCGGATACTTGGACTATGTAGGTTCCCTATCAGGGACTTGGACAATGTAGGTTAACTAGCGGGCATTTGGACTATCTAGGTTACCTAACGGGCACTTTGACTATCTAGGTTACCTAGCGGGCACTTGTACTATCTAGGTTAGCTAACAGGAACTTGGACTATCTAGGTTACCTTGCGGGCACTAGGACTATGTAGGTTTCCTAGCGGTCACTTGGACTATCTAGGCTACCTAACGGGCACTTGGACTATGTAGGTTAACTAGCGGACACTTGGACGATCTAGGTTAACTAGCGGGCACTTGGAATATCTAGGTTAACTAGGGGGCCCTTGGACTATGTAGGTTAACTAGCAGGCACTTGGACTATCTAGGTTAGCTAACAGGAACTTGGACTATCTAGGTTACCTAGCGGGCACTAGGACTATGTAGGTTACCTAGCGGTCACTTGGAGTATCTAGGCTACCTAACGTGCACTTGGACTACGTAGGTTAACTAGCAGACACTTGGACGATCTAGGTTAACTAGCGGGCACTTGGAATATCTAGGTTAACTACGGGGCCCTTGGACTATGTAGGTTAACTAGCGGGCACATAGATAATCTAGGTTAACTAGCGGGTTCTTGGACTATGTAGGTTAACTAGCGGGAACTTGGATTATGTAGGTTAACTAGCGGGCACTTGGACTATCTAGGTTACCTAGCGGGCACTGGTCTATGTACATACCCTAGCGGGCACTTGGACAATCTAGGTTACCTAACGGGCACTTGGTCTATGTACGTTACTAGCGGGCATTTGGACTATGTAGGTTACCTAGCGGATACTTGGACTATGTAGGTTCCCTATCAGGGACTTGGACAATGTAGGTTAACTAGCGGGCATTTGGACTATCTAGGTTACCTAACGGGCACTTGGACTATCTAGGTTACCTAGCGGGCACTTGGACTATCTAGGTTAGCTAACAGGAACTTGGACTATCTAGGTTACCTTGCGGGCACTAGGACTATGTAGGTTTCCTAGCGGTCACTTGGACTATCTAGGCTACCTAACGGGCACTTGGACTATGTAGGTTAACTAGCGGACACTTGGACGATCTAGGTTAACTAGCGGGCACTTGGAATATCTAGGTTAACTAGGGGGCCCTTGGACTATGTAGGTTAACTAGCAGGCACTTGGACTATCTAGGTTAGCTAACAGGAACTTGGACTATCTAGGTTACCTAGCGGGCACTAGGACTATGTAGGTTACCTAGCGGTCACTTGGAGTATCTAGGCTACCTAACGTGCACTTGGACTACGTAGGTTAACTAGCAGACACTTGGACGATCTAGGTTAACTAGCGGGCACTTGGAATATCTAGGTTAACTACGGGGCCCTTGGACTATGTAGGTTAACTAGCGGGCACTTAGATAATCTAGGTTAACTAGCGGGTTCTTGGACTATGTAGGTTAACTAGCGGGAACTTGGATTATGTAGGTTAACTAGCGGGCACTTGGACGATCTAGATTAACTAGCAGGCACATGGACTATCTAGGTTAACTAGCGGGCACTTGGACTATCTAGGTTCCTTGCGGGCACTTGGACGATGCAAGTTCCCTAGCGGGCACTTGGACTATCTAGGCTCCCTAGCGGCCACTTGGACTATTTAGGTTAACTAGCGGGCACTTGGTCTATGTACATACCCTAGCGGGCACTTGGACAATCTAGGTTACCTAACGGGCACTTGGTCTATGTACGTTACTAGCGGACATTTGCACTATGTAGGTTACCTAGCGGATACTTGGACTATGTAGGTTCCCTATCAGGGACTTGGACAATGTAGGTTAACTAGCGGGCATTTGGACTATCTAGGTTAACTAGCGGGCCCTTGGACTATGTAGGTTAACTAGCGGGCATTTGGACTATCTAGGTTAACTAGCGGGCCCTTGGACTATGTAGGTTACCTAGCGGGCACTTGGACTATCTAGGTTCCCTAGCGGGCACTTGGACTATATAGGTTCCCTAAAGGGCACTTGGACTATGTAGGTTTCCTACCAGGCACTCGGACTATGAAGGTTTCCTAGCGGGCTCTTGGACTATGTAGGTTCCCTAGCAGGCCCTTTGACTATGTAAGTTCTCTAACGGGCACTTGGACTATGTGGGTTCCCTAGCGGGCATTTGGACTATCTATGTTACCTAACGGGCACTTGGACTATGTACGTTACTAGCGGGCATTTGGACTATGTAGGTTA
Organism: Tenrec ecaudatus; assembly: GCF_050624435.1. Taxonomy (NCBI): domain Eukaryota; kingdom Metazoa; phylum Chordata; class Mammalia; order Afrosoricida; family Tenrecidae; genus Tenrec; species Tenrec ecaudatus. Next base: position 526,629 of record NW_027457686.1, read on the forward strand.
CCTAGCGGATACTTGGACTATGTAGGTTCCCTATCAGGGACTTGGACAATGTATGTTAACTAGCGGGCCCTTGGACTATGTAGGTTTACTAGCGGGCACTTTGACGATCTAGGTTAGCAAACGGGCACTTGGACTATGTAGGTTACCTAGCAGGCACTGGGACTGTCTAGGTTACCCAGCGGGCACTTGGACTATCTAGGTTAACTAACGAGCACTTGGACTATGTAGGTTGCCTAGCGGGCACTTGGATTATGTAGGTTCCCTATCGGGCACTTGGACTATGTAGGTTACCTAGCGGGCACTTGGACTATCTAGGTTAGCTAAGGGGCACCTGGACTATCTAGGTTAACTAGCGGGCACTTTTACTATGTAGGTTAACTAGCAGACACTTGGAAGAACTAGGTTAACGAGCGGGCTTTTGGGCTATGTAGGTTACCTAGCGGGCACTTGGACTATCTAGGTTAGTTAACAGGATCTTGGACTATCTAGGTTACCTAACGGGCACTTGGACTATGCAGGTAACCTAGCGGGCACTTGGACTGACTAGGTTACCTAGCGGGCACTTGGACTTCTAGGTTAACGAACGGGCACTTGCACTATGTAGGTTGCCTAGCGGGCACTTGGACGATCTATGTTAGGTAACGGACACTTGGACTATCTAGGTTACCTAGCGGGAACTTGGACTATGTAGGTTACCTAGCGGGCACTTAGACTATCTAGGTTACCTAACGGGCACTTTGACTATCTAGGTTAAGTAGGGGGCCCTTGGACTATGTAGTTTAACTAGCGGGCACTTGGACTATCTAGATTAGCTAACAGGAACATGGACTATCTAGGTTACCTAGCGGGCAATAGGACTATGTAGGTTACCTAGCGGTCACTTGGAGTATCTAGGCTACCTAACGGGCACTTGGACTACGTAGGTTAACAAGCGTACACTTGGACGATCTAGGTTAACTAGCGGGCACATGGAATATCTAGGTTAACTAGCAGGCCCTTGGACTATCTAGGTTACCTAGCAGGCACTTGGACTATGTAGGTTAAATAGCGGGCACTTGCACTCTCTAGGTTACCTAGCGGGCACTTGGACTATGTACCTTCCCTAGCGGGCACTTTGACTATCTATGTTAACTAGCGGACACGTGGACTTTGTAGTTTACCTAGCAGACACTTGCACTATGTAGGTTACCTAGTGGGCTCTTGGACTATGTAGGCTAACTAGAGGACACTTGGACGATCTAGGTTAACTAGTGGGCCCTTGGACTATGTAGGTTAACTAGCCAGTACTTGGACGATCTAGGTTAACTAGCGGGCACTTGGACGATCTAGGTTAACTAAGGGGCACTTGGACTATCAAAGTTAACAAGCGAGCCCTTGGACTATGTAGGTTAACTAGCGGGCCCTTGGACTATCTACGTTACCTAGCAGGCACTTGGACTATCTAGGTTATCTAGCGGGCACTTGGACTATCTAGGTTAACTAGCGTGCACTTGGACTATGTAGGTTCCTTAGCGGGCACTTGGATTATGTAGGTTACCTAGCGGGCATTTGTACTATGTAGGTTAACTTGCGGGCTCTTGGATTATGTAGGTTCCCTATCGGGCACTTGGACTATGTAGGTTAACTAGAGGGCATTTGGACTATGTAGGTTACCTAGCGGGCACTTGGACTATGTAGGTTCCCTATCAGGCACTTGGAAAATATAGGTTAACTAGGGGGCACAAGGACTATGTAGGTTACCTAGCGGGCCCTTAGACTATCTAGGTTTCCTAGCGGGCATTTGGACTATGTAGGCTCCCTAGCGGTTATTTGGACTATATAGATTACTTAGCAGGCACTTAGACTTTGTAGGTTCCCTATCGGGCACTTGGACTATGTAGGTTAACTAGCGGGCATTTTGATGATCTAGGTTAGCAAACGGGCACTTGGACTATGTAGGTTACCTAGCAGGCACTTGGACTGTCTAGCGGCACTTGGACTATCTAGGTTAACGAACGGGCCCTTGTAATATGTAGGTTAGCTAACAGGATCTTGGACTTTCTAGGTTAGCTAGCGGGCACTTGGACGATGCATGTTCCCTAGCGGGCACTTTGACTATCTAGGTTCCCTAGCGGGCAATTGGACTATGTGTGTACCCTAGCGGACATTTGGACTATGTAGGTTACCTAACGGGCATTTCGACTATGTAGGTTCCCTAGCGGGCACTTGGATTATGTAAGTTCCCTTCTTGCACTTGGAGTATGTAGGTTACTAGCGGGCATTTGGACTATGTAGGTTACCTAGCAGGCACTTGGACTATGTAGGTTAACGAGCGGGCACTTGGACTATCTAGGTTACCTAGCGGGCACATGGACTATGTACGTTTCCTAGCGGGCACTTTGACTATCTAGGTTAACTAGTGGGCCCTTGGACTATGTAGGTTAACTAGCCAGTACTTGGACGATCTAGGTTAACTAGCGGGCAATTGGTCTATGTACGTTACTAGCGGGCATTTGGACTATGTAGGTTACCTAGCGGATACTTGGACTATGTAGGTTCCCTATCAGGGACTTGGACAATGTAGGTTAACTAGCGGGCATTTGGACTATCTAGGTTACCTAACGGGCACTTTGACTATCTAGGTTACCTAGCGGGCACTTGGACTATCTAGGTTAGCTAACAGGAACTTGGACTATCTAGGTTACCTTGCGGGCACTAGGACTATGTAGGTTTCCTAGCGGTCACTTGGACTATCTAGGCTACCTAACGGGCACTTGGACTATGTAGGTTAACTAGCGGACACTTGGACGATCTAGGTTAACTAGCGGGCACTTGGAATATCTAGGTTAACTAGGGGGCCCTTGGACTATGTAGGTTAACTAGCAGGCACTTGGACTATCTAGGTTAGCTAACAGGAACTTGGACTATCTAGGTTACCTAGCGGGCACTAGGACTATGTAGGTTACCTAGCGGTCACTTGGAGTATCTAGGCTACCTAACGTGCACTTGGACTACGTAGGTTAACTAGCAGACACTTGGACGATCTAGGTTAACTAGCGGGCACTTGGAATATCTAGGTTAACTACGGGGCCCTTGGACTATGTAGGTTAACTAGCGGGCACATAGATAATCTAGGTTAACTAGCGGGTTCTTGGACTATGTAGGTTAACTAGCGGGAACTTGGATTATGTAGGTTAACTAGCGGGCACTTGGACTATCTAGGTTACCTAGCGGGCACTGGTCTATGTACATACCCTAGCGGGCACTTGGACAATCTAGGTTACCTAACGGGCACTTGGTCTATGTACGTTACTAGCGGGCATTTGGACTATGTAGGTTACCTAGCGGATACTTGGACTATGTAGGTTCCCTATCAGGGACTTGGACAATGTAGGTTAACTAGCGGGCATTTGGACTATCTAGGTTACCTAACGGGCACTTGGACTATCTAGGTTACCTAGCGGGCACTTGGACTATCTAGGTTAGCTAACAGGAACTTGGACTATCTAGGTTACCTTGCGGGCACTAGGACTATGTAGGTTTCCTAGCGGTCACTTGGACTATCTAGGCTACCTAACGGGCACTTGGACTATGTAGGTTAACTAGCGGACACTTGGACGATCTAGGTTAACTAGCGGGCACTTGGAATATCTAGGTTAACTAGGGGGCCCTTGGACTATGTAGGTTAACTAGCAGGCACTTGGACTATCTAGGTTAGCTAACAGGAACTTGGACTATCTAGGTTACCTAGCGGGCACTAGGACTATGTAGGTTACCTAGCGGTCACTTGGAGTATCTAGGCTACCTAACGTGCACTTGGACTACGTAGGTTAACTAGCAGACACTTGGACGATCTAGGTTAACTAGCGGGCACTTGGAATATCTAGGTTAACTACGGGGCCCTTGGACTATGTAGGTTAACTAGCGGGCACTTAGATAATCTAGGTTAACTAGCGGGTTCTTGGACTATGTAGGTTAACTAGCGGGAACTTGGATTATGTAGGTTAACTAGCGGGCACTTGGACGATCTAGATTAACTAGCAGGCACTTGGACTATCTAGGTTAACTAGCGGGCACTTGGACTATCTAGGTTCCTTGCGGGCACTTGGACGATGCAAGTTCCCTAGCGGGCACTTGGACTATCTAGGCTCCCTAGCGGCCACTTGGACTATTTAGGTTAACTAGCGGGCACTTGGTCTATGTACATACCCTAGCGGGCACTTGGACAATCTAGGTTACCTAACGGGCACTTGGTCTATGTACGTTATTAGCGGACATTTGCACTATGTAGGTTACCTAGCGGATACTTGGACTATGTAGGTTCCCTATCAGGGACTTGGACAATGTAGGTTAACTAGCGGGCATTTGGACTATCTAGGTTAACTAGCGGGCCCTTGGACTATGTAGGTTAACTAGCGGGCATTTGGACTATCTAGGTTAACTAGCGGGCCCTTGGACTATGTAGGTTACCTAGCGGGCACTTGGACTATCTAGGTTCCCTAGCGGGCACTTGGACTATATAGGTTCCCTAAAGGGCACTTGGACTATGTAGGTTTCCTACCAGGCACTCGGACTATGAAGGTTTCCTAGCGGGCTCTTGGACTATGTAGGTTCCCTAGCAGGCCCTTTGACTATGTAAGTTCTCTAACGGGCACTTGGACTATGTGGGTTCCCTAGCGGGCATTTGGACTATCTATGTTACCTAACGGGCACTTGGACTATGTACGTTACTAGCGGGCATTTGGACTATGTAGGTTACCTAGCGGATACTTGGACTATGTAGGTTCCCTATCAGGGACTTGGACAATGTATGTTAACTAGCGGGCCCTTGGACTATGTAGGTTTACTAGCGGGCACTTTGACGATCTAGGTTAGCAAACGGGCACTTGGACTATGTAGGTTACCTAGCAGGCACTGGGACTGTCTAGGTTACCCAGGGGGAACTTGGACTATCTAGGTTAACTAACGAGCACTTGGACTATGTAGGTTGCCTAGCGGGCACTTGGATTATGTAGGTTCCCTATCGGGCACTTGGACTATGTAGGTTACCTAGCGGGCACTTGGACTATCTAGGTTAGCTAAGGGGCACCTGGACTATCTAGGTTAACTAGCGGGCACTTTTACTATGTAGGTTAACTAGCAGACACTTGGAAGAACTAGGTTAACGAGCGGGCTTTTGGGCTATGTAGGTTACCTAGCGGGCACTTGGACTATCTAGGTTAGTTAACAGGATCTTGGACTATCTAGGTTACCTAACGGGCACTTGGACTATGCAGGTAACCTAGCGGGCACTTGGACTGACTAGGTTACCTAGCGGGCACTTGGACTTCTAGGTTAACGAACGGGCACTTGCACTATGTAGGTTGCCTAGCGGGCACTTGGACGATCTATGTTAGGTAACGGACACTTGGACTATCTAGGTTACCTAGCGGGAACTTGGACTATGTAGGTTACCTAGCGGGCACTTAGACTATCTAGGTTACCTAACGGGCACTTTGACTATCTAGGTTAAGTAGGGGGCCCTTGGACTATGTAGTTTAACTAGCGGGCACTTGGACTATCTAGATTAGCTAACAGGAACATGGACTATCTAGGTTACCTAGCGGGCAATAGGACTATGTAGGTTACCTAGCGGTCACTTGGAGTATCTAGGCTACCTAACTGGCACTTGGACTACGTAGGTTAACGAGCGTACACTTGGACGATCTAGGTTAACTAGCGGGCACATGGAATATCTAGGTTAACTAGCGGGCCCTTGGACTATGTAGGTTAACCAGCGGGCACTTAGACAATCTAGGTTAACTAGCGGGTTCTTGATCTATGTAGGTTCCCTTCTTGCACTTGGAGTATGTAGGTTACTAGCTGGCATTTCTACTATGTAGGTTACCTAGCAGGCACTTGGACTATTTAGGTTACCTAGCGGGCACTTGGACTATGTAGTTTAACGAGCGGGCACTTGGACTATCTAGGTTACCTAACGGGCACATAGACTATGTACGTTTCCTAGCGGGCACTTGGACTATCTATGTTAACTAGCGGGCACTTGGACTATGTAGGTTAACTAGCGGGCACTTGGACTATATAGGTTACCTAGTAGGCACTTAGACTATGTAGGTTAACTAGCGGGCACTTGGACGATCTAGGTTAACTAGCGGGCACTTGGACTTTGTAAGTTACCTAGCGGGCACTTGGACTATCTAGGTTAGCTAAGGGGATCCTGGACTATCTAGGTTAACCAGCGGGCACTTTTACTATGTAGGTTAACTAGCAGACACTTGGACGAACTAGGTTAAAGAGCAGGCTTTTGGACTATGTAGGTTACCTAGCGGGCACTTGGACTATCTAGGTTAGTTTACAGGAACTTGGACTATCTAGGTTACCTAACGGGCACTTGGACTATGCAGGTAACCTGGCGGGCACTTGGACTGACTAGGTTGCCTAGCGGGCACTTGGACGATCTAGGTTAGGTAACGGGCACTTGGACTATCTAGGTTAGCTAACAGGAACTTGGACTATCTAGGTTACCTTGCGGGCACTAGGACTATGTAGGTTTCCTAGCGGTCACTTGGACTATCTAGGCTACCTCACGGGCACTTGGACTATGTAGGTTAACTAGCGGACACTTGGACGATCTAGGTTAACTAGCAGGCACTTGGAATATCTAGGTTAACTAGGGGGCCCTTCGACTATGTAGGTTAACTAGCGGTCACTTGGACTATCTAGGTTAGCTAACAGGAACTTGGACTATCTAGGTTACCTAGCGGGCACTAGGACTATGTAGGTTACCTAGCGGTCACTTGGAGTATCTAGGCTACCTAACGGACACTTGGACTACGTAGGTTAACTAGCGGACACTTGGACGATCTAGGTTAACTAGCGGGCACATGGAATATCTAGGTTAACTAGCGGGCCCTTGGACTATGTAGGTTAACTAGCGGGCACTTAGACAATCTAGGTTAACTAGCTGGTTCTTGGACTATGTAGGTTCCCTTCTTGCACTTGGAGTATGTAGGTTACTAGCGGGCATTTGGACTATGTAGGTTACCTAGCAGGCACTTGGACTATTTAGGTTACCTAGCGGGCACTTGGACTATGTAGGTTAACGAGCGGGCACTTGGACTATCTAGGTTACCTAACGGGCACATGGACTATGTACGTTTCCTAGCGGGCACTTGGACTATCTATGTTAACTAGCGGGCACTTGGACTATGTAGGTTAACTAGCGGGCACTTAGACAATCTAGGTTAACTAGCGGGTTCTTGGACTATGTAGGTTCCCTTCTTGCACTTGGAGTATGTAGGTTACTAGCGGGCATTTGTACTATGTAGGTTACCTAGCAGGCACTTGGACTATTTAGGTTACCTAGGGGGCACTTGGACTATGTAGGTTAACGAGCGGGCACTTGGACTATCTAGGTTACCTAACGGGCACATGGACTTTGTACGTTTCCTAGCGGGCACTTGGACTATCTATGTTAACTAGCGGGCACTTGGACTATGTAGGTTAACTAGCGGGCACTTGGACTATCTAGTTTTCCTAGTGGGCACTTAGACTATGTAGGTTAACTAGCGGGCACTTGGACGATCTAGGTTACCTAGCGGGCACTTGGACTTTGTAGGTTACCTAGCGGGCACTTGGACTATCTAGGTTAGCTAAGGGGATCCTGGAATATCTAGGTTAACTAGCGGGCACTTTTACTATGTAGGTTAACTAGCAGACACTTGGACGAACTAGGTTAAAGAGCAGGCTTTTGGACTATGTAGGTTACCTAGCGGGCACTTGGACTATCTAGGTTAGTTAACAGGAACTTGGACTATCTAGGTTACCTAACGGGCACTTGGACTATGCAGGTAACCTGGCGGGCACTTGGACTGACTAGGTTGCCTAGCGGGCACTTGGACGATCTAGGTTAGCTAACAGGAACTTGGACTATCTAGGTTACCTTGCAGGCACTAGGACTATGTAGGTTTCCTAGCGGGCACTTGGACTATCTAGGCTACCTAACGGGCACTTGGACTATGTAGGTTAACTAGCGGACCTTGGACGATCTAGGTTAACTAGCGGGCATTTGGAATATCTAGGTTAACTAGGGGGACCTTGGACTATGTAGGTTAACTAGCGGGCACTTGGACTATGTAGGTTAGCTAACAGGAACTTGGACTATCTAGGTTACCTTGCGGGCACTAGGACTATGTAGGTTACCTAGCGGTCACTTGGAGTATCTAGGCTACCTAACGGGCACTTGGACTATGTAGGTTAACTAGCAGACACTTGGACGATCTAGGTTAACTAACGGGCACTTGGAATATCTAGGTTAACTACGGGGCCCTTGGAGTATGTAGGTTCCCTATAAGGGACTTGGACAATGTACGTTACTAGCGGGCATTTGGACTATGTAGGTTACCTAGCGGGCATTTGGACTATCTAGATTCCCTAGCGGGCACTTGGACTATATAGGTTCCCTAAAGGGCACTTGGACTATGTAGGTTTCCTAGCGGGCACTCGGACTATGAAGGTTCCCTAGCGGGCTCTTGGACTATGTAGGTTCCCTAGCAGGCCCTTTGACTATGTAAGTTCTCTAACGGGCACTTGGACTATGTGGGTTCCCTAGCGGGCATTTGGACTATCTATGTTACCTAACGGGCACTTGGACTATGTACGTTACTAGCGGGCATTTGGACTATGTAGGTTACCCAGCGGATACTTGGACTATGTAGGTTCCCTATCAGGGACTTGGACAATGTATGTTAACTAGCGGGCCCTTGGACTATGTAGGTTTACTAGCGGGCACTTAGACGATCTTGGTTAGCAAACGGGCACTTGGACTATGCAGGTTACCTAGCCGGCACTTGGACTGTCTAGGTTACCTAGCAGGCACTTGGACTATCTAGGTTAACGAACGTGCCCTTGGACTATGTAGGTTACCCAGCGGGCACTTGGACTATCTAGGTTAACTAACGGGCACTTGGACTATGTAGGTTGCCTAGCGGGCACTTAGATTATGTAGGTTCCCTATCGGGCACTTGGACTATGTAGGTTACCTAGCGGGCACTTGGACTATCTAGGTTAGCTAAGGGGCACCTGGACTATCTAGGTTAACTAGCGGGCACTTTTACTATGTAGGTTAACTAGCAGACACTTGGAAGAACTAGGTTAACGAGCGGGCTTTTGGGCTATGTAGGTTACCTAGAGGGCACTTGGTGTATCTCGGTGAGTTAACAGGATCTTGGACTACTAGGTTACCTAACGGGCACTTGGATTATGCAGGTAACCTGGCGGGCACTTGGACTGACTAGGTTACCTAGCGGGCACTTGGACTTCTAGATAAAAGAACGGGCACTTGGACTATGTAGGTTGCCTAGCGGGCACTTGGACGATCTATGTTAGGTAACGGACACTTGGACTATCTAGGTTACCTAGCGGGAACTTGGACTATGTAGGTTACCTAACGGGCACTTTGACTATCTAGGTTACCTAGCGGGCACTTGGACTATCTAGGTTAGCTAAGGGATCCTGGACTATCTAGGTTAACTAGCGGGCACTTTTACTATGTAAGTTAACTGGCAGACACTTGGACGAACTAGGTTAAAGAGCAGGCTTTTGGACTATGTAGGTTACCTAGCGGGCACTTGGACTATCTAGGTTAGTTAACAGGAACTTGGACTATCTAGGTTACCTAACGGGCACTTGGACTATGCAGGTAACCTGGCGGGCACTTGGACTGACTAGGTTGCCTAGCGGGCACTTGGACAATCTAGGTTAGGTAACGGGCACTTGGACTATCTAGGTTAGCTAACAGGAACTTGGACTATGCAGGTAACCTAGCGGGCACTTGGACTGACTAGGTTACCTAGCGGGCACTTGGACTTCTAGGTTAACGAACGGGCACTTGCACTATGTAGGTTGCCTAGCGGGCACTTGGACGATCTATGTTAGGTAACGGACACTTGGACTATCTAGGTTACCTAGCGGGAACTTGGACTATGTAGGTTACCTAGCGGGCACTTAGACTATCTAGGTTACCTAACGGGCACTTTGACTATCTAGGTTAAGTAGGGGGCCCTTGGACTATGTAGTTTAACTAGCGGGCACTTGGACTATCTAGATTAGCTAACAGGAACATGGACTATCTAGGTTACCTAGCGGGCAATAGGACTATGTAGGTTACCTAGCGGTCACTTGGAGTATCTAGGCTACCTAACGGGCACTTGGACTACGTAGGTTAACGAGCGTACACTTGGACGATCTAGGTTAACTAGCGGGCACATGGAATATCTAGGTTAACTAGCGGGCCCTTGGACTATGTAGGTTAACCAGCGGGCACTTAGACAATCTAGGTTAACTAGCGGGTTCTTGATCTATGTAGGTTCCCTTCTTGCACTTGGAGTATGTAGGTTACTAGCTGGCATTTCTACTATGTAGGTTACCTAGCAGGCACTTGGACTATTTAGGTTACCTAGCGGGCACTTGGACTATGTAGGTTAACGAGCGGGCACTTGGACTATCAAGGTTACCTAACGGGCACATAGACTATGTACGTTTCCTAGCGGGCACTTGGACTATCTATGTTAACTAGCGGGCACTTGGACTATGTAGGTTAACTAGCGGGCACTTGGACTATATAGGTTACCTAGTAGGCACTTAGACTATGTAGGTTAACTAGCGGGCACTTGGACGATCTAGGTTAACTAGCGGGCACTTGGACTTTGTAAGTTACCTAGCGGGCACTTGGACTATCTAGGTTAGCTAAGGGGATCCTGGACTATCTAGGTTAACCAGCGGGCACTTTTACTATGTAGGTTAACTAGCAGACACTTGGACGAACTAGGTTAAAGAGCAGGCTTTTGGACTATGTAGGTTACCTAGCGGGCACTTGGACTATCTAGGTTAGTTTACAGGAACTTGGACTATCTAGGTTACCTAACGGGCACTTGGACTATGCAGGTAACCTGGCGGGCACTTGGACTGACTAGGTTGCCTAGCGGGCACTTGGACAATCTAGGTTAGGTAACGGGCACTAGGACTATCTAGGTTAGCTAACAGGAACTTGGACTATCTAGGTTACCTTGCAGGCACTAGGACTATGTAGGTTTCCTAGCGGGCACTTGGACTATCTAGGCTACCTAACGGGCACTTGGACTATGTAGGTTAACTAGCGGACACTTGGACGATCTAGGTTAACTAGCGGGCATTTGGAATATCTAGGTTAACTAGGGGGCCCTTGGACTATGTAGGTTAACTAGCGGGCACTTGGACTATGTAGGTTAGCTAACAGGAACTTGGACTATCTAGGTTACCTAGCGGGCACTAGGACTATGTAGGTTACCTAGTGGTCACTTGGAGTATCTAGGCTACCTAACGGGCACTTGGACTACGTAGGTTAACTAGCAGACACTTGGACGATCTAGGTTAACTAGCGGGCACTTGGAATATCTAGGTTAACTACGGGGCCCTTGGAGTATGTACGTTCCCTATAAGGGACTTGGACAATGTACGTTACTAGCGGGCATTTGGACTATGTAGGTTACCTAGCGGGCATTTGGACTATATAGGTTCCCTAAAGGGCACTTGGACTATGTAGGTTTCCTAGCGGGCACTCGGACTATGAAGGTTCCCTAGCGGGCTCTTGGACTATGTAGGTTCCCTAGCAGGCCCTTTGACTATGTAAGTTCTCTAACGGGCACTTGGACTATGTGGGTTCCCTAGCGGGCATTTGGACTATCTATGTTACCTAACGGGCACTTGGACTATGTACGTTACTAGCGGGCATTTGGACTATGTAGGTTACCTAGCGGATACTTGGGCTATGTAGGTTCCCTATCAGGGACTTGGACAATGTATGTTAACTAGCGGGCCCTTGGACTATGTAGGTTTACTAGCGGGCACTTTGACGATCTAGGTTAGCAAACGGGCACTTGGACTATGTAGGTTACCTAGCCGGCACTTGGACTGTCTAGGTTACCTAGCAGGCACTTGGACTATCTAGGTTAACGAACGTGCCCTTGGACTATGTAGGTTACCCAGCGGGCACTTGGACTATCTAGGTTAACTAACGGGCACTTGGACTATGTAGGTTGCCTAGCGGGCACTTAGATTATGTAGGTTCCCTATCGGGCACTTGGACTATGTAGGTTACCTAGCGGGCACTTGGACTATCTAGGTTAGCTAAGGGGCACCTGGACTATCTAGGTTAACTTGCGGGCACTTTTACTATGTAGGTTAACTAGCAGACACTTGGAAGAACTAGGTTAACGAGCGGGCTTTTGGGCTATGTAGGTTACCTAGCGGGCCCTTGGTCTATCTCGGTGAGTTAACAGGATCTTGGACTCTCTAGGTTACCTAATGGGCACTTGGACTATGCAGGTAACCTGGCGGGCACTTGGACTGACTAGGTTACCTAGCGGGCACTTGGACTTCTAGATTAAAGAACGGGCACTTGGACTATGTAGGTTGCCTAGCGGGCACTTGGACGATCTATGTTAGGTAACGGACACTTGGACTATCTAGGTTACCTAGCGGGAACTTGGACTATGTAGGTTACCTAACGGGCACTTTGACTATCTAGGTTACCTAGCGGGCACTTGGACTATCTAGGTTAGCTAACAGGAACTTGGACTATCTAGGTTACCTAGCGGGCACTTGGACTATGTAGGTTTCCTAGCGGTCACTTGGACTATCTAGGCTACCTAATGGGCACATGGACTATGTAGGTTAACTAGCGGACACTTGTACGATCTAGGTTAACTAGCAGGCACTTGGAATATCTAGGTTAACTAGGGGGCCTTTGGACTATGTAGGTTAACTAGCGGGCACTTGGACTATCTAGGTTAGCTAACAGGAACATGGACTATCTAGGTTACCTAGCGGGCAATAGGACTATGTAGGTTACCTAGCGGTCACTTAGAGTATCTAGGCTACCTAACGGGCACTTGGACTACATAGGTTAACTAGCGGACACTTGGAAGATCTAGGTTAAGTAGCGGGCACATGGAATATCTAGGTTAACTATCGGGCCCTTGGACTATGTAGGTTAACTAGCGGGCACTTAGACAATCTAGGTTAACTAGCGGGTTCTTGGACTATGTAGGTTCCCTTCTTGCACTTGGAGTATGTAGGTTACTAGCGGGCATTTGGACTATGTAGGTTACCTAGCAGGCACTTGGACTATTTAGGTTAACTAGCGGGCACTTGGACAATGTAGGTTAACGAGCGGGCACTTGGACTATCTAGGTTACCTAGCGGGCACATAGACTATGTACGTTTCCTAGCGGGCACTTGGACTATGTAGGTTAACTAGCGGGCACTAGGACTATCTAGGTTACCTAGCGGGCACTTAGACTATGTAGGTTAACTAGCGGGCACTTGGACGATCAAGGTTACCTAGTGGGCACTTGGACTATCTAGGTTAGCTAAGGGGCACCTGGACTATCTAGGTTAACTAGCGGGCACTTTTACTATGTAGGTTAACTAGCAGACACTTGGACGAACTTGGTTAAAGAGCAGGCTTTTGGACTATGTAGGTTACCTAGCGGGCACTTGGACTATCTAGGTTAGTTAACAGGAACTTGGACTATCTAGGTTACCTAACGGGCACTTGGACTATGCAGGTAACCTGGCGGGCACTTGGACTGACTAGGTTGCATAGCGGGCACTTGGACGATCTATGTTAGGTAACGGACACTTGGACTATCTAGGTTACCTAGCGGGAACTTGGACTATGTAGGTTACCTAGAGGGCACTTTGACTATCTAGGTTACCTAACGGGCACTTTGACTATCTAGGTTACCTTGCGGGCAGTAGGACTATGTAGGTTTCCAAGCGGGCACTTGGACTATCTAGGCTACCCAACGGGCACTTGGACTATGTAGGTTAACTAGCGGACACAAGGACGATCTAGGTTAACTAGCGGACATTTGGAATATCTAGGTTAACTAGGGGGCCCTTGGACTATGTAGGTTAACTAGCGGGCACTTGGACTATCTAGGTTAGCTAACAGGAACTTGGACTATCTAGGTTACCTAGCGGTCACTAGGACTATGTACATTACCTAGCGGTCACTTGGAGTATCTAGGCTACCTAACGGGCACTTGGACTACGTAGGTTAACTAGCAGACACTTGGACGAACTAGGTTAACTAGCAGGCACTTGGAATATCTAGGTTAACTACGGGGCCCTTGGACTATGTAGGTTAACTAGCGGACACTTAGATAATCTAGGTTAACTAGCGGGTTCTTGGACTATATAGGTTAACTAGCGGGACCTTGCACTATGTAGGTTAACTAGCGGGCACTTGGACGATCTAGATTAACTAGCAGGCACTTGGACTATCTAGGTTAACTAGCGGGCACTTGGACTATCTAGGTTCCTTGCGGGCACGTGGACGATGCAGGTTCCCTAGCTGGCACTTGGACTATCTAGGCTCCCTAGCGGGCACTTGGACTATGTAGGTTAACTAGCGGGCACTTGGACTATCTAGGTTACCTAGCGGGCACTTTGTCTATGTACATGCCCTAGCGGGCATTTGGACAATCTAGGTTACCTAACGGGCACTTGGTCTATGTACGTTACTAGCGGGCATTTGGACTTTGTAGTTTACCTAGCGGATAATTGGACTATGTAGATTCCCTATCAGGGACTTGAACAATGTAGGTTAACCAGCGGATATTTGGACTACCTTGGTTGACTAGCGGGCCCTTGGACTATGTAGGTTAACTAGCGGGCACTTTGACGATCTAGGTTAGCAAACGGGCACTTGGACTATGTAAGTTACCTAGCGGGCACTTGGACTATCTAGGTTCCCTAGCGGGCACTTGGACTATATAGGTTCCCTAAAGGGCACTTGGACTTTGTAGGTTTCCTAGCAGGCACTCGGACTATGAAGGTTCCCTAGCGGGCTCTTGGACTATGTAGGTTCCCTAGCAGGCCCTTTGACTATGTAAGTTCTCTAACGGGCATTTGACTATGTGGGTTCCCTAGCGGGCATTTGGACTATCTATGTTACCTAACGGGCACTTGGACTATGTACGTTACTAGCGGGCATTTGGACTATGTAGGTTACCTAGCGGATACTTGGACTATGTAGTTTCCCTATCAGGGACTTGGACAATGTAGGTTAACTAGCGGGCCCTTGGACTATGTAGGTTTACTAGCGGGCACTTTGATGATCTAGGTTAGCAAATGGGCACTTGGACTATGTAGGTTACCTAGCCAGCACTTGGACTGTCTAGGTTACCTAGTGGGCACTTGGACTATCTAGGTTAACGAACGTGCCCTTGGACTATGTAGGTTACCCAGCGGGCACTTGGACTATCTAGGTTAACTAACGGGCACTTGGACTATGTAGGTTGCCTAGCGGGCACTTAGATTATGTAGGTTCCCTATCGGGCACTTGGACTATGTAGGTTACCTAGCGGGCACTTGGACTATCTAGGTTAGCTAAGGGCACCTGGACTATCTAGGTTAACTAGCGGGCATTTTTACTATGTAGGTTAACTAGGAGACACTTGGAAGAACTAGGTTAACGAGCGGGCTTTTGAGCTATGTAGGTTTCCTAGCGGGCACTTGGACTATCTAGGTGAGTTACAGGATCTTGGACTATCTAGGTTACCTAACGGGCACTTGGACTATGCAGGTAACCTGGCGGGCACTTGGACTGACTAGGTTACCTAGCGGGCACTTGGACTTCTAGGTTAACGAACGGGCACTTGGACTATGTAGGTTGCCTAGCGGGCACTTGGACGATCTATGTTAGGTAACGGGCACTTAGACTATCTAGGTTACTTAACGGGCACTTTGACTATCTAGGTTACCTAGCGGGCACTTGGACTATCCTGGTTAGCTAACAGGAACTTGGACTATCTAGGTTACCTAGCGGGCACTAGGACTATGTAGGTTTCCTAGCGGTCACTTGGACTATCTAGGCTACCTAACGGGCACTTGGACTATGTTGGTTAACTAGCGGACACTTGGACGATCTAGGTTGACTAGCAGGCACTTGGAATATCTAGGTTAACTAGGGGGCCCTTGGACTATGTAAGTTAACTAGCGGGCACTTGGACTATCTAGGTTAGCTAACAGGAACATGGACTATCTAGGTTACCTAGCGGGCAATAGGACTATGTAGGTTACCTAGCGGTCACTTGGAGTATCTAGGCTACCTAACGGGCACTTGGACTACGTAGGTTAACTAGCGTACACTTGGACGATCTAGGTTAACTAGCGGGCACATGGAATATCTAGGTTAAGTAGCGGGCCCTTGGACTATGTAGGTTAACTAGCGGGCACTTAGACAATCTAGGTTAACTAGCGGGTTCTTGGACTATGTAGGTTAACTAGCGGGCCCTTGGACTATGTAGGTTAACTAGCGGGCACTTGGATGATTTAGATTAACTAGCGGGCACTTGGACTATCTAGGTTACCTAGCGGGCACCTGGACGATGCAGGTTCCTTAGCCGGCACTTGGACTATGTAGGCTCCCTATCGGGCACTTTGACTATGAAGGTTAACTAGCGGGCACTTGGACTATCTAGGTTACCTAGCGGGCACTTGGTCTATGTACATACCCGAGCGGGCACTTGGACTATCTAGGTTACCTAGCGGGCACTTGGACGATGTACGTCCCCTAGTGGGCACTTGGACTATCTAGGTTAACTAACGGGCACTAGGACTATCTAGGTTAACTAGCGGGCACTTGGTCTATCTAGGTTACTTGGCGGGCACTTGGATTATGTAGGTCAAATAGCGGGCTCTTGGACTATCTAGGTTAGCTAACGGGCACTTGGATTATGTAAGTTAACTAGTGGGCCCTTAGACTATCTAGGTTAGCTAACGGGCACTTGGACTATGAAAGTTAATTTCGGGTACTTGGACTATGTAGGTGCCCTAGCGGGCACTTGGACTATCTACGTTACCTAGCGTGCACTTGAACTATCTATGTTACCTAGCTGGTACTTGGACTATGTAAGTTCCCTAGCGGGCCTTGGATTATGTAGGTTCCCTATCAGGCCTTTGGACTATGTTGGTTACTAGCGGGCATTTGGACTATGTAGGTTACCTAACGGGCACTTGGACTATGTAGTTTCCGTATCGGGCACTTGGACTATGTTGGTTAACTTCGGGCACTAGGACTATGTAGGTTACCTTGCGGGCACGTTGACTATCTTGGTTACTTAGCGGGCACTTGGATTATGTAGGTTAACTAGCGGACACTTGGACTATGTACGTCCCCTAGTGGGCACTTGGATTATCTATGTTACCTAACAGGCAAAAGGACTATCTAGGTTACCTAGTGGCACTTGGACTATCTAGGTTACCTAGCGGGCACTTGGACTATGTAGGTCAACTAGCGGGACCTTGGACTATCTAGGTGAGCTTACGGGCACTTGTACTATGTAGGTTAACTAGAGGGCACTTGGACTATGTAGGTTAACTAGCGGGAACTTGCACCATCTAGGTTAACTAATGGGCACTTGGACTATGTAGGTTAACGAGCGGGCACTTTGACGATCTAGGTTAGCAAACTGGCACTTGGACTATGTAGGTTAACTAGCGGGCACTTGGACTATCTAGGTTCCCTAGCGGGCACTTGGACTATATAGGTTCCCTAAAGGGCACTTGGACTATGTAGATTCCCTAGCAGGCACTCGGACTATGAAGGTTCCCTAGCGGGCTCTTGGACTATGTAGGTTCCCTAGCAGGCCCTTTGACTATGTAAGTTCTCTAACGGGCACTTGGACTATGTGGGTTCCCTAGCGGGCATTTGGACTATCTATGTTACCTAACGGGCACTTGGACTATGTACGTTACTAGCTGGCAATTGGACTATGTAGGTTCCCTATCAGGGACTTGGACTATGTATGTTAATTAGCGGGCCCTTGGACTATGTAGGTTTACTAGCGGGCACTTTGACGATCTAGGTTAGCAAACGGGCACTTGGACTATGTAGGTTACCTAGCAGGCACTTGGACTATCTAGGCTCCCTATCGGGCACTTTGACTATGTAGGTTAACTAGCGGGCACTTGGACTATCTAGGTTACCTAGCGGGCACTTGGTCTATGTACAAACCTGAGCGGGCACTTGGACTATCTAGGTTACCTAGCGGGCACTTGGACGATGTATGTCCCCTAGTGGGCACTTGGACTATCTAGGTTAACTAACGGGCACTAGGACTATCTAGGTTAACTAGCGGGCACTTGGTCTATCTAGGTTACTTGGCGGGCACTTGGACTATGTAGGTCAACTAGCGGGCTCTTGGACTATCAAGGTTAGCTAACGGGCACTTGGTTTATGTAAGTTAACTAGTGGGCCCTTAGACTATCTAGGTTAGCTAATGGGCACTTGGACTATGAAAGTTAATTTCGGGTACTTGGACTATGTAGGTGCCCTAGCGGGCACTTGGACTATCTAGGTTACCTAGCGTGCACTTGAACTATCTATGTTACCTAGCTGGTACTTGGCCTATCTAGGTTAACTAACGGGCACTTAGACTATGTAAGTTCCCTAGCGGGCATTTGGATTATGTAGGTTCCCTATCAGCCCTTGGACTATGTTGGTTACTAGCGGGCATTTGGACTATGTAGGTTACCTAACGGGCACTTGGACTATGTAGTTTCCGTATCGGGCACTTTGACTATGTTGGTTAACTTCGGGCACTAGGACTATGTAGGTTACCTTGCGGGGACGTTGACTATCTTGGTTACCTAGCGGGCACTTGGACTATGTAGGTTAACTAGCGGACACTTGGACTATGTACGTGCCTAGTGGGCCCTTGGACTATCTATGTTACCTAACGGGCAAAAGGACTATCTAGGTTACCTAGTGGCACTTGGACTATCTAGGTTACCTAGCGGGCACTTGGACTATGTAGGTCAACTAGCGGGACCTTGGACTATCTAGGTGAGCTTACGGGCACTTGTACTATGTAGGTTAACTAGAGGGCACTTGGACTATGTAGGTTAACTAGCGGGCACTTGCACCATCTAGGTTAACTAATGGGCACTTGGACTATGTAGGTTAACTAGCGGGCACTTTGACGATCTAGGTTAGCCAACTGGCACTTCGAGTATGTAGGTTACCTAGCGGGCACTTGGACTATCAAGGTTCCCTAGCGGGCACTTGGACTATATAGGTTCCCTAAAGGGCACTTGGACTATGTAGGTTCCCTAGCAGGCACTCGGACTATGAAGGTTTCCTAGCGGGCTCTTGGACTATGTAGGTTCCCTAGCAGGCCCTTTGACTAAGTAAGTTCTCTAACGGGCACTTGGACTATGTGGTTTCCCTAGCGGGCATTTGGACTATCTATGTTACCTAACGGGCACTTGGACTATGTACGTTAGTAGCGGGCATTTGCACTATGTAGGTTCCCTATCAGGGACTTGGACTATGTAGGTTAACTAGCGGGCCCTTGGACTATGTAGGTTTACTAGCGGGCACTTTGACGATCTAGGTTAGCAAACGGACACTTGGACTATGTAGGTTACCTAGCAGGCACTTGGACTGTCTAGGTTACCTAGCGGGCACTTGGACTATCTAGGTTAACGAACGTGCCCTTGGACTTTGTAGGTTACCCAGCGGGCACTTGGACTATCTAGGTTAACTAACTGGCACTTGGACTATATAGTTTGCCTAGCGGGCACTTGGATTATGTAGGTTCCCTATCAGACACTTGGACTATGTAGGTTAACTAGCGGGAACTTGGACTATGTAGGTTACCTAGCGGGCACTTGGACTATCTAGGTTAGCTAAGGGGCACCTGGACTATCTAGGTTAACTAGCGGGCACTTTTACTATGTAGGTTAACTAGCAGACATTTGGAAGAACTAGGTTAACGAGCGGGCTTTTGGGCTATGTAGGTTACCCAGCGGGCACTTGGACTATCTAGGTTAGTTAACAGGATCTTGGACTATCTAGGTTACCTAACGGGCACTTGGACTATGCAGGTAACCTGGCGGGCACTTGGAGTGACTAGGTTACCTAGCGGGAACTTGGACTTCTAGGTTAACGAACGGGCACTAGGACTATGTAGGTTGCCTAGCGGGCACTTGGACGATCTATGTTAGGTAACGGACACTTGGACTATCTAGGTTACCTAGCGGGAACTTGGACTATGTAGGTTAACTATCGGGCACTTAGACTATCTAGGTTACCTAACGGGCACTTTCACTATCTAGGTTACCTAGTGGGCACTTGTACTATGTAGGTTAACTAGCGGACACTTGGACTATGTAGGTTAACTAGCGGACACTTGGACGATCTAGGTTAACTAGCGGGCCCTTACACTATGTAGATTTACTAGCGGGCCCTTGGACTATGTGGGTACCCTAGCGGTCACTTGGACTATCTATGCTACCTAACGGGCACTTGGACTATGTAGGTTAACTAGCGGACACTTGGACGATCTAGGTTAACTAGCAGGCACTTGGAATATCTAGGTTAACTAGGGGGCCCTAGGACTATGTAGGTTAACTAGCGGGCACTTGGACTATCTAGGTTAGCTAACAGGAACATGGACTATCTAGGTTACCTAGCGGGCACTAGGACTATGTAGGTTTCCTAGCGGTCACTTGGACTATCTATGCTACCTAACGGGCACTTGGACTATGTAGGTTAACTAGCGTACACTTGGACGATCTAGGTTAACTAGCGGGCACATGGAATATCTAGGTTAACTAGCGGGCCCTTGGACTATGTAGGTTAACTAGCGGGCACTTAAACAATCTAGGTTAACTAGCGGGTTTTTTGACTATGTAGGTTAACTAGCGGGCCCTTGGACTATGTAGGTTAACTAGCGGGCACTTGGATGATCTAGATTAACTAGCGGGCACTTGGACTATCTAGGTTACCTAGTGGGCACTTGGACGATGCAGGTTCCCTAGCGGGCACTTGGACTATCTAGGCTCCCTATCGGGCACTTGGACTATGTAGGTTAACTAGCGGGCACTTGGACTATCTAGGATACCTAGCGGGCACTTGGTCTATGTACATACCCTAGCGGGCCCTTGGACTATGTAGGTTAACTAGCGGGCACTTGGATGATCTAGACTAACTAGCGGGCACTTGGACTATCTAGGTTACCTAGTGGGCACTTGGACGATGCAGGTTCCCTAGCGGGCACTTGGACTATCTAGGCTCCCTATCGGGCACTTGGACTATGTAGGTTAACTAGCGGGCACTTGGACTATCTAGGTTAACTAACGGGCACTAGGACTATCTAGGTTAACTAGCGGGCACTTGGTCTATCTAGGTTACTTGGCGGGCACTTGGACTATGTAGGTCAACTAGCGGGCTCTTGGACTATCTAGGTTAGCTAACGGGCACTTGGATTATGTAAGTTAACTAGTGGGCCCTTAGATTATCTAGGTTAGCTAATGGGCACTTGGACTATTAAGGTTAATTAGCGGGTACTTAGACTATGTAGGTGCCCTAGCGGGCACTTGGACTATCTAGGTTACCTAGCGTGCACTTGAACTATCTACGTTACCTAGCTGGTACTTGGACTATCTAGGTTAACTAACGGGCACTTGGACTATGTAAGTTCCCTAGCGGGAACTTGGATTATATAGGTTCCCTATCAGGCCTTTGGACTATGTTGGTTACTAGCGGGCATTTGGATTATGTAGGTTACCTAACGGGCACTTGGACTATGTAGTTTCCGTATCGGGCACTTGGACTATATTGGTTAAATTCGGGCACTAGGACTATGTAGGTTTCCTAGCGGTCATTTGGACTATCTAGGCTACCTAACGGGCACTTGGACTATGTAGGTTAACTAGCGGACACTTGGACGATCAAGGTTAACTAGCAGGCACTTGGAATATCTAGGTTAACTAGGGGGCCCTTGGACTATCTAGGTTAGCTAACAGGAACATGGACTATCTAGGTTACCTAGCGTGCACTAGGACTATGTAGGTTACCTAGCGGTCACTTGGAGTATCTAGGCTACCTAACGGGCACTTGGACTACGTAGGTTAACTAGCGGACACTTGGACGATCTAGGTTAACTAGCGGGCACATGGAATATCTAGGTTAACTAGCGGGCCCTTGGACTATGTAGGTTAACTAGCGGGCACTTAGACAATCTAGGTTAACTACCGGGTTCTTGGACTATGTAGGTTACCTAACGGGCACTTGGACCATGTAGTTTCCGTATCGGGCACTTGGACTATGTTGGTTAACTTCGGGCACTAGGACTATGTAGGTTACCTTGCGGGCACTTTGACTATCTTGGTTACCTAGCGGGCACTTGGACTATGTAGGTTAACTAGCGGACACTTGGACGAACTAGGTTAATGAGCGGGCATTTTGACTATCTTGGTTACAAAGCGGGCACTTGGACTATGTAGGTTAACTAGCGGACACTTGGACGAACTAGGTTAACGAGTGGGCCCTTGGGCTATGTAGGTTACCTAGCGAGCACTTGGACTATCTAGGTTAGCTAACAGGTACTTGGACTATCTAGGTTACCTAGCGGGCATTTTGACTATGTAGATTACCTAGCCGGCACAAGGACTATCTAGGTTAGCTAACGGGCACTTGGAGTATCTAGGTTACCTAGCGGGCAGTTGGACTATGTAGGTTACCTAGCGGGCACTTGGACTATCTAGGTTACCTAACGGGCACTTGGACTATGCAGGTAACCTTGCGGGCACTTGGACAGTCTAGGTTACCTAGCGGGCACTTGGGATTGTATGTTAACGAACGGGCTCTTGGACTATGTAGGTTGCCTAGCGGGCACTTGGACTATCTAGGTTAGCTAACGGGCAATTGGATTACCTAAATTACCTAGCGGGCACTTGAACTATGTAGGTTACCTAGCGGGCACTTGGACTATCTAGGTTCCCTAACGGGCACTTGGACTATGTAGGTTCCCTAGCGGGCACTTGTAGTATATACGTCCCTTAGCGGACACTTGGACTAAGTTGGTTCCCTATCGGGCACTTGGACTATGTAGGTTAACTAGCGGGCCCTTGGACTATGTAGGTTACCTAGCGGGCACTTGGACTATCTAGGTTACCTAGCAGGCACTTGGACTATGTACACACCCTAGCGGGCACTTGGACTATCTAGATTACCTAGATGACACTTGGACTATGTACGTCCCCTAGTGGGCATTTGGACTATCTATGTTACCTAACGGGCAATAGGACTATCTAGGTTACCTAGTGGCACTTGGACTATCTAGGTTACCTAGCGGGCACTTGGACTATGTAGGTCAACTAGCGGGACCATGGACTATCTAGGTGAGCTTACGGGCACTTGTACTATGTAGGTTAACTAGAGGGCACTTGGACTATGTAGGTTAACTAGCGGGCACTTGGATTAGCTAGGTTACCCTGCGGGCACTTGAACCATGTAGGTTAACTAGTTGGCCCTTGGACTATCTAGGTTAGCTAATGGGCACTTGGACTTGTAGGTTACCTAGCGGGCACTTGGACTATCTAGGCTCCCTATCGGGCACTTTGACTATGTAGGTTAACAAGCGGGCACTTGGACTATCTAGGTTCCCTAGCGGGCACTTGGTCTATGTACATACCCTAGCAGTTACTTGTACTATCTAGGTTATCTAGCGGGCACTTGGACTATGTACGTTCCCTAGTGGGCACCTGGACTATCTAGGTTAACTAACGGGCACTAGGACTATCTAGGTTAACTAGCGGGCACATGGTCTATTTAGGTTACTTGGCGGGCACTTGGCCTATGTAGTTCAAGTAGCGGGTCCTTGGACTATCTAGGTTAGCTAACGGGAACTTGGATTATGTAAGTTAACTAGCGGGCACTTGGACTATGTACGTTAACTAGCGGACACTTGGACGAACTAGGTTAACGAGCGGGCACTTTGACTATCTTGGTTACCTAGCGGGCACTTGGACTATGTAGGTTAACTAGCGGACACTTGGACGAATTAGGTTAACGAGTGGGCCCTTGGGCTATGTAGGTTACCTAGCGGGCACTTGGACTATCTAGGTTAGCTAACAGGTACTTGGACTATCTAGGTTACCTAGCGGGCATTTTGACTATGTAGATTACCTAGCTGGCACTAGGACTATCTAGGTTAGCTAACAGGCACTTGGAGAATCTAGGTTACCTAGCGGGCAGTTGGACTATGTAGGTTACCTAGCTGGCACTTGGACTATCTAGGTTACCTAACGGGCACTTGGACTATGCAGGTAACCTTGCGGGCACTTGGACAGTCTAGGTTACCTAGCGGGCACTTGGACTTGCATGTTAACGAACGGGCACTTGGACTATGTAGGTTGCCTAGCGGGCACTTGGATTATGTAGGTTAGCTAATGGGCAATTGGATTATCTAAGTTACCTAGCGGGCACTTTAACTATGTAGGTTACCTAGCGGGCACTTGGACTATCTAGGTTCCCTAACGGGCACTTGGACTATGTAGGTTCCCTAGCGGGCACTTGTAATATGTACATCCCTTTGCGGACACTTGGACTAAGTTGGTTCCCTATCGGGTTCTTGGACTATGTAGGTTAACTAGCGGGCCCTTGGACTATGTAGGTTACCTAGCGGGCACTTGGACTATCTAGGTTACCTAGCGGGCACTTGGACTATGTACACACCCTAGCGGGCACTTGGACTATCTAGGTTACCTAGACGACACTTGGACTATGTATGTCCCCTAGTGGGCACTTGGACTATCTATGTTACCTAACGGGCAATAGGACTATATAGGTTACCTAGTGGCACTTGGACTATCTAGGTTACCTAGCGGGCACTTGGACTATGTAGGTCAACTAGCGGGACCTTGGACTATCTAGGTGAGCTTACGGGCACTTGTACTATGTAGGTTAACTAGAGGGCACTTGGACTATGTAGGTTAACTAGCGGGCACTTGCACCATCTAGGTTAACTAGCGGGCAATTGGACTATATAGGTTAACTAGCGGGCACATGGAGTAGCTAGGTTACCCTGCGGGCACTTGAACCATGTAGGTTAACTAGTTGGCCCTTGGACTATCTAGGTTAGCTAGCGGGCACTTGGACTTGTAGGTTGCCTAGCGGGCACTTGGAATATCTAGGCTCCCTATCGGGCACTTTGACTATGTAGGTTAACAAGCGGGCACTTGGACTATCTAGGTTCCCTAGCGTGCCCTTGGTCTATGTACATACCCTAGCGGTCACTTGTACTATCTAGGTTACCTAGCGGGCACTTGGACTATGTACGTTCCCTAGGGGGCACCTGGACTATCTAGGTTAACTAACGGGCACTAGGACTATCTAGGTTAACTAGGGGCACATGGTCTATCTAGGTTACTTGGCGGGCACTTGGACTATGTAGTTCAACTAGCGGGTCCTTGGACTATCTAGGTTAGCTAAAGGGAACTTGGATTATGTAAGTTAACTAGCGGGCACTTGGACTATGTAGGTTAACTAGCGGACACTTGGACTATGTAGGTTAACTGGCGGACACTTGGACGATCTAGGTTAACTAGCGGGCCCTTACACTATGTAGATTAACTAGCGGGCCCTTGGACTATGTGGGTACCCTAGCGGGCATTTGGACTATCTAGGTTACTTAACGGGCATTTCGACTATGTAGGTTCCCTAGCGGGCACTTGGATTATGTAGGTTCCCTTCTTGCTCTTGGAGTGTGTAGGTTACTAGCGGGCATTTGGACATGTAGGTTACCTCGCGGGCACTTGGACAATGTAGGTTAACTAGCGGGCACTTGGATTATCTAGGTTACCTAGCGGGCACTTAGACTATGTAGGTTAACTAGCAGGCACTTGGACTATCTAGGTTACCTAGCGGGCAAATGGACTATGTACGTTTCCTAGCTGGCACTTGGAATATCTATGTTAACTAGCGGGAACATGAACTATGTAAGTTCCCTATCGGGCAATTAGACTATGTGGGTTACATAGCGGACACTTGGACTATGTAGGTTCCCTAGCGTGCACTTGGACTATGTAGGTTCCCTAGCGGGCACTTGGACTATGTAGGTTACCTAGCGGGCCCTTGGACTATCTAGGTTACCTAACGGGCACTTGGACTATATAAGTTACCTAGAGGGCTCTTGGACTATTTAGGTTAACTAACGGACACTTGGACGATGTAGGTTTACTAGCGGGCCCTTGAACTATCTAGGTTACATAGCGGGCCCTTGGACTATGTAGGTTAACTAGCGGGCCCTTGGACTATCTAGGTTACCTAACGGGCACTTGGACTATATAAGTTACCTAGAGGGCTCTTGGACTATGTAGGTTAACTACCGGACACTTGGACGATCTAGCTTAACTAGCGGGCCCTTACACTATGTAGATTTACTAGCGGGCCCTTGGACTATGTGGGTACCCTAGCGGGCATTTGGACTATCTAGGTTACCTAACGGGCATTTCGACTATGTAGGTTCCCTAGCGGGCACTTGGATTATGTAGGTTCCCTTCTTGCACTTGGAGTATGTAGGTTACTAGCGGGCATTTGGACTATGTAGGTTACCTCGCGGGCACTTGGACTATGTAGGTTAACTAGCGGGCACTTGGATTATCTAGGTTACCTAGCGGGCACTTAGACTATGTAGGATAACTAGCAGGCACTTGGACTATCTAGGTTA
Source organism: Tenrec ecaudatus (assembly GCF_050624435.1). Lineage (NCBI taxonomy): Eukaryota > Metazoa > Chordata > Mammalia > Afrosoricida > Tenrecidae > Tenrec > Tenrec ecaudatus. The sequence continues at coordinate 553,175 of NW_027457686.1, forward strand.
CCTAGCGGGCAAATGGACTATGTACGTTTCCTAGCTGGCACTTGGAATATCTATGTTAACTAGCGGGAACATGAACTATGTAGGTTCCCTATCGGGCAATTAGACTATGTGGGTTACATAGCGGGCACTTGGACTATGTAGGTTCCCTAGCGGGCACTTGGACTATGTAGGTTACCTAGCGGGCCCTTGGACTATCTAGGTTACCTAACGGGCACTTGGACTATATAAGTTACCTAGAGGGCTCTTGGACTATTTAGGTTAACTAACGGACACTTGGACGATCTAGGTTTACTAGCGGGCACTTGAACACTCTAGGTTACATAGCGGGCCCTTGGACTATGTAGGTTAACTAGCGGGCCCTTGGACTATGTAGGTTAACTAGAAGGGACTTGGACTATCAGGTTAACTAGCGGTCCCTTGGACTATGTAGGTAACCTAGCGGGAACTTGGTCTGTCTAGGTTACCTAGCGGGCACTTGGACTATCTAGGTTAACTAACGGGCACTTGGACTATGTAGGTTACCTAGCGGGCACTTGGACTATCTAGGTAGCTAAGGGGCACCTGGACTATCTAGGTTAACTTGCGGGCACTTTTACTATGTAGGTTAACTAGCAGACACTTGGACGAACTAGGTTAACTATCGGGCTTTTGGACTATGTAGGTTACCTAGCGGGCACTTGGACTATCTAGGTTAGTTAACAGGATCTTTGACTATCTAGTTTACCTAACGGGCACTTGGACAATTCAGGTAACCTGGTGGGCACTTGGACTGATTAGGTTACCTAGCGGGCACTTGGACTTCTAGGTTAACGAACGGGCACTTGGATTATGTAGGTTGCCTAGCGGGCACATGGACGATCTATGTTAGGTAACGGACACTTGGACTATCTAGGTTACCTAGCGGGAACTTGGACTATGTAGGTTACCTAGCGGGCACTTAGACTATCTAGGTTACCTAACGGGCACTTTGACTATCTAGGTTACCTAGTGGGCACTTGAACTATCTAGGTTAGCTAACAGGAACTTGGACTATCTAGGTTACCTAGCGGGCACTAGGACTATGTAAGTTTTCTAGCGGTCACTTGGACTATCTAGGCTACCTAACGGGCACGTTTACTATGTAGGTTAACTAGCGGACACTTGGACGATCTAGGTTAGCTAACAGAAACATGGACTATCTAGGTTACCTAGCGGGCACTAGGACTATGTAGGTTACCTAGCGGTCACTTGGAGTATCTAGGCTACCTAACGGGCACTTGGACTACGTAGGTTAACTAGCGGACACTTGGACGATCTAGGTTAACTAGCGGGCACTTGGAATATCTAGGTTAACTAGGGGGCCCTTGGATTTTGTAGGTTAACTAGCGGGCACTTGGACGATCTAGTTTAACTAGAAGGCACTTGGATTATCTAGGTTAACTAGCGGGCACTTGGACTATCTACGTTACCTAGCGGGCACTTGTTCTATGTACATACCCTAGCCGACACTTGGACTATCTGGGTTACCTAGCGGGCACTTGCAATATGTACGTCCCCTAGTGGGCACTTGGACTATCTAGGTTACCTAGCGGGCATTTGGACTATGTAGGTTAACTAGCGGGCCCTTGGACTATCTAGGTTAGCTAACGGGCAATTTGTATTATGTAGGTTAACTAATGGGCACTTGGACTATGTAGGTTAACTATCGGGCACTATTACTTTCTAGGTTACCCAGCGAGCACTTGGATTATCTAGGTTAACGAACGGGCACTTGGACTATGTAGGTTACATAGCCGCCACTTGGACTATCTAGGTTAGCTAACAGGCACTTGGACTATCTAGGTTCCCTAGCGGGCACTTGTACTATCTAGGTTACCTAGCTGGCACTTGGACTATGTAGGTCAACTAGCGGACCCTTGGACTATCTAGGTTAGCTAACGGGCACTTGGACTATCTAGGTTACCTAACGGGCACTTGGATTATGTAGGTTCCCTAGCGGGCACTTAGACTATGTAGGTTACCTATCAGGCACTTTGACTATGTAGGTTAACTAGCGGGCACTTGGACTATCCAGGTTACGAAGCGGGCAAATGGACTATCGAGGTTAACGAACGGACACTTGGACTATGTAGGTTAGCTAACAGGCACCTGGACAATCTAGGTTAGGTAACGGGCACTTGGACTATCTAGGTTACCTAGTGGGAACTTGGACTATGTTGGTTACCTAGCGGCCACTTTGACTATCTTGGTTACCTAGCGGGCACTTGGACTATGTAGGTTAATTAGCGGACACTTGGACGAACTAGGTTTACTGGCGGGCCCTTGGACTATGTAGGTTACCTAGCGGTCACATGGACTATCTAGGGTAGCTAACGGGTATATGGGCTATCCAGGTTACATAGCGGGCACTTGGACTATGTAGGTTAACTAGCCGGCACTTGGACTATGTAGGTCAACTAGCGGGCCATTGAACTATCTAGGTTAGCTAACGGGCACTTGGACTATCTAGGTTACCTAACGGGCACTTGGATTATGTAGGTTCCCTAGCGGGCACTTAGACTATGTAGGTATCCTTGCGGGCATTTGGACTATGTAGGTTACCTAGCGAGCACTTGGACTATGTAGGTTCGCTAACGGGCACTTGGACTATGTAGGTTCCTTAGCGGTCACGTGGACTATGTAGGCTCCCTAGAAGGCACTTGGACTATGTAGGTTACCTATGGCGCACTTTGACTATGTTGGTTATCTAGCGGGCACTTGGACTATCCAGGTTACGAAGCGGGCACTTGGACTATATAGGTTACCAAACGGGCACTTGGACTATCTAGGTTAACGAACGAACACTTGGACTATGTAGGTAACCTAGCGGGCACTTGGACTGTCTAGGTTACATAGCGGGCACTTGGACTATAGGTTAACGAACGGGCACTTGGACTATGTAGGTTACCTAACAGGCACTTGGACTACCTAGGTTACCTAGCAGGCACTTGGACGATGTAGGTTACCTAGCGGACACTTGGACGATTTAGGTTAACTAGCGGGCACTTGGACTATCTAGGTTAACTAGCGGGCCCTTGGACTATCTAGGTTTACTAGCGGGCACTTGGACTATCTAGGTTAGCTACCGGACAATTGGACTATCAAGGTTACCTAACGGGCACTTGGACTATATAGGTTACCTTGCGGGCACTTGGACTATCTAGGTTACCTAGCAGGCACTTTGACTATCTAGGTTAACTAATGGGCACGTGGACTATGTAGGATGCCTAGCAAGCACTTGGACTTTATAGGTTCCCTAGCGGGCACTTGGACTATGTAAGTTCCCTAGCGGTTACTTGGACTGTCTAGGTTAACTAGTGGGCAATTGGACTGTCTAGCTTACCTAGTGGGCACTTGGACTATGTAGTTTAACTATCAGGCACTTGGACTATGTAGGTTAACTAGCGGGCATTTGGGCTATCTAGGTTACCTAGCGGGCAATTGGCCTATCTACGTTAACTAGCGGGCACTTGGACTATGTAGGTTAACGAACAGGCACTTGGACTATGTAGGTAACCTAGTGGTCACTTGGCCTGTCTCGGTTACCTAGCAGGCACTTGGACTATGTAGGTTAACTAGCGGGCACATGGACTATCTAGGTTAACTAGCGGGCCCTTGGTCTATGTAGGTTAGCTAACAGGAACTTGGAGTATCTAGGTTACCTAGTGGGCACTTTGACTATGTAGATTACCTAGCGGTCACTTGGACTATCTAGGGTAGCTAACGGGTACTTGGGCTATCTAGGTTACCTAGCGGGCAATTGGACTATGTAGGTTAACTAGCGGGCACTTGGACTATGTAGGTCAACTAGCGGGCCATTGGACTATCTAGGTTAGCTAACAGGAACATGGACTATCTAGGTTACCTAGCGGGCAATAGGACTATGTAGGTTACCTAGCGGTCACTTGGAGTATCTAGGCTACCTAACGGGCACTTGGACTACGTAGGTTAACTAGCGTACACTTGGACGATCTAGGTTAACTAGCGGGCACATGGAATATCTAGGTTAAGTAGCGGGCCCTTGGACTATGTAGGTCAACTAGCGGGCCATTGGACTATCTAGGTTAGCTAACGGGCACTTGGACTATCTAGGTTACTTAACGGGCACTTGGATTATGTAGGTTCCCTAGCGGGCACTTAAACTATGTAGTTTTCCTTGCGGGCATTTGGACTATGTAGGTTACCTAGCGAGCACTTGGACTATGTAGGTTCCCTAACGGGTACTTGGACTATGTAGGTTCCTTAGCGGTCACGTGGACTATGTAGGCTCCCTAGAAGGCACTTGAACTATGTAGGTTACCTATCGCGCACTTTGACTATGTTGGTTATCTACCAGGCACTTGGACTATCCAGGTTACGAAGCGGGCACTTGGACTATGTAGGTTACAAAACGGGCACTTGGACTATCTAGGTTAACGAACGGACACTTGGACTATGTATGTAACCTAGCGGGCACTTGGACTGTCTAGGTTACATAGCGGGCACTTGGACTATCTAGGTTAACGAACGGGCACTTGGACTATCTAGGTTAACTAGCGGGCCCTTGGACTATCTAGGTTTACTAGCGGGCACTTGGACTATCTAGGTTAACTATCGGGCACTTGGACTATGTAGGTTACCTAGCGGTCACATGGACTATGTAGGTTACCTAGCGGACACTTGGACTATCTAGGTTAGCTAACGGGTAATTGGACTATCAAGGTTACCTAACGGGCACTTGGACTATGTAGGTTACCTAGCGGGCACTTGGACTATCTAGGTTACCTAGCAGGCACTTTGACTATCTAGGTTAACTAACGGGCACTTGGACTATGTAGGTTGCCTAGCGAGCACTTGGACTATGTAGGTTCCCTAGCGGTTACTTGGACTGTCTAGGTTAACTAGTGGGCAATTGGACTGTCTAGGTTACCTAGTGGGCACTTGGACTATGTAGTTTACCTATCAGGCACTTGGACTATGTAGGTTAACTAGCGGGCACTTGGACTATCTAGGTTACCTAGCGGGCACTTGGACTATGTACGTTCCCTAGCGGGCAATTGGGCTATATACGTTAACTAGCGGGCACTTGGACTATGTAGGTTAACGAATGGGCACTTGGACTATGTAGGTAACCTAGTGGTCACTTGTCCTGTCTAGGTTACCTAGCGGGCACTTGGACTATGTAGGTTACCTAGCGGGCACTTGGACTATCTAGGTTAACTAGCGGGCCCTTGGTCCTTGTAGGTTGATTAGCAGGCCCTTGGACTATGTAAGTTAACTAGAGGGCACTTGGACAATCCTGGTTAACTAGCAGGCACTTGGAATATGTAAGTTCCCTAGCGGGAACTTGGACTATGTAGGTTCCCTAGCGGTTACTTGGACTGTCTAGGTTAACTAGCGGGCAATTGGACAGTCTAGGTTACCTAGTGGGCACTTGGAATATGTAGTTTACCTAGGTGCACTAGGACTATGTAGGTTCCCTAGCGGGCATTTGGACTATATAGGTTACCTAGCGGGCACTTGGACTATGTAGGTTATCTAGCGGGCACTTGGACTATGTAGGTTAACTAGCGGGTACTAGGACTATGTAGTTCAACTAGCGGGCCATTGGACTATCTAGGCTAGCTAACGGGCACTTGGACTATCTAGGATACCTAATGGGCACTTGGATTATGTAGGTTCCCTAGCGGTCACTTAGACTATGTAGTTTTCCTTGCGGGCATTTGGACTATGTAGGTTACCAAGCAAGCACTTGGATTATGTAGGTTCCCTAACGGGCACTTGGACTATGTAGGTTCCTTAGCGGGCACGTGGACTATGTAGGCTCCCTAGAAGGCACTTGGACTATGTAGGTTACCTAGCGGGCACTTGGACTATCTAGGTTACCTAGCAGGCATTTTGACTATCTAGGTTAACTAATGGGCACTTGGACTATGTAGGTTGCCTAGCGAGCACTTGGACTATGTAGGTTCCCTAGAGGTTACTTGGACTGTCTAGGTTAACTAGTGGGTAATTAGACTGTCTAGGTTACCTAGTGTGCACTTGGACTATGTAGTTTACCTATCAGGCACTTGGACTATGTAGGTTAACTAGCGGGCATTTGGACTATGTAGGTAACCTAGTGGTCACTTGGCCTGTCTCGGTTACCTAGCGGGAACTTGGACTATATAGGTTAACTAGCGGGCACTTGGACTATCTAGGTTAACTAGCGGGCCCTTGGTCTAGGTAGGTTAACTAGCAAGCGCTTGTACTATGTAAGTTAACTAGAGGGCAGTTGGACGATCCTGGTTAACTAGCGGGCACTTGGACTATCTAGGTTAACTAGCGGGCACTTGGAATATGTAAGTTCCCTAGCGGGAACTTGGACTATGTAGGTTCCCTAGCGGTTACTTGGACTGTCTAGGTTAACTAGCGGGCAATTGGACTGTCTAGGTTACCTAGTGGGCACTTGGACTATGTAGTTTACCTAGCAGGCACTAGGACTATGTAGGTTCCCTAGCGGGCATTTGGACTATATAGGTTACCTAGCGGGCACTTGGACTATGTAGGTTATCTAGCGGGCACTTGGACTATGTAGGTTAACTAACAGGCACTTGGACTATCTAGGTTAGCTAACAGGAACTTGGACTATCTAGGTTACCTAGTGGGTACTTTGACTATGTAGGTTACATAGCGGTCACTTGGACTATCTAGGGTAGCTAACGGGTAATTGGGCTATCTAGGTTACCTAGCGGGCACTTGGACTATGTAGGTTAACTAGCGGGCACTTGGACTATGTAGGTTAGCTAACGGGCACTTGGACTATCTAGGTTACCTAACGGGCACTTGGATTATGTAGGTTCTCTAGCGGGCACTTAGACTATGTAGGTTTCCTTGCGGGCATTTGGACTATGTAGGTTACCTAGCGAGCACTTGGACTATGTAGGTTCCCTAACGGGCACTTGGACTATGTAGGGTCCTTAGCGGTCACGTGGACTATGTAGGCTCCCTAGAAGGCACTTGAACTATGTAGGTTACCTATCGCGCACTTTGACTATGTTGGTTATCTAGCGGGCACTTGGACTATCCAGGTTACGAAGCGGGCACTTGGACTATGTTGGTTACCAAACGGGCACTTGGACTATCTAGGTTAACGAACGGACACTTGGACTATGTATGTAACCTAGCGGGCACTTGGACTGTCTAGGTTACATAGCAGGCACTTGGACTATCTAGGTTAACGAACGGGCACTTGGACAATGTAGGTTAGCTAACAGGCACTTGGACTACCTAGGTTACCTAGCTGGCACTTGGACGTTGTAGGTTAACTAGCGGGGACTTGGACTATCTAGGTTAACTAGCGGGCCCTTGGACTATCTAGGTTTACTAGCGGGCACTTGTACTATCTAGGTTAACTATCGGGCACTTGGACTATGTAGGTTAGGTAGCGGTCACATGGACTATGTAGGTTACCTAGCGCACACTTGGACTATCTAGTTTAGCTAACGGGTAATTGGACTATCAAGGTTACCTAACGGGCACTTGGACAATGTAGGTTACCTAGCGGGCACTTGGACTATCTAGTTTACCTAGCAGGCACTTTGACTATCTAGGTTAACTAACGGGCACTTGGACTAAGTAGGTTGCCTAGCGAGCACTTGGACTATGTAGGTTCCCTAGCGGTTACTTGGACTGTCTAGGTTACCTAGTGGGCAATTGGACTGTCTAGGTTACCTAGTGGGCACTTGGACTATGTAGTTTACCTAGCAGGCACTTGGACTATGTAGGTTCCCTAGCGGGCATTTGGACTATATAGATTACCTAGCGGGCACTTGGACAAGTAGGTTACCTAGCGGGCACTTGGACTATGTAGGTTCCCTAGTGGTTACTTGGACTGTCTAGGTTAACTAGTGGGCAATTGGACTGTCTAGGTTACCTAGTGGGCACTTGGACTATGTAGTTTACCTATCAGGCACTTGGACTATGTAGGTTAACTAGCGGGCACTTGGACTATCTACGTTACCTAGCGGGCACTTGGACTATGTACGTTCCCTAGCGGGCAATTGGGCTATCTACGTTAACTAGCGGGCACTTGGACTATGTAGGTTAACGAACGGGCACTTGGACTATGTAGGTAACCTAGTGGTCACTTGGCCTGTCTAGGTTACCTAGCGGGCCCTTGGTCTATGTAGGTTAAATAGCAGGCCCTTGGACTATGTAAGTTAACTAGAGGGCACTTGGACAATCCTGGTTAACTATCGGGCACTTGGACTATCTAGGTTAACTAGCGGGCACTTGGAATATGTAAGTTCCCTAGCGGGAACTTGGACTATGTAGGTTCCCTAGCGGTTACTTGGACTGTCTAGGTTAACTAGCGGGCAATTGGACTGTCTAGGTTACCTAGTGGGCACTTGGACTATGTAGTTTACCTAGCAGGCACTTGGACTATGTAGGTTCCCTAGCGGGCATTTGGACTATATAGGTTACCTAGCGGGCACTTGGACTATGTAGGTTATCTAGCGGGCACTTGGACTATGTAGGTTAACTAACGGGCACTTGGACTATCTAGGTTAGCTAACAGGAACTTGGACAATCTAGGTTACCTAGTGGGCACTTTGACTATGTAGATTACCAAGCGGTCACTTGGACTCTCTAGGATAGCTAACGGGTACTTGGGCTATCTAGGTTACCTAGTGGGCACTTGGACTACGTAGGTTAACTAGCGGGCACTTGGACTATGTAGGTCAACTAGCGGGCCATTGGACTATCTAGGCTAGCTAACGGGCACTTGGACTGTCTAGGATACCTAACGGGCACTTGGATTATGTAGGTTCCCTAGCGGGCACTTAGACTATGTAGTTTTCCTTGCGGGCATTTGGACTATGTAGGTTACCTAGCGAGCACTTGGACTATGTAGGTTCCCTAACGGGCACTTGGACTATGTAGGTTCCTTAGCGGTCACGTGGACTATGTAGGCTCCCTAGAAGGCATTTGGACTATGTAGGTTACCTAGCGGGCACTTGGACTATCTAAGTTACCTAGCAGGCATTTTGACTATCTAGGTTAACTAACGGGCACTTGGACTATGTAGGTTGCCTAGCGAGCACTTGGACTATGTAGGTTCCCTAGCGGTTACTTGGACTCTCTAGGGTAACTAGTGGGCAATTAGACTGTCTAGGTTACCTAGTGGGCACTTGGACTATGTAGATTACCTATCAGGCACTTGGACTATGTAGGTTAACTAGCGGGCATTTGGACTATCTAGGTTACCTAGCGGGCACTTTGACTATGTACGTTCCCTAGCGGGCAATTGGCCTATCTACGTTACTTAGCGGGCACTTGGACTATATAGGTTAACGAACGGGCACTTGGACTATGTAGGTAACCTAGTGGTCACTTGGCCTGTCTCGGTTACCTAGCGGGCACTTGGACTATGTAGGTTAACTAGCGGGCACTTGGACTATCTAGGTTAACTAGCGGGCCCTTGGTCTATGTAGGTTAACTAGCAGGCCCTTGGACTATGTAAGTTAACTAGAGGGCACTTGGACGATCCTGGTTAACTAGCGGGCACTTGGACTATCTAGGTTAACTAGCGGGCACTTGGAATATGTAAGTTCCCTAGCGGGAACTTGGACTATGTAGGTTCCCTAGCAGTTACTTGGACTGTCTAGGTTAACTAGCAGGCAATTGGACTGTCTAGGTTACCTAGTGGGCACTTGGACTATGTAGTTTACCTAGGTGCACTAGGACTATGTAGGTTCCCTAGCGGGCATTTGGACTATATAGGATACCGAGCGGGCACTTGGACTATGTAGGTTATCTAGCGGGCACTTGGACTATGTAGGTTAACTAACCGGCACTTGGACTATCTAGGTTAGCTAACAGGAACTTGGACTATCTAGGTTACCTAGTGGGCACTTTGACTATGTAGGTTACCTAGCGGTCACTTGGACTATCTAGGGTAGCTAACGGGTACTTGGGCTATCTAGGTTACCTAGCAGGCACTTGGACTATGTAGGTTAACTAGCGGGCACTTGGACTATGGAGGTCAACTAGCGGGCCATTGGACTATCTAGGTTAGCTAACGGGCACTTGGACTATCTAGGATACCTAACGGGCACTTGGATTATGTAGGTTCCCTAGCGGGCACTTAAACTATGTAGTTTTCCTTGCGGGCATTTGGCCTATGTAGGTTACCTAGCGAGCACTTGGACTATGTAGGTTCCCTAACGGGCACTTGGACTATGTAGGGTCCTTAGCGGTCACGTGGACTATGTAGGCTCCCTAGAAGGCACTTGAACTATGTAGGTTACCTATCGCGCACTTTGACTATGTTGGTTATCTAGCGGGCACTTGGACTATCCAGGTTACAAAGCGGGCACTTGGACTATGTAGGTTACCAAACGGGCACTTGGACTATCTAGGTTAACGAACGGACACTTGGACTATGTATGTAACCTAGCGGGCACTTGGATTGTCAAGGTTAAATAGCGGGCACTTGGACTATCTAGGTTAACGAACGGGCACTTGGACTATGTAGGTTAGCTAACAGGCACTTGGACTACTTAGGTTACCTAGCAGGCACTTGGACGTTGTAGGTTAACTAGCGGGCACTTGGACTATCTAGGTTAACTAGCGGGCACTTGGACTATCTAGGTTAGCTAACGGGTAATTGGACTATCAAGGTTACCTAACGGGCACTTGGACTATGTAGGTTACCTAGCGGGCACTTGGACTATCTAGGTTACCTAGCAGGCACTTTGACTATCTAGGTTAACTAACGGGCACTTGGACTATGTAGGTTGCCTAGCGAGCACTTGGACTATGTAGGTTCCCTAGCGGTTACTTGGACTGTCTAGGTTAACTAGTGGGCTATTGGACTGTCTAGGTTACCTAGTGGGCACTTGGACTATGTAGCTTACCTATCAGGCACTTGGACTATGTAGGTTAACTAGCGGGCACTTGGACTATCTAGGTTACCTAGCGGGCACTTGGACTATGTACGTTCCCTAGCGGGCAATTGGGCTATCTACGTTAACTAGCGGGCACTTGGACTATGTAGGTTAAAAAACGGGCACTTGGACTATGTAGGTAACCTAGTGGTCACTTGGCCTGTCTAGGTTACCTAGCGGGCACTTGGACTATGTAGGTTAACTAGCGGGCACTTGGACTATCTGGGTTAACTAGCGGGCCCTTGGTCTATGTTGGTTAACTAGCAGGCCCTTGGACTATGTAAGTTAACTAGAGGGCACTTGGACAATCCTGGTTAACTAGCGGGCACTTGGACTATCTAGGTTAACTAGCGGGCACTTGGAATATGTAAGTTCCCTAGCGGGAACTTGGACTATGTAGGTTCCCTAGCGGTTACTTGGACTGTCTAGGTTAACTAGCGGGCAATTGGACTGTCTAGGTTACCTAGTGGGCACTTGGACTATGTAGTTTACCTAGCAGGCACTTGGACTATGTAGGTTCCCTAGCGGGCATTTGGACTATATAGGTTACCTAGCGGGCACTTGGACTATGTAGGTTATCTAGCGGGCACTTGGACTATGTAGGTTAACTAACGGGCACTTGGACTCTCTAGGTTAGCTAACAGGAACTTGGACTATCTAGGTTACCTAGCGGGCACTTGGACTATGTAGGTTAACTAGCGGGCACTTGGACTATGTAGGTCAACTAGCGGGCCATTGGACTATCTAGGCTAGCTAACGGGCACGTGGACTGTCTAGGATACCTAACGGGCACTTGGATTATGTAGGTTCCCTAGGGGGCACTTAGACTATATAGTTTTCCTTGCGGGCATTTGGACTATGTAGGTTACCTAGCGAGCACTTGGACTATGTAGGTTCCCTAACGGGCACTTGGACTATGTAGGTTCCTTAGCGGTCACGTGGACTATGTAGGCTCCCTAGAAGGCACTTTGACTATGTAGGTTACCTAGCGGGCACTTGGACTATCTAGGTTACCTAGCAGGCATTTTGACTATCTAGGTTAACTAACGGGCACTTGGACTATGTAGGTTGCCTAGCGAGCACTTGGACTATGTAGGTTCCCTAGAGGTTACTTGGACTGTCTAGGTTAACTAGTGGGCAATTAGACTCTCTAGGTTACCTAGTGGGCACTTGGACTATGTAGATTACCTATCAGGCACTTGGACTATGTAGGTTAACTAGCGGGCATTTGGACTATCTATGTTACCTAGCGGGCACTTGGACTATGTACGTTCCCTAGCGGGCAATTGGCCTATCTACGTTACCTAGCGGGCACTTGGACTATATAGGTTAACGAACGGGCACTTGGACTATGTAGGTAACCTAGTGGTCACTTGGCCTGTCTCGGTTACCAAGCGGGCACTTGGACTATGTAGGTTAACTAGCGGGCACTTGGACTATCTAGGTTAACTAGCGGGCCCTTGGTCTATGTAGGTTAACTAGCAGGCCCTTGGACTATGTAAGTTAACTAGAGGGCACTTGGACGATCCTGGTTAACTAGCGGGCACTTGCACTATCTAGGTTAACTAGCGGGCACTTGGAATATGTAAGTTCCCTAGCGGGAACTTGGACTATGTAGGTTCCCTAGCGGTTACTTGGACTGTCTAGGTTAACTAGCGGGCAATTGGACTGTCTAGGTTACCTAGTGGGCACTTGGACTATGTAGTTTACCTAGCAGGCACTAGGACTATGTAGGTTCCCTAGCGGGCATTTGGACTATATAGGTTAACTAGCGGGCCCTTGGTCTATGTAGGTTAACTAGCAGGCCCTTGGACTATGTAAGTTAACTAGAGGGCACTTGGACAATCCTGGTTAACTAGCGGGCACTTGGACTATCTAGGTTAACTAGCGGGCACTTGGAATATGTAAGTTCCCTAGCGGGAACTTGGACTATGTAGGTTCCCTAGCGGTTACTTGGACTGTCTAGGTTAACTAGCGGGCAATTGGACTGTCTAGGTTACCTAGTGGGCACTTGGACCATGTAGTTTACCTAGCAGGCACTTGGACTATGTAGGTTCCCTAGCGGGCATTTGGACTATATAGGTTACCTAGCTGGCACTTGGACTATGTAGGTTATCTAGCGGGCACTTGGACTATGTAGGTTAACTAACGGGCACTTGGACTCTCTAGGTTAGCTAACAGGAACTTGGACTATCTAGGTTACCTAGTGGGCACTTTGACTATGTAGATTACCTAGCGGTCACTTGGACTATCTAGGGTAGCTAACGGGTACTTGGGCTATCTAGGTTACCTAGCGGGCACTTGGACTATGTAGGTTAACTAGCGGGCACTTGGACTATGTAGGTCAACTAGCGGGCCATTGGACTATCTAGGCTAGCTAACGGGCACTTGGACTGTCTAGGATACCTAACGGGCACTTGGATTATGTAGGTTCCCTAGGGGGCACTTAGACTATGTAGTTTTGCTTGCGGGCATTTGGACTATGTAGGTTACCTAGCGAGCACTTGGACTATGTAGGTTCCCTAACGGGCACTTGGACTATGTAGGTTCCTTAGCGGTCACGTGGACTATGTAGGCTCCCTAGAAGGCACTTTGACTATGTAGGTTACCTAGCGGGCACTTGGACTATCTAGGTTACCTAGCAGGCATTTTGACTATCTAGGTTAACTAACGGGCACTTGGACTATGTAGGTTGCCTAGCGAGCACTTGGACTATGTAGGTTCCCTAGAGGTTACTTGGACTGTCTAGGTTAACTAGTGGGCAATTAGACTCTCTAGGTTACCTAGTGGGCACTTGGACTATGTAGATTACCTATCAGGCACTTGGACTATGTAGGTTAACTAGCGGGCATTTGGACTATCTAGGTTACCTAGCGGGCACTTGGACTATGTACGTTCCCTAGCGGGCAATTGGCCTATCTACGTTACCTAGCGGGCACTTGGACTATATAGGTTAACGAACGGGCACTTGGACTATGTAGGTAACCTAGTGGTCATTTGGCCTGTCTCGGTTACCTAGCGGGCACTTGGACTATGTAGGTAAACTAGCGGGCACTTGGACTATCTAGGTTAACTAGCGGGCCCTTGGTCTATGTAGGTTAACTAGCAGGCCCTTGGACTATGTAAGTTAACTAGAGGGCACTTGGACGATCCTGGTTAACTAGCGGGCACTTGGACTATCTAGGTTAACTAGCGGGCACTTGGAATATGTAAGTTCCCTAGCGGGAACTTGGACTATGTAGGTTCCCTAGCGGTTACTTGGACTGTCTAGGTTAACTAGCGGGCAATTGGACTGTCTAGGTTACCTAGTGGGCACTTGGACTATGTAGTTTACCTAGCAGGCACTAGGACTATGTAGGTTCCCTAGCGGGCATTTGGACTATATAGGTTAACTAGCGGGCCCTTGGTCTATGTAGGTTAACTAGCAGGCCCTTGGACTATGTAAGTTAACTAGAGGGCACTTGGACAATCCTGGTTAACTAGCGGGCACTTGGACTATCTAGGTTAACTAGCGGGCACTTGGAATATGTAAGTTCCCTAGCGGGAACTTGGACTATGTAGGTTCCCTAGCGGTTACTTGGACTGTCTAGGTTAACTAGCGGGCAATTGGACTGTCTAGGTTACCTAGTGGGCACTTGGACCATGTAGTTTACCTAGCAGGCACTTGGACTATGTAGGTTCCCTCGCGGGCTTTTGGACTATCTAGGTTACCTAGCTGGCACTTGGACTATGTAGGGTATCTAGCGGGCACTTGTACTATGTAGGTTAACTAAAGGGCACTTGCATTATCTAGGTTAACTAACAGGCACTTGGACTATGTATGTTCCAGAGCGGGCAATTGGACTATGTAGGTTCCCTAGCGTGCACTTGGAATATCTAGGTTCCACATAGGGCACTTGGACTATGTAGGTTAACTAGTGGACAATTGGACGATCTAGGTTAATTAGCGGTCCCTTGGACTACGTAGGTTATCTAGCGGACACTTGCACTATGTAGGTTACCTAGCGGGCACTTGGACTATCTAGGATAACTAGCGGGCCTTTGGACTATGTAGTTTAACTAGCGGACACTTGCACTATGTAGGTTAACTAGCGGGCACTTGGACTATCTAGGTTACCTAGCAGGCACTTTGACTATCTAGGTTAACTAACGGGCACTTGGACTATCTAGGTTAACTAACGGGCACTTGGGCTATGTAGGTTGCCTAGCGAGCACTTGGACTATGTAGGTTCCCTAGCGGTTACTTGGACTGTCTAGGTTAACTAGTGGGCAATTGGACTGTCTAGGTTACCTAGTGGGCACTTGGACTATGTAGTTTACCTATCAGGCACTTGGACTATGTAGGTTAACTAGTGGGCACTTGGACTATCTAGGTTACGTAGCGTGCACTTGGACTATGTACGTTCCCTAGCGGGCAACTGGGCTATCTACGTTACCTAGAGGGCACTTGGACTATGTAGGTTAACTAGCGGGCACTTGGACTATCTAGGTAATCTAGCGGGCCCTTGGTCTATGTAGGTTAACTAGCAGGCCCTTGGACTATATAAGTTAACTAGAGGGCACTTGGACAATCCTGGTTAACTCGAGGGCACTTGGACTATCTAGGTTAACTAGCGGGCACATGGAATATGTAAGTTCCCTAGCGGGAACTTGGACTATGTAGGTTCCCTAGCGGTTACTTGGACTGTCTAGGTTAACTAGCGGGCAATTGGACTGTCTAGGTTACCTAGTGGGCACTTGGACTATGTAGTTTACCTAGCAGGTACTTGGACTATGTAGGTTAACTAGCGGGCACATGGACTATCTAGGTTACCTAGCGGGCACTTGGACTATGTAGGTTAACTAGCAGGCCCTTGGACTATCTAGGTTACCTAGCGGGCACTTGGTCCATGTACATAACCTAGCGGGCACTTGGACTATGTATGTCCCCTAGAGGGCACTTGGACTATCTACGTTAACTTAAGGGCACTAGGACTATCTTGTTTAACTAACGGGCACTAG
Organism: Tenrec ecaudatus; assembly: GCF_050624435.1. NCBI lineage: Eukaryota > Metazoa > Chordata > Mammalia > Afrosoricida > Tenrecidae > Tenrec > Tenrec ecaudatus. The sequence goes on from NW_027457686.1 coordinate 569,104, forward strand.
GTCTATCTAGGTTACATAGCGGGCACTTGGACTAAGTAGGTCAACTAGCGGGCCCTTGGACAATCTAGGTTAGCTAACGGGCACTTGGATTATGTAGGTTAACTAACGGGCACTTGGACTATGTAGGTTAACTACCGGGCACTAGGACTGTCTAGGTTACCTAGCGGGCACTTGGATTATCTAGGTTAACGAACGGGCACTTGGACTATGTAGGTTACATAGCCGTCACTTGGACTATCTAGGTGAGCTAACAGGCACTTGGACTCTCTAGGTTCCCTAGCGCGCACTTGTACTATCTAGGTTACCTAGCTGGCAGTTGGACTATGTAGGTCAACTAACGGCCCCTTGGACTATCTAGGTTAGCTAACGGGCACTTGGACTATCTAGGTTACCTAACGGGCACTTGGATTATGTAGGTTCCCTTGCGGGCACTTAGACTATGTAGGTTTCCTTGCGGGCATTTGGACTATGTAGGTTACCTAGCGAGCACTTGGACTATGTAGGTTCCCTAAGGGGCACTTGGACTATGTAGGTTCCCTAGGGGTCACGTGGACTATGTACGCTCTCTAGAAGGCACTTGGACTATGTAGGTTACCTATTGGGCACTTTAACTCTGTAGGTTAACTAGCGGGCACATGGACTATCCAGGTTACGAAGCGGGCATTGGACTATCGAGGTTAACGAACGGACACCTGGACTATGTAGGTAACCTAGCGGGCACTTGGACTGTCTAGGTTACATAGCGGGCACTTGGATTATCTAGGTTAACGAACGGGCACTTGGACTATGTAGGTTAGCTAACAGGCACTTGGACAATCTAGGTTAGGTAACGGGCACTTGGACTATCTAGGTTACCTAGTGGGAACTTGGACTATGTTGGTTACCCAGCGGCCACTTTGACTATCTTGGTTACCTAGCAGGCACTTGGACTATGTAGGTTAATTAGCGGACACTTGGACGAACTAGGTTTACTGGCGGGCCCTTCGACTATGTAGGTTACCTAGCGGACACTTGGACTATCTAGGTTAGCTAACAGGAACTTGGACTATCTAGGTTACCTAGTGGGCACTTTGACTATGTAGATTACCTAGCGGTCACTTGGACTATCTAAGGTAGCTAACGGGTACTTGGGCTATCTAGGTTACCTGGCGGGCACTTGGACTATGTAGGTTAACTAGCGGGCACTTGGACTATGTAGGTCAACTAGCGGGCCATTGGATTATCTAGGTTAGCTAACGGGCACTTGGACTATCTAGGTTACCTAACGGGCACTTGGATTATGTAGGTTCCCTAGCGGGCACAGAGACTATGTAGGTTTCCTTGCGGGCATTTGGACTATGTAGGTTACCTAGCGAGCACTTGGACTATGTAGGTTCCCTAACGGGCACTTGGACTATGTAGGTTCCCTAGCGGTCACGTGGACTATGTAGGATCCCTAGAAGTCACGTGGACTATGTAGGTTACCTATCGCGCACTTTGACTATGTTGGTTATCTAGCGGAACTTGGACTATCCAGGTTACGAATGGGCACTTGGACTATGTAGGTTACCAAACGGGCACTTGTACTATCTAGGTTAACGAACGGACACTTGGACTATGTAGGTAACCTAGCGGGCACTTGGACTGTCTAGGTGACATAGCGGGCACTTGGACTATCTAGATTAACGAACGGGCACTTGGACACTGTAGGTTAGCTAACAGGCACTTGGAATATCTAGGTTCCCTAGCAGGCACTTGGACGATGTAGGTTACCTAGTGGACACTTGGACGATTTAGGTTAACTAGCGGGCACTTGGACTATCTAGGTTAACTAGCGGGCCCTTGGACTATCTAGGTTTACTAGCGGGCACTAGGACTATCTAGGTTAACTATCGGGCACTTGGACTATGTAGGTTACCTAGCGGTCACATGGACTATGTAGGTTACCTAGCGGACACTTGGACAAACTAGGTTAGCTAACGGGCAATTGGACTATCAAGGTTTCCTAACGGGCATTTGGACTATCTAGGTTACCTAGCAGGCACTTTGACTCTCTAGGTTAACTAATGGGCACTTGGACTATGTAGGTTGCCTAGCGAGCACATGGACTATGTAGGTTCCCTAGCGGGCACTTGGACTATCTAGGTTACCTAGCAGGCACTTTGACTCTCTAGGTTAACTAATGGGCACTTGGACTATGTAGGTTGCCTAGCGAGCACATGGACTATGTAGGTTCCCTAGCTGGCACTTGGACTATGTAGGTTCCCTAGCGGTTACTTGGACTGTCTAGGTTAACTAGTGGGCAATTGGACTGTCTAGGTTACCTAGTGGGCACTTGGACTATGTAGTTTACCTATCAGGCACTTGGACTATCTAGGTTAACTAGCGGACACTTGGACGATGTAGGTTACCTAGCGGACACTTGGACGATTTCGGTTAACTAGCGGGCACTTGGACTATCTAGGTTAACTAGCGGGCACTTGGAATATGTAAGTTCCCTAGCGGGAACTTGGACTATGTAGGTTCCCTAGCGGTTACTTGGACTGTCTAGGTTAACTACCGGGCAATTGGACTGTCTAGGTTACCTAGTGGACACTTGGACTATGTAGTTTACCTAGCAGGCACTTGGACTATGTAGGTTCCCTAGCGGGCATTTGGACTATATAGGTTACCTAGCGGGCACTTGGACTATGTAGGTTTTCTAGCGGGCACTTGGACTATGTAGGTTAACTAAAGGGCACTTGCATTATCTAGGTTAAGTAACAGGCACTTGGACTATGTAGGTTAACTAGTGGGCACTTGGACTATCTAGGTTACGTAGCGTGCACTTGGACTATGTACGTTCCCTAGCGGGCAACTGGGCTATCTACGTTACCTAGTGGGCACTTGGACAATGTAGGTTAACTAGCGGGCACTTGGACTATATAGGTTAACTAGCAGGCCCTTGGACTATGTAAGTTAACTAGAGGGCACTTGGACGATCCTGGTTAACTAGCGGGCACTTGGACTATCTAGGTTTACTAGCGGGCACTTGGAATATGTAAGTTCCCTAGCGGGAACTTGGACTATGTACGTTCCCTAGCGGTTACTTGGACTGTCTAGGTTAACTAGCGGGCAATTGGACTGTCTAGGTTACCTAGTGGGCACTTGGACTATGTAGTTTACCTAGCAGGCACTTGGACTATGTAGGTTAACTAGCGGGCACTTGGACTATCTAGGTTACCTAGCGGGCACTTGGACTATGTAGGTTAACTTGCAGGCCCTTGGACTATCTAGGTTACCTAGTGGTCACTTGGTCTATGTACATAACCTAGCGGGCACTTGGACTATGTATGTCCCCTAGAGGGCACTTGGACTATCTAGGTTAACTAAAGGGCACTAGGACTATCTTGTTTAACTAGCGGGCACTAGGTCTATCTAGGTTACATAGCGGGCACTTGGACTATGTAGGTCAACTAGCGGGCCCTTGGACCATCTAGGTTAGCTAAAGGGCACTTGGATTATGTAGGTTAACTAACGGGCACTTGGACTATGTAGGTTAACTAGCAGGCACTAGGACTGTCTAGGTTACCTAGCGGGCACTTGGATTATCTAGGTTAACGAACGGGCACTTGGATTATGTAGGTTACATAGCCGCCACTAGGACTATGTAGGTTAGCTAACAGGCACTTGGACTATCTAGGTTCCCTAGCGCGCACTTGTACTATCTAGGTTACCTAGCTGGCACTTGGACTTTGTAGGTCAACTAGCGGGCCCTTGGACTATCTAGGTTAGCTAACGGGCACTTGGACTATCTAGGTTACTTAACGGGCACTTGGATTATGTAGGTTCCCTTGCGGGCACTTAGACTATGTAGGTTTCCTTGCGGGCATTTGGACTATGTAGGTTCCCTAACGGGCACTTGGACTATGTAGGTTCCCTAGGGGTCACGTGGACTATGCACGCTCTCTAGAAGGCACTTGGACTATGTAGGTTACCTATTGGGCACTTTGACTATGTAGGTTAACTAGCGGGCGCTTGGACTATCCAGGTTACGAAGCGGGCAATTGGACTATCGAGATTAACGAACGGACACTTGGACTATGTAGGTAACCTAGCGGACACTTGGACTGTCTAGGTTACATAGCGGGCACTTGGATTATCTAGGTTAACGAACGGGCACTTGGACTATGTAGGTTAGCTAACAGGCACTTGGACAATCTAGGTTAGGTAACGGGGACTTGGACTATCTAGGTTACCTAGTGGGAACTTGGACTGTGTTGGTTACCTAGCGGCCACTTTGACTATCTTGGTTACCTAGTGGGCACTTGGACTATGTAGGTTAATTAGCGGACACTTGGACGAACTAGGTTAACGAGCGGGCCCTTGGACTTGCAGGTTACCTAGCGGACACTTGGACTATCTAGGTTAGCTAACAGGAACTTGGACTATCTAGGTTACCTAGTGGGCACTTTGACTATGTAGGTTACCTAGCGGTCACTTGGACTATCTAGGGTAGCTAACGGGTACTTGGGCTATCCAGGTTACCTGGCGGGCACTTGGACTATGTAGGTTAACTAGTGGGCACTAGGACTGTCTAGGTAACCTAGCGGGCACTTGGATTATCTAGGTTAACGAACGGGCACTTGGACTATGTAGGTTACATAGTCGCCACTTGGACTATCTAGGTTAGCTAACAGGCACTTGGACTATCTAGGTTCCCTAGCGCGCACTTGTACTATCTAGGTTACCTAGCTGGCACTTGGACTATGTAGGTCAACTAGCGGGCCCTTGGACTATCTAGGTTAGCTAACGGGCACTTGGACTATCTAGGTTACCTAACGGGCACGTGGATTATGTAGGTTCCCTTGCGGGCACTTAGACTATGTAAGTTTCCTTGCGGGCATTTGGACTATGTAGGTTACCTAGCGAGCACTTGGACTATGTAGGTTCCCTAACAGGCACTTGTACTATGTAGGTTCCCAGGGGTCACGTGGACTATGTACGCTCTCTAGAAGGCACTTGGACTATGTAGGTTACCTATTGGGCACTTTGACTATGTAGGTTAACTAGCGGGCACATGGACTATCCAGGTTACGAAGCGGGCAATTGGACTATCGAGGTTAACGAACGGACACTTGGACTTTGTAGGTAACCTAGAGGGCACTTGGACTGTCTAGGTTACATAGCGGGCACTTGGATTATCTAGGTTAACGAACAGGCACTTGGACTATGTAGGTTAGCTAACAGGCACTTGGACAATCTAGGTTAGGTAACGGGCACTTGGACTATCTAGGTTACCTTGTGGGAACTTGGACTATGTTGGTTACCTAGCGGCCACTTTGACTATCTTGGTTACCTAGCGGGCACTTGGACTATGTAGGTTACGTAGCGGACACTTGGACTATCTAGGTTAGCTAACAGGAACTTGGACTATCTGGTTACCTAGTGGGCACCTTGACTATGTAGGTTACCTAGCGGTCACTTGGACTATCTAGGGAGCTAACGGGTACTTGGGCTATGTAGGTCAACTAGCAGGCCATTGGACTATCTAGGTTAGCTAACGGGCACTTGGACTATCTAGGTTACCTAACGGGCACTTGGATTATGTAGGTTCCCTAGCGGGCACTTAGACTATGTAGGTTTCCTTGCGGGCATTTGGACTATGTAGGTTACCTAGCGAGCACTTGGACTATGTAGGTTCCCTAACGGGCACTTGGACTATGTAGGTTCCCTAGCGGTCACGAGGACTATGTAGGATCCCTAGAAGGCACGTGGACTATGTAGGTTACCTATCGCGCACTTTGACTATGTTGGTTATCTAGCGGGCACTTGGACTATCCAGGTTACGAATAGGCACTTGGACTATGTAGGTTCCCTAGCGGTTACTTGGACTGTCTAGGTTAACTAGTGGGCAATTGGACTGTCTAGGTTACCTATTGGGCACTTGGACTATGTAGTTTACCTATCAGGCACTTGGACTATGTAGGTTAACGAACGGACACTTGGACTATGTAGGTAACCTAGTGGTCACTTGGCCTGTCTAGGTTACCTAGCGGGCACTTGGACTATGTAGGTTAACTAGCGGGCACTTGGACTATCTAGGTTAACTAGCGGGCCCTTGGTCTATGTAGGTTAACTAGAGGCCCTTGGACTATGTAAGTTAACTAGAGGGCACTTGGACGATCCTGGTTAACTAGCGGGCACTTGGACTATCTAGGTTAACTAGCGGGCGCTTGGACTATGTAGTTTACCTAGCAGGCACTTGGACTATGTAGGTTCCCTAGCGGGCATTTGGACTATATAGGTTACCTAGCGGGCACTTGGACTATGTAGGTTATCTAGCGGGCACTTGGACTATCTAGGTTAACTAGCGGGCACTTGGACTATGTAGGTTCCCTAGCGGGAACTTGGACTATGTAGGTTCCCTAGGGTTACTTGGACTGTCTAGGTTAACTAGCGGGCAATTGGACTGTCTAGGTTACCTAGCGGTCCCTTGGACTACGTAGGTTAACTAGCGGACACTTGGACTATCTAGGTTAGCTAACAGGAACTTGGACTATCTAGGTTACCTAGTGGGCACTTTGACTATGTAGATTACCTAGCGGTCACTTGGACTATCTAAGGTAGCTAACGGGTACTTGGGCTATCTAGGTTACCTGGCGGGCACTTGGACTATGTAGGTTAACTAGCGGGCACATGGACTATCCAGGTTACGAAGCGGGCAATTGGACTATCGAGGTTAACGAACGGACACTTGGACTTTGTAGGTAACCTAGAGGGCACTTGGACTGTCTAGGTTACATAGCGGGCACTTGGATTATCTAGGTTAACGAACAGGCACTTGGACTATGTAGGTTAGCTAACAGGCACTTGGACAATCTAGGTTAGGTAACGGGCACTTGGACTATCTAGGTTACCTTGTGGGAACTTGGACTATGTTGGTTACCTAGCGGCCACTTTGACTATCTTGGTTACCTAGCGGGCACTTGGACTATGTAGGTTACGTAGCGGACACTTGGACTATCTAGGTTAGCTAACAGGAACTTGGACTATCTAGGTTACCTAGTGCGCACCTTGACTATGTAGGTTACCTAGCGGTCACTTGGACTATCTAGGGAGCTAACGGGTACTTGGGCTATGTAGGTCAACTAGCAGGCCATTGGACTATCTAGGTTAGCTAACGGGCACTTGGACTATCTAGGTTACCTAACGGGCACTTGGATTATGTAGGTTCCCTAGCGGGCACTTAGACTATGTAGGTTTCCTTGCGGGCATTTGGACTATGTAGGTTACCTAGCGAGCACTTGGACTATGTAGGTTCCCTAACGGGCACTTGGACTATGTAGGTTCCCTAGCGGTCACGAGGACTATGTAGGATCCCTAGAAGGCACGTGGACTATGTAGGTTACCTATCGCGCACTTTGACTATGTTGGTTATCTAGCGGGCACTTGGACTATCCAGGTTACGAATAGACACTTGGACTATGTAGGTTCCCTAGCGGTTACTTGGACTGTCTAGGTTAACTAGTGGGCAATTGGACTGTCTAGGTTACCTATTGGGCACTTGGACTATGTAGTTTACCTATCAGGCACTTGGACTATGTAGGTTAACGAACGGACACTTGGACTATGTAGGTAACCTAGTGGTCACTTGGCCTGTCTAGGTTACCTAGCGGGCACTTGGACTATGTAGGTTAACTAGCGGGCACTTGGACTATCTAGGTTAACTAGCGGGCCCTTGGTCTATGTAGGTTAACTAGAGGCCCTTGGACTATGTAAGTTAACTAGAGGGCACTTGGACGATCCTGGTTAACTAGCGGGCACTTGGACTATCTAGGTTAACTAGCGGGCGCTTGGACTATGTAGTTTACCTAGCAGGCACTTGGACTATGTAGGTTCCCTAGCGGGCATTTGGACTATATAGGTTACCTAGCGGGCACTTGGACTATGTAGGTTATCTAGCGGGCACTTGGACTATCTAGGTTAACTAGCGGGCACTTGGACTATGTAGGTTCCCTAGCGGGAACTTGGACTATGTAGGTTCCCTAGGGTTACTTGGACTGTCTAGGTTAACTAGCGGGCAATTGGACTGTCTAGGTTACCTAGCGGTCCCTTGGACTACGTAGGTTAACTAGCGGACACTTGGACTATCTAGGTTAGCTAACAGGAACTTGGACTATCTAGGTTACCTAGTGGGCACTTTGACTATGTAGATTACCTAGCGGTCACTTGGACTATCTAAGGTAGCTAACGGGTACTTGGGCTATCTAGGTTACCTGGCGGGCACTTGGACTATGTAGGTTAACTAGCGGGCACATGGACTATCCAGGTTACGAAGCGGGCAATTGGACTATCGAGGTTAACGAACGGACACTTGGACTTTGTAGGTAACCTAGAGGGCACTTGGACTGTCTAGGTTACATAGCGGGCACTTGGATTATCTAGGTTAACGAACAGGCACTTGGACTATGTAGGTTAGCTAACAGGCACTTGGACAATCTAGGTTAGGTAACGGGCACTTGGACTATCTAGGTTACCTTGTGGGAACTTGGACTATGTTGGTTACCTAGCGGCCACTTTGACTATCTTGGTTACCTAGCGGGCACTTGGACTATGTAGGTTACGTAGCGGACACTTGGACTATCTAGGTTAGCTAACAGGAACTTGGACTATCTAGGTTACCTAGTGCGCACCTTGACTATGTAGGTTACCTAGCGGTCACTTGGACTATCTAGGGAGCTAACGGGTACTTGGGCTATGTAGGTCAACTAGCAGGCCATTGGACTATCTAGGTTAGCTAACGGGCACTTGGACTATCTAGGTTACCTAACGGGCACTTGGATTATGTAGGTTCCCTAGCGGGCACTTAGACTATGTAGGTTTCCTTGCGGGCATTTGGACTATGTAGGTTACCTAGCGAGCACTTGGACTATGTAGGTTCCCTAACGGGCACTTGGACTATGTAGGTTCCCTAGCGGTCACGAGGACTATGTAGGATCCCTAGAAGGCACGTGGACTATGTAGGTTACCTATCGCGCACTTTGACTATGTTGGTTATCTAGCGGGCACTTGGACTATCCAGGTTACGAATAGGCACTTGGACTATGTAGGTTCCCTAGCGGTTACTTGGACTGTCTAGGTTAACTAGTGGGCAATTGGACTGTCTAGGTTACCTATTGGGCACTTGGACTATGTAGTTTACCTATCAGGCACTTGGACTATGTAGGTTAACGAACGGACACTTGGACTATGTAGGTAACCTAGTGGTCACTTGGCCTGTCTAGGTTACCTAGCGGGCACTTGGACTATGTAGGTTAACTAGCGGGCACTTGGACTATCTAGGTTAACTAGCGGGCCCTTGGTCTATGTAGGTTAACTAGAGGCCCTTGGACTATGTAAGTTAACTAGAGGGCACTTGGACGATCCTGGTTAACTAGCGGGCACTTGGACTATCTAGGTTAACTAGCGGGCGCTTGGACTATGTAGTTTACCTAGCAGGCACTTGGACTATGTAGGTTCCCTAGCGGGCATTTGGACTATATAGGTTACCTAGCGGGCACTTGGACTATGTAGGTTATCTAGCGGGCACTTGGACTATCTAGGTTAACTAGCGGGCACTTGGACTATGTAGGTTCCCTAGCGGGAACTTGGACTATGTAGGTTCCCTAGGGTTACTTGGACTGTCTAGGTTAACTAGCGGGCAATTGGACTGTCTAGGTTACCTAGCGGTCCCTTGGACTACGTAGGTTAACTAGCGGACACTTGGACTATCTAGGTTAGCTAACAGGAACTTGGACTATCTAGGTTACCTAGTGGGCACTTTGACTATGTAGATTACCTAGCGGTCACTTGGACTATCTAAGGTAGCTAACGGGTACTTGGGCTATCTAGGTTACCTGGCGGGCACTTGGACTATGTAGGTTAACTAGCGGGCACATGGACTATCCAGGTTACGAAGCGGGCAATTGGACTATCGAGGTTAACGAACGGACACTTGGACTTTGTAGGTAACCTAGAGGGCACTTGGACTGTCTAGGTTACATAGCGGGCACTTGGATTATCTAGGTTAACGAACAGGCACTTGGACTATGTAGGTTAGCTAACAGGCACTTGGACAATCTAGGTTAGGTAACGGGCACTTGGACTATCTAGGTTACCTTGTGGGAACTTGGACTATGTTGGTTACCTAGCGGCCACTTTGACTATCTTGGTTACCTAGCGGGCACTTGGACTATGTAGGTTACGTAGCGGACACTTGGACTATCTAGGTTAGCTAACAGGAACTTGGACTATCTAGGTTACCTAGTGCGCACCTTGACTATGTAGGTTACCTAGCGGTCACTTGGACTATCTAGGGAGCTAACGGGTACTTGGGCTATGTAGGTCAACTAGCAGGCCATTGGACTATCTAGGTTAGCTAACGGGCACTTGGACTATCTAGGTTACCTAACGGGCACTTGGATTATGTAGGTTCCCTAGCGGGCACTTAGACTATGTAGGTTTCCTTGCGGGCATTTGGACTATGTAGGTTACCTAGTGAGATCTTGGACTATGTAGGTTCCCTAACGGGCACTTGGACTATGTAGGTTCCCTAGCGGTCACGAGGACTATGTAGGATCCCTAGAAGGCACGTGGACTATGTAGGTTACCTATCGCGCACTTTGACTATGTTGGTTATCTAGCGGGCACTTGGACTATCCAGGTTACGAATAGACACTTGGACTATGTAGGTTCCCTAGCGGTTACTTGGACTGTCTAGGTTAACTAGTGGGCAATTGGACTGTCTAGGTTACCTATTGGGCACTTGGACTATGTAGTTTACCTATCAGGCACTTGGACTATGTAGGTTAACGAACGGACACTTGGACTATGTAGGTAACCTAGTGGTCACTTGGCCTGTCTAGGTTACCTAGCGGGCACTTGGACTATGTAGGTTAACTAGCGGGCACTTGGACTATCTAGGTTAACTAGCGGGCCCTTGGTCTATGTAGGTTAACTAGAGGCCCTTGGACTATGTAAGTTAACTAGAGGGCACTTGGACGATCCTGGTTAACTAGCGGGCACTTGGACTATCTAGGTTAACTAGCGGGCGCTTGGACTATGTAGTTTACCTAGCAGGCACTTGGACTATGTAGGGTCCCTAGCGGGCATTTGGACTATATAGGTTACCTAGCGGGCACTTGGACTATGTAGGTTATCTAGCGGGCACTTGGACTATCTAGGTTAACTAGCGGGCACTTGGACTATGTAGGTTCCCTAGCGGGAACTTGGACTATGTAGGTTCCCTAGGGTTACTTGGACTGTCTAGGTTAACTAGCGGGCAATTGGACTGTCTAGGTTACCTAGCGGTCCCTTGGACTACGTAGGTTAACTAGCGGACACTTGGACTATCTAGGTTAGCTAACAGGAACTTGGACTATCTAGGTTACCTAGTGGGCACTTTGACTATGTAGATTACCTAGCGGTCACTTGGACTATCTAAGGTAGCTAACGGGTACTTGGGCTATCTAGGTTACCTGGCGGGCACTTGGACTATGTAGGTTAACTAGCGGGCACTTGGACTATGTAGGTCAACTAGCAGGCCATTGGATTATCTAGGTTAGCTAACGGGCACTTGGACTATCTAGGTTACCTAACGGGCACTTGGATTATGTAGGTTCCCTAGCGGGCACATAGACTATGTAGGTTTCCTTGCGGGCATTTGGACTATGTAGGTTACCTAGCGAGCACTTGGACTATGTAGGTTCCCTAACGGGCACTTGGACTATGTAGGTTCCCTAGCGGTCACGTGGACAATGTAGGATCCCTAGAAGGCACGTGGACTATGTAGGTTACCTATCGCGCACTTTGACTATGTTGGTTATCTAGCGGCACTTGGACTATCCAGGTTACGAATGGGCACTTGGACTATGTAGGTTACCAAACGGGCACTTGTACTATCTAGGTTAACGAACGGACACTTGGACTATGTAGGTAACCTAGCGGGCACTTGGACTGTCTAGGTGACATAGCGGGCACTTGGACTATCTAGATTAACGAACGGGCACTTGGACACTGTAGGTTAGCTAACAGGCACTTGGAATATCTAGGTTCCCTAGCAGGCACTTGGACGATGTAGGTTACCTAGTGGACACTTGGACGATTTAGGTTAACTAGCGGGCACTTGGACTATCTAGGTTAACTAGCGGGCCCTTGGACTATCTAGGTTTACTAGCGGGCACTAGGACTATCTAGGTTAACTATCGGGCACTTGGACTATGTAGGTTACCTAGCGGTCACATGGACTATGTAGGTTACCTAGCGGACACTTGGACAAACTAGGTTAGCTAACGGGCAATTGGACTATCAAGGTTTCCTAACGGGCACTTGGACTATCTAGGTTACCTAGCAGGCACTTTGACTCTCTAGGTTAACTAATGGGCACTTGGACTATGTAGGTTGCCTAGCGAGCACATGGACTATGTAGGTTCCCTAGCGGGCACTTGGACTATGTAGGTTCCCTAGCGGTTACTTGGACTGTCTAGGTTAACTAGTGGGCAATTGGACTGTCTAGGTTACCTAGTGGGCACTTGGACTATGTAGTTTACCTATCAGGCACTTGGACTATCTAGGTTAACTAGCGGACACTTGGACGATGTAGGTTACCTAGCGGACACTTGGACGATTTCGGTTAACTAGCGGGCACTTGGACTATCTAGGTTAACTAGCGGGCACTTGGAATATGTAAGTTCCCTAGCGGGAACTTGGACTATGTAGGTTCCCTAGCGGTTACTTGGACTGTCTAGGTTAACTACCGGGCAATTGGACTGTCTAGGTTACCTAGTGGGCACTTGGACTATGTAGTTTACCTAGCAGGCACTTGGACTATGTAGGTTCCCTAGCGGGCATTTGGACTACCTAGGTTACCTAGCGGGCACTTGGACTATGTACGTTCCCTAGCGGGCACTTGGACTATGTAGGTTAACTAAAGGGCACTTGCATTATCTAGGTTAAGTAACAGGCACTTGGACTATGTATGTTCCAGAGCGGGCAATTGGACTATGTAGATTCCCTAGCGTGCACTTGGACTATCTAGGTTCCATATAGGGCACTTGGACTATGTAGGTTAACTAGTGGACAATTGGATGATCTAGGTTAACTAGCGGTCCCTTGGACTACGTAGGTTAACTAGTGGACACTTGCACTATGTAGGTTACCTAGCGGGCACTTGGACTATCTAGGTTAACTAGCGGGCCTTTGGACTATGTAGTTTAACTAGCGGACACTTGCACTATGTAGGTTAACTAGCGGGCACTTGGACTATCTAGGTTACCTAGAAGGCACTTTGACTATCTAGGTTAACTAACGGGCACTTGGAGTATGTAGTTTGCCTAGCGAGCACTTGGACTATGTAGGTTCCCTAGCGGTTACTTGGACTGTCTAGGTTAACTAGTGGGCAATTGGACTGTCTAGGTTACCAAGTGGGCACTTGGACTATGTAGTTTACCTATCAGGCACTTGGACTATGTAGGTTAACTAGCGGGCACTTGGACTACCTAGGTTACCTAGCGGGCACTTGGACTATGTACGTTCCCTAGCGGGCAATTGGGCTATCTACGTTACCTAGCGGGCACTTGGACTATGTAGGTTAACGAACGGGCAATTGGACTATGTAGGTAACCTAGTGGTCACTTGGCCTGTCTAGGTTACCTAGTGGGCACTTGGACAATGTAGGTTAACTAGCGGGCACTTGGACTATATAGGTTAACTAGCAGGCCCTTGGACTATGTAAGTTAACTAGAGGGCACTTGGACGATCCTAGTTAACTAGCGGGCACTTGGACTATCTAGGTTTACTAGCGGGCACTTGGAATATGTAAGTTCCCTACCGGGAACTTGGACTATGTACGTTCCCTAGCGGTTACTTGGACTGTCTAGGTTAACTAGCGGGCAATTGGACTGTCTAGGTTACCTAGTGGGCACTTGGACTATGTAGTTTACCTAGCAGGCACTTGGACTATGTAGGTTAACTAGCGGGCACTTGGACTATCTAGGTTACCTAGCGGGCACTTGGACTATGTAGGTTAACTTGCAGGCTCTTGGACTATCTAGGTTACCTAGTGGTCACTTGGTCTATGTACATAACCTAGCGGGCACTTGGACTATGTATGTCCCCTAGAGGGCACTTGGACTATCTAGGTTAACTAAAGGGCACTAGGACTATCTTGTTTAACTAGCGGGCACTAGGTCTATCTAGGTTACATAGCGGGCACTTGGACTATGTAGGTCAACTAGCGGGCCCTTGGACCATCTAGGTTAGCTAAAGGGCACTTGGATTATGTAGGTTAACTAACGGGCACTTGGACTATGTAGGTTAACTAGCAGGCACTAGGACTGTCTAGGTTACCTAGCGGGCACTTGGATTATCTAGGTTAACGAACGGGCACTTGGATTATGTAGGTTACATAGCCACCACTTGGACTATGTAGGTTAGCTAACAGGCACTTGGACTATCTAGGTTCCCTAGCGCGCACTTGTACTATCTAGGTTACCTAGCTGGCACTTGGACTTTTTAGGTCAACTAGCGGGCCCTTGGACTATCTAGGTTAGCTAACGGGCACTTGGACTATCTAGGTTACTTAACGGGCACTTGGATTATGTAGGTTCCCTTGCGGGCACTTAGACTATGTAGGTTTCCTTGCGGGCATTTGGACTATGTAGGTTCCCTAACGGGCACTTGGACTATGTAGGTTCCCTAGGGGTCACGTGGACTATGCACGCTCTCTAGAAGGCACTTGGACTATGTAGGTTACCTATTGGGCACTTTGACTATGTAGGTTAACTAGCGGGCACTTGGACTATCCAGGTTACGAAGCGGGCAATTGGACTATCGAGGTTAACGAACGGACACTTGGACTATGTAGGTAACCTAGCGGACACTTGGACTGTCTAGGTTACATAGCGGGCACTTGGATTATCTAGGTTAACGAACGGGCACTTGGACTATGTAGGTTAGCTAACAGGCACTTGGACAATCTAGGTTAGGTAACGGGGACTTGGACTATCTAGGTTACCTAGTGGGAACTTGGACTATGTTGGTTACCTAGCGGCCACTTTGACTATCTTGGTTACCTAGCGGGCACTTGGACTATGTAGGTTAATTAGCGGACACTTGGACGAACTAGGTTAACGAGCGGGCCCTTGGACTTGCAGGTTACCTAGCGGACACTTGGACTATCTAGGTTAGCTAACAGGAACTTGGACTATCTAGGTTACCTAGTGGGCACTTTGACTATGTAGGTTACCTAGGGGTCACTTGGACTATCTAGGGTAGCTAACGGGTACTTGGGCTATCCAGGTTACCTGGCGGGCACTTGGACTATGTAGGTTAACTAGTGGGCACTAGGACTGTCTAGGTTACCTAGCGGGCACTTGGATTATCTAGGTTAACGAACGGGCACTTGGAATATGTAGGTTACATAGCCGCCACTTGGACTATCTAGGTTAGCTAACAGGCACTTGGACTATCTAGGTTCCCTAGCGCGCACTTGTACTATCTAGGTTACCTAGCTGGCACTTGGACTATGTAGGTCAACTAGCGGGCCCTTGGACTATCTAGGTTAGCTAACGGGCACTTGGACTATCTAGGTTACCTAACGGGCACGTGGATTATGTAGGTTCCCTTGCGGGCACTTAGACTATGTAAGTTTCCTTGCGGGCATTTGGACTATGTAGGTTACCTAGCGAGCACTTGGACTATGTAGGTTCCCTAACAGGCACTTGGACTATGTAGGTTCCCAGGGGTCACGTGGACTATGTACGCTCTCTAGAAGGCACTTGGACTATGTAGGTTACCTATTGGGCACTTTGACTATGTAGGTTAACTAGCGGGCACATGGACTATCCAGGTTACGAAGCGGGCAATTGGACTATCGAGGTTAACGAACGGACACTTGGACTTTGTAGGTAACCTAGAGGGCACTTGGACTGTCTAGGTTACATAGCGGGCACTTGGATTATCTAGGTTAACGAACAGGCACTTGGACTATGTAGGTTAGCTAACAGGCACTTGGACAATCTAGGTTAGGTAACGGGCACTTGGACTATCTAGGTTACCTTGTGGGAACTTGGACTATGTTGGTTACCTAGCGGCCACTTTGACTATCTTGGTTACCTAGCGGGCACTTGGACTATGTAGGTTACCTAGCGGACACTTGGACTATCTAGGTTAGCTAACAGGAACTTGGACTATCTAGGTTACCTAGTGGGCACCTTGACTATGTAGGTTACCTAGCGGTCACTTGGACTATCTAGGGAGCTAACGGGTACTTGGGCTATGTAGGTCAACTAGCAGGCCATTGGACTATCTAGGTTAGCTAACGGGCACTTGGACTATCTAGGTTACCTAACGGGCACTTGGATTATGTAGGTTCTCTAGCGGGCACTTAGACTATGTAGGTTTCCTTGCGGGCATTTGGACTATGTAGGTTACCTAGCGAGCACTTGGACTATGTAGGTTCCCTAACGGGCACTTGGACTATGTAGGTTCCCTAGCGGTCACGAGGACTATGTAGGATCCCTAGAAGGCACGTGGACTATGTAGGTTACCTATCGCGCACTTTGACTATGTTGGTTATCTAGCGGGCACTTGGACTATCCAGGTTACGAATAGGCACTTGGACTATGTAGGTTCCCTAGCGGTTACTTGGACTGTCTAGGTTAACTAGTGGGCAATTGGACTGTCTAGGTTACCTATTGGGCACTTGGACTATGTAGTTTACCTATCAGGCACTTGGACTATGTAGGTTAACTAGCGGGCACTTGGGCTATCTACGTTACCTAGCGGGCACTTGGACTATGTAGGTTAACGAACGGACACTTGGACTATGTAGGTAACCTAGTGGTCACTTGGCCTGTCTAGGTTACCTAGCGGGCACTTGGACTATGTAGGTTAACTAGCGGGCACTTGGACTATCTAGGTTAACTAGCGGGCCCTTGGTCTATGTAGGTTAACTAGAGGCCCTTGGACTATGTAAGTTAACTAGAGGGCACTTGGACGATCCTGGTTAACTAGCGGGCACTTGGACTATCTAGGTTAACTAGCGGGCGCTTGGACTATGTAGTTTACCTAGCAGGCACTTGGACTATGTAGGTTCCCTAGCGGGCATTTGGACTATATAGGTTACCTAGCGGGCACTTGGACTATGTAGGTTCCCTAGCGGGAACTTGGACTATGTAGGTTCCCTAGGGTTACTTGGACTGTCTAGGTTAACTAGCGGGCCCTTGGACTATCTAGGTTAGCTAACGGGCACTTGGACTATCTAGCTTACTTAACGGGCACTTGGATTATGTAGGTTCCCTTGCGGGCACTTAGACTATGTAGGTTTCCTTGCGGGCATTTGGACTATGTAGGTTCCCTAACGGGCACTTGGACTATGTAGGTTCCCTAGGGGTCACTTGGACTATGCACGCTCTCTAGAAGGCACTTGGACTATGTAGGTTACCTATTGGGCACTTTGACTATGTAGGTTAACTAGCGGGCACTTGGACTATCCAGGTTATGAAGCGGGCAATTGGACTATCGAGGTTAACGAACGGACACTTGGACTATGTAGGTAACCTAGCGGACACTTGGACTGTCTAGGTTACATAGCGGGCACTTGGATTATCTAGGTTAACGAACGGGCACTTGGACTATGTAGGTTAGCTAACAGGCACTTGGACAATCTAGGTTAGGTAACGGGGACTTGGACTATCTAGGTTACCTAGTGGGAACTTGGACTATGTTGGTTACCTAGCGGCCACTTTGACTATCTTGGTTACCTAGCGGACACTTGGATTATGTAGGTTAATTAGCGGACACTTGGACGAACTAGGTTAACGAGCGGGCCCTTGGACTTGCAGGTTACCTAGCGGACACTTGGACTATCTAGGTTAGCTAACAGGAACTTGGACTATCTAGGTTACCTAGTGGGCACTTTGACTATGTAGGTTACCTAGCGGTCACTTGGACTATCTAGGGTAGCTAACGGGTACTTGGGCTATCCAGGTTACCTGGCGGGCACTTGGACTATGTAGGTTAACTAGTGGGCACTAGGACTGTCTAGGTTACCTAGCGGGCACTTGGATTATCTAGGTTAACGAACGGGCACTTGGAATATGTAGGTTACATAGCCGCCACTTGGACTATCTAGGTTAGCTAACAGGCACTTGGACTATCTAGGTTCCCTAGCGCGCACTTGTACTATCTAGGTTACCTAGCTGGCACTTGGACTATGTAGGTCAACTAGCGGGCCCTTGGACTATCTAGGTTAGCTAACGGGCACTTGGACTATCTAGGTTACCTAACGGGCACGTGGATTATGTAGGTTCCCTTGCGGGCACTTAGACTATGTAAGTTTCCTTGCGGGCATTTGGACTATGTAGGTTACCTAGCGAGCACTTGGACTATGTAGGTTCCCTAACAGGCACTTGTACTATGTAGGTTCCCAGGGGTCACGTGGACTATGTACGCTCTCTAGAAGGCACTTGGACTATGTAGGTTACCTATTGGGCACTTTGACTATGTAGGTTAACTAGCGGGCACATGGACTATCCAGGTTACGAAGCGGGCAATTGGACTATCGAGGTTAACGAACGGACACTTGGACTTTGTAGGTAACCTAGAGGGCACTTGGACTGTCTAGGTTACATAGCGGGCACTTGGATTATCTAGGTTAACGAACAGGCACTTGGACTATGTAGGTTAGCTAACAGGCACTTGGACAATCTAGGTTAGGTAACGGGCACTTGGACTATCTAGGTTACCTTGTGGGAACGTGGACTATGTTGGTTACCTAGCGGCCACTTTGACTATCTTGGTTACCTAGCGGGCACTTGGACTATGTAGGTTACCTAGCGGACACTTGGACTATCTAGGTTAGCTAACAGGAACTTGGACTATCTAGGTTACCTAGTGGGCACCTTGACTATGTAGGTTACCTAGCGGTCACTTGGACTATCTAGGGAGCTAACGGGTACTTGGGCTATGTAGGTCAACTAGCAGGCCATTGGACTATCTAGGTTAGCTAACGGGCACTTGGACTATCTAGGTTACCTAACGGGCACTTGGATTATGTAGGTTCCCTAGCGGGCACTTAGACTATGTAGGTTTCCTTGCGGGCATTTGGACTATGTAGGTTACCTAGCGAGCACTTGGACTATGTAGGTTCCCTAACGGGCACTTGGACTATGTAGGTTCCCTAGCGGTCACGTGGACTATGTAGGATCCCTAGAAGGCACGTGGACTATGTAGGTTACCTATCGCGCACTTTGACTATGTTGGTTATCTAGCGGGCACTTGGACTATCCAGGTTACGAATAGGCACTTGGACTATGTAGGTTCCCTAGCGGTTACTTGGACTGTCTAGGTTAACTAGTGGGCAATTGGACTGTCTAAGTTACCTATTGGGCACTTGGACTATGTAGTTTACCTATCAGGCACATGGACTATGTAGGTTAACTAGCGGGCACTTGGGCTATCTACGTTACCTAGCGGGCACTTGGACTATGTAGGTTAACGAACGGACACTTGGACTATGTAGGTAACCTAGTGGTCACTTGGCCTGTCTAGGTTACCTAGCGGGCACTTGGACTATGTAGGTTAACTAGCGGGCACTTGGACTATCTAGGTTAACTAGCGGGCCCTTGGTCTATGTAGGTTAACTAGAGGCCCTTGGACTATGTAAGTTAACTAGAGGGCACTTGGACGATCCTGGTTAACTAGCGGGCACTTGGACTATCTAGGTTAACTAGCGGGCGCTTGGACTATGTAGTTTACCTAGCAGGCACTTGGACTATGTAGGTTCCCTAGCGGGCATTTGGACTATATAGGTTACCTAGCGGGCACTTGGACTATGTAGGTTCCCTAGCGGGAACTTGGACTATGTAGGTTCCCTAGGGTTACTTGGACTGTCTAGGTTAACTAGCGGGCCCTTGGACTATCTAGGTTAGCTAACGGGCACTTGGACTATCTAGCTTACTTAACGGGCACTTGGATTATGTAGGTTCCCTTGCGGGCACTTAGACTATGTAGGTTTCCTTGCGGGCATTTGGACTATGTAGGTTCCCTAACGGGCACTTGGACTATGTAGGTTCCCTAGGGGTCACTTGGACTATGCACGCTCTCTAGAAGGCACTTGGACTATGTAGGTTACCTATTGGGCACTTTGACTATGTAGGTTAACTAGCGGGCACTTGGACTATCCAGGTTATGAAGCGGGCAATTGGACTATCGAGGTTAACGAACGGACACTTGGACTATGTAGGTAACCTAGCGGACACTTGGACTGTCTAGGTTACATAGCGGGCACTTGGATTATCTAGGTTAACGAACGGGCACTTGGACTATGTAGGTTAGCTAACAGGCACTTGGACAATCTAGGTTAGGTAACGGGGACTTGGACTATCTAGGTTACCTAGTGGGAACTTGGACTATGTTGGTTACCTAGCGGCCACTTTGACTATCTTGGTTACCTAGCGGACACTTGGATTATGTAGGTTAATTAGCGGACACTTGGACGAACTAGGTTAACGAGCGGGCCCTTGGACTTGCAGGTTACCTAGCGGACACTTGGACTATCTAGGTTAGCTAACAGGAACTTGGACTATCTAGGTTACCTAGTGGGCACTTTGACTATGTAGGTTACCTAGCGGTCACTTGGACTATCTAGGGTAGCTAACGGGTACTTGGGCTATCCAGGTTACCTGGCGGGCACTTGGACTATGTAGGTTAACTAGTGGGCACTAGGACTGTCTAGGTTACCTAGCGGGCACTTGGATTATCTAGGTTAACGAACGGGCACTTGGACTATGTAGGTTACATAGCCGCCACTTGGACTATCTAGGTTAGCTAACAGGCACTTGGACTATCTAGGTTCCCTAGCGCGCACTTGTACTATCTAGGTTACCTAGCTGGCACTTGGACTATGTAGGTCAACTAGCGGGCCCTTGGACTATCTAGGTTAGCTAACGGGCACTTGGACTATCTAGGTTACCTAACGGGCACGTGGATTATGTAGGTTCCCTTGCGGGCACTTAGACTATGTAAGTTTCCTTGCGGGCATTTGGACTATGTAGGTTACCTAGCAAGCACTTGGACTATGTAGGTTCCCTAACAGGCACTTGGACTATGTAGGTTCCCAGGGGTCACGTGGACTATGTACGCTCTCTAGAAGGCACTTGGACTATGTAGGTTACCTATTGGGCACTTTGACTATGTAGGTTAACTAGCGGGCACATGGACTATCCAGGTTACGAAGCGGGCAATTGGACTATCGAGGTTAACGAACGGACACTTGGACTTTGTAGGTAACCTAGAGGGCACTTGGACTGTCTAGGTTACATAGCGGGCACTTGGATTATCTAGGTTAACGAACAGGCACTTGGACTATGTAGGTTAGCTAACAGGCACTTGGACAATCTAGGTTAGGTAACGGGCACTTGGACTATCTAGGTTACCTTGTGGGAACGTGGACTATGTTGGTTACCTAGCGGCCACTTTGACTATCTTGGTTACCTAGCGGGCACTTGGACTATGTAGGTTACCTAGCGGACACTTGGACTATCTAGGTTAGCTAACAGGAACTTGGACTATCTAGGTTACCTAGTGGGCACCTTGACTATGTAGGTTACCTAGCGGTCACTTGGACTATCTAGGGAGCTAACGGGTACTTGGGCTATGTAGGTCAACTAGCAGGCCATTGGACTATCTAGGTTAGCTAACGGGCACTTGGACTATCTAGGTTACCTAACGGGCACTTGGATTATGTAGGTTCCCTAGCGGGCACTTAGACTATGTAGGTTTCCTTGCGGGCATTTGGACTATGTAGGTTACCTAGCGAGCACTTGGACTATGTAGGTTCCCTAACGGGCACTTGGACTATGTAGGTTCCCTAGCGGTCACGTGGACTATGTAGGATCCCTAGAAGGCACGTGGACTATGTAGGTTACCTATCGCGCACTTTGACTATGTTGGTTATCTAGCGGGCACTTGGACTATCCAGGTTACGAATAGGCACTTGGACTATGTAGGTTCCCTAGCGGTTACTTGGACTGTCTAGGTTAACTAGTGGGCAATTGGACTGTCTAGGTTACCTATTGGGCACTTGGACTATGTAGTTTACCTATCAGGCACTTGGACTATATAGGTTAACTAGCGGGCACTTGGGCTATCTACGTTACCTAGCGGGCACTTGGACTATGTAGGTTAACGAACGAACACTTGGACTATGTAGGTAACCTAGTGGTCACTTGGCCTGTCTAGGTTACCTAGCGGGCACTTGGACTATGTAGGTTAACTAGCGGGCACTTGGACTATCTAGGTTAACTAGCGGGCCCTTGGTCTATGTAGGTTAACTAGAGGCCCTTGGACTATGTAAGTTAACTAGAGGGCACTTGGACGATCCTGGTTAACTAGCGGGCACTTGGACTATCTAGGTTAACTAGCGGGCGCTTGGACTATGTAGTTTACCTAGCAGGCACTTGGACTATGTAGGTTCCCTAGCGGGCATTTGGACTATATAGGTTACCTAGCTGGCACTTGGACTATGTAGGTTATCTAGCGGGCACTTGGACTATCTAGGTTAACTAGCGGGCACTTGGACTATGTAGGTTCCCTAGCGGGAACTTGGACTATGTAGGTTCCCTAGGGTTACTTGGACTGTCTAGGTTAACTAGCGGGCAATTGGACTGTCTAGGTTACCTAGCGGTCCCTTGGACTACGTAGGTTAACTAGCGGACACATGGACTATCTAGGTTAGCTAACAGGAACTTGGACTATCTAGGTTACCTAGTGGGCACTTTGACTATGTAGATTACCTAGCGGTCACTTGGACTATCTAAGGTAGCTAACTTGTACTTGGGCTATCTAGGTTACCTGGCGGGCACTTGGACTATGTAGGTTAACTAGCGGGCACTTGGACTATGTAGGTCAACTAGCGGGCCATTGGATTATCTAGGTTTACTAGCGGGCACTAGGACTATCTAGGTTAACTATCGGGCACTTGGACTATGTAGGTTACCTAGCGGTCACATGGACTATGTAGGTTACCTAGCGGACACTTGGACAAACTAGGTTAGCTAACGGGCAATTGGACTATCAAGGTTTCCTAACGGGCACTTGGACTATCTAGGTTACCTAGCAGGCACTTTGACTCTCTAGGTTAACTAATGGGCACTTGGACTATGTAGGTTGCCTAGCGAGCACATGGACTATGTAGGTTCCCTAGCGGGCACTTGGACTATGTAGGTTCCCTAGCGGTTACTTGGACTGTCTAGGTTAACTAGTGGGCAATTGGACTGTCTAGGTTACCTAGTGGGCACTTGGACTATGTAGTTTACCTATCAGGCACTTGGACTATCTAGGTTAACTAGCGGACACTTGGACGATGTAGGTTACCTAGCGGACACTTGGACGATTTCGGTTAACTAGCGGGCACTTGGACTATCTAGGTTAACTAGCGGGCACTTGGAATATGTAAGTTCCCTAGCGGGAACTTGGACTATGTAGGTTCCCTAGCGGTTACTTGGACTGTCTAGGTTAACTACCGGGCAATTGGACTGTCTAGGTTACCTAGTAGGCACTTGGACTATGTAGTTTACCTAGCAGGCACTTGGACTATGTAGGTTCCCTAGCGGGCATTTGGACTACCTAGGTTACCTAGCGGGCACTTGGACTATGTACGTTCCCTAGCGGGCACTTGGACTATGTAGGTTAACTAAAGGGCACTTGCATTATCTAGGTTAAGTAACAGGCACTTGGACTATGTATGTTCCAGAGCGGGCAATTGGACTATGTAGATTCCCTAGCGTGCACTTGGACTATCTAGGTTCCATATAGGGCACTTGGACTATGTAGGTTAACTAGTGGACAATTGGATGATCTAGGTTAACTAGCGGTCCCTTGGACTACGTAGGTTAACTAGCGGACACTTGCACTATGTAGGTTACCTAGCGGGCACTTGGACTATCTAGGTTACCTAACGGGCACTTGGATTATGTAGGTTCCCTAGCGGGCACTTAGACTATGTAGGTTTCCTTGCGGGCATTTGGACTATGTAGGTTACCTAGCGAGCACTTGGACTATGTAGGTTCCCTAACGGGCACTTGGACTATGTAGGTTCCCTAGCGGTCACGTGGACTATGTAGGATCCCTAGAAGGCACGTGGACTATGTAGGTTACCTATCGCGCACTTTGACTATGTTGGTTATCTAGCGGGCACTTGGACTATCCAGGTTACGAATAGGCACTTGGACTATGTAGGTTCCCTAGCGGTTACTTGGACTGTCTAGGTTAACTAGTGGGCAATTGGACTGTCTAGGTTACCTATTGGGCACTTGGACTATGTAGTTTACCTATCAGGCACTTGGACTATGTAGGTTAACTAGCGGGCACTTGGGCTATCTAGGTTACCTAGCGGGCACTTGGACTATGTAGGTTAACGAACGAACACTTGGACTATGTAGGTAACCTAGTGGTCACTTGGCCTGTCTAGGTTACCTAGCGGGCACTTGGACTATGTAGGTTAACTAGCGGGCACTTGGACTATCTAGGTTAACTAGCGGGCCCTTGGTCTATGTAGGTTAACTAGAGGCCCTTGGACTATGTAAGTTAACTAGAGGGCACTTGGACGATCCTGGTTAACTAGCGGGCACTTGGACTATCTAGGTTAACTAGCGGGCGCTTGGACTATGTAGTTTACCTAGCAGGCACTTGGATTATGTAGGTTCCCTAGCGGGCACTTAGACTATGTAGGTTTCCTTGCGGGCATTTGGACTATGTAGGTTACCTAGCGAGCACTTGGACTATGTAGGTTCCCTAACGGGCACTTGGACTATGTAGGTTCCCTAGCGGTCACGTGGACTATGTAGGATCCCTAGAAGGCACGTGGACTATGTAGGTTACCTATCGCGCACTTTGACTATGTTGGTTATCTAGCGGGCACTTGGACTATCCAGGTTACGAATAGGCACTTGGACTATGTAGGTTCCCTAGCGGTTACTTGGACTGTCTAGGTTAACTAGTGGGCAATTGGACTGTCTAGGTTACCTATTGGGCACTTGGACTATGTAGTTTACCTATCAGGCACTTGGACTGTGTAGGTTAACTAGCGGGCACTTGGGCTATCTACGTTACCTAGCGGGCACTTGGACTATGTAGGTTAACGAACGGACACTTGGACTATGTAGGTAACCTAGTGGTCACTTGGCCTGTCTAGGTTACTTAGCGGGCACTTGGACTATGTAGGTTAACTAGCGGGCACTTGGACTATCTAGGTTAACTAGCGGGCCCTTGGTCTATGTAGGTTAACTAGAGGCCCTTGGACTATGTAAGTTAACTAGAGGGCACTTGGACGATCCTGGTTAACTAGCGGGCACTTGGACTATCTAGGTTAACTAGCGGGCGCTTGGACTATGTAGTTTACCTAGCAGGCACTTGGACTATGTAGGTTCCCTAGCGGGCATTTGGACTATATAGGTTACCTAGCGGGCACTTGGACTATGTAGGTTCCCTAGCGGGAACTTGGACTATGTAGGTTCCCTAGGGTTACTTGGACTGTCTAGGTTAACTAGCGGGCCCTTGGACTATCTAGGTTAGCTAACGGGCACTTGGACTATCTAGCTTACTTAACGGGCACTTGGATTATGTAGGTTCCCTTGCGGGCACTTAGACTATGTAGGTTTCCTTGCGGGCATTTGGACTATGTAGGTTCCCTAACGGGCACTTGGACTATGTAGGTTCCCTAGGGGTCACTTGGACTATGCACGCTCTCTAGAAGGCACTTGGACTATGTAGGTTACCTATTGGGCACTTTGACTATGTAGGTTAACTAGCGGGCACTTGGACTATCCAGGTTATGAAGCGGGCAATTGGACTATCGAGGTTAACGAACGGACACTTGGACTATGTAGGTAACCTAGCGGACACTTGGACTGTCTAGGTTACATAGCGGGCACTTGGATTATCTAGGTTAACGAATGGGCACTTGGACTATGTAGGTTAGCTAACAGGCACTTGGACAATCTAGGTTAGGTAACGGGGACTTGGACTATCTAGGTTACCTAGTGGTAACTTGGACTATATTGGTTACCTAGCGGCCACTTTGACTATCTTGGTTACCTAGCGGACACTTGGATTATGTAGGTTAATTAGCGGACACTTGGACGAACTAGGTTAACGAGCGGGCCCTTGGACTTGCAGGTTACCTAGCGGACACTTGGACTATCTAGGTTAGCTAACAGGAACTTGGACTATCTAGGTTACCTAGTGGGCACTTTGACTATGTAGGTTACCTAGCGGTCACTTGGACTATCTAGGGTAGCTAACGGGTACTTGGGCTATCCAGGTTACCTGGCGGGCACTTGGACTATGTAGGTTAACTAGTGGGCACTAGGACTGTCTAGGTTACCTAGCGGGCACTTGGATTATCTAGGTTAACGAACGGGCACTTGGACTATGTAGGTTACATAGCCGCCACTTGGACTATCTAGGTTAGCTAACAGGCACTTGGACTATCTAGGTTCCCTAGCGCGCACTTGTACTATCTAGGTTACCTAGCTGGCACTTGGACTATGTAGGTCAACTAGCGGGCCCTTGGACTATCTAGGTTAGCTAACGGGCACTTGGACTATCTAGGTTACCTAACGGGCACGTGGATTATGTAGGTTCCCTTGCGGGCACTTAGACTATGTAAGTTTCCTTGCGGGCATTTGGACTATGTAGGTTACCTAGCGAGCACTTGGACTATGTAGGTTCCCTAACAGGCACTTGGACTATGTAGGTTCCCAGGGGTCACGTGGACTATGTACGCTCTCTAGAAGGCACTTGGACTATGTAGGTTACCTATTGGGCACTTTGACTATGTAGGTTAACTAGCGGGCACATGGACTATCCAGGTTACGAAGCGGGCAATTGGACTATCGAGGTTAACGAACGGACACTTGGACTTTGTAGGTAACCTAGAGGGCACTTGGACTGTCTAGGTTACATAGCGGGCACTTGGATTATCTAGGTTAACGAACAGGCACTTGGACTATGTAGGTTAGCTAACAGGCACTTGGACAATCTAGGTTAGGTAACGGGCATTTGGACTATCTAGGTTACCTTGTGGGAACGTGGACTATGTTGGTTACCTAGCGGCCACTTTGACTATCTTGGTTACCTAGCGGGCACTTGGACTATGTAGGTTACCTAGCGGACACTTGGACTATCTAGGTTAGCTAACAGGAACTTGGACTATCTAGGTTACCTAGTGGGCACCTTGACTATGTAGGTTACCTAGCGGTCACTTGTACTATCTAGGGAGCTAACGGGTACTTGGGCTATGTAGGTCAACTAGCAGGCCATTGGACTATCTAGGTTAGCTAACGGGCACTTGGACTATCTAGGTTACCTAACGGGCACTTGGATTATGTAGGTTCCCTAGCGGGCACTTAGACTATGTAGGTTTCCTTGCGGGCATTTGGACTATGTAGGTTACCTAGCGAGCACTTGGACTATGTAGGTTCTCTAACGGGCACTTGGACTATGTAGGTTCCCTAGCGGTCACGTGGACTATGTAGGATCCCTAGAAGGCACGTGGACTATGTAGGTTACCTATCGCGCACTTTGACTATGTTGGTTATCTAGCGGGCACTTGGACTATCCAGGTTACGAATAGGCACTTGGACTATGTAGGTTCCCTAGCGGTTACTTGGACTGTCTAGGTTAACTAGTGGGCAATTGGACTGTCTAGGTTACCTATCGGGCACTTGGACTATGTAGTTTACCTATCAGGCACTTGGACTATGTAGGTTAACTAGCGGGCACTTGGGCTATCTACGTTACCTAGCGGGCACTTGGACTATGTAGGTTAACGAACGAACACTTGGACTATGTAGGTAACCTAGTGGTCACTTGGCCTGTCTAGGTTACCTAGCGGGCACTTGGACTATGTAGGTTAACTAGCGGGCACTTGGACTATCTAGGTTAACTAGCGGGCCCTTGGTCTATGTAGGTTAACTAGAGGCCCTTGGACTATGTAAGTTAACTAGAGGGCACTTGGACGATCCTGGTTAACTAGCGGGCACTTGGACTATCTAGGTTAACTAGCGGGCGCTTGGACTATGTAGTTTACCTAGCAGGCACTTGGACTATGTAGGTTCCCTAGCGGGCATTTGGACTATATAGGTTACCTAGCTGGCACTTGGACTATGTAGGTTATCTAGCGGGCACTTGGACTATCTAGGTTAACTAGCGGGCACTTGGACTATGTAGGTTCCCTAGCGGGAACTTGGACTATGTAGGTTCCCTAGGGTTACTTGGACTGTCTAGGTTAACTAGCGGGCAATTGGACTGTCTAGGTTACCTAGCGGTCCCTTGGACTACGTAGGTTAACTAGCGGACACATGGACTATCTAGGTTAGCTAACAGAAACTTGGACTATCTAGGTTACCTAGTGGGCACTTTGACTATGTAGATTACCTAGCGGTCACTTGGACTATCTAAGGTAGCTAACGGGTACTTGGGCTATCTAGGTTACCTGGCGGGCACTTGGACTATGTAGGTTAACTAGCGGGCACTTGGACTATGTAGGTCAACTAGCGGGCCATTGGATTATCTAGGTTAGCTAACGGGCACTTGGACTATCTAGGTTACCTAACGGGCACTTGGATTATGTAGGTTCCCTAGCGGGCACATAGACTATATAGGTTTCCTTGCGGGCATTTGGACTATGTAGGTTACCTAGCGATCACTTGGACTATGTAGGTTCCCTAACGGGCACTTGGACTATGTAGGTTCCCTAACGGTCACGTGGACTATGTAGGATCCCTAGAAGGCACGTGGACTATGTAGGTTACCTATCGCGCACTTTGACTATGTTGGTTATCTAGCGGCACTTGGACTATCCAGGTTACGAATGGGCACTTGGACTATGTAGGTTACCAAACGGGCACTTGTACTATCTAGGTTAACGAACGGACACTTGGACTATGTAGGTAACCTAGCGGGCACTTGGACTGTCTAGGTGACATAGCGGGCACTTGGACTATCTAGATTAACGAACGGGCACTTGGACATTGTAGGTTAGCTAACAGGCACTTGGAATATCTAGGTTCCCTAGCAGGCACTTGGACGATGTAGGTTACCTAGTGGACACTTGGACGATTTAGATTAACTAGCGGGCACTTGGACTATCTAGGTTAACTAGCGGGCCCTTGGACTATCTAGGTTTACTAGCGGGCACTAGGACAATCTAGGTTAACTATCGGGCACTTGGACTATGTAGGTTACCTAGCGGTCACATGGACTATGTAGGTTACCTAGCGGACACTTGGACAAACTAGGTTAGCTAACGGGCAATTGGACTATCAAGGTTTCCTAACGGGCACTTGGACTATCTAGGTTACCTAGCAGGCACTTTGACTCTCTAGGTTAACTAATGGGCACTTGGACTATGTAGGTTGCCTAGCGAGCACATGGACTATGTAGGTTCCCTAGCGGTTACTTGGACTGTCTAGGTTAACTAGTGGGCAATTGGACTGTCTAGGTTACCTAGTGGGCACTTGGACTATGTAGTTTACCTATCAGGCACTTGGACTATCTAGGTTAACTAGCGGACACTTGGACGATGTAGGTTACCTAGCGGACACTTGGACGATTTCGGTTAACTAGCGGGCACTTGGACTATCTAGGTTAACTAGCGGGCACTTGGAATATGTAAGTTCCCTAGCGGGAACTTGGACTATGTAGGTTCCCTAGCGGTTACTTGGACTGTCTAGGTTAACTACCGGGCAATTGGACTGTCTAGGTTACCTAGTGGGCACTTGGACTATGTAGTTTACCTAGCAGGCACTTGGACTATGTAGGTTCCCTAGCGGGCATTTGGACTACCTAGGTTACCTAGCGGGCACTTGGACTATGTACGTTCCCTAGCGGGCACTTGGACTATGTAGGTTAACTAAAGGGCACTTGCATTATCTAGGTTAAGTAACAGGCACTTGGACTATGTATGTTCCAGAGCGGGCAATTGGACTATGTAGATTCCCTAGCGTGCACTTGGACTATCTAGGTTCCACATAGGGCACTTGGACTATGTAGGTTAACTAGTGGACAATTGGATGATCTAGGTTAACTAGCGGTCCCTTGGACTACGTAGGTTAACTAGCGGACACTTGCACTATGTAGGTTACCTAGCGGGCACTTGGACTATCTAGGTTAACTAGCGGGCCTTTGGACTATGTAGTTTAACTAGCGGACACTTGCACTATGTAGGTTAACTAGCGGGCACTTGGACTATCTAGGTTACCTAGAAGGCACTTTGACTATCTAGGTTAACTAACGGGCACTTGGACTATGTAGTTTGCCTAGCGAGCACTTGGACTATGTAGGTTCCCTAGCGGTTACTTGGACTGTCTAGGTTAACTAGTGGGCAATTGGACTGTCTAGGTTACCTAGTGGGCACTTGGACTATGTAGTTTACCTATCAGGCACTTGGACTATGTAGGTTAACTAGCGGGCACTTGGACTACCTAGGTTACCTAGCGGGCAATGGACTATGTACGTTCCCTAGCGGGCAATTGGGCTATCTACGTTACCTAGCGGGCACTTGGACTATGTAGGTTAACGAACGGGCAATTGGACTATGTAGGTAACCTAGTGGTCACTTGGCCTCTCTAGGTTACCTAGTGGGCACTTGGACAATGTAGGTTAACTAGCGGGCACTTGGACTATACAGGTTAACTAGCAGGCCCTTGGACTATGTAAGTTAACTAGAGGGCACTTGGACGATCCTGGTTAACTAGCGGGCACTTGGACTATCTAGGTTTACTAGCGGGCACTTGGAATATGTAAGTTCCCTAGCGGGAACTTGGACTATGTACGTTCCCTAGCGGTTACTTGGACTGTCTAGGTTAACTAGCGGGCAATTGGACTGTCTAGGTTACCTAGTGGGCACTTGGACTATGTAGTTTACCTAGCAGGCACTTGGACTATGTAGGTTAACTAGCGGGCACTTGGACTATCTAGGTTACCTAGCGGGCACTTGGACTATGTAGGTTAACTTGCAGGCCCTTGGACTATCTAGGTTACCTAGTGGTCACTTGGTCTATGTACATAACCTAGCGGGCACTTGGACTATGTATGTCCCCTAGAGGGCACTTGGACTATCTAGGTTAACTAAAGGGCACTAGGACTATCTTGTTTAACTAGCGGGCACTAGGTCTATCTAGGTTACATAGCGGGCACTTGGACTATGTAGGTCAACTAGCGGGCCCTTGGACCATCTAGGTTAGCTAAAGGGCACTTGGATTATGTAGGTTAACTAACGGGCACTTGGACTATGTAGGTTAACTAGCAGGCACTAGGACTGTCTAGGTTACCTAGCGGGCACTTGGATTATCTAGGTTAACGAACGGGCACTTGGATTATGTAGGTTACATAGCCGCCACTTGGACTATGTAGGTTAGCTAACAGGCACTTGGACTATCTAGGTTCCCTAGCGCGCACTTGTACTATCTAGGTTACCTAGCTGTCACTTGGACTTTGTAGGTCAACTAGCGGGCCCTTGGACTATCTAGGTTAGCTAACGGGCACTTGGACTATCTAGGTTACTTAACGGGCACTTGGATTATGTAGGTTCCCTTGCGGGCACTTAGACTATGTAGGTTTCCTTGCGGGCATTTGGACTATGTAGGTTCCCTAACGGGCACTTGGACTATGTAGGTTCCCTAGGGGTCACGTGGACTATGCACGCTCTCTAGAAGGCACTTGGACTATGTAGGTAACCTATTGGGCACTTTGACTATGTAGGTTAACTAGCGGGCACTTGGACTATCCAGGTTACGAAGCGGGCAATTGGACTATCGAGGTTAACGAACGGACACTTGGACTATGTAGGTAACCTAGCGGACACTTGGACTGTCTAGGTTACATAGCGGGCACTTGGATTATCTAGGTTAACGAACGGGCACTTGGACTATGTAGGTTAGCTAACAGGCACTTGGACAATCTAGGTTAGGTAACGGGGACTTGGACTATCTAGGTTACCTAGTGGGAACTTGGACTATGTTGGTTACCTAGCGGCCACTTTGACTATCTTGGTTACCTAGCGGACACTTGGACTATGTAGGTTAATTAGCGGACACTTGGACGAACTAGGTTAACGAGCGGGCCCTTGGACTTGCAGGTTATCTAGCGGACACTTGGACTATCTAGGTTAGCTAACAGGAACTTGGACTATCTAGGTTACCTAGTGGGCACTTTGACTATGTAGGTTACCTAGCGGTCACTTGGACTATCTAGGGTAGCTAACGGGTACTTGGGCTATCCAGGTTACCTGGCGGGCACTTGGACTATGTAGGTTAACTAGTGGGCACTAGGACTGTCTAGGTTACCTAGCGGGCACTTGGATTATCTAGGTTAACGAACGGGCACTTGGACTATGTAGGTTACATAGCCGCCACTTGGACTATCTAGGTTAGCTAACAGGCACTTGGACTATCTAGGTTCCCTAGCGCGCACTTGTACTATCTAGGTTACCTAGCTGGCACTTGGACTATGTAGGTCAACTAGCGGGCCCTTGGACTATCTAGGTTAGCTAACGGGCACTTGGACTATCTAGGTTACCTAACGGGCACGTGGATTATGTAGGTTCCCTTGCGGGCACTTAGACTATGTAAGTTTCCTTGCGGGCATTTGGACTATGTAGGTTACCTAGCGAGCACTTGGACTATGTAGGTTCCCTAACAGGCACTTGGACTATGTAGGTTCCCAGGGGTCACGTGGACTATGTACGCTCTCTAGAAGGCACTTGGACTATGTAGGTTACCTATTGGGCACTTTGACTATGTAGGTTAACTAGCGGGCACATGGACTATCCAGGTTACGAAGCGGGCAATTGGACTATCGAGGTTAACGAACGGACACTTGGACTTTGTAGGTAACCTAGAGGGCACTTGGACTGTCTAGGTTACATAGCGGGCACTTGGATTATCTAGGTTAACGAACAGGCACTTGGACTATGTAGGTTAGCTAACAGGCACTTGGACAATCTAGGTTAGGTAACGGGCACTTGGACTATCTAGGTTACCTTGTGGGAACTTGGACTATGTTGGTTACCTAGCGGCCACTTTGACTATCTTGGTTACCTAGCGGGCACTTGGACTATGTAGGTTACCTAGCGGACACTTGGACTATCTAGGTTAGCTAACAGGAACTTGGACTATCTAGGTTACCTAGTGGGCACCTTGACTATGTAGGTTACCTAGCGGTCACTTGGACTATCTAGGGAGCTAACGGGTACTTGGGCTATGTAGGTCAACTAGCAGGCCATTGGACTATCTAGGTTAGCTAACGGGCACTTGGACTATCTAGGTTACCTAACGGGCACTTGGATTATGTAGGTTCCCTAGCGGGCACTTAGACTATGTAGGTTTCCTTGCGGGCATTTGGACTATGTAGGTTACCTAGCGAGCACTTGGACTATGTAGGTTCCCTAACGGGCACTTGGACTATGTAGGTTCCCTAGCGGTCACGTGGACTATGTAGGATCCCTAGAAGGCACGTGGACTATGTAGGTTACCTATCGCGCACTTTGACTATGTTGGTTATCTAGCGGGCACTTGGACTATCCAGGTTACGAATAGGCACTTGGACTATGTAGGTTCCCTAGCGGTTACTTGGACTGTCTAGGTTAACTAGTGGGCAATTGGACTGTCTAGGTTACCTATTGGGCACTTGGACTATGTAGTTTACCTATCAGGCACTTGGACTATGTAGGTTAACTAGCGGGCACTTGGGCTATCTACGTTACCTAGCGGGCACTTGGACTATGTAGGTTAACGAACGGACACTTGGACTATGTAGGTAACCTAGTGGTCACTTGGCCTGTCTAGGTTACCTAGCGGGCACTTGGACTATGTAGGTTAACTAGCGGGCACTTGGACTATCTAGGTTAACTAGCGGGCCCTTGGTCTATGTAGGTTAACTAGAGGCCCTTGGACTATGTAAGTTAACTAGAGGGCACTTGGACGATCCTGGTTAACTAGCGGGCACTTGGACTATCTAGGTTAACTAGCGGGCGCTTGGACTATGTAGTTTACCTAGCAGGCACTTGGACTATGTAGGTTCCCTAGCGGGCATTTGGACTATATAGGTTACCTAGCGGGCACTTGGACTAT
This sequence comes from Tenrec ecaudatus, assembly GCF_050624435.1. NCBI lineage: Eukaryota > Metazoa > Chordata > Mammalia > Afrosoricida > Tenrecidae > Tenrec > Tenrec ecaudatus. The sequence goes on from NW_027457686.1 coordinate 603,240, forward strand.
GTAGGTTATCTAGCGGGCACTTGGACTATCTAGGTTAACTAGCGGGCACTTGGACTATGTAGGTTCCCTAGCGGGAACTTGGACTATGTAGGTTCCCTAGGGTTACTTGGACTGTCTAGGTTAACTAGCGGGCAATTGGACTGTCTAGGTTACCTAGCGGTCCCTTGGACTACGTAGGTTAACTAGCGGACACTTGGACTATCTAGGTTAGCTAACAGGAACTTGGACTATCTAGGTTACCTAGTGGGCACTTTGACTATGTAGATTACCTAGCGGTCACTTGGACTATCTAAGGTAGCTAACGGGTACTTGGGCTATCTAGGTTACCTGGCGGGCACTTGGACTATGTAGGTTAACTAGCGGGCACTTGGACTAAGTAGGTCAACTAGCGGGCCATTGGATTATCTAGGTTAGCTAACGGGCACTTGGACTATCTAGGTTACCTAACGGGCACTTGGATTATGTAGGTTCCCTAGCGGGCACTTAGACTATGTAGGTTTCCTTGCGGGCATTTGGACTATGTAGGTTACCTAGCGAGCACTTGGACTATGTAGGTTCCCTAACAGGCACTTGGACTATGTAGGTTCCCTAGCGGTCACGTGGACAATGTAGGCTCCCTAGAAGGCACGTGGACTATGTAGGTTACCTATCGCGCACTTTGAATATGTTGGTTATCTAGCGGCACTTGGACTATCCAGGTTACGAATGGGCACTTGAACTATGTAGGTTACCAAACGGGCACTTGTACTATCTAGGTTAACGAACGGACACTTGGACTATGTAGGTAACCTAGCGGGCACTTGGACTGTCTAGGTGACATAGCGGGCACTTGGACTATCTAGATTAACGAACGGGCACTTGGACACTGTAGGTTAGCTAACAGGCACTTGGAATATCTAGGTTCCCTAGCAGGCACTTGGACGATGTAGGTTACCTAGTGGACACTTGGACGATTTAGGTTAACTAGCGGGCACTTGGACTATCTAGGTTAACTAGCGGGCCCTTGGACTATCTAGGTTTACTAGCGGGCACTAGGACTATCTAGGTTAACTATCGGGCACTTGGACTATGTAGGTTACCTAGCGGTCACATGGACTATGTAGGTTACCTAGCGGACACTTGGACAAACTAGGTTAGCTAACGGGCAATTGGACTATCAAGGTTTCCTAACGGGCACTTGGACTATCTAGGTTACCTAGCAGGCACTTTGACTCTCTAGGTTAACTAATGGGCACTTGGACTATGTAGGTTGCCTAGCGAGCACATGGACTATGTAGGTTCCCTAGCGGGCACTTGGACTATGTAGGTTCCCTAGCGGTTACTTGGACTGTCTAGGTTAACTAGTGGGCAATTGGACTGTCTAGGTTACCTAGTGGGCACTTAGACTATGTAGTTTACCTATCAGGCACTTGGACTATCTAGGTTAACTAGCGGACACTTGGATGATGTAGGTTACCTAGCGGACACTTGGACGATTTCGGTTAACTAGCGGGCACTTGGACTATCTAGGTTAACTAGCGGGCACTTGGAATATGTAAGTTCCCTAGCGGGAACTTGGACTATGTAGGTTCCCTAGCGGTTACTTGGACTGTCTAGGTTAACTACCGGGCAATTGGACTGTCTAGGTTACCTAGTGGGCACTTGGACTATGTAGTTTACCTAGCAGGCACTTGGACTATGTAGGTTCCCTAGCGGGCATTTGGACTATATAGGTTACCTAGCGGGCACTTGGACTATGTAGGTTTTCTAGCGGGCACTTGGACTATGTAGGTTAACTAAAGGGCACATGCATTATCTAGGTTAAGTAACAGGCACTTGGACTATGTATGTTCCAGAGCGGGCAATTGGACTATGTAGATTCCCTAGCGTGCACTTGGACTATCTAGGTTCCATATAGGGCACTTGGACTATGTAGGTTAACTAGTGGACAATTGGATGATCTAGGTTAACTAGCGGTCCCTTGGACTACGTAGGTTAACTAGCGGACACTTGCACTATGTAGGTTACCTAGCGGCACTTGGACTATCTAGGTTAACTAGCGGGCCTATGGACTATGTAGTTTAACTAGCGGACACTTGCACTATGTAGGTTAACTAGCGGGCACTTGGACTATCTAGGTTACCTAGAAGGCACTTTGACTATCTAGGTTAACTAACGGGCACTTGGACTATGTAGTTTGCCTAGTGAGCACTTGGACTATGTAGGTTCCCTAGCGGTTACTTGGACTGTCTAGGTTAACTAGTGGGCAATTGGACTGTCTAGGTTACCTAGTGGGCACTTGGACTATGTAGTTTACCTATCAGGCACTTGGACTATGTAGGTTAACTAGCGGGCACTTGGACTACCTAGGTTACCTAGCGGGCACTTGGACTATGTACGTTCCCTAGCGGGCAATTGGGCTATCTACGTTACCTAGCGGGCACTTGGACTATGTAGGTTAACGAACGGGCAATTGGACTATGTAGGTAACCTAGTGGTCACTTGGCCTCTCTAGGTTACCTAGTGGGCACTTGGACAATGTAGGTTAACTAGCGGGCACTTGGACTATATAGGTTAACTAGCAGGCCCTTGGACTATGTAAGTTAACTAAAGGGCACTTGGACGATCCTGGTTAACTAGCGGGCACTTGGACTATCTAGGTTTACTAGCGGGCACTTGGAATATGTAAGTTCCCTACCGGGAACTTGGACTATGTACGTTCCCTAGCGGTTACTTGGACTGTCTAGGTTAACTAGCGGGCAATTGGACTGTCTAGGTTACCTAGTGGGCACTTGGACTATGTAGTTTACCTAGCAGGCACTTGGACTATGTAGGTTAACTAGCGGGCACTTGGACTATCTAGGTTACCTAGCGGGCACTTGGACTATGTAGGTTAACTTGCAGGCCCTTGGACTATCTAGGTTACCTAGTGGTCACTTGGTCTATGTACATAACCTAGCGGGCACTTGGACTATGTATGTCCCCTAGAGGGCACTTGGACTATCTAGGTTAACTAAAGGGCACTAGGACTATCTTGTTTAACTAGCGGGCACTAGGTCTATCTAGGTTACATAGCGGGCACTTGGACTATGTAGGTCAACTAGCGGGCCCTTAGACCATCTAGGTTAGCTAAAGGGCACTTGGATTATGTAGGTTAACTAACGGGCACATGGACTATGTAGGTTAACTAGCAGGCACTAGGACTGTCTAGGTTACCTAGCGGGCACTTGGATTATCTAGGTTAACGAACGGGCACTTGGATTATGTAGGTTACATAGCCGCCACTTGGACTATGTAGGTTAGCTAACAGGCACTTGGACTATCTAGGTTCCCTAGCGCGCACTTGTACTATCTAGGTTACCTAGCTGGCACTTGGACTTTTTAGGTCAACTAGCGGGCCCTTGGACTATCTAGGTTAGCTAACGGGCACTTGGACTATCTAGGTTACTTAACGGGCACTTGGATTATGTAGGTTCCCTTGCGGGCACTTAGACTATGTAGGTTTCCTTGCGGGCATTTGGACTATGTAGGTTCCCTAACGGGCACTTGGACTATGTAGGTTCCCTAGGGGTCACGTGGACTATGCACGCTCTCTAGAAGGCACTTGGACTATGTAGGTTACCTATTGGGCACTTTGACTATGTAGGTTAACTAGCGGGCACTTGGACTATCCAGGTTACGAAGCGGGCAATTGGACTATCGAGGTTAACGAACGGACACTTGGACTATGTAGGTAACCTAGCGGACACTTGGACTGTCTAGGTTACATAGCGGGCACTTGGATTATCTAGGTTAACGAACGGGCACTTGGACTATGTATGTTAGCTAACAGGCACTTGGACAATCTAGGTTAGGTAACGGGGACTTGGACTATCTAGGTTACCTAGTGGGAACTTGGACTATGTTGGTTACCTAGCGGCCACTTTGACTATCTTGGTTACCTAGCGGGCACTTGGACTATGTAGGTTAATTAGCGGACACTTGGACGAACTAGGTTAACGAGCGGGCCCTTGGACTTGCAGGTTACCTAGCGGACACTTGGACTATCTAGGTTAGCTAACAGGAACTTGGACTATCTAGGTTACCTAGTGGGCACTTTGACTATGTAGGTTACCTAGCGGTCACTTGGACTATCTAGGGTAGCTAACGGGTACTTGGGCTATCCAGGTTACCTGGCGGGCACTTGGACTACGTAGGTTAACTAGTGGGCACTAGGACTGTCTAGGTTACCTAGCGGGCACTTGGATTATCTAGGTTAACGAACGGGCACTTGGACTATGTAGGTTACATAGCCGCCACTTGGACTATCTAGGTTAGCTAACAGGCACTTGGACTATCTAGGTTCCCTAGCGCGCACTTGTACTATCTAGGTTACCTAGCTGGCACTTGGACTATGTAGGTCAACTAGCGGGCCCTTGGACTATCTAGGTTAGCTAACGGGCACTTGGACTATCTAGGTTACCTAACGGGCACGTGGATTATGTAGGTTCCCTTGCGGGCACTTAGACTATGTAAGTTTCCTTGCGGGCATTTGGACTATGTAGGTTACCTAGCGAGCACTTGGACTATGTAGGTTCCCTAACAGGCACTTGGACTATGTAGGTTCCCAGGGGTCACATGGACTATGTACGCTCTGTAGAAGGCACTTGGACTATGTAGGTTACCTATTGGGCACTTTGACTATGTAGGTTAACTAGCGGGCACATGGACTATCCAGGTTACGAAGCGGGCAATTGGACTATCGAGGTTAACGAACGGACACTTGGACTTTGTAGGTAACCTAGAGGGCACTTGGACTGTCTAGGTTACATAGCGGGCACTTGGATTATCTAGGTTAACGAACAGGCACTTGGACTATGTAGGTTAGCTAACAGGCACTTGGACAATCTAGGTTAGGTAACGGGCACTTGGACTATCTAGGTTACCTTGTGGGAACTTGGACTATGTTGGTTACCTAGCGGCCACTTTGACTATCTTGGTTACCTAGCGGGCACTTGGACTATGTAGGTTACCTAGCGGACACTTGGACTATCTAGGTTAGCTAACAGGAACTTGGACTATCTAGGTTACCTAGTGGGCACCTTGACTATGTAGGTTACCTAGCGGTCACTTGGACTATCTAGGGAGCTAACGGGTACTTGGGCTATGTAGGTCAACTAGCAGGCCATTGGACTATCTAGGTTAGCTAACGGGCACTTGGACTATCTAGGTTACCTAACGGGCACTTGGATTATGTAGGTTCCCTAGCGGGCACTTAGACTATGTAGGTTTCCTTGCGGGCATTTGGACTATGTAGGTTACCTAGCGAGCACTTGGACTATGTAGGTTCCCTAACGGGCACTTGGACTATGTAGGTTCCCTAGCGGTCACGTGGACTATGTAGGATCCCTAGAAGGCACGTGGACTATGTAGGTTACCTATCGCGCACTTTGACTACGTTGGTTATCTAGCGGGCACTTGGACTATCCAGGTTACGAATAGGCACTTGGACTATGTAGGTTCCTTAGCGGTTACTTGGACTGTCTAGGTTAACTAGTGGGCAATTGGACTGTCTAGGTTACCTATTGGGCACTTGGACTATGTAGTTTACCTATCAGGCACTTGGACTATGTAGGTTAACTAGCGGGCACTTGGGCTATCTACGTTACCTAGCGGGCACTTGGACTATGTAGGTTAACGAACGGACACTTGGACTATGTAGGCAACCTAGTGGTCACTTGTCCTGTCTAGGTTACCTAGCGGGCACTTGGACTATGTAGGTTAACTAGCGGGCACTTGGACCATCTAGGTTAACTAGCGGGCCCTTGGTCTATGTAGGTTAACTAGAGGCCCTTGGACTATGTAAGTTAACTAGAGGGCACTTGGACGATCCTGGTTAACTAGCGGGCACTTGGACTATCTAGGTTAACTAGCGGGCGCTTGGACTATGTAGTTTACCTAGCAGGCACTTGGACTATGTAGGTTCCCTAGCGGGCATTTGGACTATATAGGTTACCTAGCGGGCACTTGGACTATGTAGGTTATCTAGCGGGCACTTGGACTATCTGGGTTAACTAGCGGGCACTTGGACTATGTAGGTTCCCTAGCGGGAACTTGGACTATGTAGGTTCCCTAGGGTTACTTGGACTGTCTAGGTTAACTAGCGGGCAATTGGACTGTCTAGGTTACCTAGCGGTCCCTTGGACTACGTAGGTTAACTAGCGGACACTTGGACTATCTAGGTTAGCTAATAGGAACTTGGACTATCTAGGTTACCTAGTGGGCACTTTGACTATGTAGATTACCTAGCGGTCACTTGGACTATCTAAGGTAGCTAACGGGTACTTGGGCTATCTAGGTTACCTGGCGGGCACTTGGACTATGTAGGTTAACTAGCGGGCACTTGGACTATGTAGGTCAACTAGCGGGCCATTGGATTATCTAGGTTAGCTAACGGGCACTTGGACTATCTAGGTTACCTAACGGGCACTTGGATTATGTAGGTTCTCTAGCGGGCACATAGACTATGTAGGTTTCCTTGCGGGCATTTGGACTATGTAGGTTACCTAGCGAGCACTTGGACTATGTAGGTTCCCTAACGGGCACTTGGACTATGTAGGTTCCCTAGCGGTCACGTGGACTATGTAGGATCCCTAGAAGGCACGTGGACTATGTAGGTTACCTATCGCGCACTTTGACTATGTTGGTTATCTAGCGGCACTTGGACTATCCAGGTTACGAATGGGCACTTGGACTATGTAGGTTACCAAACGGGCACTTGTACTATCTAGGTTAACGAACGGACACTTGGACTATGTAGGTAACCTAGCGGGCACTTGGACTGTCTAGGTGACATAGCGGGCACTTGGACTATCTAGATTAACGAACGGGCACTTGGACACTGTAGGTTAGCTAACAGGCACTTGGAATATCTAGGTTCCCTAGCAGGCACTTGGACGATGTAGGTTACCTAGTGGACACTTGGACGATTTAGGTTAACTAGCGGGCACTTGGACTATCTAGGTTAACTAGCGGGCCCTTGGACTATCTAGGTTTACTAGCGGGCACTAGGACTATCTAGGTTAACTATCGGGCACTTGGACTATGTAGGTTACCTAGCGGTCACATGGACTATGTAGGTTACCTAGCGGACACTTGGACAAACTAGGTTAGCTAACGGGCAATTGGACTATCAAGGTTTCCTAACGGGCACTTGGACTATCTAGGTTACCTAGCAGGCACTTTGACTCTCTAGGTTAACTAATTGGCACTTGGACTATGTAGGTTGCCTAGCGAGCACATGGACTATGTAGGTTCCCTAGCGGGCACTTGGACTATGTAGGTTCCCTAGCGGTTACTTGGACTGTCTAGGTTAACTAGTGGGCAATTGGACTGTCTAGGTTACCTAGTGGGCACTTGGACTATGTAGTTTACCTATCAGGCACTTGGACTATCTAGGTCAACTAGCGGACACTTGGACGATGTAGGTTACCTAGCGGACACTTGGACGATTTCGGTTAACTAGCGGGCACTTGGACTATCTAGGTTAACTAGCGGGCACTTGGACTATGTAGTTTACCTATCAGGCACTTGGACTATGTAGGTTAACTAGCGGGCACTTGGACTACCTAGGTTACCTAGCGGGCACTTGGACTATGTACGTTCCCTAGCGGGCAATTGGGCTATCTACGTTACCTAGCGGGCACTTGGACTATGTAGGTTAACGAACAGGCAATTGGACTATGTAGGTAACCTAGTGGTCACTTGGCCTGTCTAGGTTACCTAGTGGGCACTTGGACAATGTAGGTTAACTAGCGGGCACTTGGACTATATAGGTTAACTAGCAGGCCCTTGGACTATGTAAGTTAACTAGAGGGCACTTGGACGATCCTGGTTAACTAGCGGGCACTTGGACTATCTAGGTTTACTAGCGGGCACTTGGAATATGTAAGTTCCCTAGCGGGAACTTGGACTATGTAGGTTCCCTAGCGGTTACTTGGACTGTCTAGGTTAACTAGCGGGCAATTGGACTGTCTAGGTTACCTAGTGGGCACTTGGAATATGTAGTTTACCTAGCAGGCACTTGGACTATGTAGGTTCCCTAGCGGGCATTTGGACTATATAGGTTACCTAGCGGGCACTTGGACTATGTAAGTTATCTAGCGGGCACTTGGACTATGTAGGTTAACTAGCGGGCACTAGGACTATGTAGTTCAACTAGCGGGCCATTGGACTATCTAGGCTAGCTAACGGGCACTTAACTATCTCGGATACCTAATGGGCACTTGGATTATGTAGGTTCCCTAGCGGTCACTTAGACTATGTAGTTTTCCTTGCGGGCATTTGGACTATGTAGGTTACCTAGCGAGCACTTGGACTATGTAGGTTCCCTAACGGGCACTTGGACTATGTAGGTTCCTTAGCGGGCACGTGGACTATGTAGGCTCCCTAGAAGGCACTTGGACTATGTAGGTTACCTAGCGGGCACTTGGACTATCTAGGTTACCTAGCAGGCATTTTGACTATCTAGGTTAACTAACGGGCACTTGGACTATGTAGGTTGCCTAGCGAGCACTTGGACTATGTAGGTTCCCTAGCGGTTACTTGGACTGTCTAGGTTAACTAGTGGGCAATTAGACTGTCTAGGTTACCTAGTGTGCACTTGGACTATGTAGTTTACCTATCAGGCACTTGGACTATGTAGGTTAACTAGCGGGCATTTGGACTATCTAGGTTACCTAGCGGGCACTTGGACTATGTACGTTCCCTAGCGGGCAATTGGCCTATCTACGTTAACTAGCGGGCACTTGGACTATGTAGGTTAACGAACGGGCACTTGGACTATGTAGGTAACCTAGTGGTCACTTGGCCTGTCCCGGTTACCTAGCGGGAACTTGGACTATATAGGTTAACTAGCGGGCACTTAGACTATCTAGGTTAACTAGCGGGCCCTTGGTCTATGTAGGTTAACTAGCAGGCGCTTGGACTATGTAAGTTAACTAGAGGGCAGTTGGACGATCCTGGTTAACTAGCGGGCACTTGGACTATCTAGGTTAACTAGCGGGCACTTGGAATATGTAAGTTCCCTAGCGGGAACTTGGACTATGTAGGTTCCCTAGCGGTTACTTGGACTGTCTAGGTTAACTAGCGGGCAATTGGACTGTCTAGGTTACCTAGTGGGCACTTGGACTATGTAGTTTACCTAGCAGGCACTAGGACTATGTAGGTTCCCTAGCAGGCATTTGGACTATATAGGTTACCTAGCGGGCACTTGGACTATGTAGGTTATCTAGCGGGCACTTGTACTATGTAGGTTAACTAACCGGCACTTGGACTATCTAGGTTAGCTAACAGGAACTTGGACTATGTAGGTTACCTAGTGGGCACTTTGACTATGTAGGTTACCTAGCGGTCACTTGGACTATCAAGGGTAGCTAACGGGTACTTGGGCTATCTAGGTTACCTAGCGGGCACTTGGACTATGTAGGTTAACTAGAGGGCACTTGGACTATGTAGGTCAACTAGCGGGCCATTGGACTATCTAGGTTAGCTAACGGGCACTTGGACTATCTAGGTTACCTAACGGGCACTTGAATTATGTAGGTTCTCTAGCGGGCACTTAGACTATGTAGGTTTCCTTGCGGGCATTTTGACTATGTAGGTTACCTAGCGAGCACTTGGACTATGTAGGTTCCCTAACGGGCACTTGGACTATGTAGGTTCCTTAGCAGTCACGTGGACTATATAGGCTCCCTAGAAGGCACTTGAACTATGTAGGTTACCTATCGCGCACTTTGACTATGTTGGTTATCTAGCGGGCACTTGAACTATCCAGGTTACGAAGTGGGCACTTGGACTATGTAGGTTACCAAACGGGCACTTGGACTATCTAGGTTAACGAACGGACACTTGGACTATGTATGTAACCTAGCGGGCACTTGGACTGTCTAGGTTACATAGCAGGCACTTGGACTATCTAGGTTAACGAACGGGCACTTGGACTATGTAGGTTAGCTAACAGGCACTTGGACTACCTAGGTTACCTAGCTGGCACTTGGACGTTGTAGGTTAACTAGCGGGCACTTGGACTATCTAGGTTAACTAGCGGGCCCTTGGACTATCTAGGTTTACTAGCGGGCACTTGTACTATCTAGGTTAACTATCGGGCACTTGGACTATTTAGGTTACGTAGCGGTCACATGGACTATGTAGGTTACCTAGCGCACACTTGGACTATCTAGGTTAGCTAACGGGTAATTGGACTATCAAGGTTACCTAACGGGCACTTGGACAATGTAGGTTACCTAGCGGGTACTTGGACTATCTAGTTTACCTTGCAGGCACTTTGACTATCTAGGTTAACTAATGGGCACTTGGACTATGTAGGTTGCCTAGCGAGCACTTGGACTATGTAGGTTCCCTAGCGGTTACTTGGACTGTCTAGGTTACCTAGTGGGCAATTGGACTGTCTAGGTTACCTAGTGGGCACTTGGACTATGTAGTTTACCTAGCAGGCACTTGGACTATGTAGGTTCCCTAGCGGGCATTTGGACTATATAGGTTACCTAGCGGGCACTTGGACTATGTAGGTTATCTAGCGGGCACTTGGACTATGTAGGTTAACTAACGGGCACTTGGACTCTCTAGGTTAGCTAACAGGAACTTGGACTATCTAGGTTACATAGTGGGCACTTTGACTATGTAGATTACCTAGCGGTCACTTGGACTATCTTGGGTAGCTAACGGGTACTTGGGCTATCTAGGTTACCTAGCGGGCACTTGGACTACGTAGGTTAACTAGCGGGCACTTGGACTATGTAGGTCAACTAGCGGGCCATTGGACTATCTAGGCTTGCTAACGGGCACTTGGACTGTCTAGGATACCTAACGGGCACTTGGATTATGTAGGTTCCCTAACGGGCACTTAGACTATGTAGTTTTCCTTGCGGGGTTTGGACTATGTAGGTTAACTAGCGAGCACTTGGACTATGTAGGTTCCCTAACGGGCACTTGGACTATGTAGGTTCCTTAGCGGTCACGTGGTCTATGTAGGCTCCCTAGAAGGCATTTGGACTATGTAGGTTACCTAGCGGGCACTTGGACTATCTAGGTTACCTAGCAGGCATTTTGACTATCTAGGGTAACTAACGGGCACTTGGACTATGTAGGTTGCCTAGCGAGCACTTGGACTATGTAGGTTCCCTAGCGGTTACTTGGACTGTCTAGGTTAACTAGTGGGCAATTAGACTGTCTAGGTTACCTAGTGGGCACTTGGACTATGTAGATTACCTATCAGGCACTTGGACTATGTAGGTTAACTAGCGGGCATTTGGACTATCTAGGTTACCTAGCGGGCACTTGGACTATGTACGTTCCCTAGCGGGCAATTGGCCTATCCTCGTTACCTAGCGGGCACTTGGACTATATAGGTTAACGAACGGGCACTTGGACTATGTAGGTAACCTAGTGGTCACTTGGCCTGTCTCGGTTACCTAGCGGGCACTTGGACTATGTAGGTTAACTAGCGGGCACTTGGACTATCTAGGTTAACTAGCGGGCCCTTGGTCTATGTAGGTTAACTAGCAGGCACTTGGACTATGTAAGTTAACTAGAGGGCACTTGGACGATCCTGGTTAACTAGCGGGCACTTGGACTATCTAGGTTAACTAGCGGGCACTTGGAATATGTAAGTTCCCTAGCGGGAACTTGGACTATGTAGGTTCCCTAGCGGTTACTTGGACTGTCTAGGTTAACTAGCGGGCAATTGGACTGTCTAGGTTACCTAGTGGGTACTTGGACTATGTAGTTTACCTAGGTGCACTAGGACTATGTAGGTTCCCTAGCGGGCATTTGGACTATATAGGTTACCTAGCGGGCACTTGGACTATGTAGGTTATCTAGCGGGCACTTGGACTATGTAGGTTAACTAACCGGCACTTGGACTATCTAGGTTAGCTAACAGAAACTTGGACTATCTAGGTTACCTAGTGGGCACTTTGACTATGTAGGTTACCTAGCGGTCACTTGGACTATCTAGGGTAGCTAACGGGTACTTGGGCTATCTAGGTTACCTAGCAGGCACTTGGACTATGTAGGTTAAGTAGCGGGCACTTGGACTATGGAGGTCAACTAGTGGGCCATTGGACTATCTAGGTTAGCTAACGGGCACTTGGACTATCTAGGATACCTAACGGGCACTTGGATTATGTAGGTTCCCTAGCGGGCACTTAAACTATGTAGTTTTCCTTGCGGGCATTTGGACTATGTAGGTTACCTAGCGAGCACTTGGACTATGAAGGTTCCCTAACGGGCACTTGGACTATGGAGGGTCCTTAGCGGTCACGTGGACTATGTAGGCTCCCTAGAAGGCACTTGAACTATGTAGGTTACCTATCGCGCACTTTGACTATGTTGGTTATCTAGCGGGCACTTGAACTATCCAGGTTACGAAGTGGGCACTTGGACTATGTAGGTTACCAAACGGGCACTTGGACTATCTAGGTTAACGAACGGACACTTGGACTATGTATGTAACCTAGCGGGCACTTGGACTGTCTAGGTTACATAGCAGGCACTTGGACTATCTAGGTTAACGAACGGGCACTTGGACTATGTAGGTTAGCTAACAGGCACTTGGACTACCTAGGTTACCTAGCTGGCACTTGGATGTTGTAGGTTAACTAGCGGGCACTTGGACTATCTAGGTTAACTAGCGGGCCCTTGGACTATCTAGGTTTACTAGCGGGCACTTGTACTATCTAGGTTAACTATCGGGCACTTGGACTATTTAGGTTACGTAGCGGTCACATGGACTATGTAGGTTACCTAGCGCACACTTGGACTATCTAGGTTAGCTAACGGGTAATTGGACTATCAAGGTTACCTAACGGGCACTTGGACAATGTAGGTTACCTAGCGGGTACTTGGACTATCTAGTTTACCTTGCAGGCACTTTGACTATCTAGGTTAACTAACGGGCACTTGGACTATGTAGGTTGCCTAGCGAGCACTTGGACTATGTAGGTTCCCTAGCGGTTACTTGGACTGTCTAGGTTACCTAGTGGGCAATTGGACTGTCTAGGTTACCTAGTGGGCACTTGGACTATGTAGTTTACCTAGCAGGCACTTGGACTATGTAGGTTCCCTAGCGGGCATTTGGACTATATAGGTTACCTAGCGGGCACTTGGACTATGTAGGTTATCTAGCGGGCACTTGGACTATGTAGGTTAACTAACGGGCACTTGGACTCTCTAGGTTAGCTAACAGGAACTTGGACTATCTAGGTTACATAGTGGGCACTTTGACTATGTAGATTACCTAGCGGTCACTTGGACTATCTAGGGTAGCTAACGGGTACTTGGGCTATCTAGGTTACCTAGCGGGCACTTGGACTACGTAGGTTAACTAGCGGGCACTTGGACTATGTAGGTCAACTAGCGGGCCATTGGACTATCTAGGCTTGCTAACGGGCACTTGGACTGTCTAGGATACCTAACGGGCACTTGGATTATGTAGGTTCCCTAACGGGCACTTAGACTATGTAGTTTTCCTTGCGGGGTTTGGACTATGTAGGTTAACTAGCGAGCACTTGGACTATGTAGGATCCCTAACGGGCACTTGGACTATGTAGGTTCCTTAGCGGTCACGTGGTCTATGTAGGCTCCCTAGAAGGCATTTGGACTATGTAGGTTACCTAGCGGGCACTTGGACTATCTAGGTTACCTAGCAGGCATTTTGACTATCTAGGGTAACTAACGGGCACTTGGACTATGTAGGTTGCCTAGCGAGCACTTGGACTATGTAGGTTCCCTAGCGGTTACTTGGACTGTCTAGGTTAACTAGTGGGCAATTAGACTGTCTAGGTTACCTAGTGGGCACTTGGACTATGTAGATTACCTATCAGGCACTTGGACTATGTAGGTTAACTAGCGGGCATTTGGACTATCTAGGTTACCTAGCGGGCACTTGGACTATGTACGTTCCCTAGCGGGCAATTGGCCTATCCTCGTTACCTAGCGGGCACTTGGACTATATAGGTTAACGAACGGGCACTTGGACTATGTAGGTAACCTAGTGGTCACTTGGCCTGTCTCGGTTACCTAGCGGGCACTTGGACTATGTAGGTTAACTAGCGGGCACTTGGACTATCTAGGTTAACTAGCGGGCCCTTGGTCTATGTAGGTTAACTAGCAGGCACTTGGACTATGTAAGTTAACTAGAGGGCACTTGGACGATCCTGGTTAACTAGCGGGCACTTGGACTATCTAGGTTAACTAGCGGGCACTTGGAATATGTAAGTTCCCTAGCGGGAACTTGGACTATGTAGGTTCCCTAGCGGTTACTTGGACTGTCTAGGTTAACTAGCGGGCAATTGGACTGTCTAGGTTACCTAGTGGGTACTTGGACTATGTAGTTTACCTAGGTGCACTAGGACTATGTAGGTTCCCTAGCGGGCATTTGGACTATATAGGTTACCTAGCGGGCACTTGGACTATGTAGGTTATCTAGCGGGCACTTGGACTATGTAGGTTAACTAACCGGCACTTGGACTATCTAGGTTAGCTAACAGAAACTTGGACTATCTAGGTTACCTAGTGGGCACTTTGACTATGTAGGTTACCTAGCGGTCACTTGGACTATCTAGGGTAGCTAACGGGTACTTGGGCTATCTAGGTTACCTAGCAGGCACTTGGACTATGTAGGTTAAGTAGCGGGCACTTGGACTATGGAGGTCAACTAGTGGGCCATTGGACTATCTAGGTTAGCTAACGGGCACTTGGACTATCTAGGATACCTAACGGGCACTTGGATTATGTAGGTTCCCTAGCGGGCACTTAAACTATGTAGTTTTCCTTGCGGGCATTTGGACTATGTAGGTTACCTAGCGAGCACTTGGACTATGAAGGTTCCCTAACGGGCACTTGGACTATGGAGGGTCCTTAGCGGTCACGTGGACTATGTAGGCTCCCTAGAAGGCACTTGAACTATGTAGGTTACCTATCGCGCACTTTGACTATGTTGGTTATCTAGCGGGCACTTGGACTATCCAGGTTACGAAGCGGGCACTTGGACTATGTAGGTTACCAAACGGGCACTTGGACTATCTAGGTTAACGAACGGACACTTGGACTATGTATGTAACCTAGCGGGCACTTGGACTGTCTAGGTTACATAGCGGGCACTTGAACTATCTAGGTTAACGAACGGGCACTTGGACTATGTAGGTTAGCTAACAGGCACTTGGACTACTTAGGTTACCTAGCAGGCACTTGGACGTTGTAGGTTAACTAGCGGGCACTTGGACTATCTAGGTTAACTATCGGGCACTTGGACTATCTATGTTAGCTAACGGGTAATTGGACTATCAAGGTTACCTAACGGGCACTTGGACTATGTAGGTTACCTAGCGGGCACTTGAACTATCTAGGTTACCTAGCAGGCACTTTGACTATCTAGGTTAACTAACGGGCACTTGGACTATGTAGGTTGCCTAGCGAGCACTTGGACTATGTAGGTTCCCTAGCGGTTACTTGGACTGTCTAGGTTAACTAGTGGGCTATTGGACTGTCTAGGTTACCTAGTGGGCACTTGGACTATGTAGTTTACCTATCAGGCACTTGGACTATGTAGGTTATCTAGCGGGCACTTGGACTATCTAGGTTACCTAGCAGGCATTTTGACTATCTAGGTTAACTAACGGGCACTTGGACTATGTAGGTTGCCTAGCGAGCACTTGGACTATGTAGGTTCCCTAGCGGTTACTTGGACTGTCTAGGTTAACTAGTGGGCAATTAGACTGTCTAGGTTACCTAGTGGGCACTTGGACTATGTAGATTACCTATCAGGCACTTGGACTATGTAGGTTAACTAGCGGGCATTTGGACTATCTAGGTTACCTAGCGGGCACTTGGACTATGTACGTTCCCTAGCGGGCAATTGGCCTATCCTCGTTACCTAGCGGGCACTTGGACTATATAGGTTAACGAACGGGCACTTGGACTATGTAGGTAACCTAGTGGTCACTTGGCCTGTCTCGGTTACCTAGCGGGCACTTGGACTATGTAGGTTAACTAGCGGGCACTTGGACTATCTAGGTTAACTAGCGGGCCCTTGGTCTATGTAGGTTAACTAGCAGGCACTTGGACTATGTAAGTTAACTAGAGGGCACTTGGACGGTCCTGGTTAACTAGCGGGCACTTGGACTATCTAGGTTAACTAGCGGGCACTTGGAATATGTAAGTTCCCTAGCGGGATGTTGGACTATGTAGGTTCCCTAGCGGTTACAAGGACTGTCTAGGTTAACTAGCGGGCAATTGGACTGTCTAGGTTACCTAGTGGGTACTTGGACTATGTAGTTTACCTAGGTGCACTAGGACTATGTAGGTTCCCTAGCGGGCATTTGGACTATATAGGTTACCTAGCGGGCACTTTGACTATGTAGGTTACCTAGCGGTCACTTGGACTATCTAGGGTAGCTAACGGGTACTTGGGCTATCTAGGTTACCTAGCGGGCACTTGGACTATGTAGGTTCCCTAACGGGCACTTGGACTATGTAGGTTCCTTAGCGGTCACGTGGACTATTTAGGCTCCCTAGAAGGCATTTGGACTATGTAGGTTTCCTAGCGGGCACTTGGACTATCTAGGTTCCTAGCAGCCATTTTGACTATCTAGGTTAACTAACGGGCACTTGGACTATGTAGGTTGCCTAGCGAGCACTTGGACTATGTAGGTTCCCTAGCGGTTACTTGGACTGTCTAGGTTAACTAGTGGGCAATTAGACTGTCTAGGTTACCTAGTGGGCACTTGGACTATGTAGATTACCTATCAGGCACTTGGACTATGTAGGTTAACTAGCGGGCATTTGGACTATCTAGGTTACCTAGCGGGCACTTGGACTATGTACGTTCCCTAGCGGGCAATTGGCCTATCCTCGTTACCTAGCGGGCACTTGGACTATATAGGTTAACGAACGGGCACTTGGACTATGTAGGTAACCTAGTGGTCACTTGGCTTGTCTCGGTTACCTAGCGGGCACTTGGACTATGTAGGTTAACTAGCGGGCACATGGACTATCTAGGTTAACTAGCGGGCCCTTGGTCTATGTAGGTTAACTAGCAGGCACTTGGACTATGTAAGTTAACTAGAGGGCACTTGGACGATCCTGGTTAACTTGCGGGCACTTGGACTATCTAGGTTAACTAGCGGGCACTTGGAATATGTAAGTTCCCTAGCGGGAACTTGGACTATGTAGGTTCCCTAGCGGTTACTTGGACTGTCTAGGTTAACTAGCGGGCAATTGGACTGTCTAGGTTACCTAGTGGGTACTTGGACTATGTAGTTTACCTAGGTGCACTAGGACTATGTAGGTTCCCTAGCGGGCATTTGGACTATGTAGGTTATCTAGCGGGCACTTGGACTATGTAGGTTAACTAACCGGCACTTGGACTATCTAGGTTAGCTAACAGGAACTTGGACTATCTAGGTTACCTAGTGGGCACTTTGACTATGTAGGTTACCTAGCGGTCACTTGGACTATCTAGGGTAGCTAACGGGTACTTGGGCTATCTAGGTTACCTAGCGGGCACTTGGACTATGTAGGTTCCCTAACGGGCACTTGGACTATGTAGGTTCCTTAGCGGTCACGTGGACTATGTAGGCTCCCTAGAAGGCATTTGGACTATGTAGGTTACCTAGCGGGCACTTGGACTATCTAGGTTCCTAGCAGCCATTTTGACTATCTAGGTTAACTAACGGGCACTTGGACTATGTAGGTTGCCTAGCGAGCACTTGGACTATGTAGGTTCCCTAGCGGTTACTTGGACTGTCTAGGTTAACTAGTGGGCAATTAGACTGTCTAGGTTACCTAGTGGGCACTTGGACTATGTAGATTACCTATCAGGCACTTGGACTATGTAGGTTAACTAGCGGGCATTTGGACTATCTAGGTTACCTAGCGGGCACTTGGACTATGTACGTTCCCTAGCGGGCAATTGGCCTATCCTCGTTACCTAGCGGGCACTTGGACTATATAGGTTAACGAACGGGCACTTGGACTATGTAGGTAACCTAGTGGTCACTTGGCTTGTCTCGGTTACCTAGCGGGCACTTGGACTATGTAGGTTAACTAGCGGGCACTTGGACTATCTAGGTTAACTAGCGGGCCCTTGGTCTATGTAGGTTAACTAGCAGGCACTTGGACTATGTAAGTTAACTAGAGGGCACTTGGACGATCCTGGTTAACTAGCGGGCACTTGGACTATCTAGGTTAACTAGCGGGCACTTGGAATATGTAAGTTCCCTAGCGGGAACTTGGACTATGTAGGTTCCCTAGCGGTTACTTGGACTGTCTAGGTTAACTAGCGGGCAATTGGACTGTCTAGGTTACCTAGTGGGTACTTGGACTATGTAGTTTACCTAGGTGCACTAGGACTATGTAGGTTCCCTAGCGGGCATTTGGACTATATAGGTTACCTAGCGGGCACTTGGACTATGTAGGTTATCTAGCGGGCACTTGGACTATGTAGGTTAACTAACCGGCACTTGGACTATCTAGGTTAGCTAACAGGAACTTGGACTATCTAGGTTACCTAGTGGGCACTTTGACTATGTAGGTTACCTAGTGGTCACTTGGACTATCTAGGGTAGCTAACGGGTACTTGGGCTATCTAGGTTACCTAGCAGGCACTTGGACTATGTAGGTTAAGTAGCGGGCACTTGGACTATGGAGGTCAACTAGTGGGCCATTGGACTATCTAGGTTAGCTAACGGGCACTTGGACTATCTAGGATACCTAACGGGCACTTGGATTATGTAGGTTCCCTAGCGGGCACTTAAACTATGTAGTTTTCCTTGCGGGCATTTGGACTATGTAGGTTACCTAGTGAGCACTTGGACTATGAAGGTTCCCTAACGGGCACTTGGATTATGGAGGGTCCTTAGCGGTCACGTGGACTATGTAGGCTCCCTAGAAGGCACTTGAACTATGTAGGTTACCTATCGCGCACTTTGACTATGTTGGTTATCTAGAGGGCACTTGGACTATCCAGGTTACGAAGCGGGCACTTGGACTATGTAGGTTACCAAACGGGCACTTGGACTATCTAGGTTAACGAACGGACACTTGGACTATGTATGTAACCTAGCGGGCACTTGAACTGTCTAGGTTACATAGCGGGCACTTGGACTATCTAGGTTAACGAACGGGCACTTGGACTATGGAGGTTAGCTAACAGGCACTTGGACTACTTAGGTTACCTAGCAGGCACTTGGACGTTGTAGGTTAACTAGCGGGCACTTGGACTATCTAGGTTAACTATCGGGCACTTGGACTATCTAGGTTAGCTAACGGGTAATTGGACTATCAAGGTTACCTAACGGGCACTTGGACTATGTAGGTTACCTAGCGGGCACTTGAACTATCTAGGTTACCTAGCAGGCACTTTGACTATCTAGGTTAACTAACGGGCACTTGGACTATGTAGGTTGCCTAGCGAGCACTTGGACTATGTAGGTTCCCTAGCGGTTACTTGGACTGTCTAGGTTAACTAGTGGGCTATTGGACTGTCTAGGTTACCTAGTGGGCACTTGGACTATGTAGTTTACCTATCAGGCACTTGGACTATGTAGGTTATCTAGCGGGCACTTGGACTATCTAGGTTACCTAGCAGGCATTTTGACTATCTAGGTTAACTAACGGGCACTTGGACTATGTAGGTTGCCTAGCGAGCACTTGGACTATGTAGGTTCCCTAGCGGTTACTTGGACTGTCTAGGTTAACTAGTGGGCAATTAGACTGTCTAGGTTACCTAGTGGGCACTTGGACTATGTAGATTACCTATCAGGCACTTGGACTATGTAGGTTAACTAGCGGGCATTTGGACTATCTAGGTTACCTAGCGGGCACTTGGACTATGTACGTTCCCTAGCGGGCAATTGGCCTATCCTCGTTACCTAGCGGGCACTTGGACTATATAGGTTAACGAACGGGCACTTGGACTATGTAGGTAACCTAGTGGTCACTTGGCCTGTCTCGGTTACCTAGCGGGCACTTGGACTATGTAGGTTAACTAGCGGGCACTTGGACTATCTAGGTTAACTAGCGGGCCCTTGGTCTATGTAGGTTAACTAGCAGGCACTTGGACTATGTAAGTTAACTAGAGGGCACTTGGACGGTCCTGGTTAACTAGCGGGCACTTGGACTATCTAGGTTAACTAGCGGGCACTTGGAATATGTAAGTTCCCTAGCGGGATGTTGGACTATGTAGGTTCCCTAGCGGTTACAAGGACTGTCTAGGTTAACTAGCGGGCAATTGGACTGTCTAGGTTACCTAGTGGGTACTTGGACTATGTAGTTTACCTAGGTGCACTAGGACTATGTAGGTTCCCTAGCGGGCATTTGGACTATATAGGTTACCTAGCGGGCACTTTGACTATGTAGGTTACCTAGCGGTCACTTGGACTATCTAGGGTAGCTAACGGGTACTTGGGCTATCTAGGTTACCTAGCGGGCACTTGGACTATGTAGGTTCCCTAACGGGCACTTGGACTATGTAGGTTCCTTGGCGGTCACGTGGACTATTTAGGCTCCCTAGAAGGCATTTGGACTATGTAGGTTACCTAGCGGGCACTTGGACTATCTAGGTTCCTAGCAGCCATTTTGACTATCTAGGTTAACTAACGGGCACTTGGACTATGTAGGTTGCCTAGCGAGCACTTGGACTATGTAGGTTCCCTAGCGGTTACTTGGACTGTCTAGGTTAACTAGTGGGCAATTAGACTGTCTAGGTTACCTAGTGGGCACTTGGACTATGTAGATTACCTATCAGGCACTTGGACTATGTAGGTTAACTAGCGGGCATTTGGACTATCTAGGTTACCTAGCGGGCACTTGGACTATGTACGTTCCCTAGCGGGCAATTGGCCTATCCTCGTTACCTAGCGGGCACTTGGACTATATAGGTTAACGAACGGGCACTTGGACTATGTAGGTAACCTAGTGGTCACTTGGCTTGTCTCGGTTACCTAGCGGGCACTTGGACTATGTAGGTTAACTAGCGGGCACTTGGACTATCTAGGTTAACTAGCGGGCCCTTGGTCTATGTAGGTTAACTAGCAGGCACTTGGACTATGTAAGTTAACTAGAGGGCACTTGGACGATCCTGGTTAACTTGCGGGCACTTGGACTATCTAGGTTAACTAGCGGGCACTTGGAATATGTAAGTTCCCTAGCGGGAACTTGGACTATGTAGGTTCCCTAGCGGTTACTTGGACTGTCTAGGTTAACTAGCGGGCAATTGGACTGTCTAGGTTACCTAGTGGGTACTTGGACTATGTAGTTTACCTAGGTGCACTAGGACTATGTAGGTTCCCTAGCGGGCATTTGGACTATATAGGTTACCTAGCGGGCACTTGGACTATGTAGGTTATCTAGCGGGCACTTGGACTATGTAGGTTAACTAACCGGCACTTGGACTATCTAGGTTAGCTAACAGGAACTTGGACTATCTAGGTTACCTAGTGGGCACTTTGACTATGTAGGTTACCTAGCGGTCACTTGGACTATCTAGGGTAGCTAACGGGTACTTGGGCTATCTAGGTTACCTAGCGGGCACTTGGACTATGTAGGTTCCCTAACGGGCACTTGGACTATGTAGGTTCCTTAGCGGTCACGTGGACTATGTAGGCTCCCTAGAAGGCATTTGGACTATGTAGGTTACCTAGCGGGCACTTGGACTATCTAGGTTCCTAGCAGCCATTTTGACTATCTAGGTTAACTAACGGGCACTTGGACTATGTAGGTTGCCTAGCGAGCACTTGGACTATGTAGGTTCCCTAGCGGTTACTTGGACTGTCTAGGTTAACTAGTGGGCAATTAGACTGTCTAGGTTACCTAGTGGGCACTTGGACTATGTAGATTACCTATCAGGCACTTGGACTATGTAGGTTAACTAGCGGGCATTTGGACTATCTAGGTTACCTAGCGGGCACTTGGACTATGTACGTTCCCTAGCGGGCAATTGGCCTATCCTCGTTACCTAGCGGGCACTTGGACTATATAGGTTAACGAACGGGCACTTGGACTATGTAGGTAACCTAGTGGTCACTTGGCTTGTCTCGGTTACCTAGCGGGCACTTGGACTATGTAGGTTAACTAGCGGGCACTTGGACTATCTAGGTTAACTAGCGGGCCCTTGGTCTATGTAGGTTAACTAGCAGGCACTTGGACTATGTAAGTTAACTAGAGGGCACTTGGACGATCCTGGTTAACTAGCGGGCACTTGGACTATCTAGGTTAACTAGCGGGCACTTGGAATATGTAAGTTCCCTAGCGGGAACTTGGACTATGTAGGTTCCCTAGCGGTTACTTGGACTGTCTAGGTTAACTAGCGGGCAATTGGACTGTCTAGGTTACCTAGTGGGTACTTGGACTATGTAGTTTACCTAGGTGCACTAGGACTATGTAGGTTCCCTAGCGGGCATTTGGACTATATAGGTTACCTAGCGGGCACTTGGACTATGTAGGTTATCTAGCGGGCACTTGGACTATGTAGGTTAACTAACCGGCACTTGGACTATCTAGGTTAGCTAACAGGAACTTGGACTATCTAGGTTACCTAGTGGGCACTTTGACTATGTAGGTTACCTAGTGGTCACTTGGACTATCTAGGGTAGCTAACGGGTACTTGGGCTATCTAGGTTACCTAGCAGGCACTTGGACTATGTAGGTTAAGTAGCGGGCACTTGGACTATGGAGGTCAACTAGTGGGCCATTGGACTATCTAGGTTAGCTAACGGGCACTTGGACTATCTAGGATACCTAACGGGCACTTGGATTATGTAGGTTCCCTAGCGGGCACTTAAACTATGTAGTTTTCCTTGCGGGCATTTGGACTATGTAGGTTACCTAGTGAGCACTTGGACTATGAAGGTTCCCTAACGGGCACTTGGATTATGGAGGGTCCTTAGCGGTCACGTGGACTATGTAGGCTCCCTAGAAGGCACTTGAACTATGTAGGTTACCTATCGCGCACTTTGACTATGTTGGTTATCTAGCGGGCACTTGGACTATCCAGGTTACGAAGCGGGCACTTGGACTATGTAGGTTACCAAACGGGCACTTGGACTATCTAGGTTAACGAACGGACACTTGGACTATGTATGTAACCTAGCGGGCACTTGGACTGTCTAGGTTACATAGCGGGCACTTGGACTATCTAGGTTAACGAATGGGCACTTGGACTATGTAGGTTAGCTAACAGGCACTTGGACTACTTAGGTTACCTAGCAGGCACTTGGACGTTGTAGGTTAACTAGCGGGCACTTGGACTATCTAGGTTAACTATCGGGCACTTGGACTATCTAGGTTAGCTAACGGGTAATTGGACTATCAAGGTTACCTAACGGGCACTTGGACTATGTAGGTTACCTAGCGGGCACTTGAACTATCTAGGTTACCTAGCAGGCACTTTGACAATCTAGGTTAACTAACGGGCACTTGGACTATGTAGGTTGCCTAGCGAGCACTTGGACTATGTAGGTTCCCTAGCGGTTACTTGGACTGTCTAGGTTATCTAGTGGGCAATTGGACTGTCTAGGTTACCTAGTGGGCACTTGGACTATGTAGCTTACCTATCAGGCACTTGGACTATGTAGGTTAACTAGCGGGCACTTGGACTATCTAGGTTACCTAGCGGGCACTTGGACTATGTACGTTCCCTAGCGGGCAATTGGGCTATCTACGTTAACTAGCGGGCACTTGGACTATGTAGGTTAACGAACGGGCACTTGGACTATGTAGGTAACCTAGTGGTCACTTGGCCTGTCTAGGTTACCTAGCGGGCACTTGGACTATGTAGGTTAACTAGCGGGCACTTGGACTATCTAGGTTAACTAGCGGGCCCTTGGTCTTTGTAGGTTAACTAGCAGGCACTTGGACTATGTAAGTTAACTAGAGGGCACTTGGACAATCCTGGTTAACTAGCGGGCACTTGGACTATCTAGGTTAACTAGCGGGCACTTGGAATATGTAAGTTCCCTAGCGGGAACTTGGACTATGTAGGTTCCCTAGCGGTTACTTGGACTGTCTAGGTTAACTAGCGGGCAATTGGACTGTCTAGGTTACCTAGTGGGCACTTGGACTATGTAGTTTACCTAGCAGGCACTTGGACTATGTAGGTTCCCTAGCGGGCATTTGGACTATATAGGTTACCTAGCGGGCACTTGGACTATGTAGGTTATCTAGCGGGCACTTGGACTATGTAGGTTAACTAACGGGCACTTGGACTCTCTAGGTTAGCTAACAGGAACTTGGACTATCTAGGTTACCTAGTGGGCACTTTGATTATGTAGATTACCTAGCGGTAACTTGGACTCTCTAGGGTAGCTAACGGGTACTTGGGCTATCTAGGTTACCTAGCGGGCACTTGGACTACGTAGGTTAACTAGCGGGCACTTGGACTATGTAGGTCAACTAGCGGGTCATTGGACTATCTAGGCTAGTAACGGGCACTTGGACTGTCTAGGATACCTAACGGGCACTTGGATTATGTAAGTTCCCTAGGGGGCACTTAGACTATGTAGTTTTCCTTGCAGGCATTTGGACTATGTAGGTTACCTAGCGAGCACTTGGACTATGTAGGTTCCCTAACGGGCACTTGGATTATGTAGGTTCCTTAGCGGTCACGTGGACTATGTAGGCTCCCTAGAAGGCATTTGGACTATGTAGGTTACCTAGCGGGCACTTGGACTATCTAGGTTACCTAGCAGGCATTTTGACTATCTAGGTTAACTAACGGGCACTTGGGCTATGTAGGTTGCCTAGCGAGCACTTGGACTATGTATGTTCCCTAGCGGTTACTTGGACTGTCTAGGTTAACTAGTGGGCAATTAGACTGTCTAGGTTACCTAGGGGGCACATGGACTATGTAGATTACCTATCAGGCACTTGGACTATGTAGGTTAACTAGCGGGCATTTGGACTATCTAGATTACCTAACGGGCACTTGGACTATGTACGTTCCCTAGCGGGCAATTGGCCTATCCTCGTTACCTAGCGGGCACTTGGACTATATAGGTTAACGAACGGGCACTTGGACTATGTAGGTAACCTAGTGGTCACTTGGCCAGTCTCGGTTACCTAGCGGGCACTTGGACTATGTAGGTTAACTAGCGGGCACTTGGACTATCTAGGTTAACTAGCGGGCCCTTGGTCTATGTAGGTTAACTAGCAGGCCCTTGGACTATGTAAGTTAACTAGAGGGCACTTGGATGATCCTGGTTAACTAGCGGGCACTTGGACTATCTAGGTTAACTAGCGGGCACTTGGAATATGTAAGTTCCCTAGCGGGAACTTGGACTATGTAGGTTCCCTAGCGGTTACTTGGACTGTCTAGGTTAACTAGCGGGCAATTGGACTGTCTAGGTTACCTAGTGGGTACTTGGACTATGTAGTTTACCTATGTGCACTAGGACTATGTAGGTTCCCTAGCGGGCATTTGGACTATATAGGTTACCTAGCGGGCACTTGGACTATGTAGGTTATCTAGCGGGCACTTGGACTATGTAGGTTAACTAACCGGCACTTGGACTATCTAGGTTAGCTAACAGAAACTTGGACTATCTAGGTTACCTAGTGGGCACTTTGACTATGTAGGTTACCTAGCGGTCACTTGGACTATCTAGGGTAGCTAACGGGTACTTGGGCTATCTAGGTTACCTAGCAGGCACTTGGACTATGTAGGTTAAGTAGCGGGCACTTGGACTATGGAGGTCAACTAGTGGGCCATTGGACTATCTAGGTTAGCTAACGGGCACTTGGACTATCTAGGATACCTAACGGGCACTTGGATTATGTAGGTTCCCTAGCGGGCACTTAAACTATGTAGTTTTCCTTGCGGGCATTTGGACTATGTAGGTTACCTAGCGAGCACTTGGACTATGAAGGTTCCCTAACGGGCACTTGGACTATGGAGGGTCCTTAGCGGTCACGTGGACTATGTAGGCTCCCTAGAAGGCACTTGAACTATGTAGGTTACCTATCGCGCACTTTGACTATGTTGGTTATCTAGCGGGCACTTGGACTATCCAGGTTACGAAGCGGGCACTTGGACTATGTAGGTTACCAAACGGGCACTTGGACTATCTAGGTTAACGAACGGACACTTGGACTATGTATGTAACCTAGCGGGCACTTGGACTGTCTAGGTTACATAGCGGGCACTTGGACTATCTAGGTTAACGAACGGGCACTTGGACTATGTAGGTTAGCTAACAGGCACTTGGACTACTTAGGTTACCTAGCAGGCACTTGGACGTTGTAGGTTAACTAGCGGGCACTTGGACTATCTAGGTTAACTATCGGGCACTTGGACTATCTAGGTTAGCTAACGGGTAATTGGACTATCAAGGTTACCTAACGGGCACTTGGACTATGTAGGTTACCTAGCGGGCACTTGAACTATCTAGGTTACCTAGCAGGCACTTTGACTATCTAGGTTAACTAACGGGCACTTGGACTATGTAGGTTGCCTAGCGAGCACTTGGACTATGTAGGTTCCCTAGCGGTTACTTGGACTGTCTAGGTTAACTAGTGGGCTATTGGACTGTCTAGGTTACCTAGTGGGCACTTGGACTATGTAGCTTACCTATCAGGCACTTGGACTATGTAGGTTAACTAGCGGGCACTTGGACTATCTAGGTTACCTAGCAGGCATTTTGACTATCTAGGGTAACTAACGGGCACTTGGACTATGTAGGTTGCCTAGCGAGCACTTGGACTATGTAGGTTCCCTAGCGGTTACTTGGACTGTCTAGGTTAACTAGTGGGCAATTAGACTGTCTAGGTTACCTAGTGGGCACTTGGACTATGTAGATTACCTATCAGGCACTTGGACTATGTAGGTTAACTAGCGGGCATTTGGACTATCTAGGTTACCTAGCGGGCACTTGGACTATGTACGTTCCCTAGTGGGCAATGGGCCTATCCTCGTTACCTAGCGGGCACTTGGACTATATAGGTTAACGAACGGGCACTTGGACTATGTAGGTAACCTAGTGGTCACTTGGCCTGTCTCGGTTACCTAGCGGGCACTTGGACTATGTAGGTTAACTAGCGGGCACTTGGACTATCTAGGTTAACTAGCGGGCCCTTGGTCTATGTAGGTTAACTAGCAGGCACTTGGACTATGTAAGTTAACTAGAGGGCACTTGGACGGTCCTGGTTAACTAGCGGGCAGTTGGACTATCTAGGTTAACTAGCGGGCACTTGGAATATGTAAGTTCCCTAGCGGGATGTTGGACTATGTAGGTTCCCTAGCGGTTCCAAGGACTGTCTAGGTTAACTAGCGGGCAATTGGACTGTCTAGGTTACCTAGTGGGTACTTGGACTATGTAGTTTACCTAGGTGCACTAGGACTATGTAGGTTCCCTAGCGGGCATTTGGACTATATAGGTTACCTAGCGGGCACTTTGACTATGTAGGTTACCTAGCGGTCACTTGGACTATCTAGGGTAGCTAACGGGTACTTGGGCTATCTAGGTTACCTAGCGGGCACTTGGACTATGTAGGTTCCCTAACGGGCACTTGGATTATGTAGGTTCCTTAGTGGTCACGTGGACTATGTAGGCTCCCTAGAAGGCATTTGGACTATGTAGGTTACCTAGCGGGCACTTGGACTATCTAGGTTCCTAGCAGCCATTTTGACTATCTAGGTTAACTAACGGGCACTTGGACTATGTAGGTTGCCTAGCGAACACTTGGACTATGTAGGTTCCCTAGCGGTTACTTGGACTGTCTAGGTTAACTAGTGGGCAATTAGACTGTCTAGGTTACCTAGTGGGCACTTGGACTATGTAGATTACCTATCAGGCACTTGGACTATGTAGGTTAACTAGCGGGCATTTGGACTATCTAGGTTACCTAGCGGGCACTTGGACTATGTACGTTCCCTAGCGGGCAATTGGCCTATCCTCGTTACCTAGCGGGCACTTGGACTATATAGGTTAACGAACGGGCACTTGGACTATGTAGGTAACCTAGTGGTCACTTGGCTTGTCTCGGTTACCTAGCGGGCACTTGGACTATGTAGGTTAACTAGCGGGCACTTGGACTATCTAGGTTAACTAGCGGGCCCTTGGTCTATGTAGGTTAACTAGCAGGCACTTGGACTATGTAAGTTAACTAGAGGGCACTTGGACGATCCTGGTTAACTAGCGGGCACTTGGACTATCTAGGTTAACTAGCGGGCACTTGGAATATGTAAGTTCCCTAGCGGGAACTTGGACTATGTAGGTTCCCTAGCGGTTACATGGACTGTCTAGGTTAACTAGCGGGCAATTGGACTGTCTAGGATACCTAGTGGGTACTTGGACTATGTAGTTTACCTAGGTGCACTAGGACTATGTAGGTTCCCTAGCGGGCATTTGGACTATATAGGTTACCTAGCGGGCACTTGGACTATGTAGGTTAAGTAGCGGGCACTTGGACTATGGAGGTCACCTAGCAGGCATTTTGACTATCTAGGGTAACTAACGGGCACTTGGACTATGTAGGTTGCCTAGCGAGCACTTGGACTATGTAGGTTCCCTAGCGGTTACTTGGACTGTCTAGGTTAACTAGTGGGCAATTAGACTGTCTAGGTTACCTAGTGGGCACTTGGACTATGTAGATTACCTATCAGGCACTTGGACTATGTAGGTTAACTAGCGGGCATTTGGACTATCTAGGTTACCTAGCGGGCACTTGGACTATGTACGTTCCCTAGTGGGCAATGGGCCTATCCTCGTTACCTAGCGGGCACTTGGACTATATAGGTTAACGAACGGGCACTTGGACTATGTAGGTAACCTAGTGGTCACTTGGCCTGTCTCGGTTACCTAGCGGGCACTTGGACTATGTAGGTTAACTAGCGGGCACTTGGACTATCTAGGTTAACTAGCGGGCCCTTGGTCTATGTAGGTTAACTAGCAGGCACTTGGACTATGTAAGTTAACTAGAGGGCACTTGGACGGTCCTGGTTAACTAGCGGGCAGTTGGACTATCTAGGTTAACTAGCGGGCACTTGGAATATGTAAGTTCCCTAGCGGGATGTTGGACTATGTAGGTTCCCTAGCGGTTCCAAGGACTGTCTAGGTTAACTAGCGGGCAATTGGACTGTCTAGGTTACCTAGTGGGTACTTGGACTATGTAGTTTACCTAGGTGCACTAGGACTATGTAGGTTCCCTAGCGGGCATTTGGACTATATAGGTTACCTAGCGGGCACTTTGACTATGTAGGTTACCTAGCGGTCACTTGGACTATCTAGGGTAGCTAACGGGTACTTGGGCTATCTAGGTTACCTAGCGGGCACTTGGACTATGTAGGTTCCCTAACGGGCACTTGGATTATGTAGGTTCCTTAGTGGTCACGTGGACTATGTAGGCTCCCTAGAAGGCATTTGGACTATGTAGGTTACCTAGCGGGCACTTGGACTATCTAGGTTCCTAGCAGCCATTTTGACTATCTAGGTTAACTAACGGGCACTTGGACTATGTAGGTTGCCTAGCGAACACTTGGACTATGTAGGTTCCCTAGCGGTTACTTGGACTGTCTAGGTTAACTAGTGGGCAATTAGACTGTCTAGGTTACCTAGTGGGCACTTGGACTATGTAGATTACCTATCAGGCACTTGGACTATGTAGGTTAACTAGCGGGCATTTGGACTATCTAGGTTACCTAGCGGGCACTTGGACTATGTACGTTCCCTAGCGGGCAATTGGCCTATCCTCGTTACCTAGCGGGCACTTGGACTATATAGGTTAACGAACGGGCACTTGGACTATGTAGGTAACCTAGTGGTCACTTGGCTTGTCTCGGTTACCTAGCGGGCACTTGGACTATGTAGGTTAACTAGCGGGCACTTGGACTATCTAGGTTAACTAGCGGGCCCTTGGTCTATGTAGGTTAACTAGCAGGCACTTGGACTATGTAAGTTAACTAGAGGGCACTTGGACGATCCTGGTTAACTAGCGGGCACTTGGACTATCTAGGTTAACTAGCGGGCACTTGGAATATGTAAGTTCCCTAGCGGGAACTTGGACTATGTAGGTTCCCTAGCGGTTACATGGACTGTCTAGGTTAACTAGCGGGCAATTGGACTGTCTAGGATACCTAGTGGGTACTTGGACTATGTAGTTTACCTAGGTGCACTAGGACTATGTAGGTTCCCTAGCGGGCATTTGGACTATATAGGTTACCTAGCGGGCACTTGGACTATGTAGGTTAAGTAGCGGGCACTTGGACTATGGAGGTCAACTAGTGGGCCATTGGACTATCTAGGTTAGCTAACGGGCACTTGGACTATCTAGGATACCTAACGGGCACTTGGATTATGTAGGTTCCCTAGCGGGCACTTAAACTATGTAGTTTTCCTTGCGGGCATTTGGACTATGTAGGTTTCCTAGCGAGCACTTGGACTATGAAGGTTCCCTAACGGGCACTTGGACTATGGAGGGTCCTTAGCGGTCACGTGGACTATGTAGGCTCCCTAGAAGGCACTTGAACTATGTAGGTTACCTATCGCGCACTTTGACTATGTTGGTTATCTAGCGGGCACTTGGACTATCCAGGTTACGAAGCGGGCACTTGGACTATGTAGGTTACCAAACGGGCACTTGGACTATCTAGGTTAACGAACTGACACTTGGACTATGTATGTAACCTAGCGGGCACTTGGACTGTCTAGGTTACATAGCGGGCACTTGAACTATCTAGGTTAACGAACGGGCACTTGGACTATGTAGGTTAGCTAACAGGCACTTGGACTACTTAGGTTACCTAGCAGGCACTTGGACGTTGTAGGTTAACTAGCGGGCACTTGGACTATCTAGGTTAACTATCGGGCACTTGGACTATCTAGGTTAGCTAATGGGTAATTGGACTATCAAGGTTACCTAACGGGCACTTGGACTATGTAGGTTACCTAGCGGGCACTTGAACTATCTAGGTTACCTAGCAGGCACTTTGACTATCTAGGTTAACTAACGGGCACTTGGACTATGTAGGTTGCCTAGCGAGCACTTGGACTATGTAGGTTCCCTAGCGGTTACTTGGACTGTCTAGGTTAACTAGTGGGTAATTGGACTGTCTAGGTTACCTAGTGGGCACTTGGACTATGTAGCTTACCTATCAGGCACTTGGACTATGTAGGTTAACTAGCGGGCACTTGGACTATCTAGGTTAACTAGCGGGCCCTTGGTCTATGTAGGTTAACTAGCAGGCACTTGGACTATGTAAGTTAACTAGAGGGCACTTGGACGATCCTGGTTAACTAGCGGGCACTTGGACTATCTAGGTTAACTAGCGGGCACTTGGAATATGTAAGTTCCCTAGCGGGAACTTGGACTATGTAGGTTCCCTAGCGGTTACTTGGACTGTCTAGGTTAACTAGCGGGCAATTGGACTGTCTAGGTTACCTAGTGGGTACTTGGACTATGTAGTTTACCTAGGTGCACTAGGACTATGTAGGTTCCCTAGCGGGCATTTGGACTATATAGGTTACCTAGCGGGCACTTGGACTATGTAGGTTATCTAGCGGGCACTTGGACTTTGTAGGTTAACTAACCGGCACTTGGACTATCTAGGTTAGCTAACAGGAACTTGGACTATCTAGGTTACCTAGTGGGCATTTTGACTATGCAGGTTACCTAGCGGTCACTTGGACTATCTAGGGTAGCTAACGGGTACTTAGGCTATCTAGGTTACCTAGCAGGCACTTGGACTATGTAGGTTAAGTAGCGGGCACTTGGACTATGGAGGTCAACTAGTGGGCCATTGGACTATCTAGGTTAGCTAACGGGCACTTGGACTATCTAGGATACCTAACGGGCACTTGGATTATGTAGGTTCCCTAGCGGGCACTTAAACTATGTAGTTTTCCTTGCGGGCATTTGGACTATGTAGGTTACCTAGCGAGCACTTGGACTATGAAGGTTCCCTAACGGGCACTTGGACTATGGAGGGTCCTTAGCGGTCACGTGGACTATGTAGGCTCCCTAGAAGGCACTTGAACTATGTAGGTTACCTATCGCGCACTTTGACTATGTTGGTTATCTAGCGGGCACTTGGACTATCCAGGTTACGAAGCGGGCACTTGGACTATGTAGGTTACCAAACGGGCACTTGGACTATCTAGGTTAACGAACGGACACTTGGACTATGTATGTAACCTAGCGGGCACTTGGACTGTCTAGGTTACATAGCGGGCACTTGAACTATCTAGGTTAACGAACGGGCACTTGGACTATGTAGGTTAGCTAACAGGCACTTGGACTACTTAGGTTACCTAGCAGGCACTTGGACGTTGTAGGTTAACTAGCGGGCACTTGGACTATCTAGGTTAACTATCGGGCACTTGGACTATCTAGGTTAGCTAATGGGTAATTGGACTATCAAGGTTACCTAACGGGCACTTGGACTATGTAGGTTACCTAGCGGGCACTTGAACTATCTAGGTTACCTAGCAGGCACTTTGACTATCTAGGTTAACTAACGGGCACTTGGACTATGTAGGTTGCCTAGCGAGCACTTGGACTATGTAGGTTCCCTAGCGGTTACTTGGACTGTCTAGGTTAACTAGTGGGTAATTGGACTGTCTAGGTTACCTAGTGGGCACTTGGACTATGTAGCTTACCTATCAGGCACTTGGACTATGTAGGTTAACTAGCGGGCACTTGGACTATCTAGGTTAACTAGCGGGCCCTTGGTCTATGTAGGTTAACTAGCAGGCACTTGGACTATGTAAGTTAACTAGAGGGCACTTGGACGATCCTGGTTAACTAGCGGGCACTTGGACTATCTAGGTTAACTAGCGGGCACTTGGAATATGTATGTTCCCTAGCGGGAACTTGGACTATGTAGGTTCCCTAGCGGTTACTTGGACTGTCTAGGTTAACTAGCGGGCAATTGGACTGTCTAGGTTACCTAGTGGGCACTTGGACTATGTAGTTCACCTAGCAGGCACTTGGACTATGTAGGTTCCCTAGCGGGCATTTGGACTATATAGGTTACCTAGCGGGCACTTGGACTATGTAGGTTATCTAGCGGGCACTTGGACTATGTAGGTTAACTAACCGGCACTTGGACTATCTAGGTTAGCTAACAGGAACTTGGACTATCTAGGTTACCTAGTGGGCATTTTGACTATGCAGGTTACCTAGCGGTCACTTGGACTATCTAGGGTAGCTAACGGGTACTTAGGCTATCTAGGTTACCTAGCAGGCACTTGGACTATGTAGGTTAAGTAGCGGGCACTTGGACTATGGAGGTCAACTAGTGGGCCATTGGACTATCTAGGTTAGCTAACGGGCACTTGGACTATCTAGGATACCTAACGGGCACTTGGATTATGTAGGTTCCCTAGCGGGCACTTAAACTATGTAGTTTTCCTTGCGGGCATTTGGACTATGTAGGTTACCTAGCGAGCACTTGGACTATGAAGGTTCCCTAACGGGCACTTGGACTATGGAGGGTCCTTAGCGGTCACGTGGACTATGTAGGCTCCCTAGAAGGCACTTGAACTATGTAGGTTACCTATCGCGCACTTTGACTATGTTGGTTATCTAGCGGGCACTTGGACTATCCAGGTTACGAAGCGGGCACTTGGACTATGTAGGTTACCAAACGGGCACTTGGACTATCTAGGTTAACGAACGGACACTTGGACTATGTATGTAACCTAGCGGGCACTTGGACTGTCTAGGTTACATAGCGGGCACTTGAACTATCTAGGTTAACGAACGGGCACTTGGACTATGTAGGTTAGCTAACAGGCACTTGGACTACTTAGGTTACCTAGCAGGCACTTGGACGTTGTAGGTTAACTAGCGGGCACTTGGACTATCTAGGTTAACTATCGGGCACTTGGACTATCTAGGTGAGCTAATGGGTAATTGGACTATCAAGGTTACCTAACGGGCACTTGGACTATGTAGGTTACCTAGCGGGCACTTGAACTATCTAGGTTACCTAGCAGGCACTTTGACTATCTAGGTTAACTAACGGGCACTTGGACTATGTAGGTTGCCTAGCGAGCACTTGGACTATGTAGGTTCCCTAGCGGTTACTTGGACTGTCTAGGTTAACTAGTGGGTAATTGGACTGTCTAGGTTACCTAGTGGGCACTTGGACTATGTAGCTTACCTATCAGGCACTTGGACTATGTAGGTTAACTAGCGGGCACTTGGACTATCTAGGTTAACTAGCGGGCCCTTGGTCTATGTAGGTTAACTAGCAGGCACTTGGACTATGTAAGTTAACTAGAGGGCACTTGGACGATCCTGGTTAACTAGCGGGCACTTGGACTATCTAGGTTAACTAGCGGGCACTTGGAATATGTAAGTTCCCTAGCGGGAACTTGGACTATGTAGGTTCCCTAGCGGTTACTTGGACTGTCTAGGTTAACTAGCGGGCAATTGGACTGTCTAGGTTACCTAGTGGGTACTTGGACTATGTAGTTTACCTAGGTGCACTAGGACTATGTAGGTTCCCTAGCGGGCATTTGGACTATATAGGTTACCTAGCGGGCACTTGGACTATGTAGGTTATCTAGCGGGCACTTGGACTTTGTAGGTTAACTAACCGGCACTTGGACTATCTAGGTTAGCTAACAGGAACTTGGACTATCTAGGTTACCTAGTGGGCATTTTGACTATGCAGGTTACCTAGCGGTCACTTGGACTATCTAGGGTAGCTAACGGTTACTTAGGCTATCTAGGTTACCTAGCAGGCACTTGGACTATGTAGGTTAAGTAGCGGGCACTTGGACTATGGAGGTCAACTAGTGGGCCATTGGACTATCTAGGTTAGCTAACGGGCACTTGGACTATCTAGGATACCTAACGGGCACTTGGATTATGTAGGTTCCCTAGCGGGCACTTAAACTATGTAGTTTTCCTTGCGGGCATTTGGACTATGTAGGTTACCTAGCGAGCACTTGGACTATGAAGGTTCCCTAACGGGCACTTGGACTATGGAGGGTCCTTAGCGGTCACGTGGACTATGTAGGCTCCCTAGAAGGCACTTGAACTATGTAGGTTACCTATCGCGCACTTTGACTATGTTGGTTATCTAGCGGGCACTTGGACTATCCAGGTTACGAAGCGGGCACTTGGACTATGTAGGTTACCAAACGGGCACTTGGACTATCTAGGTTAACGAACGGACACTTGGACTATGTATGTAACCTAGCGGGCACTTGGACTGTCTAGGTTACATAGCGGGCACTTGAACTATCTAGGTTAACGAACGGGCACTTGGACTATGTAGGTTAGCTAACAGGCACTTGGACTACTTAGGTTACCTAGCAGGCACTTGGACGTTGTAGGTTAACTAGCGGGCACTTGGACTATCTAGGTTAACTATCGGGCACTTGGACTATCTAGGTTAGCTAATGGGTAATTGGACTATCAAGGTTACCTAATGGGCACTTGGACTATGTAGGTTACCTAGCGGGCACTTGAACTATCTAGGTTACCTAGCAGGCACTTTGACTATCTAGGTTAACTAACGGGCACTTGGACTATGTAGGTTGCCTAGCGAGCACTTGGACTATGTAGGTTCCCTAGCGGTTACTTGGACTGTCTAGGTTAACTAGTGGGTAATTGGACTGTCTAGGTTACCTAGTGGGCACTTGGACTATGTAGCTTACCTATCAGGCACTTGGACTATGTAGGTTAACTAGCGGGCACTTGGACTATCTAGGTTAACTAGCGGGCCCTTGGTCTATGTAGGTTAACTAGCAGGCACTTGGACTATGTAAGTTAACTAGAGGGCACTTGGACGATCCTGGTTAACTAGCGGGCACTTGGACTATCTAGGTTAACTAGCGGGCACTTGGAATATGTATGTTCCCTAGCGGGAACTTGGACTATGTAGGTTCCCTAGCGGTTACTTGGACTGTCTAGGTTAACTAGCGGGCAATTGGACTGTCTAGGTTACCTAGTGGGCACTTGGACTATGTAGTTCACCTAGCAGGCACTTGGACTATGTAGGTTCCCTAGCGGGCATTTGGACTATATAGGTTACCTAGCGGGCACTTGGACTATGTAGGTTATCTAGCGGGCACTTGGACTATGTAGGTTAACTAACCGGCACTTGGACTATCTAGGTTAGCTAACAGGAACTTGGACTATCTAGGTTACCTAGTGGGCATTTTGACTATGCAGGTTACCTAGCGGTCACTTGGACTATCTAGGGTAGCTAACGGGTACTTAGGCTATCTAGGTTACCTAGCAGGCACTTGGACTATGTAGGTTAAGTAGCGGGCACTTGGACTATGGAGGTCAACTAGTGGGCCATTGGACTATCTAGGTTAGCTAACGGGCACTTGGACTATCTAGGATACCTAACGGGCACTTGGATTATGTAGGTTCCCTAGCGGGCACTTAAACTATGTAGTTTTCCTTGCGGGCATTTGGACTATGTAGGTTACCTAGCGAGCACTTGGACTATGAAGGTTCCCTAACGGGCACTTGGACTATGGAGGGTCCTTAGCGGTCACGTGGACTATGTAGGCTCCCTAGAAGGCACTTGAACTATGTAGGTTACCTATCGCGCACTTTGACTATGTTGGTTATCTAGCGGGCACTTGGACTATCCAGGTTACGAAGCGGGCACTTGGACTATGTAGGTTACCAAACGGGCACTTGGACTATCTAGGTTAACGAACGGACACTTGGACTATGTATGTAACCTAGCGGGCACTTGGACTGTCTAGGTTACATAGCGGGCACTTGAACTATCTAGGTTAACGAACGGGCACTTGGACTATGTAGGTTAGCTAACAGGCACTTGGACTACTTAGGTTACCTAGCAGGCACTTGGACGTTGTAGGTTAACTAGCGGGCACTTGGACTATCTAGGTTAACTATCGGGCACTTGGACTATCTAGGTGAGCTAATGGGTAATTGGACTATCAAGGTTACCTAACGGGCACTTGGACTATGTAGGTTACCTAGCGGGCACTTGAACTATCTAGGTTACCTAGCAGGCACTTTGACTATCTAGGTTAACTAACGGGCACTTGGACTATGTAGGTTGCCTAGCGAGCACTTGGACTATGTAGGTTCCCTAGCGGTTACTTGGACTGTCTAGGTTAACTAGTGGGTAATTGGACTGTCTAGGTTACCTAGTGGGCACTTGGACTATGTAGCTTACCTATCAGGCACTTGGACTATGTAGGTTAACTAGCGGGCACTTGGACTATCTAGGTTACCTAGCGGGCACTTGGCCTATGTACGTTCCCTAGCAGGCAATTGGCCTATCCTCGTTACCTAGCGGGCACTTGGACTATATAGGTTAACGAACGGGCACTTGGACTATGTAGGTAACCTAGTGGTCACTTGGCTTGTCTCGGTTACCTAGCGGGCACTTGGACTATGTAGGTTAACTAGCGGGCACTTGGACTATCTAGGTTAACTAGCGGGCCCTTGGTCAATGTAGGTTAACTAGCAGGCACTTGGACTATGTAAGTTTACTAGAGGGCACTTGGACGATCCTGGTTAACTAGCGGGCACTTGGACTATCTAGGTTAACTAGCGGGCACTTGGAATATGTAAGTTCCCTAGCGGGAACTTGGACTATGTAGGTTCCCTAGCGGTTACTTGGACTGTCTAGGTTAACTAGCGGGCAATTGGACTGTCTAGGTTACCTAGTGGGTACTTGGACTATGTAGTTTACCTAGGTGCACTAGGACTATGTAGGTTCCCTAGCGGGCATTTGGACTATATAGGTTACCTAGCGGGCACTTGGACTATGTAGGTTATCTAGCGGGCACTTGGACTATGTAGGTTAACTAACCGGCACTTGGACTATCTAGGTTAGCTAACAGGAACTTGGACTATCTAGGTTACCTAGTGGGCACTTTGACTATGTAGGTTACCTAGCGGTCACTTGGACTATCTAGGGTAGCTAACGGGTACTTGGGCTATCTAGGTTACCTAGCAGGCACTTGGACTATGTAGGTTAAGTAGCGGGCACTTGGACTATGGAGGTCAACTAGTGGGCCATTGGACTATCTAGGTTAGCTAACGGGCACTTGGACTATCTAGGATACCTAACGGGCACTTGGATTATGTAGGTTCCCTAGCGGGCACTTAAACTATGTAGTTTTCCTTGCGGGCATTTGGACTATGTAGGTTACCTAGCGAGCACTTGGACTATGAAGGTTCCCTAACGGGCACTTGGACTATGTAGGGTCCTTAGCGGTCACGTGGACTATGTAGGCTCCCTAGAAGGCATTTGAACTATGTAGGTTACCTATGGCGCACTTTGACTATGTTGGTTATCTAGCGGGCACTTGGACTATGCAGGTTACGAAGCGGGCACTTGGACTATGTAGGTTACCAAACGGGCACTTGGACTATCTAGGTTAACGAACGGACACTTGGACTATGTATGTAACCTAGCGGGCACTTGGACTGTCTAGGTTACATAGCGGGCACTTGAACTATCTAGGTTAACGAACGGGCACTTGGACTATGTAGGTTAGCTAACAGGCACTTGGACTACTTAGGTTACCAAGCAGGCACTTGGACGTTGTAGATTAACTAGCGGGCACTTGGACTATCTAAGTTAACTAACGGGCACTTGGACTATCTAAGTTAGCTAACGGGTAATTGGACTATCAAGGTTACCTAACGGGCACTTGGACTATGTAGGTTACCTAGCGGGCACTTGGACTATCTAGGTTACCTAGCAGGCACTTTCACTATCTAGGTTAACTAACGGGCACTTGGACTATGTAGGTTGCCTAGCGAGCACTTGGACTATGTAGGTTCCCTAGCGGTTACTTGGACTGTCTAGGTTAACTAGTGGGCAATTGGACTGTCTAGGTTACCTAGTGGGCACTTGGACTATGTAGCTTACCTATCAGGCACTTGGACTATGTAGGTTAACTAGCGGGCACTTGGACTATCTAGGTTACCTAGCGGGCACTTGGACTATGTACGTTCCCTAGCGGGCAATTGGGCTATCTACGTTAACTAGCGGGCACTTGGACTATGTAGGTTAACGAACGGGCACTTGGACTATGTAGGTAACCTAGTGGTCACTTGGCCTGTCTAGGTTACCTAGCGGGCACTTGGACTATGTAGGTTAACTAGCGGGCACTTGGACTATCTAGGTTAACTAGCGGGCCCTTGGTCTATGTAGGTTAACTAGCAGGCCCTTGGACTATGTAAGTTAACTAGAGGGCACTTGGACGATCCTGGTTAACTAGCGGGCACTTGGACTATCTAGGTTAACTAGCGGGCACTTGGAATATGTAAGTTCCCTAGCGGGAACTTGGACTATGTAGGTTCCCTAGCGGTTACTTGGACTGTCTAGGTTAACTAGCGGGCAATTGGACTGTCTAGGTTACCTAGTGGGCACTTGGACTATGTAGTTCACCTAGCAGGCACTTGGACTATGTAGGTTCCCTAGCGGGCATTTGGACTATATAGGTTACCTAGCGGGCACTTGGACTATGTAGGTTATCTAGCGGGCACTTGGACTATGTAGGTTAACTAACGGGCACTTGGACTCTCTAGGTTAGCTAACAGGAACTTGGACTATCTAGGTTACCTAGTGGGCACTTTGACTATGTAGATTACCTAGCGGTCACTTGGACTATCTAGGGTAGCTAACGGGTACTTGGGCTATCTAGGTTACCTAGCGGGCACTTGGACTATGTAGGTTAACTAGCGGGCACTTGGACTGTGTAGGTCAACTAGCGGGCCATTGGACTATCTAGGCTAGCTAACGGGCACTTGGACTGTCTAGGATACCTAACGGGCACTTGGATTATGTAAGTTCCCTAGGGGGCACTTAGACTATGTAGTTTTCCTTGCGGGCATTTGGACTATGTAGGTTACCTAGCGAGCAGTTGGACTATGTAGGTTCCCTAACGGGCACTTGGACTATGTAGGTTCCTTAGCGGTCACGTGGACTATGTAGGCTCCCTAGAAGGCACTTGGACTATGTAGGTTACCTAGCGGGCACTTGGACTATCTAGGTTACCTAGCAGGCATTTTGACTATCTAGGTTAACTAACGGGCACTTGGACTATGTAGGTTGCCTAGCGAGCACTTGGACTATGTAGGTTCCCTAGAGGTTACTTGGACTGTCTAGGTTAACTAGTGGGCAATTAGACTCTGTTGGTTACCTAGTGGGCACTTGGACTATGTAGATTACCTATCAGGCACTTGGACTATGTAGGTTAACTAGCGGGCATTTGGACTATCTAGGTTACCTAGCGGGCACTTGGACTATGTACGTTCCCTAGCGGGCAATTGGCCTATCTACGTTACCTAGCGGGCACTTGGACTATATAGGTTAACGAACGGGCACTTGGACTATGTAGGTAACCTAGTGGTCACTTGGCCTGTCTCGGTTACCTAGCGGGCACTTGGACTATGTAGGTTAACTAGCGGGCACTTGGACTATCTAGGTTAACTAGCGGGCCCTTGGTCTATGTAGGTTAACTAGCATGCCCTTGGATTATGTAAGTTAACTAGAGGGCACTTGGACGATCCTGGTTAACTAGCGGGCACTTGGACTATCTAGGTTAACTAGCGGGCACTTGGAATATGTAAGTTCCCTAGCGGGAACTTGGACTATGTAGGTTCCCTAGCGGTTACTTGGACTGTCTAGGTTAACTAGCGGGCAATTGGACTGTGTAGGTTCCTTAGCGGTCACGTGGGCTATGTAGGCTCCCTAGAAGGCACTTGAACTATGTAGGTTACTTATCGCGCACTTTGACTATGTTGGTTACCTAGCGGGCACTTGGACTATCCAGGTTACGAAGCGGGCACTTGGACTATGTAGGTTACCAAAGGGGCACTTGGACTATCAAGGTTAACGAACGGCCACTTTGACTATGTATGTAACCTAGCGGGCACTTGGACTGTCTAGGTTACATAGCGGGCACTTGGAATATCTAGGTTAACGAACGGGCACTTGGACTATGTAGGTTAGCTAACAGGCACTTGGACTACCTAGGTTACCTAGCAGGCACTTGGACGTTGTAGGTTAACTAGCGGGCATTTGGACTATCTAGGTTAACTAGCGGGCACTTGGACTATGTAGGTTTACTAGCGGGCACTTGGACTATCTAGGTTAACTAGCGGGCACTTGGACTATCTAGGTTAGCTAACGGGTAATTGGACTATCAAGGTTACCTAACGGGCACTTGGACTATGTAGGTTACCTAGCGGGCACTTGGACTATCTAGGTTACCTAGCAGGCACTTTGACTATCTAGGTTAACTAACGGGCCCTTGGACTATGTAGGTTGCCTAGCGAGCACTTGGACTATGTAGGTTCCCTAGCGGTTACTTGGACTGTCTAGGTTAACTAGTGGGCAATTGGACTGTCTAGGTTACCTAGTGGGCACTTGGACTATGTAGTTTACCTATCAGGCACTTGGACTATGTAGGTTAACTAGCGGGCACTTGGACTATCTAGGTTACCTAGCGGGCACTTGGACTATGTACGTTCCCTAGCGGGCAATTGGGCTATCTACGTTAACTAGCGGGCACTTGGACTATGTAGGTTAACGAACGGGCACTTGGACTATGTAGGTAACCTAGTGGTCACTTGGCCTGTCTAGGTTACCTAGCGGGCACTTGGACTATGTAGGTTAACTAGCGGGCACTTGGACTATCTAGGTCAACTAGCGGGCCCTTGGTCTATGTAGGTTAACTAGCAGGCCCTTGGACTATGTAAGTTAACTAGAGGGCTCTTGGACAATCCTGGTTAACTAGCGGGCACTTGGACTATCTAGGTTAACTAGCGGGCACTTGGAATATGTAAGTTCCCTAGCGGGAACTTGGACTATGTAGGTTCCCTAGCGGTTACTTGGACTGTCTAGGTTAACTAGCGGGCAATTGGACTGTCTAGGTTACCTAGTGGGCACTTGGACTATGTAGTTTACCTAGCAGGCACTTGGACTATGTAGGTTCCCTAGCGGGCATTTGGACTATATAGGTTACCTAGCGGGCACTTGGACTATGTAGGTTATCTAGCGGGCACTTGGACTATGTAGGTTAACTAACGGGCACTTGGACTCTCTAGGTTAGCTAACAGGAACTTGGACTATCTAGGTTACCTAGTGGGCACTTTGACTATGTAGATTACCTAGAGGTCACTTGGACTATCTAGGGTAGCTAACGGGTACTTGGGCTATCTAGGTTACCTAGCGGGCACTAGGACTATGTAGGTTAACTAGCGGGCACGTGGACTATGTAGGTCAACTAGCGGGCCATTGGACTATCTAGGCTAGCTAACGGGCACTTGGACTATCTAGGCTACCTTACGGGCACTTGGATTATGTAGGTTCCCTAGCGGGCACTTAGACTTTATAGTTTTCCTTGCGGGCATTTGGACTATGTAGGTTACCTAGCGAGCACTTGGACTATGTAGGTTCCCTAACGGGCACTTGGACTATGTAGGTTCCTTAGCGGTCACGTGGACTATGTAGGCTCCCTAGAAGGCACTTGGACTATGTAGGTTACCTAGCGGGCACTTGGACTACCTAGGTTACCTAGCAGGCATTTTGACTATCTAAGTTAACTAACGGGCACTTGGACTATGTAGGTTGCCTAGCGAGCACTTGGACTATGTAGGTTCCCTAGTGGTTACTTGGACTGTCTAGGTTAACTAGTGGGCAATTAGACTGTCTAGGTTACCTAGTGGGCACTTGGACTATGTAGTTTTCCTATCAGGCACTTGGAATATGTATGTTAACTAGCGGGCATTTGGACTATCTAGGTTACCTAGCGGGCACTTGGACTATGTAGGTTAACGAACGGGCACTTGGACTATGTAGGTAACCTAGTGGTCACTTGGCCTGTCTCGGTTACCTAGCGGGCACTTGGACTATGTAGGTTAACTAGCGGGCACTTGGACTATCTAGGTTAACTAGCGGGCCCTTGGTTTATGTAGGTTAACTAGCAGGCCCTTGGACTATGTAAGTTAACTAGAGGGCACTTGGACGATGCTGGTTAACTAGCGGTCACTTGGACTATCTAGGTTAACTAGCGGGCACTTGGAATATGTAAGTTCCCTAGCGGGAACATGGACTATGTAGGTTCCCTAGCGGTTACTTGGACTGTCTAGGTTAACTAGCGGGCAATTGGACTGTCTAGGTTACCTAGTGGGCACTTGGACTATGTAGTTTACCTATCAGGCACAAGGACTATGTCGGTTAACTAGCAGGCATTTGGACTATCTAGGTTAACTAGCAGGCACTTGGACTATGTACGTTCCCTAGCAGGCAATTGGCCTATCTACGTTACCTAGCGGGCACTTGGACTATGTAGGTTAACGAAGGGGCACTTGGACTATGTAGGTAACTTAGTGGTCACTTGGCCTGTCTCGGTTACCTAGCGGGCACTTGGACTATGTAGGTAAACTAGCGGGCACTTGGACTATCTAGGTTAACTAGCGGGCCCTTGGTCTATGTAGGTTGACTAGCAGGCCCTTGGACTATGTAAGTTAACTAGAGGGCCTTGGACGATCCTGGTTAACTAGCGGGCACTTGGACTATCTAGGTTAACTAGCGGGCACTTGGAATATGTAAGTTCCCTAGCGGGCACTTGGACTATGTACGTTCCCTAGCGGGCAATTGGGCTATCTACGTTAACTAGCGGGCACTTGGACTATGTAGGTTAACGAACGGGCACTTGGACTATGTAGGTAACCTAGTGGTCACTTGGCCTGTCTAGGTTACCTAGCGGGCACTTGGACTATGTAGGTTAACTAGCGGGCACTTGGACTATCTAGGTTAACTAGCGGGCCCTTGGTCTATGTCGGTTAACTAGCAGGCCCTTGGATTATGTAAGTTAACTAGAGGGCACTTGGACAATCCTGGTTAACTAGCGGGCACTTGGACTATCTAGGTTAACTAGCGGGCACTTGGAATATGTAAGTTCCCTAGCGGGAACTTGGACTATGTAGGTTCCCTAGCGGTTACTTGGACTGTCTAGGTTAACTAGCGGGCAATTGGACTGTCTAGGTTACCTAGTGGGCACTTGGACTATGTAGTTTACCTAGCAGGCACTTGGACTATGTAGGTTCCCTAGCGGGCATTTGGACTATATAGGTTACCTAGCGGGCACTTGGACTATGTAGGTTATCTAGCGGGCACTTGGACTATGTAGGTTAACTAACGGGCACTTGGACTCTCTAGGTTAGCTAACAGGAACTTGGACTATCTAGGTTACCTAGTGGGCACTTTGACTATGTAGATTACCTAGAGGTCACTTGGACTATCTAGGGTAGCTAACGGGTACTTGGGCTATCTAGGTTACCTAGCGGGCACTTGGACTATGTAGGTTAACTAGCGGGCACTTGGACTATGTAGGTCAACTAGCGGGCCATTGGACTATCTAGGCTAGCTAACGGGCACTTGGACTATCTAGGCTACCTTACGGGCACTTGGATTATGTAGGTTCCCTAGCGGGCACTTAGACTTTATAGTTTTCCTTGCGGGCATTTGGACTATGTAGGTTACCTAGCGAGCACTTGGACTATGTAGGTTCCCTATCGGGCACTTGGACTATGTAGGTTCCTTAGCGGTCACGTGGACTATGTAGGCTCCCTAGAAGGCACTTGGACTATGTAGGTTACCTAGCGGGCACTTGGACTACCTAGGTTACCTAGCAGGCATTTTGACTATCTAAGTTAACTAACGGGCACTTGGACTA
This sequence comes from Tenrec ecaudatus, assembly GCF_050624435.1. Classification (NCBI taxonomy): domain Eukaryota; kingdom Metazoa; phylum Chordata; class Mammalia; order Afrosoricida; family Tenrecidae; genus Tenrec; species Tenrec ecaudatus. The sequence continues at coordinate 647,918 of NW_027457686.1, forward strand.
TGTAGGTTGCCTAGCGAGCACTTGGACTATGTAGGTTCCCTTGTGGTTACTTGGACTGTCTAGGTTAACTAGTGGGCAATTAGACTGTCTAGGTTACCTAGTGGGCACTTGGACTATGTAGTTTTCCTATCAGGCACTTGGAATATGTATGTTAACTAGCGGGCATTTGGACTATCTAGGTTACCTAGCGGGCACTTGGACTATGTAGGTTAACGAACGGGCACTTGGACTATGTAGGTAACCTAGTGGTCACTTGGCCTGTCTCGGTTACCTAGCGGGCACTTGGACTATGTAGGTTAACTAGCGGGCACTTGGACTATCTAGGTTAACTAGCGGGCCCTTGGTTTATGTAGGTTAACTAGCAGGCCCTTGGACTATGTAAGTTAACTAGAGGGCACTTGGACGATCCTGGTTAACTAGCGGTCACTTGGACTATCTAGGTTAACTAGCGGGCACTTGGAATATGTAAGTTCCCTAGCGGGAACTTGGACTATGTAGGTTCCCTAGCCGTTACTTGGACTGTCTAGGTTAACTAGCGGGCAATTGGACTGTCTAGGTTACCTAGTGGGCACTTGGACTATGTAGTTTACCTATCAGGCACAAGGACTATGTCGGTTAACTAGCAGGCATTTGGACTATCTAGGTTAACTAGCAGGCACTTGGACTATGTACGTTCCCTAGCAGGCAATTGGCCTATCTACGTTACCTAGCGGGCACTTGGACTATGTAGGTTAACGAAGGGGCACTTGGACTATGTAGGTAACTTAGTGGTCACTTGGCCTGTCTCGGTTACCTAGCGGGCACTTGGACTATGTAGGTAAACTAGCGGGCACTTGGACTATCTAGGTTAACTAGCGGGCCCTTGGTCTATGTAGGTTGACTAGCAGGCCCTTGGACTATGTAAGTTAACTAGAGGGCCTTGGACGATCCTGGTTAACTAGCGGGCACTTGGACTATCTAGGTTAACTAGCGGGCACTTGGAATATGTAAGTTCCCTAGCGGGCACTTGGACTATGTACGTTCCCTAGCGGGCAATTGGGCTATCTACGTTAACTAGCGGGCACTTGGACTATGTAGGTTAACGAACGGGCACTTGGACTATGTAGGTAACCTAGTGGTCACTTGGCCTGTCTAGGTTACCTAGCGGGCACTTGGACTATGTAGGTTAACTAGCGGGCACTTGGACTATCTAGGTTAACTAGCGGGCCCTTGGTCTATGTCGGTTAACTAGCAGGCCCTTGGATTATGTAAGTTAACTAGAGGGCACTTGGACAATCCTGGTTAACTAGCGGGCACTTGGACTATCTAGGTTAACTAGCGGGCACTTGGAATATGTAAGTTCCCTAGCGGGAACTTGGACTATGTAGGTTCCCTAGCGGTTACTTGGACTGTCTAGGTTAACTAGCGGGCAATTGGACTGTCTAGGTTACCTAGTGGGCACTTGGACTATGTAGTTTACCTAGCAGGCACTTGGACTATGTAGGTTCCCTAGCGGGCATTTGGACTATATAGGTTACCTAGCGGGCACTTGGACTATGTAGGTTATCTAGCGGGCACTTGGACTATGTAGGTTAACTAACGGGCACTTGGACTCTCTAGGTTAGCTAACAGGAACTTGGACTATCTAGGTTACCTAGTGGGCACTTTGACTATGTAGATTACCTAGAGGTCACTTGGACTATCTAGGGTAGCTAACGGGTACTTGGGCTATCTAGGTTACCTAGCGGGCACTTGGACTATGTAGGTTAACTAGCGGGCACTTGGACTATGTAGGTCAACTAGCGGGCCATTGGACTATCTAGGCTAGCTAACGGGCACTTGGACTATCTAGGCTACCTTACGGGCACTTGGATTATGTAGGTTCCCTAGCGGGCACTTAGACTTTATAGTTTTCCTTGCGGGCATTTGGACTATGTAGGTTACCTAGCGAGCACTTGGACTATGTAGGTTCCCTATCGGGCACTTGGACTATGTAGGTTCCTTA